>NW_027185850.1:10667359-10686573 GCF_028583685.1 Petaurus breviceps papuanus
CTCTCTCTCTCTCTCTCTCTCTCTCTCTCTCTCTCTCTCCCCCTTCCTCTCTCCCTCACTCCCTCCCTCCCTCTCTCCTTCCTCTCTCTCCCTCCTCCTCCTTCTCTCCATCCTTCCCTCTCTCCCTCTCTCTCACACACACCATCTTAGGGAGTTGGGTAGAATAACGAGAGGTTAAATTCCTTGCTGGTTGCCAGGGTTTGTCAGAAGTGTGACTGAACTAGTTTTCCTGGCTCCAATACCTGCTTTGTCTCCGCTACTCCAGACTGCCCCTCCAACCGGAGAAGGGCTGTTTCTTTGAGCCCCTCAGACCTGTTTGCTTGCTTCTGGATTCTATGCCTTATTTTCTGGATCCTCTGTGAATCGGCTTGACAGGGAGGGAGGTGCCCAGCCACTTGGGTGCCTAGGGTGTGAAGATTAGAATCAGTGTTTCTGAAATCCTGAGTCTGTCAACACTAAATCTTCTCATCATCAATTTAACCCCTGAGATGAAGAGGGAACACTGGTTGAGTGTAAAAGTTTAGGGACAGGGAGGTCCATAGGTGTCAATTTACTGCCAACTCACTTACCCTTATTAACAGTTTACTGTCATTAGGAGACACCTGGCTTGGGCTTCAATAATATATTCCTTGTGTGTCTGTTTTAACTTGCAGAGACCTTGCTACTGACACGCCTTCAATAATTATTTTTGTTTTGTTGCAGACACTGATCCAAGACCTTCACCAACTCTCTAAACCAAATGGAGACAGATTTCATTGCTTGGAGGCAGATGTCAATTTACAAGCAGGAAACAATAAAAATTGTTGTTATTAATTTTTGGACTGGGATTGGAATTTCCCTGGGGTTCCCAGCACTGGGCATTCTATCTAGGCAGGCTGGCACCTGCAGCACAGATTCAAGTCTTAGAGATTTGTCTGAGGGCATCAAGGGGTTAAGGGACTTGCCCAGGGTCAGGCACCAGCAGAGGTCAGACTCTGGTCTTTCTCACCCAAGGCTGTTCCCCTAGCCACTCTGTGAAGTTCTGGCTAAGTGTGCCGGCTTATGTGAATGTCAGACAACATCTGGGATTTCACTGGGATGTGGGGAGCTCTCCATAAAGAGACGCCCTTTACCAGTACAGACCTGCACCTGCCCTGCCAGACTGAGAGTCTTAGAGGGATACCTGAGGGCACTGAGACATTAAGTGACTTGCCCAGAGTCACACAGCCACTGCCTGTAGAGATGGGACTTGAACCTGTTCCAGACTCTTTGGTCAACTCAGTCTTCTATGTTATACTGTCTATTGACAGTGATAATGTCCAGATTGTGAAGTGGTTTACATACATTTCCTCATTTAAGCTTCCAAACAACCCTATAGAGGTACTGTCATACTCATTATCTCACTGTATATTTCCTCTTCTGAAGCTAACAGACATCCCATAAAACAAGCAATTCCACTTTCAAAGTGGAGCAGAAAAGATCTCTTCGGCCCAAGCTGTTTTCCTTTTAAATTCACCATGTGACTTTCAAAGCTGCCAGGTTCATCAGGTTTCCCTCTGGGCTTCTGTTCTCATCTATGAATTTTAAAATGACTCTCTCTTGTTCTTTGGGCAACCTCTAGCTAGCCTTTCTCTCCCTCCCTTCTCCCCGTCACTGAACTCTGCAGAGTTCCTAAATGCTTCAAAAGAATTTTTCCTTATAATATTGTTATTGTATAAATTGTTTTCCCTGGAATACTTTCAGCAGTTCCAAACTAGGACTTGAAGGGAAGGAACCATAAGGTTCCAGACAGAGAATTGCTCTAAGGTTTCCTCTCTCTTCTTGTTTTCTCCCTTTGGTCACTAACCCTACTAGATAGGTAGGAGATCCTGTAACCAGTAGGGAGAAGAGGGGTACTCCATGCACAGATACAGACAATTTAGAACTCAAAATCTTATGGAAGTGAATGGTGAAAATTTTATTTATGTATTTATTATTAAAAATAAATACATAAATAAAATTTTAAAAATAATGGCAAAAAATAGAACTCATGTGGCAAATCTTCCATGCCACAAAGTTAAAATTCGACATAGGCAGGGGAAGCGAACATGAGGCCATTCTGTCTTGACCTTGACTCTGTATCCCATGTTCTGCCCTGTCTTTGGCCTTCCTTATTACTGAGACAGTGAGGACAGTCCTATCTGTTAGAGCCGGATACTAGAGTAGCTGGCCTGAAGAAGAGCCCCAGTAATAGGCCCTCTCCTACCAGGGGATACCATAGCCCTTCTTCCTACCCGGCGACCCCCAGCAGCGAGCCCTATACAATTATGCGGTACCCTGTGCCCATTTCCCCTCCTGCCTAAATTGAAACTTACATAACCTTTGTCCTTCCATGCCTCTGAAAGCAGGCCTCCCTTGCTGGTGAACTCAGTAAACCCCCGTTGGTTCCTAAATTTTTGGTTCCGGTTATGGTCTGTTCTGGCACTGACACTTTTATCTATGACTGTTAGATATGCAGAAGATGGCTACTTTCTGAATTCAAGGATATACCCTAAGACATCAGCCTTTTAACTCTGTCGTTCACAAGGCCCCTTTGTATGTTCCCCGTGAGCAATTATCCATTGGCACAATTATCTCTTAGTAAAATAACAATAATTTGTTGTTTATTGTGGTGTCATTTTTCAGTTATGTCCAACTCTTTGTGACCCCATTTAAGGTTTTCTTGGCAAATATGCTAGTGGGGTTGGCCATTTCCTTCTCCAGCTCATTTTACAGATGCAGAAACTGAGGCAAACTGCATCAAGTGACTTATCCAGAGTCACACAGCTAGTGATTGTCTGAGGCCATATTTGAACTCAGGAAGAAGAGTATCCTTGACCCCAGGTCCAGTGTTCTCTCTAGGCACCGCCTACCGGCCCCTCACCTAACATTTATACAGCACTTACTAGGAGCCAAGCTCCGTGCTAAGTGCTTCATGATTATTTTCTCAGTAGCTCCTCACAACAACTCTGTGAGGTAGGTGCTACCATTAGCATCTCCATTTTATAGATGAGAAAACCCAGACAGAGTTTAAGTGACTTGTCCAGGGTCACACAGATAGTGCCTGAGCTAGATTTGAGCTCCCACTGCTCTCCCTAGCTGCCTCACATAAGCTTCCTCATAGGAAATGTACACGCACTTACTAGGAAGTCACAGCAGGTACAAAAGCTAAAAAGCATCACCCCTAGAAGGTCTCACAAATACATGCAACGTCCTTGGGAAGACTAAGTCAAAATGGGGTATAGTGGGGAGTTCGCTTTATCGGTCATATAGACACAGCAGAGAGAACTCACCCCTCCTGCTACTGACTGACCTGGAAGTCCCTTCTCCCTGCACGGAGTCAGCATGAAGTTCTCCTCTGCTTCCCAGGATCTGCTCCTATCCATAGATAGCTCTATTCTCTGCTGCCAAGAGTCCCCTTCCTCCAGTTGAAGGATACCTCTCTGAAATGGACCGCTTCTCAGGACAATGTTTCATTGCTTACATTCACAATCAAATGAAACACAAAATTTCAGTGAGAGATTCATGGAAACAAGGATATAATTTTTTTTCCTATCTAATTTTATGAATGCCCTGGATCAACACACCACTTAGGAATCTGTGGACCTTAGGTTAAGAATCCTTGCTCCATAATACAGTTACTAGGTCTGTAGCCCAAAGACTTCAAAGAAAAGACAAAAGGACATATTTGTACAAAAATAAAGCAATTCTTTTTGTGATGGCAAAGAATTGGAAATTGAAGGTATGCTCATCAATTGAAGAATGGCTAAAGAACTTGTGGTCTATGGTGATGGAATGATGATATGACTGGGAAATGATAAGGTGGATGGTTTCAGGAAAAACCTGGGAAGTCTTATATGAACTGATACAAAGTGAGCAGAACCAGGAGAACACTGTACACAGTAAGAGCAGCACTGTATGTTCTTGCACTGTGAAAGACTTAGCTATTCTGATCCAGACACTGATTTAAGACAATCCCAAAGGACTCAAAATAAATAATTTTCACCCTTTCCAGAAAGCAAACTAATGAACTCTGTGTGCAAACTGAAGCACACTTTTTTCACTTTCCTTTTTTGTATGTGTGTGTGTTTTCTTTGGCAATCTGCTTGATATGGAAATATGTTTTGCATAATGACACATGTAATAAAAATCACACTGCTTGCCTTTTCAAGGGGTGGGAGAGGGGTAAACAGGAAGAGAGAATTGAACTCAAAATGTTTAAAAATGAATGTTAATTTTTAAAAATGTAATTGGGAAATTTTAAACAAAATAAATAGACGTGTGAATGTATGCATGTATGCATGCATGTGTGTATGAAGAAAAAGAATCTGTGCTCTAGGGTCTTTATGCCTTTTTTGAATTGAACCTTGAATCTTCTCCTAACTCAATGTTATTAGTTTTAATTATGGGTGTTTTAGTGGAGTTAGATTGTTTGATGTGTCAGTAAGGAAATTGATGACATTAAGTAAGATAGATGAATGATCATATTCAATTTTCATCTCTCAGTGGGGCCACAAGCCTGATGTTAGCACATTATTGCTAATGGGAGTTATGGGCTCAGGCCCTGGTGTATTTAGATCTGACTTCGCTGCTGAACGCCCATCAATCTATGATTTCTAAGCAGAGCATTCCAAATGGACGTTAACTTTCTGTGTAACTGGTTAATTGATTGGTGAAACTAACTGAATGCCTGCATCTAAATGATGGATAGATGCCCCAACATTTCTTTTCAATGTGTCTCTCTTCTTTTTTTTTGGCACAATTAGGTTGCATCAGAGCTATTTACTAGGGTGGGGCAGGCGATCAAGACTTTGTCCCAAGGCACCGACCTTGGTAACAGATAACAATTTCTTACACTTACGTTTGGGAGGTTGGAATACGGTGAAATCCTTCTTCCTATGGGGACATGCTTCCCCCTGCCATAGCCTAAAGATTGATCCCTCTTTGTTCCCTGAGATCCTTTGCTAAACAGGGTTCACCGTCATGACAGTGCCCTCCCATCCAGTCCTAGACCACTATTCCCAGAAACCCTCCTCTTCTGGGGCCTGCCTTCCCCTCCAAGACCCTACTGGACTTGTGCTCAGGAAGACCTGGGTGATCCTGCCCGGGATCTATCACCAATCCCTATTGCAGACTCTCTGGGGCAAGATCACCCCATTGTGTTTTCCTGTCTTGCCTACTGACAGAAAAGAATGCAAAAGAGAAAAATTAAATAATTGGCTAAGAAGGAGAGAATAGGACTTGGCTTTCTGGTCAATGACTTAGAATAGAGGACTGACAGATTCCTTGCCTAATACATAGGATGATTTAGGGTTGGTAATAGGCAGCAAAGGACAGGTTTGTACTTAACAACTCTGATCAATGTAATGGCCAACAATACTTCCAGGGGACTGATGAGGAAACCTTTGACCCATCTGATGGAGAGGTAGTGGGCTTAAGGCAAGGAATGTGATATGCATTTTCAGATATAACTTGACATGCCAGTCTTTCAGAGTTGCCTGGGGAATCACTCTTATTTTGTAAATGTAAATGTACATTTTCACATATTTTGTAAATGTATGTTTTCAGAAACAGAATTTCAGAAATGGGTGCATTTGTTTTGCTTGATTTTGTTTATTTATTTCAGGGAATTGTGTATGTTTGATTTTTTAATTTTTCTTTTTTGGTTGGAGGGAGAAGGCTTGGGAGGCAGAGAGGAGCTAGTGACAAAAAGAAAGAAGAAAGAAAAGAGAATGATGGGGACACTAAAAAATAGGAAGAACAGAACAGAAGGAAGTTCAGAAGGGAACACCAACAAACTGCATAGCCTTAAAAGTGACATGCTGGATTTCATTATATACTTCTCAAAAAAGTCAGTTGTATTTTTAGAGTGTCGTGGTTTCACATGCAAACTTTGTCCTGTTTTGTATATGAAGATGTTCTCTTTTGCAGTATTGTTCAATTCAGAATTTTTTTTTAGAGTATGAATTGCCAGGTGTCTTGCAAATCCAGTCAAAAAAAAATTTAGACTAAAAAGCATGGGGGAGAGAGAAAACTGCCTCCAAATCAGATGCCAGAGAGAGCAGTTATACAGAAAGAAATTAAACTACTGAGAAGTTCACAAGAGAAAGAAAATCTGTAACTTTGCTTTTTTTTTTAAGTAAAAAACTGCAACGCTATTCTTTGTTCTTTTTCTAGATTTCCTCACATGGGTCTACCTTTAAAATATATATATGTATATATATATATATGTATTTCCCTCCATTACATGTAAAAATAGTTCTTAACATTTGTTTTTTTCAAGTTTTGAGTTGCAAATTCTGTCTTTCCCTCCTTCCCTCCCCCATCCCTGAGACAGTTAAGCAATCTAATATAGGCATTACATGTGCAATCATGTAAGACATTTCCATATTAGTCATTTTGTACAAGAAGACTCAGAGAGAGAGAGAGAGAGAGAGAGAGAGAGAGACCGAGAAGGAAAGAAAGAGAAAAATAGTATACTTCAGTCTTTATTCAGATAACATCAGTTCTTTCTCTGGAAGCAGATAGCCTTTTTTCACCATGAGTCCTTTGGAATTATCTTGGTAATATTGCTAAGAATAGTTAAGTCATTTACGGTTTGTTCTCATACAATATTGCTGTTACTATGTACAATGTTCCCCTGGTTCTGCTCTCTTCACTTTATATCAGTTCATGTAAGTCTTTCCAGGTTTTTTTTTTCTGAAATCATTGGGCTTGTCAATTCTTATAGCACAATAATTTTCTGTTACAATCATATATCACAACTTGTTTCGCCATTCCCAAATTGATAGGCATCCATACAATTTCCAATTCTTAGCTACCACAAAAAGAGCTACTATAAATATTTTAGTGCATATGGGTCCTCTTCGGCCCCCCTTTTTAATTTCTTTGGGATACAGATTTAGCAGTGGTGTTTCTGGATCAAAGGGTATTCACAGCTTTATAGCTCTTTGGGCATAGATCCAAATTGCTCTCCAGAATGGTTGGATCAGTTCACAACTCCATCAACAGCATCTCAGTTTTCCCACATTAGTGGATATTAGTGTCCTAGATTTCCCACATCCCCTGCAACATTTATCACTTTTTTGGGTCCTATTAGCGAATCTGATAGGTATGAGATGATACCTTAGAGTTGTTTTAAGTCGTATTTTTCCAATCAATAGTGGTTTGGAGCATTTATTTATGACTATAGATAGGTTTGATTTTGTCTGAAAACTGTCTCCATATCCTTTGACCATTTATCAATTAGGAAATGACTTATTCTTATAAATTTCACTCAGTTCTCTATATATTTGAAAAATTAGGCCTTTATCAGAGATACTTACTGTAAATCTCCCCCCCTAGTTTTCTACTTCCCTTCTAATTTTGATTGCATTGGTTTTGTTAGTGCAAAAACTTTTAAATTTTATATAATCAAAATTATGCCCTTTAGATTTTGTAATACTCTCTATATCTTGTTTGGTTCTGAATTCTTCCCTTATCCATAGATTTGACAGGTAAACTATTCCATGCTTTCCAAATTTCTTATGTTATGACACTTTCTTTATATGTAAATCACATACCCATTTTGACCTCATCTTAGTAGATGGTGTGAGATGTTGGTCTAAAACTAGTTTTTGCTATACTGTTTTCCAGTTTTCCCAGGAATTTTTGTCAAACAATGAGTTTTTGTCCCCCAGACTTGAATCTTTGGGTTTATCAAACACTGTATTATTATGGTTGTTTATTACAATGTATTGTGTACCTAATCTGTTCCACTGATCCACCCCTCCATTTCTTAGCCGCCATCAGATTGTTTTGATAACTGTTATTTTATACTACAGTTTGAGAGCTGGTAAAGCTAGACCACATTCCTCCATATTTTTTTTTATTGATTCCTTTGATATTCCTGACCTTTTGTTCTTTCAGATGAATTTTATCATTTTTCTAGCTCTATAAAATAATTTTTTGGTAGTTTGATAGGTATGGAACTGAATAAGCAAATTAATTTAGGTAGAATTTTCATTTATATTATATTGGCTCTGCTTACCCAGGAGCAGTTAATAATTTTCCCTATCGTTTAGATCTGACTTTATTTCTGTGAAAAGTGCTTTGTTATTGTGTTCATATAGTTCCTGGGTTTGTCTTGGCAGGTAGACTCCCAAGTATTTATATTGTCTACAGTTATTTTAAATGAAATTTCTCTTTTTATGTCTTGTTGCTGGATTTTGTTGGTGATACATAGAAATGCTGGTGATATGTGAGAGTTTATTTTGTATCCTGCAACTTTGCTAGCTGTTCATTGTTTCAACTAGTTTTTCAGATGATTCTCTAGGATTCTCTAAGAATATAATATCATCTGCAAAGAGTGGTAATTTTGTTTCCCCATTGCCTATTCTAATTCCTTCAATTCCTGTTTTCTTCTCTTATTGCTATAACTAGCATTTCTAGTACAATATTGAATAATAGTGGTGATAAGTCATCCTTGCTTCACCCCTTTATTGGGAAGCCTTCTAGCTTATCCTCATTACATATAATGCTGCTCTTAGTTTTAGATAAAAATTACTTATCATTTTAAGGTAAACTCCACAAATTCCTATACTCTCTAGTGTTGTTGTTTTTAAATAGAAATGGGTGTAGTATTTTATCAAAGGCTTTTTCTTCATCTATTGAGATAGTCATATGATTTCTGTTGGTTTTGTTATTAATATGGTTCATTATGCTCATAGTTTTCCTAATATTGAAAGATCCCTGCATTCCTCCATAAATCACACCTGGTCATAGTATATAATCCTTGTGAAATATGGTTGTAATCTCCTTGTTATTATTTTATTTAAGATTTTTGCATCAATATTCATTAGGAAAATTGGTCTACAATTTTCTTTTTCTGTTTTTTTTCTTTTCCTGATTTAGGTATCAGGACTATATTTGTGTTGCAAATGTAATTTGGTAGGACTCTGTCTATTTTTGCCAAATAGTTTATATAGTATTGGAGCTGATTGTTCTTTAAAAGTTTGGTAAAATTTGCTTCTGAATACACCTGGCCCTAGGGATTTTTTCTTAGGGAATTCATTAAGGGCTTGTCCAATTTATTTTTTTTTTTATATTGGGTTACTTAAGTATTCTATTTCCTCTTCTATTAATCTGGGAAATTTATATTTTTGTAAATATTCACCATTTCATTTAGATGGTCAGATTTATTGGTATGTAATTGGGCAAAACAGTTCCTAATAAATCTTGTAATTTCCTATTTATTGGTGGTAAATTCATTCTTTCCATTTCTGATACTGGTAATTTGGTTTTCTTTTTTCCTTTTCAAAATGAAATTAACCAATGGTTTACCTATTTTATTCATTTTTTCCATAAAACCAACCTCTTGTATTATTTATTAGTTTCATGGGTTTCTTACTTTCAATTTTACTAATCTCTCCTTTGATTTTTTTCCAGTGTTCCAATTTGGTTTTTAATTGGGGATTTTAAATTTTTTCCTAGGTTTTTTTTTTTGTTTGTTTCATGACCAAATCATTGATCTGCTCTTTCCCTATTTTATTAATGTAAGTGTTTAGAGATATAATTTCCCTTAAGTATTGCTTTGGCTATATCCCATAAATTTTGGTGTGTTATCTTACTGTTGTCATTCTCTTTAATGAAATTATCAAGTGTTTCTATGATTTCTTCTTTGTCCCACTTATTCATTAGGATTAGATTAGTTTCCAATTTTTAATCTATCTTTCCACTGTCCTTTATTGATTGCAATTTTTATTGCATTATGATCTGAAAATGATCCATGTACTATTTATGCTTTTCTGCACTTGGTTGTGAGGTTTTTGTGCCCTTATACATGGTCAATTTTTGTACAGGTGCCATGTACTGCTGGAAAATAAAAAAAGCTGTTTTGCTTTCTATTCTCATTCAATTTTCTCCAAAGATCTATCATATCTAACTTTTCTAGTATTCTATTCACCTCAACTTCTTTCTTGTTTACTTATGTATTTATTTTTGGTTAGATGTATCTGGTTCAGAGAGGGGAAAGTTGAGATCCCCCACTAGTATAGTTTTATTGTCTAGTTCATTCTATAACTTATTGGACTTCTGCTTTAAAAATTTAGATGATGCTGTACCATTTGGTGAATTGATTGATAGTGATTTTGCTTCATTGATATTGTTTCATTGTCTATGGTACCTTTATTTAACAAGATATAGTTTCTTTCCTTATTTCTTTTAATTAGATCTATATTTTGCTTTTGCTTTGTCTGAGATCATGAGTGCTACACCTGTTATTTTTTTTAACTTCAACTGAAGCATAATAGATTCTGTTCTAGCCTCTTGCCTTTACTCTGTGTGTGTGTTTCTATGCTTCAAATGTGTTTCTTGTAAATAGCATATTGTAGGATTCTGTTTTTTAGTCCATTTTGCTATCTGTTTTAACTTTATGGGTAAGTTCATGCCATTCACATTTACACTTATGATAACTAATTGGGTATTTTTCCCTTATTTATCATCCTTTTACATTTGTCCCATTCTGTGTTTTTAAGGAGTTATTTTCTTTGGTGAATTTTTGTATATCTTTTTCCATGCTGTTGACTGTTTTTTTAAATGATTCTCTTGAATTACTCTCATTTCTTTTCCCAATTTTTCTTCTATTTCTCTAATTTGCTTTTTTAAATCCTTTTAAAATTCTCCTGGGAGTTCTTTTTGGACCTGAGATAAAATTACATTTTTCTTTGAGGCTTCACATGTAGCCCTTTTAACACAGTTGTCCTCTTCTAAGTTTGCACCTGGATCCTCCCTGTGACCATAGTAACTTTCTATAGTAAAGTTCTTTTTTGTTTTGGGTTTGTTCATGTTTATTTATTTATTTATGTATGTATGTATGTATGTATATATTTATTTATTTATTCATTCGTTCGTTAGTTTATTTATTCATTCATTCATTCATTCATTCATTTATTTATTGTTTATTTATTTATTTGTTGTTTATTTGCTTGCTTATTTTGCTCATTTTTTTTCCTGCCTGTTCTGTGACTTAGTGTTTCTTTGTGGGAGTTGGACTCTGGTTCTGAACAGTCCCAGGCTTTCTGTGCTGGGGCTCAAGGTCTTGCTGCTGGCTCTCACCAGGCCTCTGGGCCTCACTGCCATAAGCTTCCCAAATAAGCAATATTCTTGGGGCCCATAAAAAGAAGCAGATGTGACTGCTGAACTATTGTCACTGATGTTTGAGAGATCATGGGAAATGGGTGAAGTATCATACGATGGAAAGACAAATGTGGACCAAGATTTCGAATAAGAAAAGGGAGCATGACTTTTATTTTTGGGGAAAAAATTTAGAAGAGATTATTAGAAAGATCAAGAACTATCATGATCTCACCAGGAACAGGTCATGCCAGGCTAATGCCACTTCCTAATGTGACTCCTTTTAGGATCACTAAACTAGGAGATGAACAGAATATTGTGGATACAGTTTGCTTAGATTTTGGCCAAGCCTTTATCAAAGTCTCTCATATTATTCATGTGTCTCAATGAAAAACTGTGAATTGGGTAATGATATAATCAGATGGCTGCAGAATTTGTTGAATGGTCAGATGCAGAATAGTTGTAAATGTTTTAATGTCAACACAACAGGAGATCTCTGGGTGAATGCTTTTAGGATCTATACTTGATTCAATGACTTCGATACCTGCACAGACATCAAGTACATAGATAACACAAAACTAGGAGGGATCTTTAAGGCACTGCATGACAGAGTCAGGACCCAAAAGGATCTCAATGTTTAACATATTTGGCTGATCTACTAAGATGGAATTTAGTAGGGATGGATGTAAAGTCTTACATTTAGGAGCAAAAAGTCAGCTTCACATATATTAAATAAGAGAGGCATGTATAGGAAGGAGTTGTTCTGAGAGAATCTCTGGGTTTTAGTGGACTGAAGGCTTGATATGAGTCAGTAGGGTGATTGTGGCCACCAAAAAAAAAACCTAATGTGATCTAAGACCATATTAAAAGAGGGTGTGCTTCCAGGAAAAGGAGGCTGATAGTCCCCTTTCATTGTGGTCTTAGCAGATTTCATCTGGAGTGCTATGTTCTCTTTCTAAATTAATTTACTTATTCAAAGCCATACCAATCAAACTACCAAAGGATTACTTTATAGAGCTAGAAAAAAATAACAAAATTCATCTGGAGGAACAAAAATGGTCAAGAATCTTGAAGGAATTAATGAAAAAAGAGTGGGAATATGGGGACTTATCAGTAACAGATCTCAAACTCTTCAGAAAGTAATAATAATGAAAACAACTTAGTACTGCAAAAGAAATAGAGAGGTTGATCAGGTGAACAGATCAAGTACACTATATACAGAAGTAAATGAGCACAGTAGCCTAGTGCTTAAGACACTGAAAGATCCCAGCTATGGGGGTAAGAACATATTATTTAACAAAATCTTTTGGGAAAACCAGAAAGCAGTTTGGCAGAAATGAAGTCTAGATCAATATACCACATAGAACTTGGATATGAAGGATGACATTGCGAACAAATTAGAAGGGTGAGGGAAAAATTGCCTGTCAAATCTCTGGACAGGGGAAAAGTTCAAGAAATCAACCAAGGGATAGAAAAGGTCGCAGAAAGTAAAATGGACATTTTGGATCGTATAAAATTAAAGAGTTTGCATAAACAAAACCAATGTTGTTAAAATTAGAAGAGGGAATGGGGAAAATCTTTGCAATAAGTTTCTCTGATAAAGGTTTCATTTTTTAAAAAAAGAAATATAGGGAACTGATTCAAATGTATGAGAAAGGAGCTATTTTCCAATTGATAAATGGTCAAAGGATATGAAAAAGCAGTTTTCAGAGGAAGAAATTAAAGCTATCAATACCCATATGGAAAATACTTCAAATTACTAATTAGAGAAATGGAAATTAAAAAAAAAACACACACCAGAATTTCTACTTCACACCTAATTGATCAGCAAAGTTGACAAAAATGGAAAATGACAGATGTTGGAAGGGCTGTGGGAAAATAGGTACATTAATTCATTGTTGGTGGAGCTTGGGACCATCTAGCCATTCTGGAAAGCAGTTTGGAACTATGCCCCCCAAACTCACTGTACATACCTTTGACCCAGTGATATTGTTACTAGGTCTATGACCCTAAAGAGATCAAAGGAAGAGGAAAAAGAATTGCATGTAAAAAATATTTATAGCTACTCCCTTTATGATGATAAAGAATTGGAAACTGAAGGAATGGCTCAACAATAGTATATGAATATGATGGAATATTATTGTGCCATAGGAAATGCATGTATATATATACACATGTATGTACATATATGTGTATACATAAACATGTAGTGCACATGGCCAATTTGAGAATTAGTTTTGCTCGTCCTATACGAGTTTGTAATTTTTTTTATTAAAAAAATGTTTTAAGTTTTGTGGAGGGGGAGGGCAGGGCAATTAGGGTTAAGTGACTTGCCCAAGGTCACAAGGCTAGTAAGTGTTAAGTGTATGAGGCCAGATTTGAACTTGGGTCCTCCTGACTTGAGCACCGGTGCTTTATTTACTGCGCCACCTAGCGGCCCCTGCTATATAAGCTTGTAAAAGGATATTTTACCTGCTTTATCAGTGGGAGAGGGGCAGATGAGGGAGGGAATGACAGATCGTGGATAATCATTTCTTTGTCGATTATCTACAATTCAGCCTATAAATCTTGCTTGTATATGGCAATTAGGTGGCATAAGGGATAAGACACTGGACCTGGAGCCAGGAAGTCCCAAGTTTAAATATGACCTCAGACAGTTACTGATTATGTAACCCTGCACAAGTCACATAACCTGCCTGTTTCAGTTTACTTACCTGCAAAATGGGGATAAGAGCAGCATTTGCCTCCAAGGATTATTGTGAGGATAGAATGAAATTATAAAGTGCTCAGCAAACCTTAAAATGCTATATAAATGCTGTCTCTGCTAGCTGTTACATAGGTGCTGACAGTTTGTCTCCCCCACTAGACTGAGAAGCAGGGATTTTATCTTCTTTTTTTTCCTTTCTTTGTATCTTGAGTACTTAGCAAGCATTTGGCACACAGTAGGCTCTTAATAAATGTTTATTGGCTGACTGACTGAAAAAAAATAATTGAAAACATAAAGAAAAAAAGACAAACAGAAATATTTTGTTTCTTAGTTGGCTCTCTTCTTTGCTGCCATAGTTCACACTCCTTGGAGCTGCTTTCTGCCTTGACTGAATTCAAGAACTGGCAAACTTGCTTTTTCTTTTTTGCTTTTTGGAGGGGAGAAGGCAGGGCAATTGGGATTAAGTGACTTGCCCAAGGTCACATGGTTAGTAAGTGTTAAGTGTCTGAGGTCAAATTTGAATTCAGGTCCTGACTCCAGGGCCAGTGCTCTATTCACTGTGCCACCTAGCTGCCTTGAAATTTGCTTTTTAAAAGCCATACATAGAAAAAAAAAAACAAATTAAAAAAATAGTCATTAAACAAGGGTGGGTAGGTAGTACAGTGAATAGAGCACTGGCCCTAGAGTCAGGAGGACAAGCATTCGGTTCCGGCCTCAGACATTTAACACCCCCACAAAAAAACTAGCTGTGTAACCTTGGGCAAGTTACTTAACCCCAATTGCCCTCCAAAAGGCAAAAAAAAAATAGTCATCAAAAGTCATACATAGGAAATAAAGTGTACACAGATCAGGAAATAATATGTGTGTGGTGGGGGAGGGGTGGCCAGAGAGATGAGAATCAGAACCTGCCTCATGTAGGAGGTGCCTCAAGCTGAACTTGGAAGGACAAGAGGGCAAGGAAGAGGGGACAACATCTCAGGTGCATGTAGAAGGTTACGAAGGACTTTAAACCCCAAGCAGAGAAGGATGCACTTTAGCCAAGAGGCCAATGGGAGCTTCTGGAGCTTTTAGACCTAAACCAAATGGTGCTTTCAGAAAATCAATCTGGCTGCACTATTCACCCACAGCCTCTGAGGCCCTCCTAGCTCTAGCCCTGAACTGATGTCATTTCATCCCTTGAAGAGTCCATTTCTTCATCTGAAGAAAAATGGGAGGATTGGGCTAGATGGACCCCAAGGACCATCTTAGTTTTAAATTGATGATTCTGTAATTCTGATGCCAAGACCAACATCTCACCCCATTGCTTGAAAGCTTCAGTTTTCCTAAGCATTCTTAAGAAATTCAGAAAACTAGGATGTTGGGGGTCATGTAATCCAATGTCCTCATTTTATAGATAAGGGAACTTATGCAACATGCTAAATGACTTACTCAAGGGAATAAAGGCAAAAAAATTGGTATGAGAAAAAGAAAGACATTTAGAAAAGCAAATTGAGTTTAAAGTACTTCAATGAAAACAAGACAGTGGAATTGGGAATTCTGAGGGGTCAGAGCCACCAAGGTCATAAAGATGAGTGCTGTGAGTGAGTCAGTCACATGGATTGGAACAGAGAA
Source organism: Petaurus breviceps papuanus (assembly GCF_028583685.1). Taxonomy (NCBI): domain Eukaryota; kingdom Metazoa; phylum Chordata; class Mammalia; order Diprotodontia; family Petauridae; genus Petaurus; species Petaurus breviceps. Next base: position 10,682,787 of record NW_027185850.1, read on the forward strand.
TGAATAAAGGTGAATAATTTGAAATAAAATGGAGCACAGTGGGAGCCAGTATAGTCTTTAAAGACTATGTGCTATGTATTACCCTTCTGCTGATCCATTTTTATGCCAGTAGACCTTGTCTCCAACTAGTTTATGGATTCCTTGAGGTCAAGGGCCCCGTAAAGCTTCTTTGGGCTTCTCCCAAAGGACCCATCATATATTTGATTGAGTTTTTACTTTTTTTAATCCACCATAAAGAGCTACAGGAATGGAGATCACCTTGGCCTTTCTTGGAAATCATCGCTCTGCAGACCTGGATGGAGAATGAGATTTGGGGAAGGTACACATCCTAATGCTAGCTCCAATTTGTATTTCGCTTTTTGATCTTAGAGGCCATACTTTATATTTTTGTTTCAATTCAATTCAAAAGCAAATATTGACCACCTACTCATTAACATAATGCCCAGCAGGTAGTAGACATTTAATAAATGTTTATTGATTGATGACTATGAGCCTAGATACTAGAGGATATAAGGTCAGAGATAATTCCTGATCATGAAGAGCTTACATGTTAGTCAATGAACCATTTGTAAAATAGGGGAAATATGGCCTGGATCTTTCCTTTGTCTCCATCACATCCTGCCTTGTCTTATGTTTATCTGTGTACAGAGATTCCATTATCCTCTCTTTGTACAGGATTCTTATATTTATTTGTCCAGCTCTCACCTTTCAGCCTCTGGTTCACCTCTCCAAATGCATATTGGATATCTTGAATTGGATGCCTCATAGATACCTGAAATTTAACATAAATAGTATAACATAACACAATATATAAATATATAGTTATAATTTATTTATAAATTTATTAAATTTAAAATTAACATATCTGAAACTGAACTCATTATTTTTTCCCTCAAATCCACTTCTCTTCCTAACTTCCATTTATTGTAGAGAGTATCACCATCTTCCCAGTCCCCTGGGCTTGACATCCTCGGCTCCTCCCTTGCTCTCATCCCTCACATTCAGTTGGTTGCCAAATGCTGCCACCTCCTAATGTCTCTCCCGTCTCTCCTCTGATACTGCCCACTCCATGTAGGTCCTCACAACCTGCTGCTTGGTCTCCCTAGCCAAGGTCCCAAGGGCAGTCAGTGACTGAACTGGCTGGTCTGCCTCAAGTCTCTTCCCACTACAATCCATCCTCTCTACTCATTGGTCAGGCCAATCTCTCAAAAGCACAGAGCTGATCACATCATCATGTGACCCCTCCATTCATTCAGTTCCAAGACCAAAGATGACATTCTCTGCTTGGATTTTAAAGCCCTTCATAGCTTCTCCCCTTCCTACTTCTCCAGCCTTTTTGTAACTTCCTCCTTTCTATGTAACATGCTCTGTGGATCAGTGCCCTGGCATCCTTGCTGTCCTTTCCCCAAGACACTCCTCCCAACTCAGCTGGTTTCCACTTACTGGCAGATGTGCCTGGGATACTCTGTCCTTATCACTACCTCCCATATTACCTGGCTTCTTGGCAAAATTCCCACTTTTTAGGAGAAGCCTTCTTCCCTAAGAGAGTATTTCCAGTTTACCCCGAATATCGCCCATTTGTAAGTAGCTGTTTACATGTTATTTCTCTCCCCGCACCCCATAGACTGGGAGCTCTATGGGAGCAGGGTACTGTCTTTGTAACCCAGGCACTTAGCACAGTACTTAGTACCTAAATGCTGGGTGATTGACAGACTTACACTGCACCTCCCCCGATAGCTCACATTTATAAAAGATTTCCAAAGCACTTTATATGCTAATATTAGCTCACTTGACCCTCCCAAACGACACTGTGAGGTAGGTGCTATTTTATCCCTATTTATAGTTAAGAAAACAGGTTCAGCTTGCCCAGGTGACAAGTGGCCAGTATCTGAGACCTTCCTGAAATCAGATCTTTCTGATGCTCAGGCTGGTGCTTTCTGCATTGTGATCAGTTGCCCCTAATATAAGCTCCCAGTCACTTTGGTCTTTATTCCCCAAGGCCTTTTTGTGCCTAATAAGTGCTTAATAAAATGTCTGCTGCATTTTAATTTGGTATAGACACAGACACCAATGAGGTTACAATCCACTGAATCATAGTATGTCAATGATAGACAGGAATTTAAATGCCATCTCCCTTATCTCATTCCTTCCTTTTTCTCTAACCCTGTTTCCTGAGGCAACTAGGTTGGAGCAATAGGTAAAGCACTGGTTTTGGAGTCAGGAAGACCTTCATTCAAATCCAGCCTTAGACCCTTAGTAGCTGGGTGACCCTGGGTAAGTCACTTCATCTCCATTTGCCTCAGTTTCCCCATCTGTAAAATAGGGATGATGTGAGGATCAAAAGAAAGAATATTTATAAAGTGCCTAGCACAGTCCTGGGCACATACCAGCTACTATATTCCCTCCCCCTTTCTTTTACCCCTGAGGAACTGAAGCCCTGGGAGGGTCAGTAATAGTAATGGCTAAAATTGCTAGCATGTCCTAAGGTTTACAAAGGCTTTTGCCATACATGATCTCATTGTAAGTGTTACACAGTTATTATGGTCATTTTACTGGTAAGGAAACTGAGGCTCTGAGGAGAGAAATGACTTCCCCAAGGTGTCACAGCAAGCTAAGCTGAATAGAGAAGCATTTACTAAGCATCTGCCTTGTGCCACATAGTGCCTGAGTCTTGTGGCTGTAGAGCTGAAGGAAAGGCATTGCTTCCTTCCGGGAGCTAGCATCCCAGGGCAGCCTCTTCTCCCCAGGACCAGTTGAGTTAATATCTCTCTCTAAAGCACTTCGAGAATGAGAAACTCATCCCGCTGAAATGCTTTAATTATTCATGTGTTATGCTAAATCCCCCGAGGAAGCCTCATTACTAGAGCTAGTAATTCAATTCAAACCAATCTGACATTCCTGTAAAACTTAATAGATTTTGAAATGAAGCATCATTAGGCAGCTCCTCTTCTCAGCTAGCGTCCTAATCTAAGGTGCTCTATAAAAAGAGGTAAACATCTTCCTGGAGGGTCCTGAGATCTCCGCTCCATTGATTCCTTTTCATTGGCCCTAATTATGTTGGAGCCACAAAGACCTCCAATGATGCTTAATAGGAACACAACCTGAATAAAGAAGAATGCTAATTAATTATCCTGCCCTGGATCTGGAGATCACATACCTTAGTAGGAACTCACATCTGGCTGCATCAAAATCATTCTAATGCCATCTCTGGGAAGAGGGGAAGCTTGGTACCAAAGAAAGAACATGGGGAGCGGTGGGAAGGAGTAGACAGACCTGAGTTAAAATAAACCTGCTCCATCAATAGCCTGCCTGGTGATCTTGGGTAATTTCTCTGGGTGTCTTTTGAAATGCGGGACCTTCAGGGCTCACTCCACAACATACCAAGGACCAAAGGAGACAAGTGGATGATATAGAATATAATACATTATATACAACACATTTGTATAATATAATAATATAATTATAATCTATAATAGCATAATATAATTATATACAAGCTCCTTGAGAGCAGGGATGTTTTCATATTTTCCTTTGTGTCTTCAATGCCTAACACACAGCCTGATACATGGTGATGATGATGATGATGAAGATGGTGATGAGGATGATGGTGATGAGGATGATGGTGATGATGATGATGATGATGATGGTGATGATGATGGTGATGGTGATGATGATGATGGTGATGATGATGGTGATGATGATGATGATGGTGATGGTGATGATGATGGTGATGGTGATGATGATGGTGATGGTGATGATGGTGATGGTGATGATGATGATGGTGATG
>NW_027185850.1:10686673-10699234 GCF_028583685.1 Petaurus breviceps papuanus
TGATGATGGTGATGGTGATGATGATGATGGTGATGGTGATGATGATGGTGATGATGGTGATGATGATGGTGATGTTAATGATAGCTAACATTTATATAGCACTTTAAGGATGCAAGCCATTTCTGTATGTAATTTCACATCATCAGATGTGAGATGGGTGCTATTATTGTCCATGTTTTCCAGATGATCGGTTTGGCGGTTGTCCTTCATTCTTGAAGAGGATCAAAATGGCATCATTACCCTAGAGTCCAGTTCCAGTGCCTGACTGTGGCTGCTCAGACCCATACGAGCTCAGAATGATCTGTCGGGCACAAGCAGTCCGTGTGAGCATGTGGGGTGGATCTTAAAGACAGAGAAACTAAGGCTGAGAGAGGTTATGTGACTGGCCTAGGGTCACACAATTAATACATATCTGAATGAGGATTTGAATTGAGGTCTTCCTGATTCCAGACCCAGCACCTACCCATTACAGGAAGCAGCAGTCTTTGTTACTTAATAATTATCAGAGAATCAGCTTTCTGATTTCAAATCCATGATGATGACCTATCTCCCCTATGCCTCTTTACTTTACATTTGTCTTTTTGTTTCACTGACTGATGCCTTCATGATACTTAGTAGCTGTGTGACCTCTGGCAAGTGACTTATCAGCTAGCTGCCTCAGGTTCCTCAATTGTAAAGCAGGAATAATAATTGCACCTACCTCCCAGGGTGGTTGTGAGGATCAAATGAAATAATATTGGCAAAATGCTTAGTTCAGTGCCTGGCACTATCTTGATGCTAGTTATGATAATGAAGATGAAGATGACATACAATAAAAATAGCTAAAAAGAGAAGCACACATGGACTGATGCCTTCTTTTCCTCAGGTGAAGAGCATCTGTTCGCTCCAGCAGACTCTGAGGTTCATTCTTCTCCTTCATAAAACAGTACTCTTGCAGGGTCGTCATGAGGAATGCAGGACTAGGAGCAGTTATCACGATTATTTTGCTCTGACCTCTTTACTTGAGCAGGAAGATTTGCATTCAAATCCCACTACTGACATTAGCAACATACCAACCACACAAAGTCTCAGTTTCCTCAAATTAAAAATGAGCAGCATCCTCATAATAGTTGGTACCTGGAAAGAGTAATAGACCTGGCATCTGGAAGACCTGACTTCAAATCCAACCTAAGTCTCTTACCAGCTGTGTGACCCTGGGCAAGTCACTTTACCTTTCCTCAGTTCCCTCACCTGTAAAGTGGAGATGATTACAGTAGATATTTTGCAGAGCTGTGAGGATCAACTGAGATAATATTTGTAAAGCCCTAAGTGCAGTGCGTGGCACTGTAGTGTGTGCAATGTGAATGTTTATCCTTTCCCCAGGCATCCATGTCTTTGGGTTGTTGGGAGACTCAAAGGAGACAGCCCATGTGAAGTGTTTTGCAGACCTTCGAGTTCTCTCTAAATGTCATAGGTGATGACCTTGGGCAAGGCAATGGAAACTCAGCTTCCTCCACTATCAAATATGGAGGGCTGGACTAACTGAGGCCCCCATGGTATTCTCAGCTCTAATTCTCCTGATTTTACTTCATCTTCATGACAACACCCTGAGAGCCAAGCAGTGCCCATTTTATGGATGAGGAACTCAAGGCATAGGGAAGTAACACAATCTCCCCAAGGTCACACAGGCAGGTAATGGCAGGGCTGAGATTTGGTGTCTAAGAGCAAATTGAGTGCTTTCACCATCATGACCCTCGTGGCCTCTGGAATGGGATTCAGCCTGGTTTTCCCTATGAGACTTTGGCACCTCCAAGATTCCTTTTATGTGTTGTCTCCCCCCACTGGAATGTCAGCTCCTTGGGGGCTGGATTGTGTTTACAGGTGTGTCACAAACACAATTATATATGCATATACAAAGCACTTTGCAAATTTTAAAATGCTTTATAAATTCTAGCTATTAATAAAACAATGAGATCATTTCACCCCACATTCCTAAATGCACACAGTGTCCTCTCCCTGATTAGTAAGGAAAATGAGATCCTCACACAGTCCGATGCCCACCAGGGGACAGTGTGGCCTCTGTCTCATCCTGTAGCAGCTGATTCCAGGGCCAAGGACTTAAGTCAAGTCTGTGCTCCAAATCAGCTGCTTTCATGGCCCATCCCCCTGCACTGCCCACCTGCAGCCCATCTTGTCCCCAGGATGCTCCTGCTCACTGGTCTCTCAATATGTCCTGCCTTGTCTAAAATGACACATTAGACATAGTGGATAGTTTTCAATATACGACACATTTGAGGCAGTCCAGGAAAACCTCAGTTTTTGTTTTGTTTTGAAAGGGGTGGGGGTGAGGTGGCTAGTGTTTCCTTCCAGAGGCAATCTGGTTCAATGAAAAGATCACTGCAGTTGGAGTCAGAGGATGCAGGTTCGAATCCTGACTCCATCATTGCTGTATGGATGTATGACCCTGGGTAATTCACCTCTCTAGGCTTTTCCCTTTTTCTACTTTCACTTTCCTCTATAAAATGAGGGGATTGAATGGGAAGCCCTCTAAGATTCTGTGCTGCTCTAAACTTGTGATTCCACAATCACATCAAGTTATCACAGCTTTACACGCTCCCTGCCCCTCCTGATTGTTTCATTTTCTGGACTCTTCTATGCCCACTGTGAGCTCAACCACTGGTGCCTCCTTGCCTGTAAATAAAATGCAAAACCAATTGGGCATAACTGAAGGAGGCTCCGTTCAGTTCCACAGGAGGAAACTCGGGTCTTCTCCTGCCTCACTGACACCCCAAGGTTTGGTCTGTCCTAGGCTGTCCTAGCTCACATTGCTGCAGGATGGGTGTGGTGTGGTCTACTGTCCCAGTCGTGGGGAGGTGTCACTTCCCAGCCACATCAAGGAAGGTTGGCACGGGGCCCTGCTGACAGACGTTAGTCCTCAGTTGCTGGAATGATTGGACAGCTGCCACTGGATGCACCCAAGCTGAGGAGCTGCCTCCCCAAGAGCCATCTTCTGCCCTGCCTGGAAGGTCAGGCTCTGACCACTCTGATTTTATCTACTCCTTGGGGCTCCTCTTGTCCCCTCAGCGTCATCATCTTGAGCTCTCCCCTTGAGCCTCAAGCCTTCCCCCGGATGAATTAAAATGTACCAAAGAAAGGTTTCTCACTTTTAGCATCACTGGCCAGTCTGCCTCTTCTGCATAGGCCCCTGAAGGGCTCCCCCCCCCCCCAACTGCAATGGACTAAGGAATGAGTCACATGAGTCCTCCATCTATGAGCAGCCTGTTCATTCTGTCTCATCCAATAGTCCTCTGCAGGGGCTCTGCGGAGACACCGGAGTCCTTTCTCCATTATTATTATTTTTTAATCCTGAATGCTGCATAATCATAACAACCCAGTCCTGCCCTGTAAGCATATCTCTCCCTCCTCTGCAGAGGTGTGGGATTCTGGGTGTGGAATGTGCCATGCCCTGTCAGATTCAGTTGGTATCTTGGTTAGTTTTGACGAAACTCCTTTTTTGCTCTTTCTTTTTCTATTTTTTGTGATAAGGGGTGGCTCACTGAGTGGCAGGGGTATTTATTTAAAAGAAAGGGGACCCTGAAGAAAGAAGAGACATCTCTAAAAATGGAAATTATAGAAAATATCTCCCAAATACCAGGCTGTTTATGCAGGCTGTCCTATGGTCGCTGATTTTACAACCAAAGGGGACAAAGATGGCCCAGGCTCACATAAGGTAACTAGGTGTCTGAAGCCTAATTTTCTTTTTTGTCTAGGCCCTGGACCATCCCTGTTGGAGACACAAAGATGAATAAGATTCAGTCATTGCCCTCAGGGACCTTGAACTCTTATCTAGGGAGATCAGAGTTCAAGTCAGTCTAATGCCTTTTACCTTGCTACAGCTGCATAGCCAAGGTCTTAGAGACACTGGCTTCCCTAGCATCTTCCCCTTTTCCAACTAATGCTACAGTTGATTTTTAATTTTAAAACTTAATTTAAAAACAACCAATTACAATGGGGTGTCCTGTGCTTGTTAATAATTGTTTGTGTTTTTGTGAAGTCACTTTTCCTACTTAGACTGAGATTCCTGAGTAGGGGGGGAGGGGGAAGCTTTGATAATGAATGGATGAATGAAAGCGCATTTAATAAACACTATGTGCTTGACAGCTAGGTGATGCAGTGGATAGAGCTCTGTGTATGAAGTAAGGAAGACTCATCTTCCCGAGTTCAAATCTGACCTCAGACACTTACTAGCTGTGTGACCCTGGGCAAGTCACTTAACCCTATTTGCCTCAGTTTCCTCATCTGTAAAATGAGCTGGAGAAGGAAATGGCTGACCCCTTCAGTATCTTGGCCAAAAAAACCTCAAATGGGGTCAGGAATAGTTGGGCATGACTAAAAGCAAGCAAACAAACAAACAAAAAAGCAATTGAATGACTGTTATGTACTAAGCCCTGGAGATACAAATAAAAGACAAAAACCAAAGCTAATCCCCCTCTCTAAAAGCTCATATTCCAAAAAAGAGAGACAACACAGAAAGGAGGTTTCAGGGGCCAGTCAAACAGAAAGGACCTGTGGTCTTTCCCTTTGAGTAGCAGATAATAGTATGAGCGCTTTCAGATTCGTGGCATACTTCACATACATTAACTCATTTGATCTTCATAATGGGTCGGGGAGGTAGGTGCAATAATTATCTCCATTTTATGGATGAAGAAAATGAGGCTGATAGAGATTAAATGACCTACCCAGTGTCACACAGCTGCTAAGCATTTAAGGTAGGATTTGAACTCTGATTCCAGATCCACTACGCCACAGGGACAAAACATCTACTCAAACATTATTTTCACTGATAAAATGTGTGCCAGGAACTGGAAATACAAAGACAAAATGAAAATGATTCTTGCTCTCAGGGGGCTTATGTTCTACTGAGAAGGAAAAAACAAAAACAAAAACAAACAAGATTGCCTAGGGAAACATGCTCAGAATATGAACAGAATAAATGTAATTTGGTGGGAAGGGGAGAGCCTTGAGGAGGGGGATGGGAAAGTCCCGAAAAGCCTTGACTGGGAGGTGGCCTTGGAGCTATCCTTTGAAGGAATGTTGAGATTCTATGGGGAGAATCGCTTCAAAGCTTGAGCGGAAGGAGAAGGGAATACCATATGCCAGGAACTGAGCTAAGGGATTGACAAATATTATCATCTGATCTTTGGAAGAGTATATCAGGCATGAAACTGGGAGCCTTTGCAAAGACTGGGAGATGGGTGGGAGATGGCACGATGTGCGGAGTCAAGATGAGGCAGGCCAATTGGGATCGCACATCCAGCTCACGAGGATGAATCACAGTATGCAAAAGGAAACTTGCTAACAATTACTGACTTACTGAAAGGAGGATGAGCCTACGGGGTGGGGGACAAGAATCCCTATAGGTTTGCAAACCAAGGCTGGATCTCTTGTCAGGGCGGATGCTGAAGGGCTTCTTTGAGCTTTGGGACAGGAGAGCCTCCAAGGTAGGTCCAGCTCAGGCTCTGCTGCCCAGTCCTTTGCCAGCCGCACTTCCTCAGACAAAGTGACTCGCCCAGGCTCCCACCACTTTTACTGGCTATATAAAACAGTGCACTCTGGCTCATGCCTCAACAGTCTTGCTCAGGACTTGGTTCAATGTTTCTAAATTTCAGAGGTTTATGAATTCATCATTGTGGGTTCTCCTGCCTACTCATATCACAACCTTCTACATTTGAGCAAATGAATTTCGAGAATTGTTTCAGCCCCCAAATGCATTGCCCTATACCCCACCTAGCAAGGAGCTTCCCTCATGACAAGGCACTAGTCTGGTCCTAGGAGGGCTGGCAGGAAGGCTGTTTCCAGGCAATATAGAAAAAGTTGCCAGTTTGGCCAGACCTATGAGAGCATGTATTCTTCAGGCCTGGCCTTGGAGAATTCATTGTCCCCCTCCAAGTCAGGGCAAGATGTCAAGGGGGAGGGGGAGGTTAATGGAGGTTTAGTAACCTGGGTTTAATTATTCCCAGCAGAGAGTTTCTTAAGCCTGTTCTCTCTGAGCAGACTTGCTCCCAGCTGGAGAAAGCAGGAGGCAGAGGACCTAGAGAAATTTACCTCAATTCTGCCACTTGGAATGTGGAGATGCCTGAGGCATTGGATGGTTCATCCAGACTGCTTTGTGAACTTGACCTCAGAATCAGGAAGCCTAAAAATTCAAGGCCTGCCCCTCAGGCATACTCTCTGTGGGGACTCTGGGTCAGTTTCTCCTCTTCTCCGGCCCTAGGTGGTCTGCTAAGGTTGAAGGGAAAGATTGAGCAGGTGTGCTGATCTGCATAGGTAGAGAGGGCTGACACTCCTGAAGTTCCCCATGCCAATGACATGATAGGTTCCAACTAAAAAAAAAAAAAAGAAATGTTTTCACTACTGGTCTGTGAGATCACAGAACAAAATGTTATAGAGACAAGACTTGTGGTTACTGAAGGCAGGAGACCTAAGTCACAACTATGCAAATTGCAGGTCCCCCAACTCCCATGGGCAAAGGCATCCTTGTTTAGTCACAAGACACTTGAGCCATTCACACATCACAGCTGTGTGCCACAGTCCATTTGCTTTACCTCTCTGACTTCCCTGGGTCTCAGTTTCCTTATTCATATTAATGACATAAATAATACTCCCTAGCTTAGTGGGTTTTTAGGAAACACATCTGTGGATCCTAAAGTGTTAGGGCAAGCTCCTTACCTGTCTTGATGGTTAGCAATGGAAGGGACATTAGACATTATTTAGCTCAACCTATTTTACAACTGGGGAAACTGAGGCCCAGAGAGTTCAAATCAGTCTAAGCTGATTAGCAATAAAACCAAGACTCAAATCCAGATCTTCTGATCTAACATTCTTTCTCTTATGCCCCAGGGTCTGGTTGACATGAGGAGAGAGCTTTGGAAACTTCAGGCAGGAGCTCTGATCTCATTGGTGCAGGAACCTTTGGGTGAGTGAATTCCCTCCACTGATGCCTATCAGTCATTGCTTTAGAACTTAAAGAGCCACTGGGAGTATTTAGAATTGGACACCTTGGATAAGTCACTAGCTCTCAAGCCTTCGTGGTTTTTTTTTTTTCCTGTAAGAATGAGAATGTTGGACTAACAAGTCCCTCCTAGACCTAAGTCCCTCCTAAATGTATGGTGTCAGAGTGTCTGAGGACTGGAACTCGGACCTGAAGCCTCGCCCTTTTTCTATTCCCGGCTGGGTCTCATTAACCTAGGGCTTCTAAATCGTCCTAGGCCTTAGGTCCTGTCTCCTTCAGGCCATTTCATCTTAATCGTTTTCTTTCCAGATTATGAAAGAAGGAAAAAACCGGCAAAAGGTCTCCATTTCTTCTTTTCCTTACAAGTTCCCCAAGAGCGGAGGGAGCAGGAGGGTCCGGGGCAGTGCCTTCAGCCTCTGTGTGCAGGGCACCTCACCCCTGCCTTGCAGTCCTGGCTGGGTAGATCTGCTGCCCACTCACTCCTCTCACCCAGAAAGCGTGTGATGAATTAGCGTGAAGGGTGCGGAAGGCCAGGCGAGGGCGAGAAGGAGGTGGCGACTGTGCCCAAGCCCTGGCCCGTAGCTCTCCCCGCCCCCACCTTCATCTGCCTTCCCGGCTTGAGCTGTCATTCGAGTGATGTCAGCTGCCTGGCGGGCGGGCTCAGGCGGCCTTTCCACTCCCTCCTCCGGGAGATTGCCACAACCACAGCTTCAGTCCCAGCTGACCGGAGGTGAGGAGGGGGCGGGGTGTCAAGACTAACTGTCGGACAGCCCTGTACCTCCCAGAGGCACTGAAGGCCGAGCCAAGCTCCTGTGGCAGCCGCGGCAACCACGCCTCCCCAGACCCGGGAGGGAGGAGGAGAGGCGGAGCTTAAGAGGGAAGGGGAGGCGGGGCTGGACTGCCGAAGCAGCCCAGGTCGCTGCCCCAAAGTTGAGCCGAGCCGAGCCGAGCCGAGCCGAGCCGAGCCGAGCCACGACAAGCCCAGGGAGCTGGCTGGCTGAGCAGCCGGCGGTACGCTTGTCCCTGCCGCAGTCTTAGTGCCCCCGGTCCTGCCCGCGCCCTGCGCCCAGACCGCCGCGCCCTCGGCCTGTACCACTCTGCTCCATGAGGGCTGGCAGCGCGGGCCTGGCCGCCTAGCGAGCCGAGCCGAACTGGGCCCCGGGGCCCGGGGGCCCGGCCGCTGCCTGTCGGTCTGCCTGCCAGTCGAGCCCGGAGCAGCACGCGGAAGTGGTGAGTGCCAAGGCTGGGGTGAGGGCGACAGGGGTCTGCCAGATGGGGCAGGAAGTGGGGGGCAGCAGGATGCTGCGGGGAGAGGGGCAAACTTCCCACAGCTGCCCTCTCCACTCCCCTTCTGGCGCTCCGGGGAGGGGACTGGGAGCTCCCCAGGGCTACCCGAGAGCTGGGGACAGCAGCGGGCGGGATCGGGGATTTCCAGCGTTGGGGCGGAGGGCAGTCAGCACTACCCCGGGGGTCCCCAGCAGGGATCGGCTGATAGCGGCAGATCTAAGGTTAGGGGCCACCTATCTTTAACCCCCTCGACCCCGGCTCTGTGTGGTTCAATTAAAATGTAGTTTTCCTAAACAAGATCCGAACGAGCCGTCTGACATCCTGTTTATGTCGACTAAGTACATCCTGCCTGCGGCCCCTAGAGTGGGGCGGGGGTGGGGGGGGGTGTTGGGGCTTCGGGCGGTCGAGGACACGTTTCTCGGACCCTTCTCTCTTTTCTGGGCTCCAAACAGGACCCCACGAAGGTCCAGGTAGGAGCAGAATCGCGGTGGGAATGAGGGGGGAGAAAGATATTTTGCCTCCTCTCCTTAGAAGCTGTCGCTGAATCTTTGCTCTTCCATGCCCCCGTGAACTCCCAGACGGAGGGGGTCTTGGCTGTGATGAGGCACTGATTAATGGGAGCTCAGAAGTGCCCCCCCCCTTTGGTGCTCAAGGAAGAAGTACCACTCGGACCCCTTCCCCCCCCCCCCGGGGCCCTGAGACGCTGATCCATCCCCCCCACTGGAGCCCCGAGACTCCTTAGTTTGGGAGGAATGCCGAAGGAAATTCAAAGCAGCTCAGATGAGCTCCCATCTCGCCTTTGAGGGACGAATAGATTGAAACTAAGCCTCTGTCTGGATCGCTCATCTATTTACCCCCTTCCTGTGATAGGGCTGGGGGCGCAGACAAACAAGTCAGACCAAGAAACGCAGGGCTGGAAAGAACGGCCCCGCGAGGAGTCGGGCAAGAACGAAGAGTCTCTGCCCGCCCCCCGCCAGATCGGCTAGATAGATGGGGCTGTCTGCGTGTGTGTTGTTTTCATATTTGTCCAGAAGCTTCCAGGGAGATGATGGTTTCTTAGGATCAGGTGTTTGCAGCCAGGGCCCTTGAGGAGGCAGACAGGCGACTTTGTGCCTGAAGTCCTTCGCCGTCAGGAGAACAGACTACGAGGTGGGGGGGGGGTGCTTCCTAGAGGGGCCCCGGACACTGGAAATCCTGCTTATCTGCCATCTTCGGCCTCTGGATGCGTCAGGAGAGACGCAGTTAAAAAGGGGTTTTCAGATCAAAGAGAACAAGGAGCCGCACAGACTATTCTGTCTTGCCCAAGTTTACGGTCCCCGAGGGCTGTAAAAGCCTGGGGGCTAAGTGCCGGCCCCTGAACTTGACCGTGATCTCTGGCTCTGTCGTCTGGGGCCTCGAGAGCGGTAGGAACCGAAGGCTGTTACATTTGTATCCCGTGGAGGACGCATTCAGAGCACGATGGGGGTAGGGCTCTGAAGGGGGGTGGGGGGGGGGGGGGGGGCTTTCTTTTTTCTTCCTTATCTTTGACTTTGAAAATGATCTGCATTTGATTAGGTTATCTCCACCGGTCTGTCGGTTTTCTTAAAGCCTCTAGGCCCCTTTGGGCTGCTGTCTGTCTACCTTGGGTTTCCAGGGATCTTTGGCTCGCTCCTGGGGGTGAGGGGAGCGGCAGCATCGGTGCTTTCAAGGGCTGCGGGAAACTTTCGCACCAGTTCCTCTGCCTCGTACTTTGCGGTGAGGGCGGATGGTATCGGGGGTGCTACCAGACGTGGATGGTAGCAGCTGCCAAACGTGACACACATTGGTATCATCCATGCGGAGGCTATTTGCGTGATTTCAGGAAAACACCTTGTGGACTCCCATGATCTTTTGTGCACAAACGAAAAACTTTTGCACAAACCCTTCCGAGGGAGTATCTTGGAATGAATTAGAGAAGGCAGATCAGAGTCTGGATAATGTTGAAGGGAGTTCTTAAAAAATTATCTCCTTCCCCCACCCCCACCCCCCATCCTAACGCATACACATAAGTAAGTGTGAAACAAAGGCCATAGTCAATGCCCCTCTCCTTTAGACTTCCTATAGAGTTCTCGACTTGGAGTCACAAAGACCTGAGTGCAAATTTTGTTTCAGGCACTAAATGGCTTATTTCCTGATTGTCATTTAAGTACCCTACTTCTCTCATCAGTACATTTATAAATATATATTAAATTCTGTAAAATTGGACTAGATGTCTGCTCTGGACCTCTGAAGTTCTCTGATTCTGTTTAAATTAAGGGGCAGAAAGCACTAATAGTTAGGGGGAATAGTAAAGGCCCTGTAGGGAGGGTACTTGAGCTGGGCTTTGGAAGGGAACAAAGATTTACCAGATGTGTGGAGGGAGAGATTTCAAGGCCTGGGAGAAAGCCTGTGTGGGCAAAGGTGTGAAGGCAGGAGATGTACTAGGGAAATGTTTTGGCTTTGGAGTCTCTAGCATTCCATTCTGGCATCTTGGCCTCCCTGGGTCTAGATGGTCCTTTCTGAATTTCAGATTACTTTGGATTACAGGAGATTTTTTCAATAATCAAATGTCATGAAAGGACTATTATAACTGTTAGCCAGTGACTGTCTTTGATGAAAGGATCAATTATTTCTTGAGAGGGTAAAGGCATAAAATCTTTCCTCTAGAACTAGGCAGTGTAACATCTTCCAACCTAGAATTAATCTCCATTTTGCACTCATTCAGACCATGTTAATATAGAATTCTGGAACTTGAGCTGGAAGACTTTAGAGGCCATCTCATCCAGTCATCTCATTTTACCTGAGAGGAAACTGATACTTAGAGGGGTGGAAGTGATTTTTTTCCAAGGTCACACATGTATTAAGTATCAGAACCAGGATTTGAACCCAGATCTGTTGATCTAATTTACTAATTCCCCATAATTATTTTTATTTGTACTATGAAGATCTTAGATTTAGGGCAGGCAAGCAAGATTAAAGTTCCCCCTCCCCCACTTTTATACATGAGGCAATTAAGTCTCTGAGAGAGATAAAATGGTTTACCCAAAGGCACACAGGTAAGAAGTAGCAGAACTGGGATTTGATCCAGGGCTCTCCAGATTCCTTTTCCCTGTCAAATGTATAAGTGGCTTTTTAAAATGGAAGGAAAAAATAAAACCCTTAAAAATCCCTTAAGTGTCCCTCAAAATTCCTCAAAGGAATCTCAGAATCTTTCTCAATTTGAGAATACTGTTTAAGGCATGGGGACTATGGTGATGCCCAGCACCTATCCCCATGCCTGACGATACTGGAGGCTGGGTGGATGGCTTTGGGAGAAACAGTCATCCATGGTGTGCCACACTTCCTGTGTCTCTCCGGAGCCTTTGTAGCAGCACTGAATTTGGCCCCAAGGCTCACTAGTGCTCAAGATAACCATCTAACCTGGGCAATCCTGAAGGTATCATGTAGAAGAGGTCAAATCTGCGCTGGGGGTTAAGGGATGAGGAGATTAAGGGGGGACAAGAGAAGGGATTCCAGGTGTGAGGAGCAAAAAGACCAAAAAAGTGGGCAAAGGGCATTTGGGGGCAGTATAAGGAACAAGAGTAGGTGAGTTTAGTAGGAGCATAGAGTACATTTTCCGTAGTTTGACTGAAAATGATCTGAGTGTCTTAGTGGACTATAAGTGCAATATTGGTGAACAGTATGACGTCGAAGGCAAAAACAATTAAAAAAGCAAACATGCTCTTGGTTGCATTGAGGGGGTGCAGAACTTCCAGGAATGAGAGCCTTGGTCCTGCTCTGCTCTCCAGGAGCGTGCCATGTGGGGCTGGTTAGAAGAACTGGGTATGTTGAACACGGAGGAGAGAGGACCTAGGGAGGATGCGGGAGCCTCTGCAAGACTGTCTTGTAGATGAGAGGGAGGATGAAAGATCAGACTCATTCAGTTCAGCATCAGAGGGAAGAATGAGAAGCAGTGGAGGTTACCAAGAAGTGGCCTGAGGCTTGACATCAGGAGATGCTTCCTAACCAGAAGAGCTGTCCCAAAATGGAATGCATTGTGTGTGTGTTTCAGTGTATGTGTCTGTGTGTGTGTGTGTGTCTGTGTGTGTCTCAGTGTGTGTGTGTTTGTGTGTGTCTCTGTGTGTATGTGTGTGTGTCTGTGTGTGTCTCGGTGTATGTGTCTGTGTGTGTCTCAGTGTGTGTCTCTGTGTGTATGTGTGTGTCTGTGTGTGTCTCAGTGTGTGTGTGTGTCTCTGTGTGTATGTATGTGTGTGTCTGTGTGTGTCTCAGTGTATGTGTCTGTGTGT
>NW_027185850.1:10699334-10727947 GCF_028583685.1 Petaurus breviceps papuanus
TGTGTGTGTCTCTGTGTGTATGTGTGTGTCTCTGTGTGTGTCTCTGTGTGTCTGTGTGTGTGTCTCTGTGTGTCTCAGTGTGTGTGTCTGTGTGTGTGTCTCTGTGTGTATGCGTGTTCACCATCATCATCACTCACTCAGTCTAGAAGCATTTATTAAGCACCTACTCTGTTCCAGGCACTCTGTTAAGCGCTGAGGATATAAAGAAGGCAAAAGGCAATTTCTGCTGTCATACTTGAATGGGAGAGACAATGTGCAAACAGTTGTGTGGGGGCTTATGGGGCAGAGAGGAAATAATCACAGAGGAAGGAACTAGAATGTAGAGGGGTGGGCATAGGCTTCTTGTACAAGGTAGAATTTAAGCTGGGAGAAAGGCAGGGAAGCCAGAGGTGAGACAAGGAGGGAGAGTGTTCCAGGTATGAGGCACAGCCAGTAAAAATATCCATTGTCTGGAGATGCAGGGTCTTGTTCAAGGAGCAGTGAGGAGGCCCGGGTGACTGGATTGAAGAGTAGATGTGTTCGTGGAGGGGATATATAGGGAGTAAGAAGACTGGAAAGGTGAGTTGATAGACTGGAAAGGCTAACTTAATAAAGGGTTATGAAGAACTTTGAATGCCATAGTTATTAAGTTTTGCTTTTATTATCAACAATATCATGCTTGACAGCATCTAGTACTAAATAAAATATAATAACAATCACAGCTAACATTTGTATAGCTCTTTAAGGTTTGCAAAACATTTTACATATGTTATCTCGTTTACAACAACCCTAGGAGATAAGTGCTATTCTTCTCCCCATTTTACAGATGAGGAAACTGAGGCAGAAAAAAGGTTAAATGACTTGTCCAAGGTAACACAGCCAAAAAGTACCCAAAGTAGGCTTTGACTTCAAGTCTTCCTGACTCCAGGTCCAGTCCCTACCCATTGTCCCACCTAGCTGCCTAGTGGATTTCCCCTCATTGAGAATTTTCCAACAAAGGCTAGGTGTGCCAAAATGTACATAATTATTCAAGTGCCAGCTGCCAGCCCCTACTCCATCTCCTTGAAGGTTACCTTCAATTCATTCTGGGTCTCTCTCATGTATTCTGATTTGTATATGTTTCTGTCTATTAGATTGTGGATTAGATTGTCCTTCTTGAGGACAGAAGGTGTTTTCACTTTTTCATTATATTCCCCAGTGCTTAGCACAGTACCTGGCCCATGGTAGATACGTAAGATATACTTGTAGATGAATTGATTGAAGTTTGGGTCAATAAAAGATGACTTCCGAGGTTCCTATCCTGTGATTCTATGTAGAGGTGATTAGTCTGAGCAAATCATGGGAAGAGGAGGTGGCAGCAGATTATAGAAGGCTTTGAATGATAGACCAGAGGGTTTGGATTTTAGAAGAAATGCTAATTCTTTGCAGTTCAGTATGTTAGAAATGTGGCTTTTTTAGAAGAGCTCCAAGTGCTTTGCACACATTGATCTGAAGTGACCCCAACAAGGACTCTTGGTGGATAGACTGTGACTCATGTTTCCTGCCTTTCACTGCCCTGATTTGACCAGAAGGTCTTTTTGCTGTCCTTATGCAAAGCACACACCAATAACACTATCCTGTTCTAAGGGGATGATCATGTGATTATTACATGATTTATTCTGAGATGGAAATATGCTGCCGAAGAGGTTTTTTCTGGCCCAAAGAATGATCTTAAGTCACTTAGAAACTTGTGGCTGAGCAGAATGCTTCAGAGGCATCATAGAATTGGAGAGTTGGAGGTACCTTAGAGATGATCTGGTCTAATATCCCAATTTTACAGAAGAGGAAGGTATGGCACATAGAAATGAGGTCATTCACCTCTAGGATGACATAAGTGGTTTGTAAGATCACACATTTCAGTCTGAAAGGCACCTTTGAAGTCCTCTAGGCCAATCCCCCCATTTTTCATTTGAAGAAACTGAGACCCAGAGAAATTAAGTGACTTGCCCTATATCCCACAAGTAGCAGTAGCAGAATCCAGATCTTCTGACTCCAAATTATGCATATTTTCTGTTATAATAATGGAGCTGGAACAAGAACCCAGACTCTTGCCTTTCAACCCACTAGACTTTTTCTAGTATTGGACTTTTGGTGCCATCTGCATGTGGATGGATTCAGGATCCAGAAGCCACTTCATTTTTGCTCTGCCCCTTCCCCCCCATGGGGCTTTTGCCTCAGAGAGCCCCTGATCAGGGTCAGGATGGAGCAGGGTCTCCATACTGGGCTTTCCCCCCACTTCCACTTACTGTTCAGTCATCAAGACCTAGGGTCACCTAATTCAATTCTCCAATTTTACAGGTGAGAAAACTGAGACCCAGAGATATGGAAAGGGTCAGACCCCCTAAGATGTAAGGAAAGGAGTTGCCTAAGGTCACACAGGTAGGCAGCAGAGACAGACTTTGACTCCAAAGTTTTCTGACTTAAGAGACGTTAAGTTCTTTCTTTGTGCCAGGCCCTGTGCTAAACTCTAAAGTCTCTGGAGATTCCTTATCTTGGAGCACCCTGCCTGGAGACCTGGAGCCACCCTTCCTCCTCACCTCCACCTCCCTTTTGACTTCCAGTGATAAGTACATTTTCTTTTCTGTTCTCTTCCCTTTCCTCTCATCTTTTTCTTACTCTTCCTCTGAGCTGTCCACACTATGGGAGACATAGATGACCTCTTGTTCTGGCTTACCATGTGCCCCTGCCCCACACTTCATTCTCTTTCTTTGACCCACGTCCTGCGTTTTGACTGGCTTGCCTGATACAGGGCTTCCTGGCCCATCTGTGCCCAGGATGGCTCCCTGCATGGCCTGAGATCCCCTACAGAACCTCCTTCTTGTTAAGCTGCCCTCCCTTTAGCCCTGCCTTCCTCTTTGGCGGAGGAAACAGCTGTGGCCCAGGGTCTGTGAATTCTTGGGACATCTTTGACAGGATTCAGTTACTGAGTCCAGGTATGCCCTATGTAAGGATGTTGAGCCATTGACATGTGTGGGTCCTTCCTGTAGGAAGTGTGTAGCTCTACATGTTTTTACCAACATGACAGATAATATGTGTTGATAATGAGAAAGAGGTTTCATGTGGCACAGTGGGTAGAGAGGCAGCCTTGGAGGTGGTTAGACCTGCCTTCAAGTATTCCTTCTAGTCTAACACATCCTGGCTGTGTGACCCTGGACAAGTCTCTTAACCTCTCTGTGCCCCAAGCAACTCCTTAAGACTCCAAGCTGCCCTTCTGGGGGAGTCTGCTGTAACAATGGAATCACAGGTCCTGTAATTTTAAGGGCAATGATAAAATGTCTTGGTTGATGTTTCAAAACTGCTTTCCTTATGTTTTTTCATCTTTGCAACAGTTCTAAGGTGGGTAGTGAGACAGAGGGTATCATTACCTTACAAATAAGGAAACTGAGGCAGACTGAGGCTAAGTAAGCCACTCGGGGTCACACAACAAGCAGGGAGCCTCAGCTAGTCTTTTAATTCAGACCTCCTGCTCTTAACTTCAGTGTTCATTCCCTTCTACTGCAGTTACATTACCACAGGATATCCACAGAGAGGACCATCATAGAAACTTTCCCCTCCCCCGACACTTGGCCAGGGCTGGATAAGGTACCACATCACCAAACTAGGCACCAGGGAGTTAATTCAATTCAGTCGGGACTCCAAGGCAGTTAGCTGTCAATAGAGCTTCTTAAAAGCACTGGAGTAGGAGATCTGGGTTCTCATTCTACCTTTGTACTAATGAGCTGATCTTGGGAAAGTCATTGTACTTCTCTGAAGCTGATTCACTGAGAAAACTAAGCTCTAACTGTACCTGCTTCACGAGATGGTTCTGAGGATCAATGAGCAGGCATTTAAAAAATACATCCTGTAGTCACTGGTTTTCTAAATTTTCAAGCATTTATTTTTCTCCAACCACCATACCCCAGTGTGAAAGCCTCGCGTCATATAAGTATAGTCAAAGAAAACAGATTCCCCCAGTATTCTTAAGGTCTATGACCTTATTTTAAAGATATTTGAATAACTTTCATTATAATTGATTTTCTTTGTTGTTGTTTTTTAATTGTGCTTGACTCTTTGAGACTCCATTTGGGATTTTCTTGGCAAAGATCTGGGATGGTTGGCCATTTCCTTCTGTAGCTCATTTTACAGATGAGAAAACTGAGACAAACCGGGTTAAGTGACTTGTCCAGGGTCACACAGTTAGTATATGCCTGGGGCTGGATTTGAACTCAGGAAGATGAGTCTTCTTGACCCCAGACTTGTCGATCTCTATGGTGCCACCTAGTTGCCCTTTTCTTTGTAATCCTACATATTTTATGTATTTGAAATCATTACTCTGTGAATGGGTAAAGTTTCATCTGACTACCAAAGGGCAGTGACATTAACAAGGTTGAGAGTCTCTGAAATAGAGCTTAGAGAGAAGCTTAAAGATAATAGCTCCCCATGTTTATAATCACAGGCTCCAAGTTTCAGATCTGGAAGGAACAACCTTATTTTACAGAGGAGGATGAGAGAGGCCAAGATAACTTTTCTAGGGTCACATTGCCAGTAAGTGACAGAGGATTCAAACTTAGGTCATGTTTACTATGATGTACTGGCCACTGAGGGTTGGGAGGGGTGGAAGAAGGAAGGAAATGTACTAAAAAAACAAGGGGGAAAGTTGCTGAATTTGGTTATTGTTGAACCTCAGTGATTCCCTTTTAGCTTAATAGTTTTTCTTCCATATTTTAGTTTCCTCATATTAAAACCTATTTTTAGTTGTTTGATCCTTTTCCCTAATTCCTTCCTTCCTTTTCAGTAAGTCAACGACCAAGAATGTGAGCGGAGGCACTTAGGGGAAAAGTGGAAAAGACTGTGCTAGGTCTGCTAGTGTGTAGAGAAAATAAATCTGAATTTCACTTGGTGCGGTGGCTCCCCTGCCTTTGTTCCTCATCAGATTAACCAGCAATGTGTGCCAATAGAGGAATGTAAGAGAATGAGTAATGAGATCTTTGTTCACAGATGCAGAGCTGCAAAGACCCTCAGAGGTCACTTAGCTAGGCTTCCTCACCTCATAGGTGCAGCTGAAGAAACTGAAGCAATTGGTGCCAGGACTGGCCGAAAGTCACATGGCCATTCGCCAAGGGGCTAGAGGCATAAGGGCTTTTGAAAAACAGAACACAAAAACTCCCAGATTTTCTTTCGTCTCTTCTTCCTTCCCTTACTTTCTGATTCTCTGACATCTTGGGTCTTTTTCAGTCCCATATGTCTATGATCCTATATTCTTATTTTCTTCCTTTTTTTCTCCCTTCCTTCCTTCCTCCCTTTCTCTCCATTTCTGTTTTCTCCCTTTCCTTTTTCTTCCCTCCTCCCTTCTTTCCCTCCCTCCACCTTTCTCCTCTCCCCTCCCCCCCCCTCCTTTCCCCCCCCTTCCCCTCCCCTCCCCTCCCCTCTCCTCCCCTCTCTTCTCTTCCTCCTTCTTCTCTTCTTCCTTCTTCTTTTCCTCTCTCTCTCTCTCTCTCTCTCTCTCTCTCTCTCTCTCTCTCTCTCCCCCTTTCTTCTCTCCCTTCACCACCCCTCACCAAGCTAAAGCAAAATTAACCAAGGGGTGGTATAAGAAGTGCATTTCCTTTCATTTTAGAAGTCTGAGCCTCACCTTCAAGCCTAATTCTCACTGAACCTGTCATTCTTTTCTCCTTGCTTCTTCTAAACCAGTTTTTTTCAACCAGGTGTGGCACTCAGCATTTCCTATCGTGAAGAACAGCTAAGTGGGGTGGGAGTTTAGACAGATGCCATGCTGAACAGCCCTGTTTTGGGAGTGGGAGACAATGGTTCCCTGACTGTACTCTTGATCTGTTATCAAATATAGTTACTGAGTCTTTTGGCCTCTTGGTTTATTGGGCATTTTCAGACAGTAAACACAAAAAAAAAAAAACCCCACAAAAAAAGAAAACACAAAATTTGACATTGCCATTCCCTTGGTGCCCATCCAGCTTTCACATTTTGTAAATCATCTGTGTGTGTATACACACACATATGTATATGTACATATATATGTATGTATGTAAGGATAAACGTGAGAGAAGGAGAGAGAGAGAGAGAGAGAGAGAGAGAGAGAGAGAGAGAGAGAGAGAGAGAGCAGAAGTAACTAGTACATGAGCTTTTCCTTTTTCATATAATGGTGAATTAAACACTTAAGCTAGAAACCGGTAGGAAGGAAGACATGGCCCTCGAGGAAGCTCATTTCTTGAGGAAGGGAGGACCTGTGCTTTGCTCCAACTGTGTTCAAAGTGTCTCTGCACAGTAAGGACTCCTTCAGTTCTTTATAAAGCATGTCAGGTTGCATCAGTCCACGTGGGAAACTGGAATTCATTGGCTCTTCAGTCAGGCTTTCTAAGTAGAGAGATTATATAAACACAAGTAAGTAATCAGAGGTTGGCTTTGCAGACTGCTTCCTGATGGCTTTCACAATGTCTCTGTCAGAGTTGAGGAGTGTCCATTCTCTGATGTTTGTTATTCATGTTGGCCAAGACCTCTGATTTCATCAGTTTGGGGAAACTCCCTGCATTGATTTTGGGTAGCACATTTAAAACATAGTCTCTTTTTTCAAATGTGTGAAGCAGTTGGGGTCAAGTGACTTGCCCAGGGTCATGTAGCTAGTAAGTGTCAAGTGTCTGAGGCTGGATTTGAACTCAGGTCCTCCTGACTCCAGGGCTGATGTGCTATCCGCTGTATCACATAGTCATAAAGAGGTGACTGGGCCACTGAGAGTTTGTGACTTGCCTAGAGTCATGCAGCTAGTATGAATCAAGGCAGAATTTGAACCATGTTTCTTTTTCTTTTTTTCTGATGCCAAAGTCAGCTCTTTCCCACTTCACCTTGCTGACTCATTGAGAAATGGAGGCAGAACAAAGACCTGGAAGTTCTGAAAAGGGCTAGCTTGTGTGGCAGACTCACAGGAATTAAAAACTTGAATGTTGTTGCCTTCCTGTTCCCTCCCCCCATGCAGTGATAGTTTTATATATGTAGCATAGTGGGCTAGTGCTGGGCCTGGAGTCAGAAAGACCTGAGTTCAAATTCTGCCTCACCTACTGCCAGTGTGATTCTGATCAAGTCACTCAACTGTTTGCCTCAGTTTCCTCATCTGTACAAATGAGGAAAAGGAAATGAAAAACCTCTGGTATCTTTGTCAAGGAAACCCCCAGTGGGGTCAGGAAGAGACAGTTGTGGTTGCTGTGTTTGTCCTTCTTGAAGAGGACCACGGCATCAGGGAGATGATGATTCGACTTGAAGTTGACTTCAGTTTGAGGGAGGGAGGGCCAAGAAAGGTCACCGGCCTCACTGTCTTCTCCAGAGCCACATGGGTCCAGTGACCAGCTATCCATCAAGACAACTGGAGATGGATAAAACTGAAACAAGAAGATGTTCCTTCTAAAGAATCTAGGAAATACTTACCTGGCAACCTCAGCTGCCTGGAGCACAGTGAAAAACCCCAAACAAACTAAGTTGTTGGGTTTTTTTAAACCCTTCTGAGGTGATAAAATACATATAAAAGTTAATGCTCTGAAATGCATGCGCTTCACTGTAAGTGAAGAGGGCTCCCTTAGGCCCTTGCTAAATGCTCATTTTAAGCATAATTCAAAAACATATTTATAACTTTTGTTTTTATAATGGCTTTATTTCTTGAATATGTTGCTGCTTCTCCCATACCCCTAGAGGCATACCTTATAAGAAAGAATTAAACAGAAAGATTTTTTTGCTTTTTTTTTGAGGGCAGTTGGGGTTAAGTGACTTGCCCAAGGTCACAGGGCTAGTGTGTGTGTGTGTGTGTGTGTGTGTGTGTGTGTATGTGTGTGTGTGTGTGTGTGTTAAGTGTCTGAGGTCGGATTTGAACTCAGGTCCTCCTGACTCCAGGGCCGGGCGCTGTGTTCACTGCGACACCTATCCTCCCCAAGATTTGTTCTTTTAAAGCAGTTTGACAAAATCGGAATGTCAGGCCTGCCTGACTGTATAGCCAATGTAACTCACTCACGGCATCCCGCCCCTGCAGAGCATGGGGAGAAGGACGTTTCCTATCTCTTTCTGGGGGCAGACTTCACAGCGCTCAGTTTCAATGGTTTTCTTGTTACTGTTTCCATGTACACGCTTGCACTCATTGTTTCTTTTCACTTCCTGTTTCTTCTGACTTCACTCTGCATCAGTTCATTTTAGTCATCCCGGGCTTCTATGTATGCTTCCCTAGTCTTCATTTCCTACAATGCAGTAATAGTACATTGCATTCATGTGCCCTGGGTGTTTAGTCCTTCCTCAACTGGTGGGCGAAGATTCCCTTTCAACCCTACCTAGATCTTTCGGAATGTTAATTATCTGTTCTTTTCTCCTTTTTTTAAACTGTGGATGTTCACATATTGCATTTTGCTTAAGCAGTGGTTTATACCTGTAATATGAACACTCCAGGTTCATCTGTTATTTCCTCTCTTCCCCTCTCTCATCTTATCATAAGTGTGTCCTTAATTCTTTACTGGGTAATACCTAGACTCAGTGTTTGGGGTGTGGAAGCCTTTTTGCTTCAGAGACAACACTTAGAAAATGATTAGCTTGGAGCTGCTGGTCTGGTTCCGGCTCATTCTCTTAAGAGGTACTTAATGACAGCTTTTCTTTATCTTCTCAACACACAAGAAACAAAGCTAAAAATCTGCTGCATTTGGGTGAATTCAAGGAAGGGGATCTCAGAGGCTTGGTCTCTCCATGTGTCCTGGGGGGGGGGGGTACCAGCAGTTCCTGCTCCTGAGGACTGTTGTGAGCCTCAAAGCAGGGAATTTATACCAAACACTGCTGCATCCATACCTTCTTAGCAGTGGTGAAGAGTTTAAGTTAGAATGTAAGTGCTCTGAAGCAAGGACTGTTTTTACTTTTGTCCTTATCCCCTGTGATTAGCATACAACAAGCACTTAATAAATGCCTACAGGTTGAATTCTAGAGTAGAAGCCACGGTTTGGTGAGTGGAGGTATCAGGGTTCAGTCCTGCTTCTGACACATACTCACTGTGTGATTTTGAAAAAGTCACCTAACTTCTTAAGTGATCATGGCAAATCCTCTAAGAGTCTGAGGTGCCAAATGGTTGTTGATGAACAAATGAAAAAAGTACAACTATGTGTTCAGTGCTGAGAACACAAACAGAGAAGCAAGACAGTTCTTGCATTTAGAGTTCACATTCAAATAGGGAAGACAACACATTTGCTAGGTTTCAGAAGTAAGTCAAATGAAAAACTCCCATGGTCCTCAGGGTGCAGCATCAAAGCAGATGTTAATGCTTCTTTAATGTCATTTCTAGTGATAAAATCATGTCTGTCTCTGATGTTAAATCATTTGACAGGGTGAAGGACTTTGGTGGCAAGAACTTTCTGTTCTGAGTCCTCTGGAGCTGTGGCTGCAGCCCCTGCATAGAGGAAGGAATTTCCTCATGGAGAGCTCCTGGCAATGATAAAATCATAGCTCTGAACAAAAAGAAAAAAAAAGAATATTTCATGAAGAAATACAGATCTGCTCTCTTGTGATCTATGGTGACAGCTTCCCTGAGTATGGCTTTGGTTGGAGGAAGATAATGTAGATAATGTATAAAAATAAGATTTGTAATTAGTACATGATGGTCTATCTTGGTTACTGAGGTACTTAAGGGAAGTCGAATAGAAGGCCCATTAAATGTCTTAACCATCTGGCCTACAATATTGTTTACCCAGCTAATATCCTGCCAAGGTTCTTGTTTAAATTATTATACATTTCCAATTAGTAGGAACTGAATTAATGTATTTAATCAAGCAAAAATAATAAGAATAAATTTGCTGAGCATTTGTCTAAGCAGGGTGAGAGTGACAAAGATTTTGTTGGAAACCCCCTTCTCTCCCCCCACACTCCCCAACTACAAATTCATTCTAGGGATTAATTTATACAATAACTGAGTTCATGAACACCCTTGCTCTCATGTTTGGCTTTTAATTTTCTGATTGACCTTGTTGAGATACAGCCAACTCTATAACTGGGAAAGTTGAATAAGATCTTTCTTTTAGTTCTCTTATTTGGAAAATGTGCATAATTCCCAATTTGGTGGCAGCTTCAGTTGCGATGAATGCAGGGTTTGACCCAGATTCTGTTTTGTAGGGAAGATGGGGGTGTTTTCATTTTTTGGTGTGGGGAGAGATAGAACAGGAGTAAGTTATTGCAGTATAATCTTGTACAGCTTTCAGGCCCATTGGATGACTTTGAGTCATAACCAACCCTATAGTCTCTAGATGGACTTGAATTAGCAATACAGTATTACCCATGAGCAGTGGGGCAATGGAGAGATGCATTGTGGGAGTGGGCAGGCCCCACCATATAAAAAATGAGGAATAAATAGAAGAATGGGATTAAGAGACACCATCAGAGTTGTATGATTAGAAAAGAACCTAGGCTGGTCATGGAGAAAACTGAAGGATGCCCTGGTTGCTTCATAGATACCTTTTTTTCTAGGAAGGTCTCCAGCACATCGGGTGGACTCCTTGTGGTGAACTCAGGAGAGAATGGATCTGAGAATGGATGTGGATAAGGGTCATCCAGGATAGGCAGCCATTGATGGGCTATATGATCTGGGTCTTGGAGGGACCTCTGCAATTTGAGTTTGAGCTTTTAATGTTTGATCCTTAAAATTTTTTTTTTGACTTAAAAAAAAAAGACAAAAAACTGGAGGAGATAGGAATCCATTCAGGTTCCCCAAACTCCTTCAAATTAAAATAAAACAGCCTTTCCTTTAGCCCTGCT
Source organism: Petaurus breviceps papuanus (assembly GCF_028583685.1). Classification (NCBI taxonomy): domain Eukaryota; kingdom Metazoa; phylum Chordata; class Mammalia; order Diprotodontia; family Petauridae; genus Petaurus; species Petaurus breviceps. The sequence continues at coordinate 10,710,105 of NW_027185850.1, forward strand.
ATAACTTTGGGCTGCTGTCCATTTTTTCTTCTCCTTCACCAATGACCAATCTATGCCTAGGCTGCCATCCAGACTCTTCTTCCTTCCTACCCACTTATTGTTTAGCTCTTTCTAACCTAGCTCTTTTGTCCTTTTATTAAAATCTCTCCTCAAAGGTCACCAGTGATACTCCCACTGCATCCTGGGCCATCTCCGGTTGTCCTGATCTATATCTTGCCACTGGACCTAAATGACTCCAGAGGAGAAAGTGAGGATGGTGACTTTGCCCAGCCCTCACTCACTTAAATGGAATCCACTTACATGTTATGGCATCATCTCCCTGATATCATGGCCCTTTTTAAGAATAAAGAAAAACAACAACCTCTGTGGTTAGTAGTAGGAGCTGCCCACCAGGGACCAAACTAAAACAGGAAAGTTGCACAAGACAGCTTCCTCCCTCCCTCCCTTCCTCCCTCCCTCCTTCCCTCCCTCCCTCTCTCCCTCCCTCCCTCCCTCCCTTCCTTCCTTCCTTCCTTCCTTCCTTCCTTCCTTCCTTCCTTCCTTTCTTTTTCTTTTCCTCCTCTCTGTCTCTGTCTGTCTCTCCTTCCTTCCTCTTTCCTTTCTCTTTCTACTTTTTATTCCCTTCCTTTCTATCTGTCTACAAAGGGTATCATATGAGTGTTCTGCCAAAAGGAATGTAAATTTTGATTGGTGGAACCTCAAAAGATATCTTGGGTTTTATGGGCTAGATTTCTTTCTTAAGGACCATGCTTTAAACTCTTATCACTGTGGCTCTCATTGATTGGTCAACAATAGGGCCTAGGTGAAGTCCCACTTGGTTATTGTTTAGGCCCTGATTGGCTCAGAGTGAATATAAATAGCAGTTGTTTCTGGTTTGGCCAGAAACCCTGAGGATCTTCCGCTTTCAGATTGATTTTTTTGTCTAGGTAAAAGAGGCCATTCTATGTCCCATTTCTTACCTAGCCTTAATTGTGGATTGGGTGTTGCTTCAGTCAAAGTGAGACCCGTTAATGACCTTAGTTTGTAAAGGCCAAGGTCCCCTCCTGCATCCTGAACTATATCTTGCCACTGGACCCAGGTGACTTTAGAAGAGACAGTGAGGCTGGTGCCTTGGTACATCCTCTCTCACTTAAATCCAATTCACTTGCATGTCATGGTATCATCTCCCTGACGTCATAGTGCTCTGAGAATGAAGAGCCAACAACTCAGTCTGACTCTACCTCCTTCCCACCCACTCATTGCTTAACTCTTTCTAACTCTGAGGTTCTGTCGTTAGTAACATTCCAGGGACCATTGTTGGGGGGGGGGGGGAAGACAGAAGCCATTAACCTGAGCTGGAGAAAGATGGAGGGTGGAGGATGCAGATGATTTAGGTATAGAGAATGTTGTCACAAAGTTACTGGAGAAAAGGAGACGGGAGATAGGAATTGGCACATCCATGCAGGTGAGGATAGATCATGCTATATGACCATTGGGGGGCTAGAGCAGGCTCCCCTCCTTGGACTAGAGGGAGGAAGAGTTCACTTCCAGCTCTTGGATTTTGTGATCAAGGCTCAGGAAAGATTAGTCAATCTATCAAAAATGTTTAAGTGCTTTCTATGTGCTATGCACTGTCCGAAGCATTGAGGATACAAAAAGAAACGTGAAACAACTCTTGCCCTCAAGGGGCTTATTAATGGGGAAGATGTATACATAAGTGGATACATAAATATACTTTGTTAGATTAGGTGTCCTGATATTTGGTTTGGAAAATTGTTGGTTACTCTAAATACCTGGTATGCTCTATATACCCATGATGTCCCCCTATGTTTTCTTTCCCCCCCCTTTTTTTTAAGCTTCAATGTTGGAAACAAAATTGCCCTGTAATTCATAGCACTATCCATTTAGAAACATGACAGAGTGTCTTTAGTCATTTCGAACGGTATGGTGGGGGGATTCTCTTCAATACTTTGAGATATCTGTGATGCCACAGATATGGGAGTCTCTCTAGAGAGATGTGGGAGACCCCCCATAGATGCCTGCAGCCACACTTCAGTAGGTCCTCTTGGTCAGTTTTTGACAACCCCCCCCCCCCCCCAACCACAAACTGACTAACCTTCTGGGAGTGATTCATTGCCTTAGGACCTGACTCTGATAAAAGGTGAGGTGAAGTTGGGGGAGAGAGAGTTAAATAAACAATTCAATATGTCTGGGACCTATGACTTAATGGGTGTGGGTGTGTAACCATACTCACCTCACCTGTATAGACTACAATCCAGTGCAAGATGATGGTCTTCAGGAGTCCTGGTCAACCTCAGGTCAACATGCAACCTTCTTGAAAACATTTCCTTCCAGAGGTGAGAGTTTCTCCCAACTGACAGTGCTGGACATGATTAGGCCTCTTGGTGGACATGGACAGGGGTCTCACTGATAAGATCCTTGTTTTCTTTTGAGTGATCTATTTTAGAGGGTATTGGCAGGGGTGATTGAAGAACCATCAGTTTGGACCCTCCTTCTGTCCCACCCCCCTAAGTCCCTTTCTCCTTCACTCTTTATCCCAATCTCCACAAGACAGTCATGACCCTGCTGGACTTTTTTCTTGTGTAGTTAATGATGTTTCTGCAAGCAATGGGGATAGTGCCTCTGTTGCCAGGACAGGAGACAGCCATTGGTTTAGTAAAAAGGCTTTTCTCAGGCATGCTTTTCTTGCCAGAATAAAAGCACCCCCCCTCCCCTTAAAGAGCTCACAACCTTTCTACCCTTGATCAGCTGGTAATGATGGGGCGGCTAAGTCACAGGCAGACTTTAACAGGGCGATGAAGGAGCCTTGGCCTCAGAGGTCAAACATTTAGATTCAAATCCTTTCTCTTGTACTCAATGGCTCTGAGGCCCTTTCTGGGCCTCTGTCTCCTCAGGACCAGCAGGTCCTCTCTGCAGATCTGTCCCAAGGCTCAAATGGTTTAACAGGACTTAATAACTATCCATGGGAATCCCTCACAGGATTGTGGGCCAGTGGAGAAAGCCCTGGATGGGGAGCCTCAGCTTCTAATCTTTCCTCTCTCATTCACTACTTGTATGACCCTGGGCAAGTCTCTTCATTGCTTTGTGCCTCAGTTTCCCTGTCTATCATGAAAAGTTTTGGACTCAGTAGACTGCTAAGGCTGCTTCCAGCTCTAAATCCAGCATCTGGTGACCACTTGTAGACATAAAATGCTAGTAGAGAGTTTCACATAAGCTACTTCCATAAGAGGAGAACAAAGTATTTTGGTATCAGATGAGAGGTAAGTCATTTCCCACTTGGGGTCAGGCAGGTAGATCATTGGGAAATCAGGGCTGGCACCATGGAGAAAGTGGCATGTAAGTTGGGACTGGATGGATAGGATGTTGGTGGACAGAGTGGGGAGGAAGCCAGCATTCCAGCAGAGACCTGTATGAGCAGACTTGTCAGGGCTCATCCAGGGTGCTTTGCGTATGGAGAAGTAACCTGAGACAAGGCTAAGAAACTAGTTTAGAGAATCTTACATAAAGGATTTCATAGAATAAATCGTGGGTAATTTGAAAAGTGTTTTTGTTGTTGTCTAGCCATTTCAGACTCTCTGTGACACCATTTGAGGTTTTCTCGGCAAAGATACTGCAGTGGTTTGCCATTTCCTTCTCCAGCTCATTTTACAGATAAAGAAATTGAGGCAAAGAGGGTGAAGTGACTTGTCCAGGGTCACACAGTTAGTGTCTGAGGCTGCATTTGAACTCACTTTAGGCCTGGTGCTTCATCCATGGAACCACCTAGCTGCCCCTTGAAAGGTCTTAGTGGAATGTGATAAGTCCTGTACCCAAGGAGGATTAATTTGGCAGTGGTGTCTGGATGAGGGAAGGGCAAACTTGGTGGGCCTGAAAATATTTCTAAAGTACTCAGTTGTGTGACCTGGGACAAGTTAATCTTTCTGAGCCTCAGTTTCCTCAGCTGGAAAATAGGAATACTAATGCCTGGAACACATGAGGGCACGGGGGAGTGGGGGGGGGGTTGTAAGGTTCCAATGAGATAAGGTAGGCAAAGGGTTTCACAAACCTGAAATTGCTAGAGAAATGTTTGCTCTTCTTATGGACTTTTGTTTGTTAATTATGTTAACATAATTAATTTATGTTATAATAATATAATATTATAAATAATATTATGTAATATAATAAATAAAATTATAACAAATAATAATGTTAATTTGTTAATTATCCCCTTGCCAGAGACCTTTCCCATCTACTAGATGAGTTGAGCATCTCATCTTTAAAGCCAAATTGTTGAGTTTAGTGATGATGATGGTAATAACGAGGATTGGGATGTGGACAGCTGGCATTGGGAAAATACTTTTTAAGGTGTTTAGCAAATGTTTTCTCCTTCGGGTTCAGGGCGCTCGACTCCAGATCCCGCTCCAGGGTGGCAGTTCTAGGCACCCTGGCCTCTTACTCCCCTCCCTTTCCTTATACTCTCGCCTCCTTCTACAGCTGGTCCGTGGAGCAGCTCCTTAGAGTGACTTCTTTAAGGTGGAGACAAACACTTGGGCAACTTACAAGGAGCAGGGAGTGAGGAGGTCCCAGGAGGGGTCAGTGAGGTCAAGCGCGAGCTCCTGCTCCCAGGTGGGCGGGCAGTGTGGCCTGAGCCCGGCCCCCGTTCAGTGCTTGCTTAATAATTATGCAAGTGACTTCTGCCCAGACTGGCAGTATGTGTGCTGACAAAGGGAGGGCAGGAAGGTGAGTTGATATTTAGCCAGACACAACAGGATGGCAGGTTCCTACATACTTGGCCCAGATTCGTTTTAAATTTTGCCACGTGGCCAGTGGCACTTGGTGGACATAATTTGTCATATTCCCCATGGCGAAGTCCAGAGAACTATCAAGGTGCTTGTAACTTTTGGGAAGAGCTGCCATGGAAATGAAGCCCCCAGATCCGGGGTAAAGAACAAGAGCTACCAGAGGAAGGGTCCACTTTCACTCTCTGAATTTCAGTATTCTCATGTGAAATGAAGGTATTGGACATCAGGGACTCTTTAACTCGGGACTCATCAATTTGTGTTTCAAATATTTTCATGACTACATTTCAATACAATGAGTTTCCCTTCTAATCCAAAGCATTTTATTTTGTGCATTTAGTAACACAATTCTGAGGCAGGGTCCAGAACATTCACCAGTCTGACTGCCCAATGGACCCATTGCATCAAAAATGGTTTAAAAACCCCACGATTGGGGTGGCTAGGTGGTGCAGTGAATAGAGCACCGGCCCTGGAGTCAGGAGGACCTGAGTTCAAATCCGACCTCAGACACGCAACACAAAAACTAGCCCTGTGACCTTGGGCAAGTCACTTAACCCCAATTGCTCTCCAAAAAGCAAACAAAACAAAACAAAACAAAATCCACGATTGAGGCATAGAATGAATTCTATGGGTTCAAATTCTAGCTTGCAATTTTACTATCTTTGTGACCTTGGAGAACACTCTGGGTCTCACTTTCCTCATCTATTCAACAGTAAGATTGAATTACACACTCTCAGAAGTTGATTCCAACTCTAAAACCTATGATTTTATAGTAATCTCACTTTTGCTGCTGTTTAGCTGTGTGGCCTAGGGCAAATTAGCTTAGGGCTCTGGGCCCATTTCCCCATCTTGTAGACTGTGAAGTTAAATAGATGATCTTCCAACTCTAAATCCTGTGGTAACCCCACTTCAGTTAGTCACTAAGGGAGTGTTTATTTGGTGCCTACTGGCACCAAATGCAAAGTTAGGGACTACAGTAGACACAAAAATAAACGAGCTAGTCCCTCCTCAAGGAGCCAAGCTTCTATAATACGTGCAAAGGGGATTTCAGGGATGCTGGCAGGCAACATCTCTCTCAGTGCCTGTATCTGTGACCTGGGCCAAGTCCCTTCCTTTCTCTGGACCTCATTTCCTTCATCTGTACCATAATAAGCCCTTCTAGCTCAAAAAAAACCCTATGATAATCCAGCTGCTATTGCACTTTAGTCTACATACCTTTCTTCCCTACACCTGTTTCCTTAAGGGAGAGGGCAGGACCAAATGTTCTCCTAGGCTCCTTCTGGCTCTAGCTTTTTTCATCTATAAATAAGAAAACAACAGCCTTCAGTGAAATAGTAAATATTTGTTTTGAGTTTTCTTTCAGTGTGATGAGACTAGAAAACCAGTGGGATCCTTGGCAATTTTTAGAATTGTTTACTAAAATTGAATCAAGTGGCAAGACTGAATCCAGACGTATTATCCTTGTTAAAGAAAATTCTCCAGAGGATTGGAGTCAAGACAAGGAAAGATGTCCATGTTTAAATAGAGGGGAAAACCCATTCTGGAAGGCCTAATCTGTGCTTGGGTTTGGTTAGGAGGTGAAGGCTTCATCCCTTCATGTTCAGGGAAAAAACACTGCCCCCAGAGCCAGGTACCAGGTGTTTAAAAACAAAACCACAAATCGTGGGCTTTCCATTTCTGTCATTCTCAGCTGTTTCCCACCTTTGCTTAGAAGCAACTGATCAATCAGGATTTACTAAGCACTTCCTTCTGCCAGACCCTATTAAGCAAAGACAGTTCCTGCCCTCCAGGACCTTACCTTCTAAGGGAAAGACAACATGTATATAAATAAGTAGGCCCAGCTGGGTAGGTAGGTAGAGTTCTGGGCCTGGAGTCAGGAAATTTATCTTTCTGAGTTTAAATCTAGCCTCAAACACTTACTAGTTGTGTGACCCTGGGAAAGTCACATAGCCTCTGTTTCCCTCAGTTTCCTCATCAATAAAAAATGGGGATAATCGCAACAATTACCCGTCTCCCAGGGTTGCTGTGAGGATCAAATATAATAATATTTGTAAAGCACTTAGCACAGGGCCTAGCACATAGTAGGGTGCTATGATCATTATTAATTATTATTATTATACAGAGTAGATGCAAGGTAACAGCAGAGGGGGTTGCATTGGCAGCTGCAGGACCATGGAGGACCTCTTGCAGAATGATGGAATTTGAGCTAAGTCTTGAAGGAAGACAGAGATTCTATGTGCAAATATAGTTATCTACATCTAACTATATAATTAGATATAATGATTGCATATTAGTTGCATATAGTATGATAATATACATATATAATTTTATATGTGCACATATGTATATGTATTTGATATATAGTTGTATATAAATGTATACTTATGTGCATGTGTGGTTATATAGTTACATAGAAAGCCATATAACTATACACATATGTGCATGTACCCACAGATAATATTCATATAATATAAATATTATAATCGTCATATATGCACATGTAGTTATACACATGTAATTATTTTCACATATATTTGTGCATATAAAACGTGCTTGTACAGTTGTATGTGTAACTACACATAGTTTTACATACTGTGATGTAGAAATGATCATGTATGTGTATGTATAGTTGCACATGTGGTTACACCCATAGTTACATAGATATAACTCTAACTATACAGTTATGCCCATATAATTTCGTATGCATTATATTCATAGAGAGAGAATATATCCATACGGTTTTTATGTATTACATGACTTATAATCATAGCTTCAGATCTAGAAGGAATGTGGAAGCTCATTCAGCATATTCTGCTCATTTTACAGTTAAAGACACTGAGGCCCAGGGACAGTAAATAGCCAAGCCACAAGTTTAGAAGCACAGTTTAAACTAGGGTCCATCTCACTCTGTTTTGAGGGCGATTCCCATTGGTGTCAGATGGCTCTAATGTCCTTTCCAGTTGTAAAATTCTGTGGTTCTGTATGGTGAGTAAGCGACCCAGAAAAGAAAACACACACATACACATTCACACACATGCACACACTCACATACACTCACCCTAGCACACTGAAGCACACACTCACACACAGTCTCACATACACTCACACACAGCACACCCACACTCACAACACTGAAACACACTCATACACTCACACATACTCACATACAAATACACACTCGCACACATGATCTCACACACATACACACAAACATGTACACTCATATACACACACTCACATACAAACATACACACCCACTCATACAAACACACTCACACATACTCACAAACATGCTCTCACACACACACACAGCACACACACTCATACACTCACATACAAATACATACATACAAGCATGCTCACACACATGCTCTCACACATATACACACATATACTCACACTCATACAAACACATACACACACACTCACACACACACACTTCCTGAATTTTACAATGAGGAAAATTGCTGGGGACTTTTGCTTTCTCTCTGAGAGGCTTGGGCCAAGAGGGCAGAATGTCTTTCTGACCCACCCTCTTTTTTTTTAACCTTTATATTTTAATTTTTGCTCAAAGGTAAAACCCCCACCTTTGACATTTACAGTAACATTGCGTTTTCTCCTTGTTACCAACAACAGTGCTTCCCCAGAGCCCAAGGGTGGAATTTTCTGGTGGGGAAGTGAATCCTCCTGACTCAGTGACTTCACTCTCTGTAACACTAACGTTCTTTTAGGTAGATTGTCGACGATGTATTCAGTCCAGGGTCTCAGTCTGTACCATGTACAGGGCCTTGCACGTGGTAGATGCACAATAAGTGCTGATTGCCTTAATAAGTATCTCAGTTTTCCAGGCCCAGCTAGCGCAGGGTTTAAAATGAGAGCCTCAGGTTTCACACTTGCCTCTGCTTCTCGGCTGATCTTGGGTCAGGCATTTCACCTCTCTCGGCCTCAGTTTCTCCATCTGCAAAATGGGACGGGTGAGCCAGACGAACCTTGAGTTCCAGCTTTGTTATAAATCTGTAATCCTACATTAGGTGCCTAATGAATGTGGATTGCTTCACTGATGCTTAGGAGCAAAGTTTACTAAATTTTATAACCATTTTGTAGCCCTCAATGACTGGGCCATCTTCCTGAGTTGTTACGAGCTTTCTATACCTGTCACGGGATGTAGGACCATATTCCCTGACTGTTGGATACAGGGAATTTTTATGCTGACTTTGAAATAATTTGTTTGTTTTCTCCTCCAAATTCTGATTGTTGTCACTTACCTCTAGGTGAAGCCCTTCCCTCCTCCTTCTTATATACTGGCGACTTAGGAACCACATCATGGGGTTTCCTAGATTGTGTATAGAGTCAGGAAGTTGCTTGAATGAGGCTTGGAGGGACTCATATGAAGCTAGTCAATGAGTCAACTGTATTTTCGATATCTATTTGGGCAGTCCAGAGCCCCTCCTTTCTCTGTTGTTGACCCATATTCTGAGGACTGGTATAATGGACTCGGTTTTGAACTCAGAATCAGGAAGAAATAGGTTTGACTTGTACCACTGAGGCTGTGTGAATCCTTAACTTTTCTGAGCCTCATCTGGAAAATGGGCTGATGCTACCACGTGTCTGCTGTGAGGGTGAAGTGAGATCAGTTCATATTAAGTGCTTTGCAAACTCCAAAGCATTATTGGAAAGTCAGCTGTTGTCGTTGGTGGTCATTCTCTTTGTTTCCTTCTTCATACATGTTAGAATTCCCTTAGAAATGCTCCTAGGCAAGCCACCATCCCACCCAGCATCTCTAAAATGGGTGAATTGATTCAGTGGTCTCTAAGATTCTTTCTGGAGCCCAAAGTCTAGTGTGTTGAGTGTTTGGCAGACTGGTACAAATGCATTAGATAATTGCTTTTGGTAAGTGAGCCAAAGCATTGAGATACCAGCCTCCTTCTACAGGCTGGCTAAAACTATTTTCAGGGGAGTCCCCCAGCAGACGGGATCATGGGGACAGCTCTCATATGGCAATGTCTTCTGCTAATTCTCAGGTCTTCCTGATTCCAGGCCCAGTGCTTTACCCACTGTGCCACCCTAGAATTCTGTCATTCACTGCTATTGGAATTTTCATAAAGACAGATTAGTAGGAGAGGCATTTAGTCATTTGGATACACTGGAGCTTTAGCACCACTAAAATACAATGCTTTGGCTATTCTTGTTATTGAGAGCCTGGGACTGAGCCACTATTAGCAGGACCTATACTAATCGCCAACCAGAAGACTTTATATGTGATCCTGGAGATAATATGGAACCACTGGTTAAGTGATCACACACTTACTAAGTGTTAGGGTTAGGACGTGAATCTGGGGCTAGCGCTTTCCAGTTCAGGACTCTCAGCATTAGACCTTTGAACCGAGCTCGCAGGGTCATTCTGGGGAGCATCCTGAAAAGCGAAGCATTTTAGAAAATTGACTGCTGAGGATGGGGTGAGAATGATCACAATGCTTGGGTAGGCGCTCAAGCCCAGAGGGAACTCACTCATAGTGGAGAATGTGGCCTCTTGTTGCATATGTAAGAAATTGGAGACCCATTGATTTAGAGTAGGAAAGAGCTTCTGTCAGGTGGTCCAGTGTTTAGAGCAGAGGATCAGGACTCAGGAAGATCTAAGTTCAAATCCAATCTCATAACTTAACCTCTGTTTGCCTCAGTTTCTTCAGTGGTAAAATGGGGACAATAATAGCACCTATCTCCCCAAGTTGTTGTAAGGATTGTGGAGAAAATGATGATTTTCGTAATAATCAATATGTGTAATGAAAATCAATTAGATAAAAATAGATAAAATTTATAAAAATAGATAAAAATTACATAAAAATAAAATAAATTAGATAAAAATAAATTAGATTTTTGTGAAAATCATAAGATCAAGGGAGTTAATATTCACTACATAAATTCCAGTTGTTACTGTTATTGTTCTAATTTTTATGTTTCATTTTACTAATAGGGAAACTGAGGGCCAGAGAAGTTAAAGGTCACTCAGGCAGTAAGTAAAAAAAGGTGGGATTTGAACTTGAGCCTTCTGACTCCACATCCAGCCCTCTTTTCACTCTTTCTACTGTCTCTTTTCTGAAGCCAGCATCTCAGTCACCGAGGAGTAACCGAACAGATGGTTGGTGGTGCTTGGTGGCTTCTACTTCTGAGACTCCCCACCCATAGCCCTTTGGACCTCATAATTTGCTATTCTAGGAGGTGATTGGCATTTTGAAAATGGGCCTCTCACCCTTGACCCAACAGTCATCAAAGGAGCAGGTGGTAGATGGGAGCCAGCTTAGCAGTGGGAGCATTCCAAAAATAGCTTAGGCACCAAGTGTGTTCATGGGCCCAGGCTGCCTGAAAAGACAAGGTCACATTTAGTACACATGGCTATCAGATACACCTCCATTCCCAAAGCTGTGCCTAGGCTCTCTGCAAAATGTATCAGCTTCAAGAGGAATTGAGAATGTTTGCTGCAAAGTGGACTTGGTCCTTTGTTATCTTTGCTAAGCACATTTTCCCACAGCCTTTTTGAATATTTCTAGTAAGAAATATTTGTATTCTTTCCAAGGAAACACAAATTCCACCACTCTTATCCATGGTAGCACCAGCCCTTTAACAACTAAGACTCATCTGTTGACCCTAGATTTTGAACTGAAAGGAATCTTGGATGTCATGTGGCCAATTCATTACCATTAAGCTTTATGAAGCACCTACAGTTTGCCGGGCATTGGACTAAGCCTTGGGAATACAAAGACACCTGCCCTCAAGAGGCTTATATTCTATTGGAAGAGACCACATGTTGCTGTACAAATAGTTATACAAGATAAATGCCCCTGGTGATTGGGGTGGGACAGGATGTCTGTAGCAACTGAAGAGAAAAGATGGACTTCATGTAGAAGGTGCTTGAGTGGGGTCTTGAAGGAAAAGGAGAATTCAAAGAGGGAGCAGTGTGCCTTCCAGGCATGGAGATGGGCACTGTTCTTGGATATGATGAGAACTGTTAAAAAGGCCAGTTTGACAGGACCCTAAGAGTGAATGAAGGGGAGTAGAGATAATCAAACCGGAAAATTGGATTAGAGCCAGTTTGTAGACAACTTTACAGCTAGAAGGGGGCATATGAAGGCTGCAGTTTCATCCTGCTGGTGAGGGTGGGGGTGAAATTAATTCCATTAAAGAGGCAGTTTGCTACAGTGGAAACGCCACTGGAATTGGACTCAGAGAAGCTGTTTTCAAATCCTGAATCGTCACTACCTATATGATATTAGGCAAGCCACTCCATGTCTTCGGAAATGGAATGGTTTCCTCATCTTTAAACTGAAGGGGTTGGAGCAGCTGGCCTCTAAGGTCTCCATCCAGTTCCAGAATTATGGTTCCATGATGGTTCCATACATTCAATGAATATTTATTAAATGTTTAAAATTGTATGTTCCAGGCACTGTGCTAGTGGGCATACAAAACAAAGACAAACATGAAAACAATCCCTACTCTCTAGGAGCTTGCCTGCTACTGTAACACGTAAGGCTGAGCACTTCTCGCCACTCTTAAGCTCCATTAGAGAACAGCTTCCCAACTCCTCTTCACAAATGTCCATTCTTCCTAGTGAATGCAGCTTAGGGACTTGCTGGTAGCCAGTGACTGACCACCAACTACCTATTACTAACAAATGGTGGGATTCTGCTCCCGGGGTCAAAATTTCCTGCACAAAACTAATAAAAGGATCATCCATTTAGACACAGAAGAGATATCAGAAGCCATCCAGTCTAACTGCCCCATTTTGCAGATGAGGAAACAAAACCAGAGATATTAATCATGTGATTTGCCCAGACTCACAGAGGCAGAGCAGATTTGAGCACAGGTTCTCTGACTCCAAAGCCAGCCTTCTGTCTGTGCACCAACTGCTTCCCTGAAGGGAGTGTTGTTAGAGACCTCTCCAGCTTTCCTTTTCACTGATTCCAGGATGGACACTGGTCATTGGCAAGGGAGCAGGGAGACTACCCTCTGAGTCTCTCTGTTAGAGAACTGTTTGTAGGCAGCCAAAAGGACAAAGAGGTCCTTGCCTGGCTGCCTACTGCCCTCTATTCATTGGAGGTGGGAGGGTGGAGCATAACCTGGGAGCAGAGACTGGGAGCCCCCAAAGTCCAGGCTCCTTGGAGAGAATTCTTGGCAGCAATAGCATCCCAAGGCCTTTTGTGTTTCCTTCCTTCACTCTGAGGCATTGAAGGAACCTGTGTGCTAGCAGCAGCAGCCTTGCCATCAGGGCTCCAAGTGACTATCTGTCATAGGTGGAAAGTAATGATGAAAAAAAAGTCACATCCAAGACAGATGACTGACTGAAGAATCCTGGTTAAGGAGGGTGGGGTGAGGTGGTGTGGAGAACAGGTTATCACAAATATAGGTGGCATAGTGGATGGAGTTCCAGGCTTGGAGTCATAAAGACTTGAGTTTGAATCCTGCCTCAGACATTTATTATCTGGGCCGTTCGTTTACCATCTTTAGGACTCAGTTTTCTTATCTATACAATGGGGATAATAATAGTATCTGCTTTACAGGTTGTTGTAAAGCTCAAATGAGAAAACAAGTGTAAATTGTTTACAATGTTTTAAAGTGCTATATAAATGTTATTTTCAATATATATATTTATAGGTCTATTTATATGTAACATTTATAAATATTCACATATAACATTGTTAATTATATAATTATATATAATTAATATATGATAATAATTAAATATATAATTCTCAAATGAGAAAACAAATGTAAATTGTTTACAGTGTTTTAAAGTGCTATATAAATGTTATTTTCAATATATATATTTATAGGTCTATTTATATGTAACATTTATAAATATTCACATAGAACGTTATTAATTATATATAATTAATGTATAATAATAAATATATAATTCTCAAATGAGAAAACAAATGTAAATTGTTTATAATGTTTTAAAGTGCTATATAAATGTTATTTTCAACATATATATATATATATATATATATTTACCCATGGATAGGATCTTCCTACAGCCCAGGACTCAGACTAGCATCATTGGCTCTCTAAATCACATACATTATTACTTATATAGACATTTGGGGTTAGCCTGGGAACCTAATCATCAGATCTAGCCTTGTCTCTATGGGCCAGTGCCTGAATTTAGAGTTTCGTATAACAAACTCAAACAAGCTTATACAGCACTTTAAGGTTTGGATAGTTTATTCCATACGTTGTCTCATTTAATCCTCAAAACAACCCTTGAGAAAAGTGCTATTGTTCTCCCTAGAGAAAATGAATCATTGAATAATTCATGACAGTTCCAGGACCCAGGATCTTAACTGTCATCTATCAGGAAAGAGGGCCAAAAGTTAATTTTCTGATTTAAGGTTATAGCCTAGAAAGTACCAAATCTCTCTACTTACCTTAAAAAGAAAGTGCCTAAAAAACAGGATTCACCAAGTTGTGTCTTTAACAGCAAAAAAGATACCCAATTGTGTATCTACTCAATCTAAGAAAATACTCGACGATTTCAGAGTAACCAAGACAATGAAAAATAAAGGCTCAAAATTCAACATTTCTCAGAAAGTAGATCTGATTTTACCTCGATAGGGAATCGATTTGTATGCATCATGGAGCTGTGATTTTTATCGATGTGGGGGACTCAACAACTACCATAGGTCCCAATCCTGCTATGAAAGTTCCTGGGACAGAAACCTTCATTTGCCTGTGGCTAACTCTCGTCAAAAAACTATGAGTATTATTACAGCTCCAAACCTGAGAAATAGCTAATGTCAGGAGACCCCCTAGAGACCAATTTTAACTGTCTCTAGGGGACTCACACCTCAGGGAGGAGGATGTCCTGTCGAGGCAGTGGGGTGGGGAACACTAGTGGCTGGGGTGGGAAAGACAGATCAGGAAGCATTTCATGTAAAGAGGGCACTGAACTGGGTCTTAAAGGAAACTGGGTATTCCAAGAAGGAGTTGGGGGAGGGGGGAGGAACACATTCCACGCATGGAGATAGTGGCCAGTGTGAGGGCAAGGAGTCCGAATGGAGTGTTCTGTGAATGGAACATTATGAGTACCTTGAGACAGGGACTGTTTTAATTTTGCCTTTGTTTCTCTGACCATTAGCATAGGGCTTTGCATTTAATGAGTACTTGTTGGCTTGAACTGAATATTAGTCCTCTGTTACCTTCAGAATCTTTGTTTATACATTTTTCATTCAATCTTCCTTTTCTATGACTGTAAATAGTGTGTTCCCTTACCTTGGCTTTGCTTTTGTGCCTCGTTTGTAATCAGGTTAGTTAGATGACCTAGATCATGATTATCCAGGTCACTGACCTCCCTTTATGTCACTGCCAGCATGCCCCTTGACCCATTCTCATATCTAATATGTTCATTCTATGTTCTAGGGTAATTCAAGGGCTATATTTGTACGTTTCTTTATTAAGTAATAAAATGTCACCATATCCCTCAATCAGCTAAACTCAGAGTCCCCAGCCCAGTCCATCAAGTATTATTTATTTAACAAACTGGAGAAAACTCTTTTCTCTATATCTCTTTAGAAATCTCTTCAGTTTCCAGGATTAAGTAAATAAAATTACTACACACACCTATACATTTGACAATGAAGACACTCATTTGCAGTACTTTAACTATGAGAATGGTCTCCGTTACAGTAATTTCATTGCTATAAGGAGGTGACTTCACATCTGAAAACAGTCTTATACCATCTAGTTCACTCAGGATAACAAATTCCCTCTATAAGATTCTCCTTAATCCTCTTCAAAGATAAGGGTTATAAAAGTTTCATAAAGAAGAAAATAAGATCTGTCCATTTTCTCCCTATTCTCTCACCAGATGTGACACCAGGTTTAAACTCTTTCCAGCTCCAGTATTTATAATTTCTCCCCAGATTCCATTGGCAGTTCTAAAAAGAAAAATGTTTCTCTTCACCTTCATCTCTGTCTTCATTGTTTTTCCCCTAGATCCTGCTAGATCGAAGCTTGACCTTGACGTGTGACTCCAAAAGAAACACGTCAGAGAAAGACACTTAAAATGGTAACTCCTTACAAGTCTCTGGCCCTGTGGAGACAATAACAGTTTCTGTACCCTTTGTAGGAGGGGACTTTGAAACCAGGGATTAAATATTGTTTCATAAAGGTTTTTCTGAGGGTGCAACTTTTTAACAATCAACTTTCACTTGAATGAAAATCTAACTTTCTCCACATGTCCTTCTTGCTAAACCAAAGGACTGGACATTGACTCACTTAATTTCTTGCTTGGCCTAAGTAGCATTAACAAATGAAGTCTTGGGGGCTGCTAGGTGCTACAGTGAATAGAGCACGGGCCCTGGAGTCAGGAGGACCTGAGTTCATATCCAGCCCCAGACAATTCACACATTTACTAGCCCTGTGACTTTGGGCAAGTCACTTAACCCCAATTGGCCTCCCCCCCCCAAAAAAAAAAAACCACACACACACACAAATGAAATCTTTTCTTGGCTTATGATTCCGAATTTCACTGGCCATCTTACACTCATGGCCTACTTCTTAAGAGAGGGCTTCTCTGGAGCTCCATTCAGAACCAGCTTTTGGACTCAGGTGACGTCACATTAGATCAGCATCTACCACCTGGCTGTAGGAATGGAGAATATCCAGTTCTCCAGCTGGCCTTGCCTGTGCAACTTCCTTTTTGAATCTGGGGGCTTAGTTTGTGCAAAGATGGCTTATTGTTCCATTTCCCACACTTGTCTGCCTCTATTACTTTTTCTCCTTCACCCCTCCCAAATGAAAATTCAGCCCAACCAACATCAGTGAGTACCTGTTATACTCAAGGCACTGTGCTGAGCAGATGAATGACAGTCTGCCCTCCTGGAGTGTCTGGTCCAGTGGGTGGCCAAAAAGCAACACGTGACCAGATAGGTGTAGACAGGATCACTTGAGCACTAAGAATTGGAGAGGTCCAAAAAGGGTACAGGTGGGAGGGAGTCCTGGAGCTGAGCCTTCAGGCAAGGAAGTGTTCCTTAACTTAAGTGTTCCTTAAGTGTTTATTAACCATAGTTCAGGTCCTTTTAGCAGTGGGCAAGTCACTTAGCCTCTCAGCCTCAGTGTCCTCATCTGTGAAATGGGCATGGTGATAATAACACCTACTTTGTCAGCCTGTTGTGAAGCTTTAATATTGTACAAACCTTCAAGTGTTTTGTGTTGTTGTTAGCCCCTAGTACATACTAGGCGCTATGCTGGGCTTTGGAGGAGACAGATATAAAAGACTGAACTCATCCTTCTTCTTCAGGAGCTTTTATTCTAGCAGGGAGACAAATACATAGGTCCGTATATACAGAATAAGTAGGACGAGAACAAAAATAAATACAAGGAGGTTTGGGGGGGGTGAAGTTGGGGTGAGGGAGGAAGCAAAAAAAACTTAATTGAGGAAGGCAGGAAGTGAGGAATTCTATGGGGCAGAGGTGAGGAGTGAGGGTGTTCTAGGCATGGGGGAGCCAGTGCCAAGGCACAGAGATGGCCGATGAGGTGCAAGGACAGAGAGGAAGCCACTTTTGTGGGCCAAGAGTATGAGAGGAAGCGTAGTAGCCAATGAGGCTGGAAAGGTAGATTGGGGACCAGATGGGGTGGGGCTCTAAAAGCTGAAGAGAGGAGTTGACATTTGATCTTAGAGGCAACAGGAAGCCAATAGAGTTTGGGTAGGGGGGCCTTGAAGGAAGCTAGGGATTATTCTAAGAGCCTGAGGTGAGGCTGCTAATGTATTTTGGGGGTGGGTGAATGATAGACAAGGCAAGGAAATACAAAGGGCATGATATAAAGGCAAAGAAAAGAGTGATGAGTTATGGGATCATCTAGGAGGTGGGTAGATTCTCCTCCCTCCCTCCCTCCTTTTCTTCCTTTCTCCCTTCTTTCCCTCCCTCCCTCTTTCCTTCCTTCCTTCCCTCCCTCCTTGCCTCCCTCCCTCTCTTCCTCCTTCCCTCCCTCCTTCCTTTGCTCCCTCCTTCCCTCCCTCCCTCCCTCCTTCCTTCCTTCCTTCCTTCCTTCCTTCCTTCCTTCCTTCCTTCC
>NW_027185850.1:10727957-10733214 GCF_028583685.1 Petaurus breviceps papuanus
CCTGCCTGCCTTCCTTCCTTCCTGCCTTCCTGCTTCCCTGGATCGAACTGAGGAAGGAAGTCCAGGTCCTTGTGGCTTTGAGTGGCCTGAGCCTGAGTCCAAATTCCGACCTTCCAGGGCAGAATCCCCCTGCAGACAGCTGTGACTTTAGAGGGACCAAGCAGGGAGACTTGGGAGGTCCATGGAGTCTTCCTTTAATCAGTTCATTGAGTATTTTAAAATATTCAGTTACTTTGGGTCATGGGGTTTTCCAGTTGAAGGGGACCATGGGGAGCTTAATATCTATTGCTCTTACTCATGAGGATGCTGCAGCCTGGAAAGGTGTCTTGCCCAAGATCACACAGGTAGTGTGGCAGAGAGAGAGCTAGACCCCACCCTATAGCACTGGACTTGAGATTTAGCACTTTCCACTGTGTCCCCTTCAGAAGTTTCAGAATTCTCTTTTTGTTAATTATGGTGGGGAAAACACTGAGTTTTTGTGTTGAACTTGGTGACTTGGGGCCCAAGTTCAAATTCCAGCCTCTGTTTCCTTCTCAGTACTGAGAGAGTTGGCTTGGTTGGTCTCTTGACTTCCTTTTCAGCCCTAGAATCCATAATCCATCCATTCAGTGGATAGAGATTTAGGCCTGGGGGAGACCTTGCAGCTCAGCAAGAGCAATGCCCCCATTTTATAGATGAAACACAGAGAGCAACTAATATGCTTTGGGTCCTGAAGCAGGATTTGCACTCAGGGCTTTCTGAGTCCAAGCCCAGAATGCCATCTAGCTGCCTGAAGCTGACATACTTGACTGAAAGATAAGTTCCCAACTCATCTATTTCCTGGTGATTCTGTGAAATGTAAACCTGGAGGATTTAGAGGCTTGGCGGAATTAGAGTCTTGGCTAAGGACTTACAGTATGAGTAAAGCCCATTTTGATGACAGACAACTTTATGGGACAATTAGCTGGATTTGTGGTTGGTGATGCTGGAAACATTGTACTAGCGACTTCCCAGCACTTTCCATCTTGCTGAGAGGCAGAGAACGGGGTAGGGTTTTTGGTGAGGGTGCTACTTTGGTGGCCCCATCTGACAACAGAGAAGGATGGCCCAGAGTCCCCCCCCCCACCTGGCCTCCCTGGATCCACGTGTCTGTCCCAGAGTAAGCTTCTGAAGCACCTTCTGGCCTTCACAGTACAACACATGCAACTGAAAAGGAATCCATTCAGTTCTAAAGTCTTCACAGAGGCACCACATTTGGTACTGGGGTTGCAAAGACAAAAAAACATGACAGGTCCTGCCTTCAAAAGGCTTACTTTCTCCCAGGAGTGATGTTATAACACACACACACACACACACAGAATGGGACTGGGACAAGAGGAGGAACAGCAAATACACAGAGAAATTGATACAGAAAACATACAAGGTAATTTGGGGCAGATGTGGGAGAGCACTAGCAAATAATCAAGCCTCCAGTGGGAGGTGGTGCTGGAGCTTAGCCTGGGAAAGAATTTCAACTTTGTATCTGATTTATGTTATATTCATCATATACTGATTGAAGCAGCCTAGCTTAGCGGATAAGATTGTTGGGTTTAGGGTCAGGAAGACCTGGTTCAAATTTTCCCTTTGACTTCTATTAGTATATGACCCTAGGCAACCTCTTTCAACCTCTTGGACATGTCTAAGTAGCAGACAAGTCTCAGTTTTCCAGGAGGGAGTTTCCACCCTAGAAGTTCCCTACAAGCATCAGAGGGAGTATCTGAACCCAGATTTTCCAGACTTCAAGATGTGTTCTCCATGATGCAGGCTTTTATGACCACTGCCAGCATGCAGAATCCCCAGAACCCTGCAGAGCAGGTGCTTAATAAATGTTGAGTTGAATGAATGAATGGAGTGTTGGATTTGGAGTCAATAAGACCCATGTTCTAATCTACTCAGACCCTTTGGATGCTGAGTGCTCCTGGGCCTGAGTTTCTTTATCTGTGGGATGAGGTTGTTGACCTCTTTAAGTCCCTCTTACCTTGAAATCTATTTGCCTCCAAATGAGTAGATTTGAAAGGAGAATGCCTCCTCTTTTTGTGGTGGTCAAGAACTGGAAATTGAGGGGATGCCCATCCATTGGGGAATGACTGAACAAGTTGTGGTTTATGATTATGATGGAATGTTATTGTGATATAAGAAATGATGAGTAGGTGGTACTTCAGAAAAACCTGGCAGGACTTACATGAACTGATGCTGAGTGAAATGAGCAGAACCAGGAGAACATTGTATACAGTAACAGTAACATTGTGTGATTACCCACTTTGATAGACTTAGCTCTTCTCAGCAATGCAATGAGTCATCCAAGACAATTTCAAAGGATTCATGATAGAAAATGCTATCCACATCCAGGGAAAGAACTACAGAGTCTGATTAAGCGAAGCATCCTATTTTGACTTTTTATTTGCTTTTTTCTTTCTAGTGGTTTTCCCTTTTGTTCTGATTCTTCTTTCACAACATGACTAGTGTGGAAATATGTTTAACATGATTGTACATGTATAACATATCAGATTTCTTGCTGTATTGGGGAGGGAAGACAGAAGGGAGGGAGAAACAGTTTGGAACTCAAAATCTTATAAAAGTGAATGTTGAAAACTATCTTTACATGTAATTAGAAAAAAAAATCTATTAAGAGGGGAAAAAAAGAAAGGAGAATGCCTTTGGGTACTCTTAAGATTGAGCGGGAAAGGAAGTTCTGAATCCTTTGGGGGGAATCTTGCGCAATCCCATTTCGCATTTCTTCACTTTCACTGTGAATATATGCAGAGTAGGGTAGGCAAAGCTTAGTCATGTTGTTTGGAAACCCAACTGGTGACCAAGGATATGATGCTTTGCTTAGTTTTACCAAGGCAGGGAATTTACTAGCATATCTTGAAGAAGAATCATAGTGTGCCTGCCATGGGGTTCAGGTCCATTCTTCCCAAACTATCCTGCCCTACTCTAAGCACTCGAATACCCTTGCACTGGCCGGCCCCTGAGAGAAGGCCAGCATGTCTCCCAGCAGCAGTAAAGGTCTGCCTGACCTCCGGGAGGGTTCATATCCTCAGCACCTGGGTTCATGATAACTAATAGCAGCTCGCACTTACGTAGCATTTTAAGCCATAAATCACGTTACATCTGTTTCTTCATTCTTGTGGAGGGAGAACCGTAGTCTCCTTGGCGAGTTCATCTTCCACATTACCTCCTGCCTTTCCTTCAAGTAGCTTTTCACAAGGCAGGTGTGTAAGTCCTTCAGACAGCCCTGAGGCAGGAGCCTCAGAAGGAGGCCTTCTTTTCTGGGCCTCCCTTAGCTTGGGGCTCTATGTGGAGGCCCAGAATTTGAACCTTGGTACTTTGAGAAAGTATGCGTGGGCTGGGGCTGCCTGGACCCTTCCTTCCTCAGTTCACCTAGTGGCTCTGTGAGCAATGGGGAGGACAGAAAATGAGGGCCTTATGATTTATGAGCCTGGCCAGGGAGGACTGAGTTTCACTTTTGTCAGAGCAGTTAGTGTCTTGGCAAGAGCCCTGGATTGCCCCAGGGCCACAGCCTTCCCAAATAAAATTATCTGGGACATACACTTTCCTTCAAGAAATTCTTAGAATCACAGGATTTTTTGAACGGGAAGTTAAAGGCAGCTATCTGGTTCAGTGGATGGAGCACTGGACCTGGAATTAGGAAGATCTGAGTTCAGATCTGGCCTCCTACGCTTTTTAGTTGTGTGACCCTGGGCAAGTCACTTAATCTGTTTGTCTCCATTTCCTCATCTGCAAAATAGGGACAATAATAGCACCTACTTCCCAGTATTCTTGTGGGGATAAAAGGAGGGGATGTTTGTAAACACTTAGCAAATCATCAAGGGCTAGAAGGGCTATCGATGACAATGATGGTAATTATAATGGAAAAGGCCACACAGGAACTTAGGGTCCTTAGGCCACTGGGGGCAGGGACACCACAGCACACAGAGCAGGGAGACCCAACTTCAGTGAGACCCCAGACATTCACTGGTTGGGTGACTGTGGGCAAGTCACTTAACCTTTGTCTGCCTCAGTGTTCCCATCCATACAGTGGGGGGAATAATAACACTTACCTTCCAGGACAAATAGATTTGTAAAATGTTTCGCAAACCTTAGTGTTCTATATAAATGGGAGCTCTCACTATTATTCATAACAATAACAACAGTAGATTTTGCTCTGGAAGGGATCTAGTTATTGTTCCGATGTTTCAGTTGTGTCTGACTCCTTGTAATCCCAGTTGGGGTTTTCTTGGCAAAAATAGTGGAGTGGTTTGCCATGTTTTTCTCCAGCTCATTTTACAGATGAGGAAACTGAGGAAAACAGGGTGAGGTGTTACTTGCCCAGAATCACATAGCTAGTCAGTGTCTGAGGCTGGATTTGAACTTAGATCTTCCTGACTTCAGGTTGACACCACCTATCCACTATGCTGCTTAGGAGGGACCTTAATGGCCATAACATCCCACCCCTTAATTTTATAGATGGGGAAACTGAGGCAAAGAGGGGTTAAGTGACTTTCAAGTTCACACAGTTAGCAGCAAGTGGCAAAGGGAGAATTCTACCACTATTCTTTGTATTCAATTCCAGTACCAGTCCTAACCCTATTAGGTAGTAGATGTTACACAGTTCAGGGGTTCTTATCTTAAAGCCTTAATATCCTTGGGATTCTGTGGATGGATTTCAGGTGATCTGTAACTTGGATTGGAAAAAAATACATTTTCATTTTTACTGATCTCTAAATGAAATTGAGCATTTCCTTCCATGAAAAAATCCCACACATTATTCTGAGAAGGGCTCCATAGCCTCACCAGATTTCTCCAGGGATTCTGGACCCCCCAAAGGTGACCAATGCCTAGTCTAGTAAAGTTCCAGGCTTTTATGTCCAGAGTAGTGGTGTCAAACCCAAATAGAAATGGATTCCTGCAGCCACATATTGACATAGAAAACCACAAATTAACATTATCTATATTGTATGATATTTGATTCATTTGGTTAAGCATTTTCTAGTTATATTTTAATTTTGTTCTTGGATACAGGACAGTAAGTTTGACACCTCTGATCTAGATGGTGGTGAGTCAAATTCATTTGAGTATATATGCATTCTCATTTCCATGACTTTGTAATGAATAGAAAAATATATTTCCACAAAATGAAATGGTTTAAAGGCAGAATATCACAGGGGGCAGACTACTAACCTCAGATATAGGAAGGAGGACCTAGGTTCAAATCTTGACTGACATACACCGACTG
>NW_027185850.1:10733224-10764744 GCF_028583685.1 Petaurus breviceps papuanus
GTGCTCTGGGTAACTCTCTAAGATGACTGAAGTGCACCCAAGGTGTTGACCGCTGCTGGTAGAGGGAGTTTCCTAATACTAGGAGCCAGTCTTCTTGTTGTCTGACTCTCGGTGACTCCATTTGGGGTTTTCTTGGCAGAGATACTGGAGTGGTTTGCCATTTCCTTCTCTAACTCATTTTACAGATGAGGAAACTGAGGCAAACAGGGTTAAATGATTTGCCTGTCACACAGTTAGCAAGTATCTGAGACCAGATTTGAATTTAGGAAGATGAGTCTTCCTGACTGTAGGCTTGGCACTCTATTCACTGTACCATCTAGCTGCCCCATGGGCCGGTCTACAAAATAATTCTCATTTTTACATCTGAGCTTCTCCAGGGCAGGAGAGAAGGGAGAGACATTGGGAGGACCCTGTTTTGATCTGATTTCAATCTTCCTGCTGTTAATTCCCTAGCAGTGGCCTCCTAAGTCCCATGTAGCAATGGTTTTGGCAACTGTCACTGGAGTAAGTTAAGGCCAACTTGCTTAAGAGTTTAAAAAGTGACTTTTTAAAAAGCAATGTGGGTAAAAGGTGGCAGAAAGAGGAGTGCAATGCACAGGGTGACATTAGAGGGACATTTCCAAGTACCCAATTCTAAGGACATAGCCGGTACTTAGCACAGTGCCTGGCAAAAGAGGAGAGTACTGATGGACACTGATTGGAAGATAAGAATCCAGACATTTGAAGTTTGCCATGCAAACTGACCTTTCGATCTGTTTGCTTCCAGTCAGCTTCTTTTTGAAGCCTCAGCCCAAATGCAGGCCTTCACCGGGTTTTCCCTGATTTATAGGCTGGAAACATGAACTTGAGTTCCCTTCCCCCCCAAACCATGCACTAAAGTTGTCTGGTCCTTTGTCCTCTCTGCCCACAAAGTGTAAGCTCTTGGAGGGTAAGAAATGTCTCATTTACAAATTTTGTAATCTCAGGGCCCTCACCCCCATCCTAATTCCTTGCATATAGTAGTTGCTTGATAAGAATTTGTCAAATTGGATCAAATTTATATTTGTCTACAACTTTAAGGGCAACTAGGTAGCACAGTTGATAGGATCCTGGGTCTGGAGTAAGGAAGAGCTGAGTTCAGATCCAATCTCAGGCACTTCCACTAGCTGTGTGACCCTGGGAAAGTGACTTACCCCTGTTTGCCTTAGTTTTCTCATCAGCAAGAATGGAAATAATAGCCCATACTTCACAGAGACATTGTGAGGATCAATTATAGTGATTTCTAACCCTTCAAGTATTGTATAAATATCAGCTTTGATAATGGTGATGATAGTGGTGATGGTGGTGATGGTCATTGTGGTGGTGATGGTGGTAGTGGTGGTGATGGTGGTGGTGGTGATGGTGATAGTGATATTGATTATGGTGGTGGTGGTGGTGATGGTCATGGTCATGGTGGTGATGATGATGGTGGTGATGGTAATGGTGGTGGTGGTGGTGATGGTGATGGTGATTGCTTACTCCAATTAAGAGATGAGCCCCTTGAATACCTAGAGGATCTTTCTTTTCTATTTGTATCTCTAATGTTGCTATTTACTTACCTGTTTGATGTTGAAGTTGCTTAACCTCCTCAACTGTGAGTAGAGGAAGTTAGATGAGATCATCTCCAAGGTCCCTTCCTGTCCTCAATGCTATGTTCCTATGAGCCCATGACTGTATATGAGAAGCAGTCAGTTCATTGTCAGCCCATACTCTGAAGCCTTTCCTTCTTGTTAGGACTCACCAGGGCTGTGTTCTGCTGACAGAGCCTTTGAGAGTCATAGGTTGCCTCCCAACCATGATGAAACATAAGCACACGAGTAGATTTGCAATCCCAGAATGATTATATTTAAATTGAGGTCAATCTGTAGTCTTCCCTCCCAGTTTTGTCACTTTGAAATGTAAACATTTCACAAACACAAATCTAAACATTTGGGATGGTGGAAGGGGGGGAATTCCAAATATTGAATTTTGGGGGTGCTAGAATAGGATGATTTCTAATTCTGGTGATGTATGTGAAAGCTGCTGTGATAAAGTAATTTTGAATAATATTGATGTTTTGACTTATACTGGAAATTCCCCGAGTCTGACTATTGCTTCCTGTAAACACCAGTGAGTAAATGAATAGTGGATTTTGCCCCTTAAAACCTGATGGATGGAGAGCAGAATAAATTTTCTCTGCTTAACTGACTTAGGAAGGGATTAGTAAGGCACAAAGTGCCCCTTCTAGAGGCTAGTTCTACAATGAAAAGCAGAGGCAGTCTGGGTGCTGGATGGACATAAGTTCTCAAGGAGGTGGAAGGGGGAGGACAGGAACACACTAAGCAAACTTATATGAAAATACAAGAGAATTCAAGAAGGGAGCAGAATTGTAGACCAACAATGAATTATTGAACAATTATTATGTGCTATAAGTATTGGCGATTCAAAGAAAGACCAAAAAAGTTCCTGCCCTCAGGTAGCCTGCCTTCTAATGGGAGAGAGAATTTATGTGGAGACATAAATCAAAGAGTTAGAGATTGGACCTAAACCTATGGTTTTCTTGGTAGAGGAAGCTCTCATGTGAGGAAAGTCCCTCTACCAGGGCAGGGTGGAACCTCTTCTATAACTTATAGTCTTAGAGTGTCCTCCTTGCATCTGATGTATGCCCTTCCTGGTTTCATCTCCACAGGAATAAGATGCCCTTCCTAGGCTAACCTCGTTGGTTTTAAACTCACCACCACTCTGCTAATTTAAGCCTTGATTGACTCCACTCTTTCAGCCTCCTCTCCCCTGTTTGGAGGCTGGAGGGTAGGGGACCAAACTCCTCCCAATGCCTTCCTTTATAGAGGGCAAAAGCTGAACTCTCAGATCACTCCACTGTGTCTCTGCTGCCCTGTTTGATTTTATCTCCATGGGACAACGTGGCCAGTGCAGGGTATTCCCTAGTGTCACACCTTCTGCCCCCTTTCCTACCTCCTTTTGTGTAAAGGTGTCCCCTTTAGGTTGTAAGCTCATTGAGGACAGGTGCTTTCTTTTTATTAAAAGAACATCTGCATCCCCAGTGCTTAGCCTAGTGCCTGGCCTGGCATTTAATAAATGTTTATCGGACTGGATTAGAATTACCTCGAATCCTGAGAGAAGAAGTGACTTGATAACTTACATAGGCTGGAATGTGTCAGAGGTAGGCCTTGAACCCAGGTCATACTGACTTCCTGGAGAGCTTTGTCCAGTATGCCATGCTGCTGTGGGTGGAAGTTCTGGAATGACTTCCTGGAGGTGCTGGCACCAGACTTTAACTTTTAAGGAAGGGAAACAGCTTTCTCTTAAATGAGATTTTTCCAACTAGCTTTTCTTCTTCAAAACCTATGGTTGTAGAGGGTCTTTGTATACACAAGGGGGTGCTGCAATGGAAAGGTGACATGGCCTGAGAATCTCTCCCTCTCCCCTCCCCCCCCTTCCCCTGCCTGTTGTCCTTAGCAAAGCTTGTGCTTTGGGTGGGAGGGTTGAGGGGAGCAGCAAAGGCCAAGAACGTAGAGAGCGGCAGGTGGAGAATCCCCAAATAGCTCTTTGGTGACAGTGGTGACTGGGCTAGAGAAAAGACTCGTGGGGGGTGGGGCGGGTGGAAGAAGGGTGGGAGGCATCTGGGATGAGAAAATAGGAAATCAGTGTTTTCAATGAGAGTGTGTATTTAAAGAAGATGCAGCCTCTCACTGAAATTCCGTGAGGACCAGCGACTTCCCCAGTGCCTAGCAAGGTGCCTAGGTTAATAAATGCATGCCAAGTGATTGATGTCAAGCATGGGGCACACAGGAAAGCTGAGGTCCCAAAAGGGCTAGACCCAAGTTAGATGTCCTCTGAGGGCCTTTCCAAATTTGGAAGTGTTTGATTCTAAGAAACGAAATGGAAAGCGTTTCTTATAAGCCAATTGTCTTCCCATGTCCTCCATCACGTAGGGTAAGATCTTCAGGGGACTATGCCATATGTCCGGAGGAAGAACATAATCTTGGCCTTCAAATGTACGAAGGGTTGTCTTGTGGACTGATTGGTTGGCTACAGAGAGGCAGCAAAGGAAATGACTTGCAAAGAGGTGGATCTGGACTCAATATTTAGAAACAGCTCTAACTGCCCACAGTAGAACGCCTGCCCTGTAAGGCACTGGGTGCTCTGCCACTGGAAACCCTTAAACAAAGCCCAGTGACTAGCCATTGGGGATGATGTAGATGGGCCTCTGGGTCAGGTTTGATTGGGACTAACTGGTCTCGGGGTCTCTTCCCACTGGGCTTCTGTGATTACAGCACAGAAGCTTTTCTCTTATGGGCATATGGTGACACCCGGCTTAGGCATTTAACTAATGCGTTAATTTGTAACTGTCATATACATGCAGTGTGGTGCCTGGCACATAGTAGGTGCTTAATAAATGTTTCTTGACTGGCTGGTGCAGTGTTGGGGGTGTAGGGTCTGCAGAAGGGAGGCTCTGCATTCTGACACCTTCTAGCTTTGTGGCCCTTTGGACTCCAGTCTTGAATGGGGTAACATCAGCTAAAAGAGCCTCCCTCCAAGGCCATTTGTAAGAGTGATGCTCCCTTATTGAGCTATGCCCATAACTCAAGGCAAAATTGGTTGTTTCTCTGACTTTATATAGCCATAGGGCCTAGCGCACAGTAGATGTTTAATACATGCTTAATAAATGACCACATGGTAGAGACAGGAAGACGTGTTCAAATTTCATCTTTTAACACTTACTGGCTGTGTGACCCTGGGCCCATCTGAGCTGCAGTGCAAATTGGGGATAATAACAGCATCTGCCTTAAAGCGATGAGGTAGGGCTCAGTTGATAGATAATGTCTATGAAACACTTTCAGAACTTTTAAAGTACTGTTCTTATGGACCACGGAAGGGAGAGATGAGATGCCTCATGGGATACAAGGTGCCCACCCTCGGAGGTGGATCTGGCCCATATCTGGGGACACAGAAGTCCTTCCTTGCCAGTTTTCTTAAGCTCTATTTCTAGTTTCCAGCCAACTAGGAAAGTTGCCAACTACACATGCTACAACTATTAAATGGTTTTGCAACAATATAATTTGGATTACTGGCACTCTATGAGATAACAAAGTGACATCTTACTGCATTACAAACCTGTGAGTCACACCCATTTATGGGCTGCTACTTATATGGGGAACAGAAGGATCGAATTGAACAGCAGAGATTTTACTTTGCTTTATCATGTTTGTTGGCTCCTGTGATTTCTAGGTTAAGAGTCATTGGATGTATTTAACTCCTTAGAGATCTTTACATGCTGGTCTTTAAAAAAGCTCTTAGGGTTGAAACTTAGTTTAAAAGGCCCTGAAATTGAGACAGTATCTATCATTTATTACCTACATGCGGCTGAATAGATTTCTGTCTGACTCAGTGACTCAATTAGTCATAGGATTTCATAGAATTGCGGAACTCTGAAGTACCTTTGAGATAATTTTCAGGCAACGCATTACTGGCAGAGATGGGACGAGAAAGCCAGGTCCTCTGACACTCTCAGCATCATTCTCTAACCTATAGGGCTATTGTTTATCTTCATTCCAAAATAAGCTTCATTGACCTCAGCCACAAAAGACAGCAGAACACTTTGGTCCTTTGGAGAGTGGATCAGAGTCCAAGAATCTTCCCAACAGCATTTCCAGCACACACTCACCCAGCCTAGGCTTGCAGACCTTAAGGAAGAGGAATCCACTGCTCTCAGGGCAACTTTGTCCACTTGGGGACAGATCTCAGCCTTAGGAAATTTTCCTGGTGTCAAACCCAAATCGACCTGTTGGCTGCTTCCCACAGGGGGCCAAACAGAATTAACCCAATGGCTCTTCCCATGCTTGAAGACAATAATCCTGTCTCTCCCCTTCCCCACTTCCTTCTCCAGGTTAAACATTTCCATTTTCTTTTTTTTCTTTTTTTTTTTCTTTTTTTTAGCAATCGGGGTTAAGTAACTTGCTCATCAAGGTTACATAGCCAGTTATTTCTGGGTGTGGTGCTGAGTGTCTGAGCCCGGGATTCGATCTCCAGGTCTTCTCAACACTGGAGCCGGTGCTCTTACTTGCTGTGCTACCTGGCCGCCCCTCCATTTTCTTTAACCTGTCCAAATACGGTGTGATTTCTGGGCCCTTCTCTGTCCTGACTGACCCCCTCTGGTTGATTTCCAACTTATCAAGGTCTTTCAGAAATGTGGCTTCTGGATTCTCCTTTTATAACCTCACTTACTACCAGGATGACCTAGACAGATCAATTCCCTCTAGAGGCCTCAGTTTTCCTTCTGTACAATGAGGGCCTAGACGAGGGCCTTTCTAGCTCCCAGTCTATCACCCTGATATTTGCTTTGTCAACTGTAGCCTGCCCAGATCTAATATCATTCTAGAGATTGTACAATCCTTCATTCCTAGAGCAAAGCTCAAGTGAAAATACTGAGAAATAAACCTTTCTGTCATCATTGAATGGCAGTGCATGACACTAGGAAAATGATTGATTTTGAGAGCCAGGAGGCTTTGATTTACTACTCTTGGACACTCATATATGTGATCCCAAGCAAATCTACAAGCTTCTTGACATTTGTTTTCTCCTCAGTAAAATGGAAAATTGAGGATTGGGCTTGAAGTCAGAGGTGTGGATTCAGATATTGACTTAGTTCTCCTTGAAATGAGGAGATTGAATGGGGAAGAGAAGGAAAGGGAATGAGCATTTATATAGTGCCTTGTATGGGACAGGACTATACTAAGAACTTTCACAAATAGCATCTCATTTGGTCGTAGATGAGTTCTGTGATTCCTTCCAGGTTTAAATATTTGCCCACTGCAAAGAGGGTCATAGTGGCAGTCTGGGCAGATCATACTGGATTTAGAGTCAAGATCTTTGTTCAAATTCTGCTTTCTCACTTTTTGTAGCTAGGGGCAGGACCCTTAACCTTTGAGCCTTAGTTCCCTGACTTTTAAAATGGGAATAATAAAGTGAGCAGAACCAGGAAAACAATCTACACAGTAACAGCAATATTGCAAAGATAACCAACTGTGAAAGACTTAGTGACTCTGATGAAGACAATGATCCAAGACAATTCCAAAGGATCCGTGATGTAAAATGCTATCTCTTTCCATGTCCAGAGAGAGAAGTGATGGACTCAGAGTACAGACTGAAGCATATCCTCCCCTTTCTTTATTTCTATTGTCTCCACCCCTGAACATTGCTAACGTGGAATTATGTTTTGTGTGACTTCATATGTATAATGGGTATCATTTCTTCCCCTCTCAGTGGGTGGGGCAGTGGTGGGGGAAGGAGAGAATTTGCAACTGAAAATAAAAATGAAATAGTAATAATACACCTGCTCAATCTACCTAACATGATGGTTGTGAGAATCAAATTAGGTAATGGCTACAAAGTTCTTTGTAATTGTGAAGATCTTTCTGTCTGTCTGCCCATCCATCCATCCATCCATCCATCCATCCATCCATCCATCCATGCATGCATCCATCCATCCATCCACATATCCATTTATTTATCTATCTATTTACCTATCTATTCATCTATCTATCCATCTATCTGTCCATCTATCTACCTATACATCTATCCAGCCATCTACCCACTTATCCACTTATCCATCCATCCATCCATTTATCTATCTATTCATCTATCTATACATCCATCTATCTGTCCATCTATCCACCTATACATCTATACAGCCATCTACCCAGTTATTCACTTATCCACCTATCCATCCACTCATCTACCCATCCATGCGTCTGTCCATCATCTATTCATCCATCCATCCATCCATCCATCCATCCATCCATCCATCCATTCTTTATAATCAGACTTGTGATTTCATCCCTGGAGGGTTCCTCAATGAAAAACTCCCTTGAGCAATGCACATCAGCAGCTTCTCTAAGAATAGAGGGTGCTGTGAGTTGCCTGGATCCCTGAGACATTTAAATTCTGTTCCTTTAAGTGCTCCATCTTGGTGTGACTTACTAGCTTTGATACCTTGAGCAAGTCACCTCCCTTCTCCAGGACTAAATTATCTCATCTGTAAAGTGGTGCTAATAATGCTTTACTTTACCTCAAAGGGCTCCTGTGAAAATGAAAATATTTAATTGTTGGGAATGTAACACACACATGCACAGAGAGACAGAGACAGAGAGAGAGAGAGAGAGAGAATGCCCCTCACCTCCATCTCTGTCTCAGGAGGCAGCATTCATAAGTCCTGGCTACAAAAATGTAACAGTTAGTGGGTAACTTCCTGGTAATGAGGCTTCCAGACCACAGTGAGGCTGTTCCTAACCAGAGACATACACATGGTCACTCACTGGGCTGATGTCTGAAGCCCTTCCAGCTTGGTAGGATTTGCCAAAGCTTGTTCTTGAGAAGGATTCCCAAACACCAAGTGGATATCAGTCTTGTAACTCTAGCCTGCATCATGGAGTACATGCAGATGCCATCCCCAATTGACTTTACAAATATTTACCTGGCCATTTCCAGTATCACCACACTCTCAACCCTTGTCATCAAAATCTCCTTTGAAACAGAGAACAGATCTCAAATTAGAAGTTCTCCAGAGTCTATCTGACTTAAATTCCTCTTTTTACATATAGGGAAACTGAGGTCTTTCTTGTGGTGAAGTGGTTTGCCCAAATTCACATAGGTAAGAAGTGACAGACAAAATTTAGTGCCCTCCCCCCCCCATAATCTGCAGGCCTAGAGATTTGAAAAATTAATTTAATTAGTTAGAATTAATATTTCTGTAGCAAAAGCTGTGGAAGTTTAGCTATAGAAGGGAAGTTCATTTACCATCTTCTAAAAGAAATATTTTCTACTCCCTGAACTGCCAGTGCTCTCTCTCTTGCTGACTTTTGTTGGGGCAGCAAGGTGGTGCAATGGGTAGAACCCAACTCCTGGAGTTAGGAAGACCTGAGTTCAAATCCAGCCTCAGAAACTTCCTAGCTGTGTGGCCCTGAGCAAGTCACTTCACCCTGTTTGTTAAATGGCAAACTATTCTAGTATTTTTTGCTTAAAAAAAAAAAAGACAGCAGCAACAACAAAACAAATAGGTCAGGAAGATTCCGTTATGACTGAAAATGACTAAACAACAGTAACATTCTTTGTACATCTATTCATTGTACACGGATACACCAAATAGCGCCCGGCACTTGAATACTTAAGCAATACAGCTAGAAATCACATTGTTCTATGGGGTTAGAAGTAGCAGACATAGGATTCTCACCCAGATTCTGTCTCCAAATCCAGCACTTTCTGCTGCCCCACAAGGCTTTTTCTCTCCCCCTCAAAAGTGGTTTTTCCCCCTAAGTCTCCTCCTTCAGCTGATGGTGCCACCACCCTCCCTGTCCCCCAGCACTTTCCTTGAAGTCATTTTTTTTGTACTGTGATGTCATGTCAGATCTCAACTTGGCCCCTTACTACATGTGTGATCCTGGGCAGATCCCTCAGCCTCTGTCACTCAGTTTTCTCATCTGTAAAATGGGTTTAATAATAACTCTTTCTTCACAGGGTTTTCTTCAGTGAGATAATATGTGTAAAGAACTTTGTACATACCTTAAAGCCTCTATCAGTGTTAGCCATTGGTTTTCTTTTCCCTTGCAGAGTGAGCACTTGAGAAATGTTTGCTGAACTTCCCTAAGTGCCCACACTGAGTTAGTGGCAGAGTCCAGTCTAGTTCTAGGCCCCAGGTCTGTTGACTCCTGGTTCACTGCCCTTCCTACTAGACCAAACTGCCTCCCCTGCAGCATGTGGCTTTTAACTGGTATCAGCCAGACTCCTTTGTTGGTTTTTTTGTCCTGGACTCCACCAGGAAATGTCTGCTTCTCAGGGCAGCAGCTTTATTTCTTGTTCCTTACTCTCTGACTGGGGGCGTCTTCCTTTTTTGGCTCCATTTTTTTCTTTGATTTACATGTGTTCCCCTCTCCCCTGGCTAGTGTGGATGGGCTAGTGTGGATGGGCTCGCGTGTATGCAGGAGGATAAAGGGGTAGGTAGGGTTTTGTTTTTTCTCCAGATTGAATCCTGATCTCCTTCCTCTGGCTGCATACTCTTATGTAAAGACCAGCACCTCCCTCAAAAGACAGATTAGTCACCTAGACCCTGAGCTCTGTAGAGCTGCTGTCCCACCCCTTGTCCCCGTTGTCTTGCCCAATAGGGTCACTCATCGCTTAAGGCTCCAGTCAATCCCTACCTCACAGAGACTATCCTGAGTTCAGAAACTAAGGACTGAGTCAAAATTCTTACTCTGTCGTTTACCACCATTGGGCATCTCATTTAGTCTTTGAGCCTCAGTTTCATCATTTGTAAGATGAAGGTGCTGTATTTGATGGAAGCTTCCTTCCTGCTCCAGATCTCTGACCCCATGATCTCTGCCAATCAGAAATTCATCCTTCCTAACATGTCAAAGGTGACACCTAGTCAATGAGGGCATCGATTTTGCTCAACAGTGCCCATCTATTACAAGGAATTTGTTTTTCCTTTCTCTTTTCTCCCATGAGGGGTGGAAAGGAGGAAAAGGCAATTTTAAAAAATTAACAAGGTTTTAAAAAATAGAGAGTTGGGAAAGGGGCCACAGGTGTGTAATATTGCACACACTTTGCATTTTCAGATGAAGTCACTTTTGCTTCATTGTGTTACAAGAAAGCTCTCTTTGGGTGGGGGAACCTGGAAATGTTTGTATTGTAAAAAGATAAGGCATTAATAAAGGTTTAAAAATTTATACATATGTATTTTTTTAAAAAGACTAAAGTCCCATCCTCTGGTACTTATTAACTGGGTAACCCTTGGAAAGTCACAGCCTCTTAGGCCTCTGACAACTCCCTAAGACATGTCTACTAGATCACAGATTGAGTGGCGATCTGTCTGGGTGGAGGGAGTTCCCACACTGGGATTCCGCTGCAATGAGAAAATGGTGGCTCCTTAGAATATTTGTAAGTAATGATCACGAGGGTTTATTCCACTTCCCTGCAGATTGCTGTTGCTCCCAGGATAGAATCATCAAAACTACTACTTCTGAAGCACTTTAAGAGTGCTTCACAAAGAGCCTGTGCTGTAGCAGTCCTGTGAAATACATGGGATAGCTATTATTATCTCCATTGCGCAAGTAAGAGAAATAAAGCTTAACCTTTCAGTGCCTTGACTGTGGTCACACCATTAGTAACAGGCAGAGGAGACTCCAACCAGACCTAGCACTAAATCTAATGATGTGTGGATCATCACTGTCATCTTCAGAGGTCTTTTAGACCAATACCATCATTTTGACAGTTGGAGAAACTGAGGCTCAGAGATGTGAAGTGAATTGTTCAAGGTCACACTTGAACCCGGACTTCCTAGATCTTAGTTTAATGCCCCCATGCTGCCTTCTCATTGAGTTATGATGGTGGGGGGTGAGGGGGAGAAGAAATAAATTGAGCCTTGGCATGGTGCTAGACACATGGCTGGTGCTCACTCAGGGTTTCTGGGAATTTTCCCTTTATTATTCTTGACCCTAGAAAGAAATGTCAAGCTGGCCATCCAGCTCCCCTTGAAGACCATGTTCTGCAAATCCTGCAGCTGTGAGGTCAGGGCTGAAGTGTTGCTTGTAGTCAGTGTCTACGAGACCCACAGGAAAAGTCCCTGAGCTCCATCTTCTGGGCAGGTCTGTTCCTCCCCAGCCTGGCAGGTGTGAGAAATGGGCAGGGCACTTGGGGACTTTGGGGCCTTCTTCTTCTATCAGAGCACCTGTTTTCAAGGCAAGAGTGTGGTTTGTAAAATCATCAGATCTTAGCTGTTGGAGGTCCCAGATCTCTGGAAGTCTAGTCCAGCCCATGACCATGAGTTGAATCTTAATTATACCATGCCCAGAAATGGACATCCACAGTGCCTGGCACATAGTAGGTTCTTAATAAATGTTAATTGAGGACCCCCAGTGAGGTGAAGCCCTCCCCTCATGGAGGTGGCCTATTCAGACTTGATCTGAACTCTGCCTCTTAGAACCTTCCACTCATTGCTTTGAGTTCTTCCTTCCAGGGCCAGGAATAATGGCCAGGCTCTCATTCCCATAAGAACCCTTCAGATATTTTCCTTTACTCTGCCGTCTTGGCTCTGCCTCTGAACCTTTCAGATGTTTGAAGAACCCTACCTCCCCATGTACCTCATCTTCCCTTTTTTTTTTTTAAGCAATTGGGGTTAAGTAACTTGCCCAAGGTTACACAGCCAGTTATTTTGTGTGGGTGTTAAGTATCTGAGGCCAGAACCAATCCTCGGTCCTCCCAACTCTGGGGCGGGCACCTCACTGCGCCACCTAGCCTCCCCTCATCTTTCCTTTTCTAGGTTAAACATTGTCAGATCCCTTACCAGCTTCCCCCTCTATGAATTGAGTTCTCCAAAGACCTTTCCACCTCTACCTCTTGTAACCTGTAGTGACAGGGATGGGGGAAGTGCAAAGAGACAAAAAGAGGAGAGTACCATCATTTGACTTATTTTTACTGTAAACAGTTCTGGTTAAAGGGCTGTAGTGTGGCTTATATTTCAGATGATAGAATCCTATGTCTAAAGCTAAGAGGGACTTCAGAGGTCACCTAGCCCAACCCCCTTATTTTACAGGTCAGGAAACTGAGGCCAAGGGAAAGTAAGTGACCTGCCCAAGGTCACACTGGTAGCAAATGTCAGAGTAGGATTTGAGCTTGGGTTCTCTGACTCCAGAGACAGCGTTCTTTACACTGTGCTGAATAAGTCTATTCACTAAATGGGTTCAAAGTGAGAACTCAGAAAGACCTTAGTTTAAAAAGGCCAAGGTCTCCCACTTTATCCTGGGCCATTTCCAGTCATCCTGATTGACATCTGGACACTGGACCCAGATGGCTCTGGAGGAGAAAGTGAGGCTGGTGACTTTGCACAGCCCTCCCTCACTCAAATCCAATTCATTGCAAGTCATGTCCTCATCTCCCTGATGTCACAGTCCTCTTCAGAAATGAAGGATAAACCACACACACAACCACAATCTTTACTCTGTGCTGTTTATCTTTGTTGAGACTATTTTATGTTTATAATGAAAATGATTGTTTAAAATAGTAAAGCGCAGAGGCTGATTGAGATGATCTCTAAAGTTCCTAACAAGTGAACTTGAAAAAACAAACCCCTTTTGCACAACCAACTCTCCCTTGCTCCTTACCTAGTTTTTTGTTTGCAAATGCTAACACCAAACATCTGTTCTATGTAAATCTATAACTAAAGACAATCAGCACACTGTGGAAACCATAGAGGGTATAGGCATCCTTCCATTTTATCAGGGTTTGAATATTTTTATCTGTGATCTCATCCATGTGATATTCTGTCTAACAATGGAGATCACTGGTCATTCGTGCTGATCTACAGTATGGACTCACCACTGTCTTCCCATAAACAGACCACAGGAGATCCGCTCTACATGCTGGAAGGCATTTCTTACTTCTCTTTGGCAGTGTGAAGATGCCAGTGAAGTTTATGTGGGCTGCGCAGGGGGTGATATCTGGTGCTATCATGACATGACCGGGCCATCTACTTTGCCCATCATTCTTTTCTTTGTTGATATCTGCCTCTCTGTTTCCTTCCCTGTTAGACTGTGAACTCCTGCAGAGCAGGAATCGTCTTTACCCTTCTTTGTACCCCTAGCGCTTAGCACCTTGCCCTGAATGTGGTAGGTACTATATGAATGTGTGTTTCTTTCTGTTCTTTCCAAAGTCCTCTCCAATGGTAAGGTTCTCTGGTTATACAGCTTCTTACTTCCAAGTATACAGAATGCTGGGAGCTAGGCCAATTTCATAAGCTGCCTGGTAGAGGTCTCATTTTAATGAGTTAATAGGAATGACTTGTAATTATGCAATCAAAACACCAAGCTAAAAAAAGGCTGGCTTCTACAGGAAGGATACTCTTTACCTACACGTGAAGATTTCTAAAGTGCTTAGAAAACTCATTCT
Organism: Petaurus breviceps papuanus; assembly: GCF_028583685.1. Classification (NCBI taxonomy): domain Eukaryota; kingdom Metazoa; phylum Chordata; class Mammalia; order Diprotodontia; family Petauridae; genus Petaurus; species Petaurus breviceps. The sequence goes on from NW_027185850.1 coordinate 10,747,181, forward strand.
CTTAAGTAGATAAACATTCCCTCATCTTCTAGCCAGCAGCCACTATCATCTTTCTAAGGCTTAAGTCTCACCACATGACCTTCCTTGGCCCCTTATTTCTATAGAATAATATGTGAAGTCCTTAGTCTGGCATTTAAGAGCCCACACAGCCTACCTTTCTAACATTATTTTAAATTACTTATAGGATCATAGGCCAGAGCTAGAAGGAATCTCAGAGGCCAGAGAGTTTGTCCCCCACATTTCATAAGTAAGGAAACTGAGGCTCAGAGAGAAGTGACTCATCTGAGAAGTAGCAAGTGGCAGAGCTGGCATTTGAACCCAGACCCACTGACCCCAGAGGCACACACTGCATGTGTTCTTTTTTTTTTCTTTTTGGAGGGGGAATGTAGGGCAATTGGGGTTAAGTGACTTGCCCAAGGTCACACAGCTAGTTTTATGTTAAGTGTTTGAGGCCGGATTGGAACTCAGGTCCTCCTGACTCCAGGGCAGGTGCTCTGTTCACTGCACCACCTAGCCACCCCATGTGTTCTTGATGAACTCTACCTTCCAGCCACAACAGAATACTTGCCATTTTCTTCTTTCTTTCTGCATTCCTGGAATGCCCTTCCTTTTTTATTTCCATCTCTTAGGATATACAGATTTTCCTTCTAGGTTCTACCCAGGCACTACCTGTTCTAGGAAGCCGGTCCCAATTCTCCTGGTTGTTTGTACCCAGCCTTCCCTGAGTTTTCTTGTCTTTTGTATATGTGTCTCATCCCTGCCCCCTCCCCCACGCTCCCCGAATGAACGGAAGCTTCTAGAGGACAGTGATTGTTTTTGTGCTTTGTGTCTGTGTCTTCCTGGTCTGTAAAACATGGAGGCTGGAGTAGATGGCCTTTAAAGACACTTCTCCAGATCCAAGATGGCTGGCTCTTCCCGTGTGAATCTGGGCAATGGCTTCATCTCCCTAGGCCTCAGTTTCCCCACCTGTAAGATGAAGGGTTGGACAAGACGGCATCCTTTACAGTTGGAGATTTAGGATGCTGGGATTCTAGAATGAATGTTTATGGAATTGAGTTGATTATGTTGGTTCAGTTGGCCTTGTTGGCTTTGCTTAGCAAGACAAAGCCCTTGCTTGACTGCAAAAGTAAATTCTCCAAGAGGCCTGTTCCAAAATCCAAACTGAGGGGAGCAAGTATTTATCAAGTATCTGCTGCACCAGGCTCTCTGCCCAGCTATGGGGATACAAAAGGGGGCAGAAACCCGTCCCTGTCCTAAGAGAGCTCAGAGCCTAAGAGACCTGACTGGCCTCACACAGTAAGTGTATGAGACAGAATTTGAACTCAGAACTTCCTGACCCCCAAGTTCCATACTCTCTCCACTGTGCTGCCTAGCTGTCTTAGTAATGATAGCTGACATTTATGTGGGTTGTTAACATTGGGAAATTGCTTTACAGACTCCATGTTTTAGCTTCACAACAGCCCTTGGAAGTAGGTACTGGTATTATCCACATTTTACAGATGGGGAAACTGAGAGAATCTAGAAAGTGGAGGTGAGGGGAGAGAGAATTGTAGGCTTTGGGGAAGTCTCCCTGAGCCAGTTTAATTGTACCTCTTAGCAGATATTCAACAGCCCAAAGGCAGCACACCCTGGCAGGAATTCCTTAAATGTGGCCATCTTGGCAAGCTGATCTTTGGTGATAATTATTGGTTAATGTGAATTGACGTCTGTAGCTTATGACAGCTTTGGCTTCCAGAGAAGGGGCTCAAACTCCATGGGGGTATCTTGGAATGACATACATGTATCCCCTGTATTTCCCATCAGAGCTTACTTCACAGAATGAACATATTGACAGAATGCCAGGGTCTTACTTAAACCAATAAATGATTCATCTTTCCCGTCAGTACTTGAAATGGGACCCCAACCACAGGATCACACAATCTTGGGAGATCTCAGAGGCCATAGAGACCAATCTACACTGAATTCCCAAGGTCCCGTACAGGTGGTCATCCAGTCTTGGCTTGAAGATCTGCAACAGGAGGGAATCTCTCACCTCTTTGGGGTCAGCCTGTCCCACATTTGGATGACTCTCGTTGTTAGGAAGTCAGCCCCCTCCTTCCTCTGTCCTCCAGGGTCAGCCACAGCAGACCAGATCCTTCTTCCACATGATAGCCTTTCAGATGCTTGAGGACAACTAGAACATCTCACTTCAGTCTCCTCGGCAGGCTAACTCCAGTTAGTAAGATTGGAACATTGAAACTAGAAAGGACCTTATTTTGTAGATGAGGAATCTGAATGTCACTCTGTGGGGAGGGGCTTGAGAGAGTCAGGGAACAGATACAGTGGTGTGTTGTATAGTGTCTTGGCAGCATGACTAGAGGATACAGAACCAGTCTTAGAAGATACCTCAGAGCATTGAACTTTGAACTCAGTAGATGTCTCTAATTTAGGAAATGGGCACAGATCTGCATTGGCAGAAGGAGTTCCTTCCCCAGGCACTCCCTACATTTTTGAAGCTACAAGCTCAGTCATATATGTGAATATATATGTACAGTGTGGATATGTGTGGCAGAGCACGTAGGGGACACCACGGTGGATAGAACACTGGGCCTAGAATCAATGCAAATCCGGCCTTAGAGCCTTACTAGCTGTGTGACCCTGTGCAAGTCACTTCCTCCCAGTTTCCTCATCTGTAAAATGAGCTGGAGAAGGAAATGGCAAACCACTCCAGGATCTTTGCCAAGAAAATCCCAAATCGAGTCAGGAGAGTCAGATACAGCTGAAATGGCTGAACATCAAATGAGCTAGGCCCCGTACTAAGCCCAGAACTGGGATCTGGACCACGGCCCTCTGACTCCAAATATGCTGCATCTGCCTAACCCAGAGGTTCTTACCCTGGACTCTGAACTTGTTTTTTTTTTTTTTTTATAACGACATCCCAGTATATTCCTTTCTAATCCCATGTGTTTGGTTTTATGCATTTAAAAACCTTTTCCTGAGAAGGGATCCACTGGTTGCCCCAGACTGCCAAAGGGGTCACTGACACAGGAGCTTAGTGGTCAAGGTTTCTGTAGGCCCACGACATTTCTTCAGCCCGGTCACATGCCTTCTCCCAGGATCCCCCGCTTCACCACAGGTGCTTTCCCTAGAAATCCCAATGAGCTTGTACCTGGCTAATTGTCTGCTCATTTCCATGGGAGAGCCTGCCAAGTGCTGTTAGCTACTTCACAAGGCTAAAACTAGTCTGGGTCAAGGGTCTCTGGGGAGTGAAGCTCCTGTCCTGATGTGTCTGGTTAAACATTAACACATGTCCCAGCCCCTCCCTGCCTCAGTGCAAACACCACCCATCTATGATCAGTAAGAGTTGGGGAGGGAGAGGGACTGAGCAGCCTCGAAGCCCTCTAACACATCTCTCTAAGGTCTAGGACTCAGGGCTCTGGGCTCTCTTGGGTCTTCGCCCCCTTGAATGGTCTGCTCAGGCCTATGGGCCCTTCCCAGAATCAGGTTTTAAATGTTTAAAATAAAATGGTTTACAAAGGAAAACAATTATGGAAATACAGTTGTTTAAAAAAAAAAATAAGCCAAGTTCATGGGCCTCAGGTTAAGAATCTCGGCAAAGTTCTCTGGAAATCGAGTGAAGAGCCACCAGAGCTGCTGCTTCTCCTTCCTCTGCCAAGCAGAGCCAGTAACCACGCTGTGGTTTTCTTGGCTCACGCTCCTCGAGATTCTTTGTCATGTCCTCATTCCCCTCTGCAGCCCTCCAGCTTGTCAGTAGCTTAATATTGTCTGCCAGATGTTCCAGGCTTCCATGCAGTTGGGCTGTCCCTGTCCCAGGCCCAGACACACTGTCTGGGCACTAAGGTTCCTGCCCACTCTATTCACTGCTGACTCCAAGGGAGCTCTCCTTCCACCCGTAGCATTGAGGAATGACTAACACCTAGTCCCTGTTTATCGACTTTATTATATTATGCAGGAACAGACTAAATCTGTGATTTCATGGGGGTAAGGAACTCCCAGGTGAGGACACTTCCTCCTTCAATGTTCTTGGCACCTTACAGTCCTTAGACCAGGACACTGCAAGGATGACTTGCCCAGGGTCACCAGGCAGGACCTGAACCCTGGTGTTCCTGGCTTTAGTCACTAAGCCTTGCTTGTTTCTCATTTATTGCACCCCCCGCTTGTTTATATACATATATGTATTTATATAGGGAAATATATGTGCTTATGTACACATACACATATACATAAATGTATAATGTGACTATATTGTAGTGTGATATATGTGTGTTATAGTGGGTAGAGATCTGACCTCTGAGTCTAGAAGACCTTGGGGTCAAACCCCTCGTCTGACATAGAATGTGTGTGACCTAGGTGAGTTCCTTAACCTCTCAGTGCTCTGGCTAACCCTCTACGTTGCTGAGAAGGTGCAGATCTGTATTTAACAGAGGGAGTTTCCTGACTGGGTCTAGGCAGCTGGTGGGTACCTGGTATAGAGTGCTTGACCTGGAGTTTGGAAGACCTGAGGTGAGATCTTGGACATTTTACCAGATATGTGACCCTGGACAAGTCACTTAACTTCTTCATCTGTAAAATGGGGATAATAATCCCTACCTCCAGGGTTATTGTGAAGATAAAATGAAATGACATTTGTAAAGTATTTTGCAAATCTTAAAGCACTATATAAATGCTGGCCATTATTATTATTATTAAGGCCCTCCTCCCCGGCCGGTACAGTTTTACTCACCTAGGAAGCAAGAAATTTGAGTTCCAGTTAATTCATTAAACATTTATTGAGTATTTACTATGTGTCAGGCACCATGCTGAGCATTGGGGATGTACAGACAGAAAGATAGTCCCTGTCCTCAAGTAGCTTACCTATTAAGTGGGGGATGGTGACCCATAAAAGGAATCAGAAAATGGAGGGATAATATACGATCTAAATACGAGGATATAAATACGAGGGCCTGATGGAGAAGGAAGTTCAAATGGTCTGGAGGGAAGCTGGGGAAGATGTGAAGAAGGGAGTGTACTGCCCTGGGCCCCTCCGTGAAGTGGAAGTACAGGAGAAAGTGACCAGTCAGAGGAAAGAGCCACAGGATGGAGGCATCTCCGGGGGGAGGTGGCCACAAGGGCATGGGGGAATGGGGAGTTGTACCCAGAGGAGAAGGAAGCAGGATCACAGCTATACTACCCTCCCCACCCCCACCCCCTCATCCCCAGGCTGCCTCACTTTGTCTCTTGGTCTCGGTTCTGTATAATGACCAGTCTGCTTACTTCTAGTCCTGCGGTTCTATGATTCTAAAATGTATGCATACTGTGTGTCTGTGTGTGTGTGTCTCTAGCATATCTGTATTACGTGATACGTGTGTTTCTTTCTCTCCCTGCTATTTTCAGAGAAGACAATGATGAACTCTATGTCTTTTGAGCAAGAACGGGCCAAGTGCTGGGTTAGCAGAGTCTTGCTGAAGTTTTCAGTGATGGCGGTTCCCAAAGATCACCTAAGGCGTGACTCCCGCTGGGGGAGGCTGTGAGCACACTTATAAGACCAGCTGGGACACAGATCTTGGTTGAAAAAAAAATGGTTAGTTTCCTTCTGACCCATCATACAAAAGCCCAGTGTTCTCACAACCAGAGTAGCCCTGGAAACAGATAAACAAAACAACATAAATGAATGACAGTGACTGATAATAATAAAATATTCCGCTTTAGTGTTTTGTTTTTTAAAGAAAGAAAGGGTGTGTGCCCTATAAATTCACACAAGCATTGACCACTGGTTCTGATCTGCCTTTTAAAACGTTCTTCATGGCCCTCATTGCAATCAGTGTGAATACTGTTCTCCACGTTCTGCTTTCTTCACTCTGCTTCAGTCTATACCAGTCTGCCCATTTTCCTCTGAATTATTCATATTGTGTCCTGCTGGACCACACTATAGCATGACACTATATATTCATTTACTACAATCTGCTCAGCTAATGACATGGGGTTTGTTTCCAACTTTTTCTTGAAAACTGATTCTGTAAGTATTTTTCACCAGCTAGCTTCATTCTTAATAACCTCCTTTGAGGTATAAATCCAGTAGTGGGATCCGTGGGTCAAAGCACTTCTAACTTTTCTTGCTTAATTCCAAGTCGCTTTCCCAAAGATTTGGGCCAATTGTCTGCTCCTCTAGCAGGGACCTCATTAGGGGGCCTCTTTTCCAGCAGCCCTGGCAGTGCTGGTTTTCTGTCTTCTGTTCTCTTTGCCACTCTGCTAGTTCTCAGATAATACAGAGGAGATCTCTGTAAGGGAATTTCTCTGATTATTATACATGTGGGCACTTTTCCAAACGGTTTTCAAGAATTTTGTGGTTCTTCTCTTGAGACCTGTTTGTTCCCGTCATACACATCACTTATGCAACGGAGAATGACTCCCATGGCTGCATGCTAACTCCATGTGGATTTCTGAAATGCTTCATGCAAAGATTTGCCCTTGGACTTTGTATTCTTCTTATTCTCGCTGTAGTGGTAATTGTGCTAAAGCTATTTATTTTTATTGTGTCAAAGAAGCTGATTTCAGTTTTAAAATCATATTCTATCATGGTTGATTGCAAATGTACCCATAGTTGAGAGAGACAGAGAGAGGGAGGGAGAGAGAAAGAAACTCTTCTGTTCTTTAACTTGTTAGTGTTAATTAAATCGATTCATTCAGTGATCAGTTCTTTTCAGATAATTTCATTTGATTCTCCATTTGGGGGTGGAGATTATGTGGACATTTGGTTCATAATCTATCCCCCATGTACACTGTGGCTCAGTCCTTCTTTTCCTCCTGGAGTTCCTTATTTATTTATTTTAATGACAGTTCAACTTTCTCTTGTGCTTTATCGTTGCAAAGGGCTATAAAGCAGACAGGACTAGTGTTACCCCCATTTTTTAGGTTTGCCCTGAGATTTCATCAGTATAAGGAGTTAACTACAAGAAAATTCCCTTTCCCAACATAGTCAGGCAACTGTTCTGTTTTTTGAGTCCTAGAGACTTGTATGGAACACGGAGCTTAAGTGACTTGTCCAGGGTCACACAGCCAATGTGTGGCAGATGGAGGACTTGAACTCATGATTCTGAGGCTGCTTCTCTATCCACTGGGCCATCTTGCTTCTGTTTTCTCCCTGATTTGCTGATGAGGAAAATGTGACATCTGGAGATGAAGTGCCTTGTGCCACAACTGCTTGGGTCTGGAGCAGAGATGACAGTCCTTTTCATTGTCCCGCACTGCCCCCACTTAGCCTTGAGGACACCTTTGTCTATCATGTATCAGAGCTTGGGCTTAGAGCCAGGAGGGGTCAAGTGATGTGCCCAAGGTTACAAAGCTTCCACCAGGGGAATTGGGACTTCAAGCCGATGGTTCTTGAACCTCTCTAGGACTCTCTCCAGGATATTCCGTAGCCTTTTAGAATAGAGGCAGCTTTGGTATCTAATTAGGAGGAACAAATACCCAGAGAAGCAGATGGGGAAATCATCTTTCTTCTCAAAATGTGTGTCTGTGAGTCAGTATGGGGATGTGGTGCATATTTTGATCATCTTTCAGCCTTCGATGCCCTTTGACATTTTCAGCCTTTGCTAACAGGACCCCACAAGCTATTCGGACTTGCCATCCCCCTCAACCCCTCCCCTCCTGGCTTGTGTATCATCTGCCTATCTCAGGAAGGAGGCAGGCTTTCCTGAAAAGTGGCCTTTGTTGCTGGGAATACAGAATGGCAGGATGCCAGGGTGTCATATAATTTATCTCAGTCTCAAAGTGATGAGAGAGACAGAGACAGAGAGAAACAGAGACAGAGAGGGACAGAGGGGAGAGAGACAGAGAGACAGAGAGACCTGGGAAAGGAGAAAGGAATGAGAAGCCCAAAACAAGTAACGTAGATTTAAATGGAGCATAAAAAAAAGCCTAAAAAGGAACCTGAGGGGAAAGGGAGAGAAAATCTGAGAGGAATAGAGAAAAGGTGTGGCGGGCCTCTCCAAAGCCTGCTAGTAACCCTTAATGGCACAAGATTAACAATGGAACAATCATAATGCTAATGATAGTGATACTTTTAGAACTTCTTAGGCCCAAAGCAGCTCATTTAAATCTCACCACAGCTCTGAGAGATAAGAGGCAAACCTGAGCCTGAGGTCAAAGAAGTAACTCAGTGGGTCCAAGGTCCTAGGCTAGGAATAATAGGCACTCCATGCTCCTGTAAAGGCTTTAAGGATTACAAAGCACTGTGTTCAGAACCACCCTGTAAGATGGGCAGGACTAAGAGTATGGTCCTCGCCTTCCCCCCTCCACACACACACACCTCTTATCCTGGGGAAAACTGAGGTTCAGAGGTGTTTGGGGTTAGAACAAGGGTCCCAAGGCTGGGAATCCAGGCATCCTGGTGACTAAGTTGGGTTCCAACTTGATCTGACTTGGGACCAGTCATATTCTCTAGTAGAAGAGTAGTTTACCCTTTAGCTAGGATGGCAAACATTTGCACTCTTTGGTGGGATCTGCTTTTTAAAGGAATTTTGCCCAACAAGGCATTGGATTTTCTACTTCTCACCTTCAGTTTTTCCCAGGAATCAGTCCCAGACAAGAACACCTTTTGGTGTGGACTGAGGCTGCCTCCTTCTCCCTCTGCCAGCTCCACTTGGGTCTGGATTGGTTAGAAGGGAAACCACCGAGATGTTATCCACGTCATTATTTCTTTCATGCATCAGATCTTTTCAGAGAATTTCCCCCTTTTGCATAATGAGCTCTTGACTTTAGCCCTTCTAACTCCAGAAACCTATCAGAGATCATTCAGAGAGGAAGGAAATTTGTAGATAAAAACACAGTGTGAGGCTGGAACCAGTCCCTGAAGATGGCCTCATCCAACCCTCTAATTTTCCAGATGAGGAAACTGAGACTCAGAGAGGAGAAGAGATTTAATCTATTTGCTTATTTGGGAAGGAATGAGTTAGATTAGATGTTCTCCCTTCTAGCTCTCAACTTTTCTCTTCCAGGGTCCTTCTGGCCCTCTATGATCTCACTTTCTCTCTTAACTGCTTTCTAGCTTGAACATTTGATGGTGCCTTTCAGCAATGATATTTTAATTTTTAAGGCTCAATCCACCTTTAGTATTCTGTGTTCTAGCTCTTCTAAGGCCCCTCCAAGCTTTAACATTCTATGTTCTAAGGTCCTTCCCAGCTCTAACATTGTATGTTCTAGGTGACTTGTCCACATTCATACAGTAGAGCCAGACTTAGAACTTAAATCAATTCTTTGAGTTCACTTGTGACAATAGTAGCTGAAGGATAAAGGTCAGATGTGAGGGCTAAAAGAAAAATGGACAGAGTTAAAAGAACTTCCAAAGAAGGAATTATTTTAATTTCTTTTTTACCCTTTCATTCGAGGATATCAAAGCAGTTTTCCTTGATAATTTCTTGAAATATGATATCCAGGTCTTTTTTTTTTGTCATGGCTTTCAGGTAAGCCAATAATTCTTAAATGATCTCTCCCTGATTTATTTTCCAGGTCAGTTGTTTTTCCAGTGAGATATTTCACATTTTAATCAATATTTTTTTTTAGATTTTGTTTTATTGTTTCTTGATGTCTCATGCAATCCTTAGGTTTCACTTGCTGAATTCTAAATTTTAAGGAATTATTTTCTTTAGTGAGTTTTTTTACCTCCTTTTCCATTTGACCAATTCTACTTTTTAAGTAGTTATCTTCAGAGGATTTTTGTACCTCAACAGAGAGAAATGCCAGGAGTAGCTGCCCAGAGGAGTTGCTAGTTGACTGACCCCAACATAGCTCCAATGATATTTTAGCAGGAGAATCAAACCTGAAACAGGTCTAGGAACTGGTTATTTTTATGCCAGTTTGTTCAAGTTTCTCTTTCCTGGAACAGAGAGCTTTGAATCTGGGTAGTGACAGGTAAGGATTTCTCTCCTCCCCACTCTCCCAAATATGATGGGTCTCAGAAGGTAAGAACATTTTTCTGGGTAATATTTGAAAGCCTTGTACCTAAGGGATCTGAGGACTCTGTCCTTTTTCCCCAAGTGATGGGGCTCATACAGATCAAATTAAGCTCTTTCATTTCTTAGCTGATGGTAGAGAGAACAGAATTTATTGACTTACAGTGGGAGTTCAGGTGGTTTCATCCCTTTGTTCATCCAGGATCCACCCAGGATAATAACAAGATAAGGCTTCCCAAGAACTTGAATCAGCATTCAGTAGAATTATCTCTGCAATCGAAACATCCAGGTTCAGACTCTATCTCTGACACTGACCAGACCACCTCTGAGAGCCCTTCAGGCTCAAAGATCTCAGCTCCAAGGACTTATTGGTCCTATTACTTGTTTTTACTATTATGTAACTCTAAGACAAAAGGCTTCAGGACAACTGAGATCTGCTTTAACTTAGGGAGTCTGTATTCCTGAACCTTTGAAAGCATTGATCTAGTTCACTAGCTGTGTGACCATGGGCAAAAGATTCAACCACTCTTAGCCTCAGGCAGTCTGCTAGAAAGATGTTGTTGATGGGAGTACCCATACTGAGGAAATCATGGCTGCTTGGAGTATTAATAGGCATCTAGCTGTCACAGTGGAGAAAGTTTTGCAGTTGAAGTCAGGAAGACCTGGGATCAAATCCTACCTCAGACACTGGACTAGCTGTGTGACCCTGGGCAAGTCACTTAACTGCTGCCTGCCTCAGTTTCCTCATCGGTAAAATGAGGATAATAATAGCACTTCCCAGAATTGTTGTGGGGATAAAATAAGATGATATTTGTAGTGTTTTGAAACCTCCCAGTGATATTTAAATACTAGTTGTTATAATTTTTAATTATTACTGTTAATGACAATTCACATTTCTGTAGCACTTGAAATTCTTTGAAGTTGGCAGTGAGGGTTTGGAGATTAAATGCGGTCATATTTATAAAGCACTTTGCAAACTTTAAAAGGCTAGCTATTTTTACAAGAGCGCTGGGCTGGATAGATAGATTCTCCAGTCATCCTGATCAAGGCAATAATGGAACCCATAGTGGGGAGGTGGGGAATGAGATCACTATGGGATCTGTAAAATGGGCTAATAATAACCACACTACTTAATCTCCCATATTGGGATCAGATGAGATCATGTCTGCGAAGCACTTGGTGACCAGAAAACCACAATTCCTATCCATGTGAGTGATTATCAATTGTTTGCTTCATCCTGACCCTAGTTAAGTCTGAGTTCACTAGAAGGGGGCGGGGGAGGGGAGAGAGTGGCTGGAGAGGGACAGTCGGTCAATCAATGTTCATTTACTCAGAGCTAGAGTGAAGCAGGGTCTTAGGAGGGGGCCACACAGGAAGGAGAAGGTTTGGTCTCTGTCTCTCGGAGTTTCTCAGCTATTTGGGGATATTCAGGTTGTCTGTGTAATAACATGATGGTAACTCCCATTTATGTAGATCTTTAAGGTGTGCAGATGCTTTATTTCGTTTGATCCTCATGGCAAACAGGAGGGAGGTGTTCTTATTATGTTCCCATTTTACAGATGAGGAAATTAAGATTATGCTGTATCATTTAATAATTGAGTCTGCTTTGTAACCAACCCTGTTCTGCATTTTGTCAAACCCCATTTCTCAGTTAAGCTAAAAAATGTGGTGTCTTCCCAGTTGGAATTAAAGTCTTGGTGGACCGATGTTCTCTTTCTCTGTCAACTAGCCCCTGGGACATCTGATTTGTTGTCTGTAAACAAAAAAAAAAAACAGTTTAGGCAGAGCCTCTCTCCAAGATAATTCTTCTGCCTCTTGTCTCTCCTTGTGAAATCAGGGGTGGTTTGATCTGCTCCAAGGGAAGCACTGATCAGGTGGTGCTGATTTTCTAACCAAGATGACAAGAGGCAGTTGAAATCTCTCTAAAGCAATTGTTATTGTTCTGTCATTCCAGTCAAGGTGGACCCTTTATAACCCCATTTGACAAAGATCCTGGAGTGTTTTGTCATTTCCTTCTCCAGCTCATTTTACAGATGAGGAACTGAGGCAAACAGGGTGAAGTGACTTTGAGGCTAGATTTGAACTCAGATCTTCCTGACTCTAAACCCAGTGCTCTATCTGCTGGCCACCTAGCTACCCAATAAAACAATTAATATTCTTTAATTGTAAGAGGGCTGTGATCATCCATAGAGGAAGACCAGCTCCCCTTTTTCTGCTTTAACCAATTGTGACATTCTCCAATCATCCAGAACTCCTTCTTTCTTGCTTTTCAATAAAGAGGCTTTCCCCCTTTGCATTGTGGTTGCTGGCCTGACTGAGGGGTCCAGTCTTACCTACTTTATTAACAGTCACACATGTCACTGTTAATAAACTTTCATCTTGCTCAGAGAAAACATAGCTCAGTTTTGCCTTTGTTGCATTTTACTGGCCATATGGATAAGGAAAAGGAAGCTGAGAGATTGGCTCAATGTCACACAGCTAGGAAGGGTCCGAGGTAGAATTTGAATTCAGATCTTACTGACTCCAACACTGAGCAGCCTGGATGCCTAGTTGTTTAGCTATGTGCAGAATTATGGGTGTCAACCAGCACTCCCAAGATGGGAGTTCGTGAGTGGCAGGAATGCTTTCCCTAGTGCAGACTGCTGCCCCTCTAAGAACTTAGGAGATGTTTATTTAGAGTTATTATGACTGAGAATTCCATTCCCCTGTGACCATCATGGAGATGGGTCCTTCTGACCTCATGCCCTCAGACAACACACCTCTCCTCTGCCTTTATTTGATGCCAGGGTGGGAGGGCATCAGAGGAGAGCTCTAGTGGAAGCAGAGCCTAGAAGGAAGACTTGTACACCAAGTAGCACATATTGAGACCTGACAGATACAGTAGACTTAACTTTGACACATCAAGACTGTATTTGTCAGCATGGGTCCTTCCTCCTCTGACATAGCTCACAAACCTTCTGTTCCTTAGTAGATGGTCTTTAAGAGTTGTTGGAATTGACCCGTCCAACACCCTTCAATTTGACAAATATTATTTAAGCCTCTACTGTGTGCAAAGGACTGTGCTCTGAGGAGAATCATACATTGAAAGTTAGAAGGGACCTCAGGGGATTTAGCCCAGTAGACAAACTGAGGCACAGAGACTTGCCTTGAGTGCCATTGAGGCAGTAATTAGCAGTCAGGATCCCAAGCCAGGTTCTGTTGCTCTAAATACAGTGTTCTTTCCTCTGTGCTCCTTACTCTGCCTTCCTTAGGAGGACAATTTCACTTCCTTCAAGGACCCTACTTCCTTTATATGGGTCCTTCATTCCAGCCAAACTGGTTGACTTCTTATCTATTGACCATAACTTGCCCTTTCCTGTAAGTCTGCCAAAAACATTCTCATCCCTAGGAATGCATTGCCCCTTGTCCATCCATCTTTTTAAGGTCCAACCCAGGAGCCTCTGCAGCTCACTCCCACTGACAATGTCCTCAGTCTGAGGGTTCATAAGGACATTCCCTTGCTGAGTTAGCTTCTTCTTTGGCCACCATTACTACTGCCTTTCATCATGAATTATTGTTACCTTGGACAAGTCCCTTTTTATCTCTAGACTTTGTATTGTTCCCTTGTAAAACAAGGAGTTGGATTAGATGTTCTCTGAGGTAAGAGCTTACAGTGTAAGGTCCTGTGACATCTCTTTTAATGTTCTCTCCATTGTTACTAACATTCTGATTTCTATCTTCCAAGTTTCGGGTGTTGTCTCCTCAAACAGACAGTTAGCTGGGTGATGGAAAGGACTCATGCTTCTAACTACACTTAGCACTGTGTTTACAACATACATTTAATTAAAATATTGATTGATTAAAAACAAAAACATAAAAAAAAATGGGGCGGCTAGGTGGCGCAGTGAGTAAAGTGCCGGTCTCGGAGTCAGGAGGACCCAAGTTCGGTTCTGGCCTCAGACACTTAACACCCACACAAAGAAAAACTAGCAGTGTGACCTTGGGCAAGTTACTTAACCCCAATTGCCCTTGAAAAGGCAAAAAAAACAACAACAACATAAAATATTAATTGATTCGATTATTGAAGGGGGGTGCTCTATGGCAAGAGTTTATAAACTTGGATTTGTTTTTTTTAATTTTGATACCTGTACTTCTGTATAATTGTTTTCTCTTAAAATCTACTATAGTTATTTGATGTATTTAAAAGCATTATTGTGGGGAAAGGTCCACAGGAGTCACCAGACTGCCAAAGGGGTCCCTGACACTCCAGCTTAAGCACCCTGCTCTGTGAGGTCAGGAGGATAGGAGGGCTGGATGGATCCTTCGAGGAGCCCGGCTTGTTAAAAACACTCTTTTTGCAGGCTTGCTTTGCTAATAAGGTCACCTGACCTAGGCTGGCTGTGCAGAATTGAAACCTTAATCTGACATCACTTTCTGTCCCTGGTGGTCAGTGGCAGATGCTGAGCTGAGGAGAAGTTAGTGTTATAGGGGTGTCAGCTGTTGGTCTCATAATTGGGTTTGCTCCTGAAGATCTTTGCTGTTTTTGGTGGGAGCCCATTTTTAGCCACTGAGATCCCTAGGGGGCATCCATAGCCCTCACATTACAATTGTTGTTCAGTCATGAACAGTTACCCTTTGTAACTCATTTAGGAGTTTTCTTGGGAAAGACACTGGAGTGCTTTGCCATTTCCATAGAGCTCATTTTATAGATGAGGAAACTGAGGCACACAGAGTGTCATGTCTTTTCCCACAGCTAACATCCAAGGCCAAATTTCAGCTCACGTTCATCTCTATCCACTGTGCCACCTAGATGCCCCCATGTAGCAATATACCATGCAATTCAGGTCTATTCTGGACCTGGTGTCTGCGATGCTGGACATCCAGGCTCAGATGATTCATTCTCTGCTGTATAATTTTTACATTTCATGTAATATCTTCTATTATAATTCACATGAATTTAGCAGCTCATGTTCAGTTTTGGTAAATGCTTTATTGTTACGTAAGGGGAGGGAACTCTATTAACTGTAATCTGGACCCATGGGATACAGGGCCATTGGTCTCTGCCTTCCCTTTTGGTCCAGGATGTGATACAAAGAGAATTCTTCAAGGTCAGTGCCATGTGTGGGGCATTGTTTGGGAAGGAGGGGGAGTGACTCATAAGTAACACAGCTCGGCCAGAGTGCTGAGGGGCAGGGGGCCCATACGGAATTTCCCAAGATGCTTTCTTGGAGCAGTGGGGACAAAAGCTTTGGGAAAGTTGTCTGTGACTCATCTCCAGGGGATGATTCACCAACAAATCTTAGAGGCTGTAATGCAAAAAGAGAAAAAAAAATACATTTGGAAATGCCTACATGGAAAAAAAAATTATATTGAGAGACAGAGTGGATAGAGCCAGCCTCTCAGAGCCAAGAATGCCTGGGTTCAGGTCCTGCCATTGACCCATCACTCAATTCACTGAGCTGCCCAGTGCTCTAAGAGGCAACTCTCTCACAGTTGCAAAGAATGTGCTAACCTGAACTGATGGAGGGAGTTTCACCACCTGGGAGTTCCCTAAACCATTGAAATCCTGGGTCTCATCTCTGCCCTTTTCCCTCCCTTATACTTGGTGTCTCCAAAGTCTTAGTGCAGTTTTGAGTGACTGAGGCTTAAAAGATAACATTTCAAGGCAACAAGAATGTATTAAGCACCTATTACAAAGACCAAAATATAAAATAGTCCCCAACATCAAGGAACTTTCTTCATTCTGTTGGGGAAGACAACATGTATAAATGTACACATGCACATCTGTATACAAACATATGTATGTGTGTGCTGCTGTTCAGTCACTTCAGTTTGATTCTTCATGCCCCATGTGGCAAAGATACTGAAGGGGTTTGCCATTTCCTTCTCCAGCTCATTTTACAGATGAGGAAACTGAGGCAAACTGGGATAAGTGACTTGCCCAGGGTCACACAGCTAGTAAGTGTCTGAGTCTGGATTTGAACTCAGGTCTTCCTGACTCCAGGCTTGGAGCTCTATCTTCTGCATCACCTAGCCACCTCCACATATGTGTGTATATATACATATATATGCACATATCATCTTTGTCTGGGCAGCCTCCCATGCCTGAAATTCCCTCCATCCTACCCTTAGCAGCTTAGCTTCGAGTCCCCAGTTCAGCTCTTTGCCGTTTCCTCAAGTGATCAAGTCTGTACTTACACCTAGTCTGCCCCCCCCCCCTTCAGATGTTCTAGCTGCCTCATTTTTCATTGCTTTAGGGAAGAAAGTTCAAACCCTTTATTCTGACACCCAAGGCCCTCAAGTCTGACTTCCATTTTGCTTTCATGGCCTTATCTCCCTTTTCCTACTCTACATGAACTTCAGGCCAGCTCACCTATTCAGGATCAGGCAGACACTCTCAGGCATTGTCACCTCCAAGCTTTTGCTCACTTCAGACCTGTCATTTTGCCTCCCTTAATAATAATTTTGTTTTTGTTGTTCAGTCATTTCAGTCATGTCTAACTCTTTGCGACCACATTTGGAGTTTTCTTGTCAGGAATAGTAGAGTAGCTGGCCATTTCCTTCTCCAGCTCATTTTACAGATGAAGAAACGGAGGCAAACAGGGTTAAGTAAGTGACTTGCCCACTATCACATAGCTAGTAAATGTCTGAGGCTGGATTCGAACTCGGGTCTTCCTGATTCCAAACCCAGTGCTCTATGTACTATGGTATCACTTAGTTGTCCTTCATGATGGTAGCTCACTTTTATAAAGCATTTTAAGGTTTGAAAAACATTTTATATTCCTTCATTACATTACAGTCCTTCCCTCCCTTCCTCCCTTCCTCCCTTCCTCCCTTCCTCCCTTCCTCCCTTCCTTCCTTCCTTCCTTCCTTCCTTCCTTCCTTCCTTCCTTCCTTCCTTCCTCCCTCCCTCCCTCCCTCCCTCCCTCCCTTCTCTGTCCTATCTGTCCTAGGAGAGCAGGTAGCAAGCTCTCTGTGACCCATCCTGCCATCTTGTGGTAAACACCTGGAAGTGCTGATGCATGGATCAGATGAGGTCATCCCCAAGAGCATTGTGGGCACCTTGGCCCCATTCTGAGACTGAGCTGGGATGGAGAGATTGGGCAATCTTCCCTGGGCAGCACCTTCTTCTGTCAATGAATCATCTGTCCCTACGCATGTCGCTTTAGGTTGTTCTGCCAAGGGAAGTTCTACCTCTGGAAGGGTCATGGGTTCCATCTGTGCAAAACTGAAATGTTGACTTATTTATCTTTTTTAAGAGACCTGGCAAGGAGCAATGTCAAGAGAACTGAGTCCTGAGTTCAAGTCCATCTCTGGCACCCAATGGGTGGGTGACCTTGAGCTGGTCAGTGCCCCCAGGCAACTGGGGAAGACTCTCAGTGGCGGAGTGGGTGCTAATATTCTTTGATTGAAGAATGTCTATACTCGGGGCTCCCTACATTGACAATGTCATGGTCCCTGTCAGAAAACAAGTAAAAGTGATAACCATGTGGCTCCTTAAGCCAGGGCATAGGCATGAATTTGATAATATTGATAATAACCATCATTTATGTAGAATTTCAAGGTTTTCCAAGAATTTTACTCGATCCTTACAACAACCCTATGAGATTATATATATATATGTGTGTGTGTGTGTGTATGTATATATATATATAT
>NW_027185850.1:10764844-10819248 GCF_028583685.1 Petaurus breviceps papuanus
TATATATATATATATATATATATATATATATATATATAATAACCCTATTACCCCCATTTCAACCACATGGAAACTGAGGCTTAGAGGGTTTTACCCAAGGTCACACAGCAAAGCTAGTTAGTGCCTGAGGTGGGATTTTGGATTTAGATCTTCCCAGCTCCGGTCCATTGATCGATTTGTTACCCCAAGCTTCCTTTCAATCCACCTGAGCCTATATGCTTGATAGCCTGCTAACCCACATTAAACTGCTTAGACCTGGTTTTAGATCATAGAATAGGGGCATACTGGGATGGTTGATATAGAGACACACTTGGAGTCAGCAAGACCTTGATTCAAGTCTTACCTCAGACACATACTGGTTATGTGACCCTGGGCATTTCACTTAACTACCCAGTGCCCTAGGCAAGACTCTTCTGACCATAAACTACAGATCAGGGACCACCTGCATTGGTAGTGGGAGTTTTCTCATCTGAAAATTACTTTTACCATTGAAATCACCGTCCTGTGCACTGGATGTTCTTAGAATCCCCAGTTTTCTTCAAAGCTCAGTTTAGCACAATCTCCTCCATAAAGTCTTTCCTGATGTCTCCCAGGGCCACACCCCCAAGCCTCATATTATCTTTGTACATATTTATATGTGCCCATAGTATCGCGCCCAACAGCACATACACTCCTTCAGGGCAGGCATCATTTCATTTGTATTTTTGTATTCAGAGTGCTTAGCATCTGGAACATAGTAGGTACTTAATGAATGCATGTACATTGATTGCACATAGTAGGCATTTAATATATTGATTATCTGTCAATCAGACTATTTCTTGAGTCTGGAGGGCAGTTTTCACCAAACTGAGGTGGTATCAGGGTGGGGGGGGGATTGTGAATGAAAGCCCAAGGCTGGTCATCTTCAGAATTTGGTCACTTCAACACATGTAGTTAGTTTCCTTTTGTGTGGTTTCCTCATTTACAAAAATGAATGGCTTAAGCTGGATTCTCTCTAAGTTTGTTCCCAAACTTGTATCCTGTGGTTCTGTCATCATCAGGTTTTCCCTGAGACACCCCCAGAGGCTGTACACTCATTGTCCCGGAATATTCAAAAATAGAATGTTGTTGGTGTCTCCTTGTTGCTAAAAATAAGCAGACAGGAAAATAACCATATACCATAGAAAAGGAAATTGAGGCTGGTCACGTGTCTTGTGCTCTCTGTGTTTCATTTCAAGAAAACAGGGGCTCCTTGAGAAATGTGATTTCCTTCCCTCTGAAGTCTTCAATAGGAAATTAACATAGAAAAAATGTTCTTTATTAGCAGATTTTCCATATGAAAATGGACTTGATTTTTCTCTTTTGCTCTAGAATTTCATCTTTGAAAACTTCGTGTTATTTCTTTAGAGCTGGGATATGAGGAAACTGAGGATCAAGGTGGGATGGTTGTCCTGAGAAAGCTGTCCCTTCCATCTTTCACCATCTACTAGCACCCTCCTAGGGGCTTTTTGGTGCCTGTTTAACTTTGGCCTGGTTTCATGACGGAGAGTGCAGCTTATTTTCCTCTCACAGTGAAAAGGAAGGGTTTCCTGAAAGGCAGTGCATGGGAGCCGGCATGCAGCCACAGTGACTGGTGAACCAAAATGGTGCCTCTCTTTAGTTGTAGGGAAACAGGAGAGATGAAAGCAAAGATGCAGGGCCACGTTTGCCTTTGAGTTTCCATCTTCCGTAGTTTACCACCTTCCCTGATTTAAAGAAGAAAATCACATGAATAATGTATGTTAACTGGGGTCTGTGCAGTTCCCAGTGACCATAAACACCAAGAAGAATGGTTTAGACACACCGGTGTCCTTGAGGACTTTGTGGCCTGATCAGGCAGCTGGTTGGAGTGCAGTTTAAAGGCTCACAAAATCCTTTACAAATATGATCTCATTACCACAGCCCATGGGGGGTAGATGCTTTTATTATCCTCACTTTAGAGATGGAGAAACTGAGGCTGAGAGAGGTTAAGTCACTTTCTAGTAAGGTCTGAGGTAGGCTTTGAATTCAGGTCTTCCTGACTCAGACTCCAGCACTGTGCCCACAGTGCCCCCTGAGCTGTATATAATAATCTCACTCTACTCTTCTATGGTTAGGTCAACTCTGGGATACACTGTTCAGTTTGGAGGAGGAGGACCATGTTTTAGGCAGAACATTGAAAGGCTGGATGAGTTTGCCTGTGCAGAGGAGGCCAGCCAGGCTGGAGAAGGGCCCTATGTCCTTCCAGAGGAGGAGAATTTGGAGGAATGAGAAGGAAAGGCCCAGGGAAGATATGAGAGCTGTCTGCCGGTACTTAAGGGCACCATGGCTTTAGGGCTGGAAGGCCATCTGATTCACCTCTTCCCATTTTACATATGAGAAAACATAAGATCACATAAGCAATAGAAGGAAAGACAGGATTTGAACCCAGAACTTCCAAGTCATCAGCTCCCTGCTGCCTAGATGAACCCTGAACATAGAAAGCATTCAATAGAAGTGGACTGCATAAATGATTAGTTTAAAGATGCAGAAGCAAGAGGACCTCCCTTCACCCCCAGACATCTTCACTCACTCATATCTGCTGACCATCATGGCATCTCAGAGTTGGAATGTCTCTACCCCTACAACCTCCACAGCGAGTCAGTCCACAAACGTATCTTATCTTACCTGCTTACTATGTGTCAAGGATTGTGCTGAGTACTTGGGATACAAGAAAAGTAAAAACCAATCCGGTCCTCGAGGGATTTAGATTATAACAATATAAATTTATTAAGAACCATCTATGTGCCAGTGAAGTCAACAAGCATTTATTAAGTGCCTGCTGAATGCTCCAGGCATTGTTCTAAGCACTGCAGATACAAAAAGAGGCAAAAATATGGTCTTTGTCCTCAATTGGTTCTCACTAGAATGAAGACCTAAGAGGAGGGGGCAGCCCGTTCAGTGATTTTGTTTTAGGAATTATTAGGGAGCTTTTTTTCCCATCAAGACTTCACTTCCATCCTTCCATGAATCAGGCAGAGGTGATTTCCTGGCCTGCTAAGCCCCTGCAGTCTGTTCACAGGCATGCTAGTTGGCATCGGATTCCAGGGAATGGGAAGGGGAGGGGAACATTCCAGACACCACAGAGCTTTTAGGAGAATGGTATTGACTTTGGTGGCTGCAAAGCTTGGCCTCTTCTGGAGAAGTCCATTTCTCTGAGTGGAGGTGAGCTCCCCGGCCCGAGGGGCGATAAATGCCCAGCGATTGAGCAGACATTGATTGTTTGATCATCCCTAGAAGTTTATTGTAAGTGAATCTGCACTCCATGTTCTCGGGCCTTCCCGGAATCTGGGCTATAATTGGAAAGCAGAGCGGCATATAGAAAAGCAATCATTCTGCCTTGCTGCCAGGAGAAAATAGCAAGTTTGATATTTATATGCTGACAGTTCTGTTGGTTGGAGCCCTCCTGGACAGGGAGGATGCTTCCCCTGGCATGAGGGGAGCCGCTGGGGTGCTATGGTAGATGGATGCTTGGAACCAGAGACCCAGAAAAGCAAAGCCTCGTGGGCCCGAGGTAGGTGAAGCTCAGCAGGGTCAGGGCACAAGATCTTGGACTTGAAAGTGGAAGGGGCTGCTGAAGGCATCCTGCCCACCCCCATCATTTTACAAAAAGGGAAACTAAGGCCCAGGGGGAGAATTGACTTCCCTGAGGTCTCTCCAGATGACATCTGAATCCTTTCCTTAATAGTGTTGTTGTTAGTGCCAGAGAGATGTGTTAAAATGTGGGCTTGAACCCTGGGAAGCCACAGATTTTTTTTTTCCCTTCAAAGTGATGGACTTCATTCCTCTTGACCTGGGTTCAAGCCTTGATTCTGGGACATAACAGCTGTGATTTTGGCCAGATTCCATCATCTCTCTGGCCAGATGGAGGTTTGGATTGCTGACCTCAAAGGTACCTTCCAGTTTTCACTATCTAGGAATAAGATTGAAATGTACTTGATGGGGGTGTGTTCATGACCAGAAGAGCCAGAAATTCTCTTTTTTGTGAGTCTGATAATTTTCTTTCATTCACTCATTCATCTATTCATCCGTCCATCCATCCATCAATCATTCATTTATTTATCTTGTGGTGGTTTCACTGTTTTGATGATAAATTTTGTCTTGAAATAAAATATAGACTGCAACAAACTCTTAGATAAGTACTAGGGCGTTCTCACCTGTTGCCCTCACCTTCCGAGGCCTTGTGAGGGGCAGGTTCTGCGTGTGCAGATGCTCGGCCCTAGAGGAGCTGACCTAAGGAAGAGTGGTGCAGGCTGGAGGCATTGGGCCGGGCAGTCCTCCGGGATGAGGGAGCCGAATGGCAGGGCCATGTCACTTTCCAGAAACAAAGGTAGCCCCCATCTCATTCCTAGCATCTTCTTGTCTTCACATCCCCAGAACTTGGCACAGTAGGAAGGGCTTATGTTTCTACTCCTTGACTTCTGGGCAAGAGGTTGAAAGAAGGGGAACAGTGATTAGTTATTCAGTCTGTTAGTCAACCAGCATTTATCAAGCACCTAGTCAGTCAGTTGTAAACGTTTATTAAAGTCCTACATGTAAGCACTGGGGGTACAGAGAAAGACAACAGACAGTGCTGCCTTGGGTGAGCTCCCGAGTTAATGGGGAGACAGCACACAAACAGCTGGGTACAAACGAGCAGATCTGTGCTTTGAGGAGGGCTTGAAATAGTCTAGACGACTTCCTGAGGATTCATTTAACTTTCTCATTCTATGAAACAAAATTAAGTCTGATCATCCGGTCCTTAGCTGCGCCTGATCTCTGCAGGGCTCCTGACTAGGTGTCATCTGGAGCTTTGAGAATCCTGGCCGTCTTCTAGGAACAAAGAGAATAAACAGACAAAGCTAGATGCGCTCTAGGGCTCTCCCTTAACGCTCCATTGAATGGCCGTAGCCTGGAGCGCTGGGACACCTGCTATTGCTAGTTTTACTGCTGGCACACACCTGCCTGCTTGCCCTGCCCTGCAGGCGGATCGGGCTTATATTATAATCTTATTTTCACATGAGAAAACCAGTCCCCAGGAGTTACTCAGTGTCCATATAGATCTTACAGATATGGAAGATACCTTACTGGACACTATCTCTTAGCATGATGGGACTGGGGAGCTAGATGGCTGCAGTGATTTGTTTCCGAGTCACACGGCTCGGCTCATAAGCATCTGAGTTGAGATCTGAACGTCCATGCTACACTCTAGCCTCTACTCCACGTTGCTCAGCTCCCTAGACCTTGGCTGGTACTTCAAGAACATCCTCCCGACCTGGCCCTTACTAGCCTGGGGAAACCTGCTGACTGGGGTTGTAGCTTTGGGAGCCCAGGGCCATCTTTAACCCGGAATAAAGCATCTCAGAGGAACCGCTGAGGAAGCTTTGTTACCTCCAGGTGGGGTTATGGGAAAACAGCAGCTCAGCTGGCTGTAACCAAGGTTCCTGATAACAGGTTACCTTTCCCCTAGAATATTCCAGCCCCATATTGGGCCACACTGACTCAACTTTGTTTATCCTCATTTTCCTGCTGACTTCATTAATCTTCTAACTTTTTATCACCCTCATTTGATTTTTTGTTTTTTCAAGAGATTATAAAAATGTTCAGCCTTGGTTTTTCCAGTCTGAATGTCTCTTGATCAAACAAATATTGCCAGAGGCAGGCTGTCATAACGGCTAGAAAGCTTGCTGTAACACAATCAGTAAGAACTGGGATCGGGTCCTTCCTTTGACACATATTAGCTGTGTGACCTTGGGTATTTCACTTAACTTCTCAGTGTGGGTGCTGACCTGTATTGATGGGGGAATTTCTTCATCCCAAAGTTTCCTACCCCACTGAGGTGTCAGGTCCAGTTCCTGAGCAAGTACTGAGTCTGTTTTTGGTCAGTATTAATACTTAGAGAAATCTTTCCTTGCCTGGAGTTATTCAGGAAATTTCTTCCTTCTATTCCTCCTGGGCCCCTTCTACCCAGGAGGTGATTTCCTTATGGACCCCTCAGGTGATTTATTTAGTTCCTCTGGCCATCTGCCCAGGGCTGTTTAGTGTAAACAAAGTTACTGAGCCTTTTTAGATTATGAGAGTGTGTGTGTGATGGCCACACCTTCGTACTTTCCTTCTCCTTGGATTAATCCCAGTGATTAATCCCCTCTGGGGTCCATCGGGTAGGGATTAGCTCTCCTCTCCCTGACCTCCCCCAGCCTTCCATTTCCTGAAAGTGATTTTTCCCTACCTTAAATGCCTTTGAAATGTTAGCCATTATTTCTTTTATTTAAAAGTTTTATTGATGTTTTGTTTTTACGTTATAAGCAAAGATTACCTTCATTTTCCATGTGACATAGCAAAGCAATTGAGTAAAACTACTAATACAATGACCTCATCTGAAAGTAAATGCAGCATTCCCTGTCTGTAGCCACCCCCTCTGATTTTTAAAATTGTTTTTTTAAACGAACTGAAGTCCATTTTCTCTCCTTCCTACCCCTCTCATCCCATTGAAAGAAGGAAAAGAAAAACAATTTATTTGTAGCAAATGTACACAGGAAAGCAAAACAAGTCACCTCATGGGAGGAATGTGAAAAAATGTGTGTTTTGTTCTGTCCTCAAAATCCATCATCCGTCTGTCAGGGACAGTGCATTTCCTCATCATCGGTCGGCATCGATCCTCAGAAATCATGGATGTTACTTGTTCTTATTCAAAGATGTTTGTCTTTGTTGTTGCCATTGGATAAATGGTTATCCTGCTTCCATAGAAATTTCATCATTTTTTAATTTTGTAAAATAATCTTTTGATAGTTTGATATTGCATTGAATAATCAACTCATTTAGGTAATATCGCCATTTTCATTGCGTTGACTCATCCAACTTGTGAACAATTAATTTTTTTTCCTAAACAGTTTTCCTTTGCAATTATATTTATAAAGTTTTTCTCTTGGTAGTCTTAGGTAGACATAATGTATTTTGTACATTTTATAGTTATTTTAAATGAGCTTTTCTTTCTGTCTTTTCCTGTTGGGTATTATTGGTATTATACAGACATTCTAATGATTTGTATGGATTTATTTTATATCCTGCAAGTTTGCTGAAGTTATTATTTCAATTGATTTTTAGTTGAAGAGAGTTGTCATCTTACAGAGTGACCATTCTACTTTGGTTTTCTTCCTCTCGTTTCTTTCTTTCATCCTATTGATGCTGCTGATAGTCTGGGTCCGACAGAAGTGAGGGGGAAGTCGAGATGCATTCCTAGCCCTTGTGCTTACTAATCAGACTTTGGCTGGATTTTAGGTCATTTTAATTTGTACATTTTTTTATTCATTTCATTGTGAAATGAGTGGCTGAAGTAAAGGAGACCTGGGCTCAAACCGGTCTCCAGTTCTTATTAGACGTGTAAGACATGGGTAAATCAGTGTCTCTGGGTCGTTGATTTGGCACCTTCCTAAATCACAGACAGAGAGCCAGAAAGGATCCAGAGGTCAAGCCCAACCCTCTCATTTTGTAGATGGTGACTTAGCCACGGTGCCACAGCTAAGTGTCCAAGAGAGTACTTAGCCACTGTCACTAATACTTCACAAATGACCTTCGACTGAAATTCGACGAGAAAATTGCTTCGACTGAAGCCCATGTTGCTGAAATCCCAGTTCTTTCAGTGGATAAAGCCGTGGACTTGGAATTAGAGTCCCGAGTTCAAATTTAGACTCAGACACTTACTAGCTGCGTGAATCTGGGCAAGTCCCTCAACCCTGTTTGCCTCAGTTTCCCCGACTGCAAAATAGGAATACTAGTAGCCCCTACTGTGCAGGGTTGTTATGAGGCTCAAATGTGATCCTGTTCATAAAGCGCTTAGCACAGTTCCTGGCACAGAGTAGGTGCTTAATAAATATTTATCCCCTTCTTTTGCCTATTTGAATATCGTAACCATAGCAGATTGTAGCTTGGCTTCACATCATCGGCACCAGCCTTCCCAGGCTGGTCTGTATGAGTCCTACTGAATTCATTCATACACTGCAATGCACCTGTTTTCCCACTTTGTTTCCAGAATGTTTTGTGTGTGTGCTAGTGCTAAAGATGCCCCCATTATTTCTGACCATGCTTGGTCTGAGCCCAAGTGCCTTGTTCAGGGGCCTCATCTTCTGCTCTCAGACTGTAAGCTCTTTGAGGGCAGGGTCTATGCCATTTTTTCATCTTTTTTATCTCTGGTCCTAAACACCTTTCCAGGAGTGGGCTCTTGGTGTAAGTCTGCAGAATGGAATCCTGTTGAGTTATGGATGACTAGAAGTTTCATTACATCTGAATCTCTAAATCGCCCTAGGTCAATCTGGTCTTGATGTGGAATTGCTGAAGCAGGGAATTTTTATTCTACACTCCCCAGATCCATCTTCCCTTCCCTTCTTTTCCTTCCATTAGATTGTAAGCTCCTTGAGGGCAGAGACGGTATTTTGCTTCTTTTTGTAAGTGTCTGGCACATAGTAGGTCCTGCATAAATGTCTGTTGATTGACTGATTCATACCCCTTAGAGCCGAGTGATCTGGAGGCAGGGGCAGAGGAATGTTATTGACTAAATGGCCATAAATCCTTCCCCTTCTCTGCTCAGGGTCCTTGACTCCAGGAAAACAAACCGAGTCTTCATCTGGGAGACAAAAGCAGACAGAAATGCCTGGAAAGTGTCTACCATGATGCCCTCTTGGTCTTTGAGAAGAATTTTTTCTTTGCTGCCCACCTGGTCTTTTGTTGATGGCTTTTTCTTAATTATGGTTCAGTTGTCCTGTTTTCTTGTCTGGATGGGAGGTGACCTTGGGCTAATTTTTCTCTTTCCTTTTCTGCTCAGATCAGCTTTTGAAGTGATTCAGAGAAGACAACCCATTCAGCTGTGTGAGGAGGAGGGCAACAGACAGCCGAATAAATGCAGGTGTGTTCATTTGCATATTTCTATGTAGATAATACACTAGCAGCGTTTCCACAGTCCACTGAGGTTTGCAAAGCACTTTTTTGGCCATCTGGCCATCGTCTGGTGCCATTATTAGCCCCATTTTTTCAAATGAGGAAACTGGTGCTGAGAGTGAGGGTGAATGACTTGTCCAGAATCTCACAGCTAGAAAGTATTTGAGCAGGATTCAAATTCAGGTCTTTCTGACTCAGAGTCCAGATTTCTGTCAGCTAGTGGCCCCATAGTGCACATAGCATTGGGCCTGAAGTCAGGAAGACCCAAGTTCAAATCTGGCCTCAGACACTTACTAGCTGTGTGACCCCAGGTAAGTGAACTCAGTTTTCTCTCCTGTAAATTGGGGCTAATAATAGCTCCCCCTCCCAGGGTGGTTGTTAGGATCAATGAGATAATGTTCATTAAAAATGCTTAGCACAGCTCCTGACATACTGTAGGAACTCTACAAATGCTTGTGTTTATTCTCACTACCCTACCTAGCTCTCCAGGGAAGGATTGGACCCGTGATTTCATTGGTATAAGAACTCCCCGGTGAGGAAAGTATCTCTACTAAAGCAGGTTGCTGCCTTTCTTCAACTTACCGTCATAGAGTATTACCTAGAATCCAGAAATGTTAAGGGTCTCCCTCAGGGTCACAGCTCATGTGTGCCATGTGTGCCAGAGACAGAAACTGAGCCAAAGTCTGACTTTGAGGCTGGTTCTCCAGCCACCATTCAAGGCTGCCCTATTTTGTTTTCTGTATAAGAGAGAAGGAGGGGGAAAGCAGCCTAGCATTCATTTTGACATTTATCGAGTGCTTAACATGTTATGGTTTAAAGAATTGAGTAGGTCCTGAGATCTGATCCTGCCTTTGGTGCTTAACTGGTTATATGATCCTGGTTAGATCACTAACCCTCTCCTCAATTTCTTCATCTGTGGAATAGGGCTATTGGGAGTTGGCATTGTGTGTGGTTTGTCCTTTGTTCTTGAAGAGGATACCATCTCCATCCGGGAGATGATGTCAGACTTGCAGTTGACTTTGATTTGAGTTGAGAGGGCTGTGCAAGGTCACCAGCCTCACTGTCTTCTCCAGAGCCATCTGGGTCCAGGGGCCAGATATCAACCAGGATGACTCAGGAACTGGAGTAGTGAAGAGCAGATAGAGCTGGCCTTAGAGTTTAGAAGATCTGGATTCAATTACCACTTAAAACACACGCTAGCCATATTACCCTGGCCAAGTCATTTCATTTCTCCAAGACCCAGTCTGTTCAGCTGTAAAACTGAAGTTCAGTACTTCAAGTGATAGCAATGTAGTAGAGAGAGTAGATCTTGGAGCCTGGAAGACATAGGTTCAAATCCTGCCTCTGACCCATACTAGCTGTGAGACCTTGGGCAAGTCACTGGAGTTCTGTGCTCCAAGCAGCACTCTGAGATGACAAAGCACATGACAGATGCCCATTGATCCGTGTTAGTTGAGGAAATGTCACCAAGAGATGCCACCATGGATGATGTCACAAGCCCAGTCAAACAAAGCAAAGAAAAAAAAATGGCAGATGATAACAACACCTCCCTTGTAGGCAGTGGGGGGGGGAGGGGGATCAAAATGAGATAAAGCCTCTAAGATACTTTGCAAACCTCTAAAAGTCAATTGAATATGGGGTGTCTCTCATACTTGTCCAGGGACTTTCAAAGCCAAAAATAAAACAGGCCCTGCCCTCAGGAAGCTTCCATTCTGCTGGGGAGGGGGGAGGAGAAAGGACAAGCACACAGCAAAGTCAATACTACACACAGACTAGGTGTTACCAGGTAGTTTCCGGAGAAAGAAAGCTCTGAAGGCTGGTGGGAAGGTCAGGAAGGGCCTTTTCTTATCTGCTTATTTTTTTGGACAAGGAAGGTTGACTTGTGACCACCTCACCTGCTCAAGGACCTTCTTTGAAGGGATTACTGGGATCTTTTTTTTAGCAGCCTCGGCAAAAAGGAATCTTAGCAGTGGAGGGAAGCCCCATGACCTCCTTAGCCTGGGCTCTCCCATGTGCATTAGCTGCTTCTTGGGGACCCCCTCTGGAAGCAAAAAGAAATCAAAGGAAGGGGAAGGAGGGCCTGGGGGCCCTCTGCCTTGGGGGTCTCTTCTTCCCATTTCTCTGGGGCAGCAAACAACAGCCAGGCCAGTGTAGGAGAGCTGAGGTACTGAGGAAGAGCAGGCAGGAAGGGTCCCAGGGTCCGAAGATTTGGGCTTTAGGGCTAGTGGGGCCAAAGCATGCATTGGATGCTTTCACAATGGACTTGGCTGGAATTCCGGTACATTCCCTCTCATCTGGGTGGCAGGGAGAAGATCCCAGGCCTGCTCCACGGATTGCTTCTGGCTTGTCTTTCTGGAGCTATGTGAGGGTAGTTTAACGATGCAATGTCCACTTCTCTTCCCAAATAGTATCTAAATTTCAAAGAGGACTGCAATGCCATGGCGTTCTGTGCAAAAATGAGGAGCTACAAAAAAAATGAGGTGAATCTGGATGTGCTGGAGCCTGGGGTGGAGGTGGTGTTCTATCTGCCCGACAGAAAGCCCCTCCACTTACTCAGTGGGGAGTACACCGTGGAAGACCTGTGTATCAGAGCGGCTCAGGAGTGCTGTGAGTATCCCCAGCCCCAAACAGGGGCACCCCACCCTCCTATACGGCAGCCAGGCCGGGCAGTAGAGAGAGTCGTGGGCCTGGCGTTCAGAAGACCCGAGTTCAAGTCCACGTGCAGAAACTTAGTAGCTGTGTGACCCTGGGCAAGTCATTTAATCTCTGCTTGCCTCGGTGTACACAGAAGGGAGGATGGTGTGAAAAAACTGAACAAGTTGGAAAGGACCAGGAAAATGAAAGGCTTTAAAAGCCAGAGGAGTTTATGTTTGATTTTGGAGGTGATAGGAACCACTGCCATCTAATGAATAGAAGGACAGCATGGTCAGACCCCGATTTAGGAAGATCACTTTGACAGCTGAGTGAAAGGGAGCCTGGGGAGACCAGAAGCCCAGCCAGCAGCTCTCCAGGTGTGAGGGGGTGCGGTCCACACCACGAATGGCACAGAGATGCTTCTCACAAGGCTGTTAATTAGCAAAGTCCATGTTTTGTAAATATTCACAAAGACTATTATTTATTAGTCAAATGAGCATAAACCTGATTGTCTAACAGTTTCATTCTTAACCCTCACTGACACTCTATTTGGGTGCCTCAATTCCTCCTGGAAAAGAAAAGAAAGACAAAGGAATTTAAAAACAAACCTCCTGTTACAAAGACATAAAGTAAAGCAAAACAAATCCTCAAATTGCCCATGTTAAAAAAAAAGTCTCACTCTCTGCTCTGACTCCTTGACTTCTCTGGAAGGAGCTAAACAGCCTATTTCAGCATGAATACTTCAGAATTTTGGTTGGTCATCATGTTGATGAGTCTTCAGTCTTCAAAGTCTTTTGTCTTTCTAATACTGTTGTCTTTGTAGAAATCACTTTAGTTTTGCTGACTTCTCTCTGCCTTGGTTCATCCAAGACTTCCTGTCTCTCTTAAACCATCCTTTCCTCATTTCTTAAAGCACAGTAGCATTGCATCACACACACCATGGCTTGTTCAGCCATTCCCAGTTGATGGGCACCTCTTCAGTTTCTAATTCTTTACTATCATAAAAAGAGCTGCTATAAATATTTTATGTGTATGGGTCCTTTTCCTCTTTCTTTGATCTCTTTGGGGTAAGGACCTAGGAGAAATATTACTGTGTCAAAGGTTATACACAGCATAGCAACTTTGTGGGGCATGGTTCCAAATTGCTTTCCAGAATCACTGGACCATTCGCAGCTCCACCAATAGTACCATTATAAAGATTTACTGCATTTTTAAAAGACATTTAAAATCTCACCAAGAGCATCATTTCATTTATTGCTTCTTTAATTTTTTGAAAAGTGATGTGAGTGCCCATAAAGTACCTTGCCCACTTTAAATTGTTAGATAGATATCGGTTATTGTTATTTCCTATATATTACTGGAATTTCTATTCCTATTCCCCCCCTGATTAACCCCAAGGATGAGCAATCCTTAGTTATTTAAATTAGTGATGTGCGCTGATTGGATTCTTAAGAAACTATTAGAATCTACAATTAATAATTGTTTTATGCCAAACCTTCATTTTTCCCTCTTTGTTTCAAAAAATAAGTAATTTTCATCCTTCATTCTGGTGGTGTGATTTGTCCTTTATACTTGAAGAGGACCATGTGATGCCATGACTTTCAATTGACTTTGATTTGAGTGAGGGAGGGCTGTGCTAAGTCACCAACCTCACTTTCTCCTCCAGAGCCATCTGGGTCCAGTGGCCAGATGTAGATCAGGACAATTGGAATGGGTCAGTCTTCAGTAGGCAGTGAATGGGAGGAAGAAATGGGATGCTGTCTTAGCATCTGTTATTTTAGTCATCTTGACGGTTATTTTTTCACTCCTCTTGCTAAAGGGAAAATGGTGCTTGATTTGGGGAGTGAGGAGAAAGAGAGGGGGGAAGATGAAGAAGAGAGAAGGGAGAGGGGAGGGAAAGAAAGCTAGGAGACCAACTTCATTAATCATGCATCCTCTCGTTAGGCAGCCGCTAATGAAAAACATTTATGATAAATACACTGAGTACTTAAGAAACCTATTTATTATTCATGCTAAGAGATTTTAATCGCTGTCAGAAGTCACTTGGGTTGGTTTTTATTCTAACACACATGCCCTTCACTGATGCCAGGAAATTTTTTGTATGTCTGATGGATAAGGCAGCATGTGAGCATTGGACAATAGAGTAAAAATCAAAGTTTGGAAGGATGGTGAGGGAGGGTTTCCTGCCTCCTTCAGAATATATTTCTCACATTTCTAGAGAACATGAAGGTTTGCAATGTGATTTACGCCCATTATTTCATTTGACCCTCCTAACAGCCCTGAGCTCAAGGGGTTATCATCTCCATTTTACAGATGAGGAAAGTGAGACACAGAGTATCTTGTCTGTTGTCACACAGCTACCAACTAGGCATCAGATACTTAGGGTGGGTAAGGCACAGGGAGTAGAGAGGAAATAGGCCATTCTTCCCTTCCCCAAGGAGCTTGCAATCACAGGATCTCAGAGTGAGAAGGGACCTCTGAGGCTGTAATCCAACCCTTACTTGGACTAAGAACTCACAGCATAACTGCCAAGCGGTCAGTGTCAGTCGGCTAGCATTTATTAAGAACCTACTGTGCGCCAGGAACTGTGCTGAATGTTGGGTCCTCCAGCCTCTGCTTGAAGGACAACCCCCACACCTGCCAAGGCAGCCCCTTCCTCTTTGGGACCCTGTCATTGTGAGGATGCTTTATCTGAGGTTGAGCCCTAGCCCACCTTTTAGCAACTCCCCTGCCTCCCTCAACCTCCCTCAGCAACTGTTGTTTCTAATTCTACACCCCAGGGTCACACAGAACAAATCTAAACTGTCTTCCCTATGGTGACCTTCAGAGAATTAAAGACAACTGCCATGGCCCCTGTGTCTTCCTTCTTCAGACTAATCCTTTGGCAAACCTGCATTTGGCATCTTTCTCACTTTTCTTGTCATCCTGGTTACTCTCGCCAGTGCATACTTTAGCTTCTGCCTCTTAAAAATGGGTCACAATGGTGAACAGAATACTCCACATGTGCTTTGATTACTGCAGGGTACCTTGGGGGACTTTCTCCTTGTGTTTGCACCTTCTGATTCTCTTGGCACAGCCTAGGGGAGTATTAACTTTTGTTGATTTTACGTCACATTGTTAACTTAAAACTGAGCTTTTTGGTCCACTAAGACCCCCAGATCTTTTTCACAAGAACTGTTGTTTAGTCACACCTCTGCCACCCAGTACTCATGAAGCTAACTTTTGGACACTGGGTAGCACTTTGCATTTATCTCTACTAAATTCCTTCTTACTATATTTAACCCATTGTTTTAAGTGGCTAGATATCTTTTTGATCCTCATTCTGTTCCTCTGTGTTTTGTTTATCCTTCCAAACTTTGTGTTACCTGAAAATTTGATCAGCATGCCATCTCTGCCATTCACCAAGTCATTAAAAGAATAATCAACATCACAGGGCCAAGATCGGATCCCTGGGGCTCTCCATTAGAGCTCATTTTCCAAGCTGATATTGACCCATTAATGACTATGCTTTGGGACCAACCATTTAGTCAGTTCCAAATTAACCTATTTATGCTTGTCACCTAGCCTGTCTCCCTGTACCTTATGCACAAGCATACTATGAAAGACTTTAAACCAATTAACCAGTACCTTCTATGTTCCAGGCGCTGTGCTTAGTGCTGGGGATACAAAAAGGGTCAAAGGACAGTCTCTGCCCTCAAGGTCTAATAGGAGAGACTACATGCAAACAAATACACGTACACATACATACCTATGTGTGTATAACCCTTTATTAATGCTTTATTGAGACCAAAAAATATCCATCTGGTAGCCTTCCTGTAATCTGTTAGTCAATAAAGGCAGTGAAGAGAGCCTGAAATAGCTTGGTTTGGGTCTATCCCTTTGATTGTATATTCTACCCAAGAGTCAAAGTCACATTCACTGGTCTGCACTTGGTAGATCCCACCCTCTTCCCTTTCCTGACCGTTGGGGGCAGTATTTACTTCAGCCATCACTTAGCACATTGCTCATTCTCCAGAGGTCTTTCCCAGGTCTCCAGTGGTGGCTCAGTAATTGTGGCCACACATTTCTTAATGCAGTTCTTCCTGTTTGGAGACTTGCTGACATGGAGGACAGCTCCATCAGCTGTTCATGGTCTATTCTACATTCAAAGAAAATGCTTTTTGAAAAAGACAAGAGAAGCAAAATTACAGTTGAATAGTTAGGTCTAGTCTTGCTGTACTTTGTCCTCACCCAGAGGAATGGCCCTACACCTTCTTGGAGTCACTTCTTGGTACCAATAATGCTTTAAAAAGACCCTCAAACCCTACTCTGTAAGGACGGCACCATTAGGATGCCATGTACATGAATGATTGGTGCAAGGGCAAGAGATCCCCAGAGAGCTATGTGATGTTGGAGGGGGAGGAGGAGACCCCAAACACAGCGGTTTGCTGGTGTCCTCTGAATGGTTCCATGGTGTTAGCACATTTGGGGGTAGAGCAAGTTTTATAGATGAGGAAATAGCCCCTTAGGGGGATTAGGTGACAGGCTAGAAATCTCCTAGTTAGTGATACAGACAGATCTTGAGTCCAGGTCTCCTGAATAAGAGATAGTCATAGGATTTAAAGTTCAGAGGGACCTCAGCAATCATCTGGTCCAATCCCTCTTTTACAGATCAATCAATCAACATATCTTAAGCACCTACTTATATGTCAGTTGTTGTTCAGCGATTTTTCAGTTATGTTTGACTCTGTTTCTTGGCAAAGATGCTGGATTGCTTTGCCTTTTCCTTCTCCAGTTCATTTTACAGATGAGGAAATTGAGGCAAAGAGGGTGAAGTGACTTGCCCAGGGTCACACAGCTAATAAATGTCTGAGGCAGCACCACCTGGTTGCCCCACTGCCCTGACACTATTTGTACAATTACTGGGTTACAATTATCGTGTTAAATACTGGGAATACAGAAAAGCAAAAGACAGTCCTTGCCCTCAAGGAACCTAGCATCTAATGAAAGAGACAACATACAAACATATATAGAAATGAAGGAAATGGCAAGGGTGGCAGAGCACGTCTCTCCCTCTCTGATGAATCCCTGACCTTTCCCCAGGCATCTCTCCACTGTGCCACAACCTCTTTGCCCTGTACGATGAGAAGACCAAGCTGTGGTATGCCCCAAATCACTGCATCAAGATTGAAGAAAAAACCTCGCTGCGGCTGCATTATCGAATGAGGTATGTAGAGTCGGTGTCTTGACCCTCTGATTTCAGATCTGTAGAATCACTCGGTATCTGGCCGAAGGGAAGGCTAGATCGATCAATCTGTCAGGCAATCAGCAAATGTTTATGAAGTGCCTACTAAGTGCTGGAAATAAAAAAAAGAAAGTCCTTGCCTTCAGGGAGGTTATATTCTCTCTGAGTTATATTCACGTCCACTAAGAGGCAAATAGAAAACATTATTTGGTGGGAGACTGACTCGTTTCTGGAGATCAGGAAAGACCTTTAGTAGGAGGAGGGTAGTGCTTGGTTTGAGGTTCAAAGGGAGGGGGGATTCTGAGAGAAGGAGGAGAGTACATTTCAGGCATATGGAACAACCTGGGCAAAGCAGGAGATGGACTGTTACATGGGAGGACCTGTTATTAGGTCAGTTGGGCCCAGAGACCAAGTAAGGAAAGGGCATGATGTGTACTGTCTGAAGGGGAAGGCTGGAGCCAGTTTGCAAAGGGCATATTCAATACCAAACAAAGGAATTTAGATTTGGTGGCAAAGACTGGTGAAGATGTGGGGATTTGGTCAGCATGAATAGAGGCAGTTTTTTTAGGCTGAAAAACACTTGCTTGTTTGGCATGGGGTGGAAGGGAATAGTGATTTGTAGCATAGGTTTCAGAATGTCTCTAACCCCTGGCAGTCCCCTCTCCCCCTGTAGGAGATGATCCAGGGTGGTGGCCGTGGGAGTGGAGTCAAAGGGACAGATGGGAAAGATGAGAAGACTAGTCTTGGCATCTGGCTGGGCTGATGGACCCCTGACTGTAATGAGCATGCAGAGCCCTTCTCATAAAGGACTCAGACAGCAGGAAGGCTGAGGTGGCTGTAGGTCTGAGGGACCGCAGCCACACTGTGGAGCAGGAGGAATTTCGTCGGGAGTTCTCCCTCCCTCTTCCCTTTCCCTGCAGCCCAGGGCCTCCTGTTACTCAAACAGAGACTAAGGTCTCTGTTTGTTTTGCTACTAGGGAAATAAGCTTCTTATGGGGAGGAACCAGGTCTCTTACAAATGAAAAATAAAATTCCTCGCTCTGTCTTTTCCATCCTCGCCCTGCCCTGTTTCCCACACACATCTCAGAAATCTGTTTTGGTCTGTCTTTAATCTGGACCTGGGAGGAACTCCTGGTGTGAGAATGTCTTCATGTCTGCAGATGGGTCACTCTTCTATAACTTGTGCTAAAGAGTCTGGGGCACCAAAGTTTTCCCATGGCCCCAGGCTGGTTTGAACACCAGCTCTTGCTGAGTCCAAGGCCAGCCTCTGCCCACTCTCTTGACCTTCCCTTGACCTAGCAGCCTTTTACTCATAGTAGGTGTTCTACTCCACTCAATTTAACCGCACCCTTTATATGGTTCTCTGCCCGGCTCTGCAGACACAAAGATAGCAAGGACAGTCCCTGCCCTCGAAATGCTGGGTCTCCCTTCTCTGGTGGATGGGGCACCTACACTGATAAGTCAATACAGGTGATCAGGTGGGCTGGAGAAGGCTAACAGGACAGGACAGCGCTTCCAGGAGGCGGGACGTGAGCTGAGCCTTGAGGAGAGGGCTTCAGAGGTATGGGGAGAAGGAGCACATCTCCCAGGCCTGCTGAATAAATGAAGGAAGGGACAGTGCCTAGGCTTGCTGTCCCCCCTCCTCCACACTCTCCTACTTCTGTCACCTTCGTCACAACCTCCCCAAGTCCTAGGCCTTACAGACCCTTTAGAGGCAAAGAGGCTTGATTTTTGAGGAAGACTGTTCAAATGTCAGTGACTTATGTCTCACCTTTTAGATACAGCACATTTGAATTTTAACATGGGGTAGCTAGTAAGAGGATCCACAGGGGCTGTGGCAGGGTGTGTGTGTGTGTGTGTGTGTGTGTGTGTGTGTGTGTGTGTGTGTGTGTGTGACATTTAAGGGTGCTATGACCCTTCTACTCAGAGGATGCAGATGGCTGTTTGCTTCTCCCACAATGCACAGGGCTGGCTAGCCTCTGCTGATCTGCTTTCTGAAAGAGAGCACCTGAAAGGGATTTGGGTTCTAAAGAGAAGCTGTCTGAACATTGCTCCTGCTGGTTGATACAAAGACCTTGGCTTCTCTGTCAGCCTCTTTAGAAGTTCAGCTTGGTCAGTTGTTGACATTTAAAACTATCATATGGAAATAAAATACTTCTTCCTACCTCATTTTGGCAACAAGCCCTAAGAGTAGCTGTCACTGGCCTCAAGTGGACCAGCCCATAGAGCTCTGAAGTCTGGGCCTTCTCTGAGCACCTGCTGTCCTGAATTTCCTTTCTTTCTCTTCCCTCCTTTCCCAACCCTCCCTCCCTGACTCTCTTCCTGCCTCCACTTCCTTCTTCCCTTCTCTTCTTTCCACTCCTCCCTTCCTCCCTCCCCTTTCTTCTATTTTCTTCCCTTTTTCTCCCCTTCCCTCCTCCCTCCTTCTCTCTTTCTGCCCCTTTCCCTTCTTACTCCTCTTCCTTCTTTCCCCTTCCTTCACTTTCTCTTCTCTCTGTCCTTCTCCTTGTCTCCATTTCCCCTTCTCCTTCCTTCCCCTTCTTTCTCTTTCTCTTCTCTCTCTGTCTCTTTCTTAAATTCCCTGACTCTCTCTCTCCTTCTCTCCTTTCCCTTCTCTCTCCTGCCTTTTTTTGAGTTCTGTTGTTTGTCCATCACTGGACTGCCCACTCCGGGGCATGCTTACTGGCTGTTCCCCACCCATGAGGCTCTGTTTTCTATCTCTGGACCTTTGCCTTGGTGGTCGTCCAAACCTGCAACACTTTCTGTCCTCTTCTCCCCTTCCTGGGATCCCGAGCTTTCTTCAGGACTCCACAGACACCTTCTTTCCGCAGGGGGCCTTTCTTGATCTTCTCCATCCCGTAACAGTAGCCTTCCCTTTCAAGGTTACTTTGTGTTTGGTGCATAGATAGCTTCTGCACATGGTTTCACACATGTACATTATCTCCCTCAGAAGAATGTAAGCTCCTTGAGGGCAGGGACTACTTCACTTTTGTCTCTATAAATACAGATGGGAGCAGAATGCCCGGCACATAGTAGGTGGTTCACACATTCTTGTAAATGGGTGGAAAGAGCTCAGAATCTCACATCTGCAAACATTTACGAAGTACTCTGTGAGCTTGAGTCGTACGAGTTAATGTGTAAAGAGATTTGCCAGCTTGAAAGTGCTGTACACATGCTAGCTGTTACCATTAATGGTGTTGTTGCTATTGGTGTGGATGTGAGAGAAACATTAAATAAGGTATGATTCCTGCCTTCATGAAGCTTCGCATCGAGTAGGAAGAACAACCTATCAATCCATGAGCATTTATGAAATGCTGACTGTGCTAGGCTCTGTACGTGAGGCAAAAATGGAAGGGTTTGTTCCATTTGATGAAGGAATGCAGCCTGCACACACTGAGATGTAGCAAAATACAGACAGGATTTTTCTTTTTTGTGGGGAAGTGCTAACAGCTGGGGAGGGGTGGGACAGGACAAGAAAAGCCTCCCAGAGGAAAAGGGATCTGAGCTGAACTCAGAACGCACAGCTCCCATGAGGTGCATGGTCCAGGAGGAAGTGCATTCTGGGCCAAGACACAGAGAGGGGATTTCACACGTGGGGAGGGGCAAGCAGGGCAACTTGGCTAGTTTGAAGAGGTCATGAAAGGGAAGAATG
The DNA here is from genome assembly GCF_028583685.1 of Petaurus breviceps papuanus. Taxonomy (NCBI): domain Eukaryota; kingdom Metazoa; phylum Chordata; class Mammalia; order Diprotodontia; family Petauridae; genus Petaurus; species Petaurus breviceps. The sequence continues at coordinate 10,785,301 of NW_027185850.1, forward strand.
GGCAGCCTGGAGAGCTCAGTCAGGGCCATTTGGTGAAGGGCTTTCAATGCCCCAAAGTGGAATTCTTGGATTTTTTCTTAAAGGTTGTGGAGAACCCCTGCAACTTATTGAGCAGGGGAGTGAGAAGTCAGATCCTGCTGAAGGAGACACTTTGCCAGTTGAGTAGAGGATGGATTGAAGAGATGAGACACTGACAGTGGGGAGACCAGTTAGGGGCTGGAGCAGTATCCGGGTTGGAGGTGATGAAAGCTTATGCTGGTGCAGGAGAGGTGTATGGCCGTGGGAGTAGAGAGAAAGGGATGGACACCAAGGGGAACTGTGGAGGTATTGTCATCCAGACTTGGTAACTGCTTGGATATGAGGGCTGAGCCACTGAGGGGCTGAGGGGGAGATGGAATGCATACCAGATAACCACAGTACGTAGTAATATGTGCCAAGGATTTAGAGGTGTTGAGAGGATAGACTTTTGTGAAATTGGGTGGACAAGATATAAACATGTAATATAAATGATATATGTATACATTCATATATATATGTACATATATATCTCTCTTCTCTCTCTTCTCTCTCTCCTCTTTCTCCCTTCTCTCTCCTCTCTCTTCTCTCTCTCTCTCTCTCTCTCTCTCTCTCTCTCTCTCTCTCTCTCTCTCTCAAACAATGCAATCTCTCCTGCTCAGGCTCTTTCATTCACCTCCCTCTAACTTGTCCTTCCAAAGGGAGCAGGGTGATAAAATGGATAGGAACAATTCATTTAGAAGCATGGGACCTGGGTTCAGATTCATAGACAACTAACTTGACCTCTCTGGGGCTGTCTCTCCTCTGATAAATGGTAGCTTGGGACTAGCTGGCCTCCAGCTTCCTTTAGGGCTCTGCGTCCTTGGCCCTGTGAACCTGTGTGGTTCCTTGACTCTTGTGTGAATTGAGAGGCTCCCATTTCAGCCAGAGATGCCTGCAGAGACTTTGTTCCATCCTTGTCCTATTTTCTCATCTTCCCTTGTCCCCAATCCCTGCTGAGCTGGCCTTGACTTGAGTCTCCTGTTGTGCCTGAAAGAAAAGCACCATGTTCTCCCCTGTCCCTGATGAAAGGTCTGCTCTCTGTCACCTGACACAGTCGGGCTTCAGAAGTTTCCATTGTTTGCTTCCCATCTTGCTCATTGTTACATAAGGGAAACCCAGCAGATTTTGGAGCCCTGGTATGTTTTCTGCTGGGTGTGGGTGACACTGGTGTGTGGTCATTTCTGATGTGGACGTGTGCTAATTCATGTGTATCCGTGTTAGGGGGTGTCCAGGCTAAAGGAAAATACCACATGGAGCGTATGCTTTACAAAGACCTGGAAGGATTCTTTTAGGCTTCCCTTAGGAAGTACCGTCTGAAGCAAGAAGAACTTCTCTGCGGTTCTGAGGACGTGGGTTTCTTTACGTTCCCACCTACATATATAGGAACACACATGTAGAGAGGCATTACCAGGGAAGTTGCAGTGTGGGCTCTCTCCCGCCCATGTGATCAGGATGCAGCCCACCAGGCTCGCCTTCCCAGTGTTTAAAGAAGTGGTCTGAGGTGGCCCCGGAGAACGTCCTCAGCTTGAGCTGGATTCAGTTCACCAGTTTATGACACAGTGGCTAGCTGTCTTACACAAACTTTTGGGCAATAGAAAGACTGAATCAAGGACTAGGTTAAATGGAATTTAAATCACTTATCTGGGAGGGCTGATCTAGGTGTGAATCCCACTTTAGGTGTTTTATTACCTGTCAGTCCACAGCTCTGTGCCTCAGTTTCCCCATCTGTAAAGTGGAGAAATTAACTGGAGTTCTGTCACAGAGTGATTATAGTACGATCACAGGAGCACAGATTTAGGGCTGGAAGGGCCCTAGGAAGCCATCAGCTCCTTCACTTTACATAGGAAAAAACAGAAGTTCAGAACAGATTTGTTCAAGGTCACACTGGGGGGATCCGAGGGGGAGCTGCCCTCTCTCTGGGAGTCTTTTTCTACCCCAGGCTGTCCAGCAGAGATGTCCAAGGGGGTGGGACAGGGTGGAATAGGGCGGGTGGGAGTGCTGGCTTCTTATAGCTCCCAAAACAGGAGAGTGCAGCCTGAACCCAAGGGGAATGTAATTGGGAAAGTTTAACAAAAGAAGTGAAAATGCCACAAACCATAGATACTATTCACTTTTCCAAGTTCCATGAAGCCTGTGGGGATCCTGGTGAGTGGTGCCTGTTACAATTTCAGCTTGACACCTTTGCTGGAGAGCCCTTTTGGCTAACTGACATTTTAAATTAGGACAAAGTCAGTGCCTCCAATGAAAATAAATGGTCAACTGATTATAAATGAAAACTGAGAGGATTCCACAGAAAAATGCCAAGGTCATTGTGTAGCAGCGAATGGAGGGCCAGGGAAGACCTGAGTTCAAATATGACCTCAGACACTTAGTAGATGTGTGACCTTGGGCAAGTCACTTTACCCCGTTTACCTTAGTTTCTTCATCTGTAAAATGAGCTGCAGAAGGAAATGACAAACCTCTCCAGTATCTTTGCTAAGAAAACCCCAAATGGGATCGTGGAGAGTCAGATATGATTGAAATGATTGAACAAAAATAACAAAAGACATAGAGATTATGTCTTAGCAATGGTGAGGGCAGCCCATTTGGTTCTCTCTTTTAGGCCCTCCCTCTCTCCTGGGGAGGCCGGCTCATGGCTCCCAGACACCCCAGCATTGCTGGAGGGTGATTGCTTTCGATTTTCTTCCTTTCCAGATTCTATTTCACCAACTGGCATGGGACCAACGAGAATGAGCCGTCAGTGTGGAGACACTCCCCAAAGAAGCAAAAGAACAGCTACGAGAGGAGACGGGTGCTGGATGCTACTCCCCTCCTGGATGCCAGCTCGCTGGAGTACCTGTTCGCTCAGGTAGGCCCCTGAGGTCTCTGGGGAGCCGGGCAGAGGGAGGTGTGAGAGGCGGGGGGAGCAGGCCATTTCTGGGAAGCTGGGGATGGCCTGAGCATGACTGCATCGCTGAAGTCGTGTTTCTGGAAGCGGCCGGCTTAGAGTAGAGACTAGCTGTCTCATGTCCAGCCTCTGCTCCTGTTCTGCTGAGAGAGCGTGGAGATACCCATTTCATTTGGTGTTGGTTAACTTCAGAACTGGAGACCAGTTTTGAGAAAAGCCAGTGGTCCTGGTTCTTCTCTCTACACTCATCTGTCTTTGGTCCAAATTGGAAAAATCAACACTGTGCTCTCCACTGTGTGGGAGTTTTCCAGGGAACCAGAGACCTTTGAGCAGGAAGAGTCCCTCGGAGAACATCTGGTCCAGCTGCTCCTAGCAAACCATCAGGGGCCTGAGAAATGGAAGCTAGCCATAGACCTAGACCATAGGATCCCAGGGCTGGAGCTGAAAGGGGCCTCAGAGCTCATCTACACCAGCCCCTTATTTTACAGATGAGGAAACTGAGGCCCTATTCAGTTTAGTGACTTGCCCAAGGTGATGTGGATATTAAAGCTTGAGAAGTGACCTCTTATCCCAGATCTTCTGAATCTGGAGCAGGGGCTCTTAAGCTGGCGTCTGGGGGCTTGGTGCTGGTGTTTTCTAAACTGCATTTGAACATTCTGAATATTGTTTTTATTCTATATTTGGATATATTTGAATGTTTTGACTATAACAATATTGATGACTATATTTGAATGTAAGTGGTTCTTTTGTAATTCTCTGTATTTTACTGGCCGCCTTTTTAAAAGCTGATTGGGAGGTGTCAGCAGCTCCTACCCAAAGGCGCCAAGGCACAGAAACAAAAGGTTAAGAATTCCTGCTCCTGAACCAGTGCCCTTTCCACTGAACCACACTGCTTCCTGATTTAAAAACAAAAGGCCCACAACAGTGTACCCTGTTTAAATAGCAGGTGCCAGACCAGCTCAGGGGCAGGCACACAGGCAACATGCATTTATTAAGCACTTACTGTGTGTCAGGCTCCATGCTAACTCCAGGGGTCCAGATCTAAGTGGCAGATACAGGTTTGTTTCGCTTTTTGTAAATGCAGGGGCCCTGGTTGCCTCCTACCTTGTTCTTATTCTCACTGGTCACTCACCCAGGGCCAGAGGAAATGGTGGGTGACTGTTTGTACCGAAGAAAAATAAGAAGTTACTGTAGGTTAAAAAAAAAAAAGCTGAGTGATTATCAAGTGTGAGAAGGCTCCAGATGGGTTTCCTTTGAGGGGGAAGTGGCCTGTCTGGGTTGGCCCCCTGCTGTTCTTCCTCATCTGTCTCCTTGCCAAGCAAGAGAAATTCTGGGGGACTGCGATTCACCAGAGGCATTCAACCAACTAATTCAGCAAACTTAAGTATCTGCTGCATTCAGGGGACTGGATGAGGGTCTGTGGGAGGTACGAGGAAACACTCAATCTATCAGCAAGCATTTTTGAAGCTTCTTGTAAGCTCTTCCTTTCACCACTGCCTCTCCGAATCCCTGCCTTCTTTCAAGGCTCAGCTCAGAGAGTCACCTTCTCTGGAGGAGGGCTTCCTCAGTGGTTCCCCTTCTCCCTCTTACCCCCAAAGCCACAACAATGCATTGAAACAAGTGCTATTAGCGCTATTTTACAATTAAGGAAACTGAGGCAGGCAGTGATTAAGGGACAAGTGTTTAAGGCCAGTTTTGAATTCAGATCTTTCTGACTCCAGGCCTTCTGTGCTATCCATTACACCATCTAGTTCAGTACCACCATTTTATAAGCAGGGAAACTGAGGCAGAAAGGTGAAGTGAGCTGCCCAAGGTCACAGACCTAGGAAAACTTTTGGCATTCAAATCCAGCTCTTCCGACTCATTCCATGGAACTAACATTTATTGGCATTTAAGCTGGGTCCGGAAAGGGGCAGCATTTCAGCAGCTGATAGGATAGAAGGGAGGGCATTTTGAGGAAGGTCATGAACAAAGGCACCAAGGTGGGAGAATAGAGTCCATGCAGAAGTCATTGTAAGTGGCCAGTTTGGTAGAGTGCAGACAAGATGGAAGGGAATCCGCTGAGACGAGGCTGGGGAGGTGAGAAGGCATTAGACTACTGAGAGCCTCAGCTGTCAGGTGGACAAGTGTGACCTTGATGTGGTAGCAAGGGCCCAGTGAGTGACCAGCCAAGATTTCTCCAGTACCTCCTCTATGACAGGCAGGGTGATGGGTACCAATGATTAGATCATTTTGTTTTTTAACTAGATCTGGCAGAGAGAGCACATGGTGCAGCGGCCAGAGCATCAGACTTGGAGGCAGGAACACTTGGGGTCATCAGGAGCTGGGTTCAGGTCCTACTTCCCATCTGAATTAGTTGTGTGATGCTGGGCAAGTAAACCAACCTCCCTTTGCAAAGGCCAGAGATGGAAGATAGAATTGTGTACAACAATCAACAAAGGGGTCGATTTGGCCAGAGTGCATTGAAAGGAGGCAACATGGAAGAAGATGGTGAAAGGTTTTAATTATCAAACAGAGGCATTTGCCTGGGATTCTGGAGTTGGGCAGGAAGGCAGTGCTGTGCCCGGAGTGGAAGAGGTAGAGTCAGGAAGACCAAAATACAAACCCTCCCTAAGATTCTCAGTTAGCTGTGTGACCCTGGGCCGAAGACTTAGCATCTCTCAGCCTCAGTTTCTGTATATGTAAAATGGGGATAAATAAAATAGCCCCTACCTCACTGGGTTGTTGTGAAGACGGAATAAGACAATTTTTGTAAAGAGCTTAGCTTGGTGCCTAGCACATAGCAAGTTTTATGGAAATGCTGTTACCATCACCACCATCATCACCACCGTCATCACCACCATCATCACCACCATCATCACCACCGTCATCACCACCATCACCACCGTCATTACCACCATCATCACCACCATTATCACCACCGTCATCACGATCATCACTATTACAAGAGTTAACATGTAGAAAGTGCTTTGCAAACTTGAAAAGCCTTTCTAAATGCTTGATATGGGGATTTTGTTATTGATTGCCAATGAGAGTCTGGCTGCATCGGGTCCATTCGAGGGTTAACTCCTTGAAGGATGAGGAGAAGAATCCTAGAGGTGGGCTTCCATCTTTCCTAGCAGGGATCCATCCATCTCCAGTGGTAGGGTTCTTACCTTCTGGGATATCCTGGATTCCTTGCCCATGGATCCCTCTCCAGAACCATGTTTTTAAATACATAGAATTCTAAAGAAAATGAAAGGTTAATGAGAATATAGATGTAATTTTTTCTCCTCCAAGTTCCTATACTCTCCTGTGTCCTGAAGAGTCTTTGCACCCTAGGTTAAGAATCTCTGGTCTATGGTGTTCTTACCTCCTTGACACCAGACAAGAAACTGTGTGTTTAAAGTGGATAGACAATACTGATTTTTATTAACTGAAAAATACTCCAGTATTTCGCCTGGTGCCTATATGGTAAATAAAATGTAATTGGGGGAGGGCACTAATACTGGAATGAAATCAGGGATGGTCCCATATAGGAGGTGGTATTTGAGCTGAACAAAGAAATAGAGCTAAGGAAACCCCAACGTTTTGGACACATCTGGAAATATGTGCCTTATTCTGCTCCCACAGTCAGTCCGTGTTAGAGGTTCTAGAATCTGCCACCTGTCCCTCAAGAGGAGGGGAATGTGTTAAAGAGGTTTTGTTCCTTTGTTCTTCACTAGGATGGTAGTTACCTCTCCAGACATCCTGGCCCAGGAGCCTCCTCCTCTGGGAGGAGCACCTGAACTCCTAAGAATGTAGCTACTCCCTCCTTAAAAGAAACTTTTCTCTCTTCTGAAGGGACAATATGATTTGGTGAAGTGCTTGGCTCCTGTACGAGACCCAAAGACTGATCAGGAAGTGCACGAGATTGAAAATGAATGTCTGGGAATGGCGGTGTTGGCCATATCCCATTACGCCATGATGAATAACATACAGCTTCCAGACCTGCCGAAGGATGTCAGGTAAGGCTGAGCTTTCTCCCAGGAGAGGGATGGGGACACCTTCTCAGCATGTTCACACTGTATGTAGTGAAGGGGGCGGGGGTGTGTCCTAAGAATGTTGTAAGGCAGAAAATCCTTGACTGCCAAGATCTTTGAGGAATCTGCGAGCAATCTCAGCAATGGAAAGATACATTGTGGGTATGCGTAGGCTGCAGGCAGTGGGGTTCAGGGTGAAGAGTGTTGGATTTGGAATCAGAAGCCCTGAGTTCAAATCCTGCTTATGCCACTTACTCCTTGAGTAACTTTGGGCAAGTGACTTTTCTGGACCTCATTTCTCACCTCTGAAATGAGGAATTGGACTAGATGACCTCAAGGGTCCCTTCCAACTCTAGATCTATGTGTAAGAAGGGGTATAAATAACATCATTCAGAAAGAAATGGATGATCAGAAAAGAAAGGGGGGAACTGTGTGGGTAGTGACAGATCAGGGGCATTCTGGGACGTTCCCTTCTAGGCATATCATGTAAAAAGAGGTAGAGGAAGCCTTTGTGGAGGATCCATTGAGAACAAGGGCATGACTCTTACTGGTTGAGGAGGTGAATTGGCATGCAGCCTCAAGCAATGGCAGGAACTCACACATCAGGGAGAGGCAGATGCCCCCAAGTATTGACATCATCACTTTGCAGGTTTTCAGAGGGTTAGAGCAGCTGTGTTCCAACAAACCAGAATCAAAGAGCTGAGGGGTCTTCAGGCTGGAGGAGTCTCTAAAAGTCAATCCCTCTGCTCTCTCTCATTTTTTTTTTTTATTTTTGGAGGGCAGTTGGGGTTAAGTGACTTGCCCAAGGTCACACGGTTAATTTTTGTGTTAAGCGTCTGAGGCTGGATTTGAACTCAGGTTCTCCTGACTCCAGGGCTGGTGCTCTATTCAATTCACCACCTAGCCACCCCAGGTCTCTCTCATTTTACCGAGTAGGAAACTGAAGCCCAAATACTCTAAGTTCCTAGTTCAAAGTCATACAGTAGCAGAACAATTTCCTAATTGCAAAGCTCCTCCTTCCCAAACTAGTGGCTTTATTTATCACCAAAGCCCAGCTGGTAACAGAAATAGTATAATTATGGGAACTTTACAAATATCAAGTAAGTCAATCCTCACAACAACCTTGGAGATAGGTGCTATTGTTATCCTCAGTTTACAGATGAAGAAACTGAGGGAGATGGTGGGCAAGTGACTTGCTCAGGGTCACACAGAACGTATGTGTCAGAGGTGAGATTCAAACTCAGACCTTCCTGATTCCAAAGTCAGGTCTCTATCTCATGATATCACACTGCTTCTCACTGAGTTCATATTGAACCTTTATAAAAATATATTAAGATCATAGTTGTAAAGGGACCTTACTAATCTTCTAGTCCAACCCCCTCATTTTATATATAAGGCAGCAGGGGTCCGACAAAGAATTGGTGAAGAATTGAAGTGATGTGCAGTATCACAGAGGTGAGATGAAGCAGAGGTGAGATTCAAACTCAGGTCCTCTGGCCCTATGCCCTTTCTAGGGTGCAAATTTCAGCTGACCACCCCACTCCACACTGGAATAGAATCTGCTTTAAAGTGACTACTTAGTGTGTTATGTGTGGGCAGTCAACAAAAGGCAATGAGGGCCCAGGGCAGCTGATTTTGAGACTTTCCAGAGTCCCTGATGAAACATTTCACAGAAATTCAAAGAGCTGACCGAGATAGGGGTGGAAGCATGAACCATGGGTTTCCTTTTTCCTGGCTAGCTTTTGATGTCTGGTTGAGTTCCTCTTCTTGATAAGAGCAGACCCATGTAGATTTGATTGCTTAAATAATAGCAGAATTTAATAATGTGTTTGTGGGTCTGTATATGAGGTTCTAACTTCTTAGAGAATGGGTATCTAGTGGCGATTTTTGCTCATATAAATCCATAAATAGCCACATTTTCTCACCTCTCCTCTCCCTTTCACTTTCCATCTCTCCTTTCCTCCCTCTTTCTTTTCCCTTCTCCCCCTTTTTCCTCTTTCTCTCCCCATTTTCTTCTTTCAGTTACAAGCGATATATTCCAGAAACACTGAACAGGACCATCAGACAAAGGAATCTCTTAACCAGAATGCGAATAAATAACGTTTTCAAGGATTTCCTTAAGGAATTTAACAACAAGACCATTTGTGACAGTAGCGTGACGCCCCATGATCTGAAAGTGAAATACCTGTCGACCTTGGAGACTCTAACCAAACATTATGGAGCTGAGATTTTTGAGACTTCACTCTTGTTGATTTCATCTGAAAATGAAATGAATAAATTAAACTCAAAAGACTGTGGGAACATCATATGTTATGAAGTGATGGTGACTGGAAACCTTGGAATACAGTGGAGGCAAAAACCAAATGTAAGGATGTGTGTGAATGATCAGAATAGAAAATCCTGGATTGTGGGATTTCGTTTAGCACGTCCAAGTTTGTGCTTAGCTTGAACCTATATTTTATCAGAAAAAAAAAAAAAAAACGGCAGACACTGGTAACCAATGCCTGTTGCCTAACTGGTGTGTGTGTGTGTGTGTGTGTCTAACAAGGTCCTTCTCTGGTGACTCCTTGTGGGTCTGGAGGAGGGGCTGTAGATCTCAAAAGCTTTCCCGATGGAGCAAAAGCTATGGCAGATCCTACTGATCTAAAAGGTCTCGAGCGTGGACCGGGACTGGACATGTGACTTCATTGATAGAGGGAGCTCCTGGGTGAGGGAGATACCTGTGTTGCTGGAAGGTGCCACCTTCTCTGCAGCTTGTCATCTTCCAGAGCTGCCCAGAGCTCCCAGATGTCCAGTGACTTTGTGGAGATCACATGATCATGGTTTCAATAGTGAGACTTGGACTCCCAGGGGTGTGAGGCTTTCAGGCTTCGAGTCACTCTGCAACGCTGCCTGTAGAAATTAATTTAATATTATATATGTATATGGATATGTATACATATGTGATATATAGAAATAAAAATCACTCTATATAAATATATAGATCTCTATAGATAGATATGGATAGCCTCTCTCCCTGCATGTATGCATGTGTTATGTATATATACACACATACATACATCGGCATGCACACATGTGTGGATATAACACATATGTAAATATTATGAGCGAGAGAGAGAGAGAGATTGATTTTGATGTGGCCGCCAAAATATGTCATTCAGATCTTCATGTAGAGGCTGGATGATCCAGTGGTCAGGGATGTGCTTGGGTGGTTGTTGGGGTGAATGCTGTCTAGGTTCCTTTGGATTTTAGATCTCTATGTGCACATGTATGTGTATGTCTGTATATTCACAAAGGGTCTGGGATCGCTGTGACCCATCTCTGTTGCTGGGAGATCCCTGAGGCTCCATCCAGCAGTAGAGAGGGTTCTGAGCCTCTGCCTCGGTCCTGGGCTGGCCATTTGAAGGCTAGGTTCTGTCCTACTGAGCAGATCGCTTCCCTCCCTTGGGATTGGCCAAGGACCGCTGGTTACCTCTGCTCAGACCCAGAACAGCCCTCGCTTTGTTAGACACATTTCTGTTTCCAAGGAGGAAGGCTAGTCCCACCTCACCGAGGGGTTTCCTCATTTGTCTTTTTAGATGGTTCCTGTTGAGAAGGAGAAAAATAAGCTGAAGAGGAAGAAGCAGGACAGCAAACACAGGAAAGATGAGGAGAAGAACAAAGCCCGGGAGGAGTGGAACAACTTCTCTTATTTCCCTGAAATCACCCATGTTGTCATCAAGGAAGCCGTGGTCAGCATTAACAAGCAGGACAACAAGAAGATGGTACGTTGGCTGCTGTTTCTCTGCGTCCTCTTCCTCCGCCTCCTCTCTGTCTTCAAAACCACCCACAGTGGCCATGGGGGGGAGGGAAAGAACCCCTAAGCTCAGAGGATCCACTCTCTGCCTGGCATTCAAAGCCCTCCTCAGTCTGCCTCCCTCAATCTTTTACTCCTATTCCACCTTGGTCTCCTTGGTCTAGGCCGTTCTTTTCTCCCCTTCCTGTTCCATGTATGCCACATTCCATGTCCCGTCTCTGCCTCTCGTGCCTCGAATGCTCCCCCCACTCACCTCTGCCATTCACAATCCTTGGGTGTTTTCAAAGCTCAGCCTACCTGCATCACCATTGCAAGACCTGTTCTGATTCCCCCGACTGCTAGCGCTCTCTCTCTCCCTCTCTGGAAATGAGTTCTCATTGATTTGTATTAACTTGATTCTCTTTGTTGTATTCTGCAAGCAGAATGTAAGCTCTTTGAAGGAACAGACTGATAGGTTTTGGTCTTTTTATTCCCAGTGCTTAGGACTGACTGTGACTTGGACCTGATAGGTGCTCAATTCAACGTTACCTTGAAAGTCACTTAACTGATCATTTTTGGCCCCACTCTCCTCATCTGTGTTGGACTTAATGACCTCTAAGATCCCTTCCATTTCCTAATCTTTGATCTTATGACTAGATGGCCTTGGAGGTCCCTTCTGACAATGTTCCTCTGACTGTAACATCTGAGGACACCATGGATTAAGTCAAATTGAAACGGGCACCAACCATGTGCTTACCTTGGATCTCTTTCTTTGAGATTTAGGTGAAAACAGCCCTCTTCTTGGTCAATTCCAAGCCTTGGAGTTTCACTGAGCCCCTTAAATACCAGTCCTAGCCAGATCTTTCCTCCAACCAAACCTCTGACCCCAGCTGGCCAGCCTTCCAGAGACTGACAGCATCCATATTTAATTTACAGAAAGTTAACCAATCCATAGGGAAAGACCCATCAATTGGCAGCACTGTTTCCCCCAAAGTGCTCAATGGCTCAATGTGCTCCTGGCTGCTGCATAGTGAGGGGTGTCCAGGGTCACGTCACTAGCTGGACATGACCTCACAGCAGACACGTATGGGGCCAGGCAACTCTTTTTGCTGAATCTCTGCCTGTCTCATGGTCTAAAGAGGGAAGGCTCTGCGATTCTTGCTTCCTCTTTTTTTGATACCCACCAGACATGCTGTTTACTTGGGCAGAGAGATCTATGTTGTAGGGGGAGTGGAGATTGGGTGATGAGTGAGGGGGCCTCTGCTAACCCAATACAAATGGAAAGAGTAGCCTGAGTGGAAACATTGGCTATTAAAAGATGTGAGACAGAGGAGGGCATCATGAAAAGAAAAGGAATATGGTGGTAGGACAAGGGAAAAAGGCAGATTTCATTGATTATAAGCCATTATCACTAGTGCCTGCCTACCCAAATTGTACTGATACCTGTTGATATATGTACTTACTTTCTCCCAAATACAATGTAAGCTTCTTGAGGGCAGGCCTAACACTGCACCATGAATCTCTTAGGTGTTCAATAAATACTTCTTGCAGCTAGGCAGCTAGACAGCACTGCAGAGGAGAGAGCTTCAGACCTAGAGTTAGGAAGACTCATCTTCATGAGTTCAAAGCCAGTCTCAGACACTTCCTAGCTGTGTGACCTTGGACAAGTCACTTCACCCTGTTTGCTTCAGTTTCCTCATCTGTAAAATGAGCTTGAGAAGGAAATGGCAAACCCCTCCAGTAACTCGGTGAAGACAATCCCACATGGGGTCACAGAGTCCGACATGACTAAAATGATTGAACAACTTGTTACTCAAAGTCATTTGTGGGTATGAGGGGTGGGGAGCACAAGCACCTCCTGGGATTCAGAGAGGCTTCACACAAAAGGGTGTGAGAGTCTGAGCTACAGCTTGAGGGAATCCAGAGATTCTGAGAAGAGGAGGTGAGTAGAGAGGGAATTCCTGGGATGGGAGTGAGCTCGAGCCAAGACACAGAAACGAGAGATAAGAACATCCATCTGGGGAACACTCAAGCCAATTTGGCGGGTCCCCAGAGTGCATGAAGAGGAGATCCGTGGCCATCTGGAAAGGTGGGTGGGAACCATACTGTGGAAGGTGCTTAGTTCACCCTGACCCTTTCTCCAGAAGGAGCCACACACTTGGGTCCTAATATCAAATGTGTCTTTACAAGAGTTCCTAACTGTCCCAGGTCCCATCCCGTCCACTTTGTCCATCCCATGTCATTCTTAATCACTTGCCTTTTCTCCCATTCCTGGAACATACTTTCTCCTTATCTCTTCCCTATATCACACCTATATTTCTTCCAGCACTTAGAAAGTGCCTGGCACATAGTAAGTGTTGTTACTGTTTGTTGATCAATTGCTTGAAGTACAGTTCCTGGTAACGTGTCTTACTCAAGGTTTTTCCTGATCTGCTTATTTCCCTGAGTTGTTAACATCCTCTCTTTCTTGAAAATGCCTTGTACAGGGGCGGCTAGGTGGCACAGTGAACAGAGCACCAGCCCTGGAGTCAGGAGGATCTGAGTTAAAATCTGACCTCAGATACTTAACACTTACTAGCTGTGTGACCTTGGACAAGTCACTTAATCCCAATTGCCCTCCAAAAAAAAGCAAAAAAAAGAAGAAAGAAAATGTTGTACAATTTTTTCTCCCATTTAAATGTATCATACTCCTCACCCTGTACCATGCCCCCAAGACATATAAGCTCTCTTTTTTGTCACTGTATCTCCAGCCTCTCACTTAGTAACTTGTTCACAGCAAGTATTAAAGAAATCCTTGTTGAATTGAGCAAGTCCGTGTATACAGTATCCCTGTGCTGGACCTGAGATCCATTCAATTCCTTTCCTTTTTGTCAGTGTGGATGTAGGTGGTAAAGTCTTGCTTTTTCCCCTGTGATACTTCCTAGACAATGTCCTTTCCTTCCCATTCTCACAGCCTTGCTGTATTCCCCCACCTCGTCCTCCAGTCATATTCCTCAGAGACATAGTTGTCTGCATGGCTCCTCTCTGCCATTAGAATGCACTCTCCTTGAGGGGAGGGCAATGTTCTGTCTTTCTTTGTACCCCTAGTCCTTGGCACCATGCTTGGCACTGGTAAGCAGTGAATGTTTGTTGACTTGTTGACTTAGGGTTTCTTCCCCTTCTCTGAAGCTTATGGGAGTTTTCACTTGTCTTGGGAATAAAAATGAACTTCCAGATGTGGGAAATGAAGGTCTCCTGCCTGTAGGCTCCCCTTGCTTAAAAGGGTCTTTGCTCATCACAACTCTGTGAGTGAGCAAAGCACATGCAAGCATTGCTTCAGTTTTATAGAAATGCTCATTTCCCAGCATCCCACAGCTTGCGGGTGTGTGAGGGAGAGTCTAGAAGCGACTCTGACTGTAGAAGGTCCAGCGCTTGCCAGTGCACAGAGATGCCCCTTCTGAGGGCTTGATCTGTTACTAATGCTACAGGGCATCTACCACCACTAACTTTTACTTGAGACACTCCTTAAATGGGAACTCCTCTCTCCCTTTCTCTCTGGTTATGCCTCCACTCTCCAGATTACCATCAAGGAGCCACTGCCCCCATTGTTCATTCCCTGAGTAACTCCACCTGCCTCTTCTTATCCCACTAAGCACTTGTAGCCATTGGCAGTGACTGGTGGAAAAGGTGCTGGATTTGAAGTCAGGAGAGACCAGGGTTTGATCCCAGCTCAGATATTTCCTGGTTCTGTGACCTTGGGCAAGTCATGGCCTCAGTTTCCTCATCTATGAAATAGGAATAACAATTCTTGTCCTACTTACTTTCCACAACATTGTTCCAAGGAGAGCCTTTGGCAGACCTCTCAGTATGGCCTTTGGCAGACCTCTCAGTATTATGCAAATGTGAGCCCGGTGTCCTCCAATAGGTGAGAATCTAGGAGCCTCAAATTCCAGCCCTGCCTTATCTCCTAATGCATTTGGTGCCTGTGGTTGGGAATCACTAAACATTATTGGAGCTCACTGGGGTTTCCTTATCTGTGAAATGGGCATGAATGTAGTGCCTCCCAGGTGTCTTGTGAGGACCAGATGGGATAGAGAGAAATGTGAAAGTGCCTTGAAAACTTAAGAGGCATTTGCATTATTAAAGTTGATGACAACAGTAGAGTCAATGACTATTCGCAAAGCATTTTTCAGACATTTTTTCATTTGATCCTCATGACTGCCATGGGAGAGAAATATCACAGGTATGATTCTCCCCATTTTGTAGATGAGAAAGCTGAGGTTCAGAAAGGAATTTTTTAAGTACAAATTTTTCTTAGTCTTGTCAGTGGCTCTTTCCATTAAAGTTTGGTGCTCATTAATGGGCACACCCTGCTCTCCTCCCCCAACCCCAGGGGGTCTGCTTCTTATAAAGCTCCTCAGTGCCAAGCTCCAGAAAGGACTTCCTATTGATGAATTTTCATTCTTTTTTTTTAATGTTTTTTGAGGCAGTGGGGGTTAAGTGACTTGCCCAGGGTCATGCTGCTAGTGAGTGTCAAGTTTCTGGTGTGAGGCTGGATTTGGAACTCAGGTTCTCTTGACTCTAGGGCCAGCGCTCTCCCAGATGGATTACATTCTTGCCACATCTTTGTAAACTACATCCAGTCATGAATCATTAATTAGAGTCAGAAAGGACCTTGGAGAGCTTCTGACCTCAAGCCCTCATTTTCCAGAGAAGAAAATGGAGGAGCATTGGAATGTCTGCCTGCTTTCATAGGGCTAGGAGGGAAAAGAGCCAGGCTCTGCCCCAAGTCTCCTGGCTCATCAGCCTCTCCTCTCATGGGGCTAAGCCCCAGCAGCTTCCTTCCTGTCTGCATTAGAGAGGGCGTGTGGTATAATTAGTCACCAAATAATTACCAAACACCTACTATGTGCCAAGCATCGTGCAGGTGCTGGAGACAGAGACAAAGAAGGAAGCAGTCTTCATTCTCAAGGAGGTGCCATTTGCCTGGTGGGGGCCAGAGGGAGCAGGGGGAGATGCAGCATGGACATGTTTAAGTTGGTTCTGTGTCTGGCAGTCTCCTGCCGCCCCCTTCATGTTTTGTGCCCCCTCAGCACCCTCATGGCTTCAGGCATACATGTTCTTTACCTTGGCTCTGATGGCCAAGGCCGATCCAAGATGGAGGCGGGCTTGTCCGTCCTCTGGAAGGAAACTCATTTGCTGTGGGTTGGGTAAAAGCATCTTTGGGCTGGTTCCAGCTGCCCACAGGATGACAGGGACAAGATGGGTCTCCTCCCATTCCCAAGTGGATCTGATTTCTTCTTCCAGGGAAAGCTTTCTGTCCAGTGTGGTTTGAAGGTAATGATGACGTCTTCCTAAATCGCTTGGCGGCTGTCGAGTAATCTCTGGACTCTGTTTCTCTCTTGTCTCCACGCAGGAGTTAAGCCTGGCTTCCCACGAGGAAGCCTTGTCTTTCGTGTCTCTGGTGGACGGGTATTTCCGGCTCACGGCAGATGCCCACCATTACCTGTGCACAGACGTGGCGCCTCCGCTGATCGTGCACAACATAGAGAACGGCTGCCACGGGCCAATCTGGTGCGTTCAATTACTGCCTTTGGTGGAGGGAAAGTGAGCCAGTGCTCGGCCATGTGCCCTCCTTGCCATTTTGACTTTGATGAATCTTTAGAGGTTGGGGTGTGTGTGTGGGGGTGTGGGTGTGGGTGTGTGTGTGTGTGCCGTGTGTGTGTGTGTGTGTGTGTGTGTGTGTGTGTGTGTGTGTGGTCTGGTGTTGAGTTAGCTGTACTTGTGTTAAGTGACACCAAGGGGAAGACTTCAGTCTCCTCGGCGCTGGCAGAGTTGAGCAGGCATGAGATGACCCGGGTCCATGACCTGGCCCATACTTACAAGACTGTGTGTGTGCTGGCAGCTGCTCAGCCTCATTCCCAGCTCATCCCGTCCCGTTTGTAGGATGAAGCTGGTGGCGCGCTCACACGCGGCCTGGGGCAGTGGGTGAAAGGCTGGACTTGGGAGTCATGACATCTTGGTCTCAAAGCCTACCTTAGGTACTTGTAGGCCAGTTATGTAACTCCTCTTTGCCTCAGTTTCCTCATCTGTAAAAGCATGGAGGTGAATGAGATGCTGGCTTCAGAGGCCCTTGCCAGCTCCAGGGCCATCCTCCTATGGTCACATTCCTTGATATCTGCAGTGTGTTCCATACTACATGCAAATTTGATTTAGACAGACTTTGGAGAGTCAGCATGCTGTAGTGGACCCATCACTGGGCGTGGGTTCTAGAAGCCCCGAGTTCAAATCTACCTCTGGCAGATCTGTTGCCGGGGAAGGATCCTGGCTCTGCTTTTAGAGGACCTGGAGTCACATCTTGTCTCTGATGTTTACTCCCTATCTGACCTCCCCGGACCTCAGTTTCCTCATGTATCAAATGAGAGGACTGGACTATATGACTTTTGAGATCCTTCCAGCTCTAGCCATAACCCTATTGTCACTTTATAACAAAATAGCAACAGTGATCATAGCTAGCATTTACAAAGCGTGTCAAGGTTTGCAAAGTGCAGACTTTGCAAATGTTATCTTATTTTATTCTCAAAACAACCCTGGGAGAGAGGTGCCATTATTATCTTCATTTTACTCTTGGGGAAACCGAGGCAAACAGAAGTCAAGTGACATTCTCAAGAGCACATAGTTAATAAGTGTCTAGGGCCTGATTTGAGCTCAGGTCTTTTTGATTCCAGGTCTATCTGCACCATCTATCCACATCACCCTCAAGCTATTCCATGTGAGAAATATGAGTATCCCACCAAGGGGATGATGGGAAGTAAGACAGAAGTCAGAAAAGGTGGGGAGGGGCTAAGCTATGAAGAGCTTTAAATGGCAAACAGAAGGGTTTATATTTCACTCTTTTCAAAATAGTATTTTGAAAAATTATTATTATTATTTTTACATGCAACTGGGAAATAAGCTACACAGGCATTGGGGTCTAGAAATTCCTCTTGCCCTACTAGAAAGTCAGAGGGGGGGATAGGGGAGGAGAGAAGAAGGAGCACATTGGGGGAAGGGGGATTCAGTAGGATCGCTATTTTGGGGTAGTGGGTAGGGGAAAGACAGGGAGAAAAATCGTAACTCAAAACCTTGTGGGAATGAATGTTAAAAACGAAAAATAAATTTTAAAATAGTATTTTGTTTTCCCCCAATTGCATATAAAAATAAATATTTTATTCTAAAGTTCATAGGAAGCCACTGGAGTTTATTGAACAGGGAGGTGACCTTGTCTGCCCTTTGGCAGATGGGTGTGGGAAGATAGGAGAGAGGGAGACCATGAAGGAGGAGTGATCCAGGAGAATGGCATTCAACACCTGATCTAATGTGGTGCCCACATAGGCAAGGGATGTATGGGACCAGTGTTGTGCAGCAAAGATTGGGCAGCTGACTGTGTGTGTCAAGGCTAAGGGTACAAGGCTGGGTGAGGAGACATTCCAACCCAGGTGTCCTGACTCACTCCATTGTCCAGCCCTCTCTTGAGGACCAATCCCTCCCTTCAGACATTTTTTTGCATATTGGAATTTAGAGCTGGAAAGGACTTCATAAGTCATGTAACTCATGGTGACTTTACAGACAAGAAAACTTGAACACTGAGAAGGTCATTGTCTCACCCTTGGTCACACAACACCAGGCCAGAACCCAGTTCTTTTGGCTACCAGTCCATAGGCCATAGAACCAAATATTCTGGAGGCAGTGGCAAAAATCTGATGAGAAGGGAAGACAAGCTAATGGGTGACCACTCCCTTATGTCTCTTCCAGAATCCCTAAGGGCACCAAGAAAATGACCAGTTTTGGAGCCTGAGAGCTTCAAGATTGGGGATAAATTACTCAGTTAATTGATCTTTTATAAATGGAAAAAGCAAAGGCCATGAGGAGAATAAGTGACTTGGTCCAGCCTACACTAGGCCAAGAGAAGTCTTGACTTGCCCTGTTTGCTCACATCACGTCTTACAAGCAGCAGTGTGTTGGTAAATGTTTAACAAACAGCTCTCCCGAAACAAACAATACACACATGGCACACTTTTCAGGCTCTTCTGTGTCATTAACACTTTCCCCCTCACTTTCTTAAGTTTAAACAATCAGCAAAACAATCAATCAAGTCGTATTTGTAGCATGTGATGATTTCTGAGTTGCAAATGTTCACACTGAAAATGTAATCGGCTCTCGTGCGCTGGTAAGAGCTGGTTCCAGCATACCCTTGTAGCTATAAGGGAAGATCTTTTGGTCTTGCCCAGAGATCATGTTGGCAAGTTTCCTTCCAGCTTTCAGGCACACTCCACCCCTCCACTGCCCTCCCTGCCCCACCCCACCACATTATTCTTTGTAGATTGGTGTGGTCCTTGAGCATGAAGAGCAGGGTCAGTCATTTAACATTAGAATCCAAGCCATGCTAGTCTTGAGCCTGGGAGATCTTGGCCAGATCCTGCTGCCTTGTTTTAAGATAATAACGACAGAAAGCATTCTAATGACCATATTTGACATCACAGAAGGGATGAGAAAATGCACAATTGTCCTTCCATTGGAGAGGTGGGGGGACTCTGAATGAAGAATGTTGCACATGCTGTCAGCAATGGTCAATGTGGTCATTTTGATTCTTTTTTTTTAATATCTTTGTTTCAAGGAAAGGCTCGTGCGGTGGGGCAGAGGCGGAGGCCTGTATTTTCAGATCAATGTGATATAGAAACAAACGCATCCACTGGATATAAAGATAAATATCTGATGAGAAAACAGTAAAAACAAGGACACTGGGAGTAGGGAGCAGCTGGGAAGCCCCCAGACATCCTTGGGATGAGATGGAGGGACTGGAGGCAGATTCAATATGGCGGCTCCAAGTGACCTCCCCTGCCTCTGTCTTCTCTCCTTTCCTTTGCTATAGTACTGAGTATGCCATCAACAAGCTGAGACAAGAAGGGAGTGAAGAAGGCATGTATGTTCTGCGCTGGAGCTGCACGGACTTTGACAACATCCTCATGACCGTGACCTGCCTGGAGAAATCCGAGGTCAGCCCAGGCTTTGGCTTCTCTTGGTTGGTTTGGTTGGGGAGGTGGTAGGAGGGAGTGGTGGTTAGTGAGAGGAGGGTGCTCTGATGGGGTCTGGCTTGTTCTCCCATGGAAGACAGGAATAGAATGGGGGGTGACAGAAGCCAGTTCACAGGCTAAAAGGTCATGGGATTGGTTCGGAGAGCTGGACTCAGCAATCCAATGCCTGGCCTTTCCCACTTCAGGAAGGGGAAAGGCCTGGCCAGCATGGCTCCCCTTTCACACTGTGGGGAAGTTCTAGGAAGGCAGATTCCTTCTTGATGTTAGGAAGTCTACAAGCAAGAGGCAGGTAGGTAATATCTACCTCTCTGTGCCTCTGTTTTACCATCTATACAATGAGTTGAACTAGACGTTTCTGAGGTTCCTTTCTGTTTCAGATCGAGGCTCCAATTTCTATGAATGATTGTGATGTAAAAACCAAAATTCATCAAAAGACCCTTTTCAAAAAGGAATGCGTGTAATGAGCAGAGGGGGTGGGTTCCTCCCGCCAGAGGTCTTTGAGCAGTGGCCACTTGCCAGGGATGGGATAGATGGGATTCTGTTCAGATCTTGTTTGGACTGAGTGTCGTGTGAAGGTCTGTCCATCCCAGAGATGCTGGGACTCAAGGGACCTTCTGAGTCTTGGGCCTGAATGACGTCTCAGGGGGAACTCTGGCCTTTGAGGGCAAAGTGAGCAGGAAGCACAATTTTCTATAGCAAGTAAACATATCCTAGTTTGGAGAAGGGGGAGCTTGGTGGGGAGGCATTAAGACAACAGACACAGAGGAAGGGAAACTGGCCAAAGGCCTGAGAGAATTCAAATAATCTGAGAAAAGGAAAGGCAGAAGGGCCTCAGAACTACCAAAGGGAAAATATGGTAGGATGTATTTGGAAGGCAGATATTCTGTCAATGTCAGAAGAATTGCTCCCCATCCCCACTTTTGAAACAGCCTTAGCAGGGGGTGTGCTCTAATGGATGTATTTCTCCACACCTGGACCTCACATCTGGGCTTGATCTCACCTCTGGGACTCTGGGCAAGCCATTTAAACCCTCTGAGCCTCAGTTTCCTCTCCAATAAAGCAGAGCTCATAGAGCTATAGCAAGGAGGGACTTCAGTGGCCATGGAGTACCCCCCCCCCCATCATTTTTCAGATGAGGAAACTGAGGCCCATGGAGGTCACATGACTTGTCCAAGGTTGAATGAGTAATAAGCATTAGAAGTGAGATTTGAACCATGTCCATTGACTAGTCAACAACCTCTCTGCTGGACCACATTCCCTCCCCAGAAGAAAAGTGCTTGTGGGACTGATCTCCCTGGCTTGGTATGGGAGTCAGCTGAAATGATTATGACTAGTACTTTATAATGCCAATAATAGTGACTGACATTTCTGCTGCACTTTAAGGCTTATAAAAGTGCTTTACATACATTGTCTCCTTTGAGCATTGAAATGATTCTGAGGTTGGTAATGAAAGTGGTTTATGTGTGCGCCAATTTTATAGATGAGAAAACAGAGGCCAGAAGAAGTTAAATGATTAACCCGAGACCCTACAGCTTGGAAACTCCAAAACCAGGGGTTCCCAGATCAGTTCCCTTTCCTTTCTAAACAGTATTCTCTCTTGGATGGTAAATGGTTGCTCTCTTAATGAATAATGCTTGGGCTTGTCATACTCAACTCCCCCTGTCCATTAGACTTTGGAGGAAATTTAGTGTCACTTTAATGTGGTTAGATGGATCCCAGCCTGGTCTGTCTTTGGGAGAGGCAGAGTCAGGATGCCCTGAGTCCTCACTGAGCCTTAACCTAAGTGAGATGGAGACAGAGCTGACTTGTATGGAAAGGAAACTTTTCTCCCCGTTAGTTCTCGATACCAATGACCCAATAGATCCAGGCCCCTGGAGAAATCATTCACTCCATTCCATTCCATGTAATTCAGCCAGCACTCATCAGTGCAACACCAAATATGTATTAGGTACTTTCCATGTGCCATGCACCAGCTCAGGCACAAAGGATGCAGAGATAAGACCAGCCCAGCCCCTGACCATGGGGAGCTTACATTCTACCCATGTAGACAACAAACACATATCTTGGTATAGACAAGAGCCAGATGGAAGGTGGTCTTGCAGAAGAAGGCACTAGCAGCTAGGGGAGCAGGAAAGAAGGTAGGGCTTGGGCTGGCTCAGGCTAGAAGAAATAGAGGAATTCTATGAGGCAGAGATGGGGAGAGAGAGCATTCCAGGTAGGAGACACAGACAGTGCAAAGTCAAAGAGACGGGAAATCAAGGAACTTTTCCATGCCAGGTACTAGGCTGGAAGCTGGAGATAGCCAAATGAAACCCTTTCCCTAAGTCCCTTTGAGCATGGGCATGATGTTCACACAGTGGCCGTTATTCTCCCAACAGCAGATGTTAACGAGCCAGAAACAGTACAAGAATTTCCAGATTGAAGTGAAGAAGGGTAAATACTCCCTGCATGGCTCCGATCGAGTGTTCCCTTCTCTCAGAGGCCTGATGGACCATCTCAAAAAGCAGATCCTGAAAACAGACAACATCAGCTTTGTCCTGAAGAAATGCTGCCAGCCAAAACCAAGAGGTACTGTTACCCTTCTCCTTCCTTCCTTCCCTCCTTCCCTCCCTCCTTCCTCCCTCCCTTCCTTCCTTCCTTCCTTCCTTCCTTCCTTCCTTCCTTCCTTCCTCCCTTCCTTCCTTCCTTCCTTCCTTCCTTCCTTCCTCCCTCCCTCCCTCCCTCCCTCCCTTCCTCCCTTTCTTCCTTCCTCCCTCCCTCCCTCCCTTCCTCCCTCCCTTCCTCCCTCCCTTCGTCCCTCCCTCCCTTCCTTCCTTCCTCTCTTCCTTCCTTCCTTCCTTCCTTCCTTCCTTCCTTCCTTCCTTCCTTCCTTCCTTCCTTCCTTCCTTCCTTCCTTCCTTCCTTCCCAAAGTGGGAGAAGCTTCCTTAGGAGTGAGTGGATTCCCTTCTCTGTAGATCTCTTAGGCATAGACTAGGGGTCCGCTGGTGGGGGAGATTAGAGAAGAGATTCTTGTTTAGGTACAAGGACTCCAGCTGGTCTCAGATCCCTTCCAGCCCAAGATTCTGGGAGTCTGAGATCTCCTCACAGGCATTCCTTAGTGAGTGCCATCTGTATACTCATCCCTTTTGCTCCTTCGTAGGACAGTGTTTTGTTAAACATTCAGCAAATCGAGTCAATTCAAACATTCATTAGGCACCTGCTGTTTGCCAGGCTCTATCACAGATGCTAGGGCTGCAAGGACAAAGTTTCAACAGTCCCTGCCCTCAGGGTTCTAGCATTCTGCTGGCCGAGAGAGCATTTATGTAGAGAAGTTCTACTCTTTCTTTTTATAATGAAATGTTCATGTTTGCTGAGGATTTTTAAGTTCAAAATGGCAACTATCTCCAAAGATAGCTAACATGTATGCATATTTATGTTAGTATATATACATGCAGATTTATATATAATATATTAATAGAAATCTAAAATACACGTGTATGTGTACATATGTGTGCGCACACATGTACATACATACACACGCACACTATTGTCTAATAAAATGCAAGATCCCTGAGAGGAGGAACTGTTCTAACGTTGACCCTCTGTTTTAGCACATGTATGTATGTACGTACGTGTGTATGCATATATGTATAGATGCATGTATGTATGTATATTCTCTTCAGTACCTAAAGAGCAGGGCCTTGGC
Organism: Petaurus breviceps papuanus; assembly: GCF_028583685.1. Taxonomy (NCBI): domain Eukaryota; kingdom Metazoa; phylum Chordata; class Mammalia; order Diprotodontia; family Petauridae; genus Petaurus; species Petaurus breviceps. The sequence continues at coordinate 10,808,760 of NW_027185850.1, forward strand.
CTTCTGTTTCCACTCCATGTCCTTCTTGCTGCTTTGTCTTCTACAGAATTAGCAGACTCCTTAGGTTCTAACACAAGTTAGCAGTTGACTCTCTAGTATAATGAGTGTGTACCCTCCATCTTTTCCAGAAATCTCTAATCTGCTTGTGGCCACCAAGAAAGCCCAGGACTGCTTGCCAGTCTACACAATGAGCCAGTTGAGTTTCCATCGAATTCTCAAGGAAGACATCATTCAGGTGAGTTCATTGCATTTCTCCCTGCCAGCCTTATGGAATATCTCCGTCACCTTTGGGATGAGGAGATCGTCCCTCAGGGATATTGTCCTGGGAGATTGAACAATAGGGCTTTATTTCCTGCTAGAGTGAAATCAGCTTTGACTGGTCCCCTCCCAGCCTTAAAGGATCAGGTGTCAACACCTCAAGGATCAAGGATCATGAGATCATAGATTTGGAGGTGGAACAGACCTGAGAGCCATCTCATCCAACCTTCCTATTTTATTGATGAGGAAAATAAAGCCTAATTGACTTGCCTAGGATCACAAAAGTATTAACACACACAGAATTTGAACGCAAGACCAATAACTCCAAATTTAGTGCATCTTTCTACCCATACTATGTCTCACACTTGTCCCCTGATTACTGACCATCTACACCATTGACCTTCTGTCAGCCTATTTTCTCATCTATAAAACAGAAATGATAATACCTCCCCTACCTGTCTACATAAAAAGAAAAATAGATGAAGTATGTATTAATAGCTTACAGGTGCCAGGAATTACTCACAGGCTCATTACAAAGAAAGCTCTTAGTAAAACAGTGAAGGGCTATTGACAGGGGAAGTCCTTTCCAGCTTCAGATGTAAGACCCTGAGAATTCGATTAAGCAGTAGTGATGGTGTTGACCCAGAAGTAACGATCTGGAAGATGCTTAGGCTCAGCGGGAAGTTATCCTGGGTTACTTGAGGGATCTTATTTATTTCTTAGAGAAAAAAGTTAACTCTTCATCTTAGGGTTTTTGTTGACAAAGAACCTAAAAGGTGGAAAAGATCTGGGTCGACATGAATGAGCTTTTAGGTGATGGGGGTTTTGGCTAAGGCCCTTCCCTACCTCCCAACACAGACCGTAGAATGATAGAGATGGAAGGAGTCTTGGAAGTCATTTAGTTCAATCCCATGTTTTATAGCTGAGGAAACCAAGGCCAGAGAGTGGAAGTGATTGGTCAGAATCACACAGAGCTAGGCCTTAATGTCTCCTAACTCTTACCTTCACTCCTTTGCCTCCCACGCTGAACACAGCTTTTCCTCTTTGTAGCAGGGAGGAAAAGTGGCAGATTTGGAACCTGGGGTGAAAGGCTAGTTTTGCTACTTACTAGATGTGAGTCTGGGCAAATCCCTCCCCCTCCCTGGGGAGTAATAACTAAGTATGCTTTCTCTCTGGGAACCTCATACTTTCCATTGGCCTTTTGTGTTTTCTCTCCCTTCACACCTCCTACAAACACTGTCCTCTGTCTTCCCTTCTCTCTGAGATCTGGTCTCTAACTGTACCAGCCTCTTGCCTTCAGAAGTGCCTCCCTCAGCTGTAGGTGCCCTCCCTGTCCCGGCACCCTCCCACCGTTCCATGCTTGTTCTGCTGAATCCTAAGGAGTTACTCTGGGCTCAGAGAGCCTAGGGGACATGCACCCGGGCCAAGCCCTAAGGACTCTCTGGGCTCAGAGAGCCTAGGGGTCATGCACCCAGGCCGAGTCCTAAGGAGTTACTCTGGGCTCAGAGAGCCTAGGGGAAATGCACCCTGGGTCTCACAACTGGTCAGAGTCAGAGCCCACCCAACTCCATCTACTAAGTCATGTTACCTCCTCGCTTAGAATAAGCCCCTCAGAATGAGAATTCTCACTGAAAACAAGGAGTCGTGGACAGGATAGGGAGCTGGCCTCAGAGGGAGGGAGACCTGGTCTGAGTTCTGCCTTCTGACCCCTGGGGCAGAGTGAGCCTGGGCACTTACCTTGGTGGAAGGAGTTGTCTCACTGAGACTTCCCAATGAGTAAATGAAATCATAGGTCTGGATCCCCCTCCCCCCAAAAGCAGTAGAGGGGAATCACAGGAGTTTAGCTATAATGGCAGAAAGAACGAGGATCCAGCTTCCTCCTTTGACAGAAAGGGAGACTGGAGGCCAGAGAAGTGAACTAATCTGTCCAAGGTCATACCCATCAGTCAGCAGCAAAGCAGGATTCATGTCCAGGGTCTCTGCAGTCCAGGCTGCTCACTGTTCTCAGACCGCCTGCTAGGAATCCTTGTGCCTTGGACAGATTCCTCTGGGATCTTGGGGTGGCCTGGGATTTTCAGGAATGTGAACACTTGAAAGCTTTCCCTTCATCCAAAAGGCCATTTCAGTGACAGTAATTACATTGAACTCTCAATGGCATTTCTGGGATGCTGCAGGCACGTGACTGCCCATAAACCCCAAGCCAATCCTGCATAAATGGGAGGCTTTAGTCAATAACCCTTGAAGGACGGTCACTGCAGGAGGCATTGGGCACTAGCCCTTCTCCTTGAGTATTCAGCAGACGAGAAATGTCAGCTAATAACCAAATTAATCAAGATGCACAAAGAATGATACATGTTTCCTTGGAGTCCCAGGGCGTCTTTTGTCTCCTTCAGAGAATCCCTTCACCAACAGAATGTCTCGATTCCCTGCTCTGTGCAAAGCCAAGGGGGCAGCGGGGGGCAGTGGGTAGGGTTCCAGACCAGAGTTTCATCCCTGCCTCTGACATTTAAGAGCTGTGATTCTGCCCTGTAGATAAACAGAATAGGTTGCATCCTTTGGTGGGAGATAATAGAGTAAAAGGTTGGCTCCTGGTGGAGACAGATGATGGCATTAGAGCTCCTCATTCTCTACAAGCATTGGTTGTCATCCCTGGAGCCTGAGGAGAGAGAGCCAATAACCAGGGTGACTTAGGATTGGTAAGGTGTGAGCCATTGTTGGTGAAGGGAAGCAAGGGAGCTGAGGCTAGCCCACAGGACACAGAAGGGCTGTGGAAGTAAGAGGGACCTTACAGGGCATCTGGTCCAATCCGTCTCATTTTACAGACGAGGAAACTGAGGCTTAGGGAGTGGAAGCCACTTGCCCAAGGCTACACAGACAGCTTCAGAGCCAAGAGTTCAAGTTCAACCTGAGGCATTTACTAGCTGTGTGACCCTGCCCAAGTCACTGAACTTGTGTTTGCCTCAGTTTCTGCAACTTTGAAATGGGGATAACGACACCTACCTCTCAGGGTTGGCGGCATCAAATGAGGTGACATTTGTCAAGCACTTGGCGCATGCCTGGCAGGCAGAGGGGATCTATGAATGCTTCCTCCTTCCTCTTCCCCTCCCGATGGATCCATACCAATGGAACAGACAATTGGAAAGCATTTTGTGAAATAGGACTGAGTAAGAATTGTATGCCTTTGGGTTACTGGTCATATCAAGGTGCACAGAGTCATGGAAGATGAGGTGGTGTGGGCATTGCTCTCCTCGAGACTGGCAGTGCCCTGTACTGGACATTTGCCTCCGAGCTCTTCTCTCTGCAGAAGCCTTGTTCCCAAGACGTCACTCACAGGAATTAGCAGCACTGAGACCCCTTTGCCCCCACCGGATTCTGGGCAGCCCTCCAGCCCGGCACCTCTGGCTCTGGCCCTTGCTTCTCCTCCAGTCCTGTTCAACCCGGAACCTTGGGCCTCCTCTTATTTCTGAGCTCTCTCCTTTGTCCTGTTGGCTTTGTTTAGGGAGAGCACATGGGACGAGGCACTCGGACCCAGATCTACTCAGGGACCCTGGACTACAAGGATGAGGAAGGCAGCTCTGATGAGAAGAAGATGAAAGTGATTCTCAAAGTCTTGGACCCCAGTCACAGGGACATTTCTCTGGCAAGTACATCCTCCCCTTGCCTGCCCCCAGGCAGCTTGTGTCCTCTGCCCTTTGCCCTCCAAATGGGCTTAAAGAACCCTTTGGTCTCAGTGAGAACCTTCTAGCACATCCTGAAATCAGGCTGCAGCCTCACCTGAGAACAACATGTGTGTGCATGTGAGTGTGTGCGTGCATGCGTGTGCACGCATGCATGCACACATATGCTGGGGGTTGTCATGTGGAACAGCATGCTTGGGGAGATGTTTCCTGTGCTGTGACCCCAGCTTCCCCTGGGGGTTCCAAGGTTGGTGTTTTGATCAGTGTGGCTCTCTCCTCCCCACCCTCAATTCTGAAATCCCCTAGCAGGCTTTCTTCGAGGCAGCCAGCATGATGAGACAAGTCTCCCACAAACACATCGTCTACCTCTATGGCGTCTGTGTACGAGATGTGGAAAGTGAGTCTGCTCTTTTGGGAGGGTGCTCCAACACTCAGAAAGTGTCTGTTCACCAAATGGAAAAGGATGCCAGAGAGGTGGGGGGCTGTGGAGGTAGAATGGTGCATATGTCCTCAGATACAAGGGATGTGCCCATTGAGCTGACTTTTCCCTTCTTTTTTTGTGCTTCATTATAAGAGGAGGTTTCCTGGTTAGGGGAAGGGAGGAGCAGATATTTGGAGATGGAGGTTGTGTAGAAACAAAAAAAATGTCAGCAAAAGACAATTGAATGCATAGGAAAGAAGAGTGGGTTTGAATCAAAGGACCTCAGTTCAAATCCTACCTTTAACATTTAATACCAGTTTTACCCAAGGAAAGTCACTTAACTTCCCTGAATTTCAGTTTCCTCTTCTGTGAAATGAGGCATCAGGTCAAAGGGGTCTAAAGTGTCTTGTGGCTATTAAGCTCTCATCCATGTTTGTGTGTGTGTGTGTGGTGAGTGCATGTGTGTGAGTGTGTATATACATGTGTGTGAGACAGATAGACAGACAGTCAGACAGGGAAGAGAGAGAACTCACTTCTTGGAGCCTTATTTTCCCACATGTAAAAATGAGGAAGTTGGACTGGAGGGCCTCTGAACTCCCTTCCTCCTGCCAATCTATGGTTTTATGAAATATTCAAAGGTAAACAAAAGAAAGGGAAGGTGAGATAAGCCTTCACATTCTCTTGTATGTTTGTGGCACCCCCCCACCCCGTTCCATCTCCTCCTCTTCCTCTTCCTCCTTCTCCTCCTTCTTCTTCTTCCCCTTCCTCCTTCTCCTCCTCCTTCTTCTTCTTCCCCCTTCTCCTCTGTCTTAGTCTTTCTTTCTCTCTCTGTCTCTCTCCCCACCACTCTCTCCCTGTATTTCCCAGCTGTATCTTTATCACCCCTACACTATCCCCAGGAGTTATAGGAAAGAAGTTATTTATTCCTAATTTGCACATGCAGTAAACTGAGGCACTGATTGTCTTAGGTTATAGGTACTTTATGGTGCAACTGGGTCTTTAGCACAGATGTCCAATGAGAGTTCTTTCTGTCGGCTTCTACTCCAGAGAAACAGTCTGTTTGCACACCGGGAAGATCATTGAATTCTAGGCTGGGAGACCTGGACACAAGTCCTCTCAGTCACTTACTACTTTTGTAACCCTGAGCTAATCCCTTAACTTCTGTGAAGCAACCTCAGCTGCTTCATCTGTGAAATGGAGACAATAACACCACATTGTACTTCCCTTCTAGGATTGTTAGGAGGCTGAAATGGGATATTGTCCATTAAACTGCTATTGAATCTTCTGAGAAACAGTGGTTGGGTTGGGGGAAGAGTTGGGGATTGACCTGGGTGGACAGTTAGGATCCCAATAGCCACATCCTATTCTTCTGTGCCCTCAGACATCATGGTGGAGGAATATATGGAGTTTGGGCCCCTGGATCTCTTCATGCATCGGAAAAGTGAACTCCTCACCACGCCGTGGAAATTTAAGGTTGCCAAACAGCTGGCCAGTGCACTGAGTTACTTGGTAAGACCAAACCCTGATTAGGTTCACTCTGAGCTGGCTTCCTAAACATTCAGCATCCAGAAGCCCTTGGTCTTGTCATCTCTCTCCATGGTGGGAATGGTCAGAAGGATATAGGGAGAGACCTCAGTGGGGGGTCCAGAACTGGAACTAGGCATGTGAATGCCAGCTATAGAGCTGAATAGGGGATGGGGGTTGGGTGGGATTGTAGAAATAAATCACGTCAGGCAATCCTGGAAGCAGACCCAGATGGAAGAGAAGGGGAATTAAGATCAGCAAAAACCTCATGCACAAGGTGGCGTTTGAGACAGTTCCTGCCCTCAAGAAGCTTACATTGCAATGTTGGAAGAGATAACATAAAAGGAAGCAGAAAAGGGAGGCAGGAGGTAGTATAGATGAAGATGACCTGTTTGGGGAGCATAGAGAAAAAAGAAAGGAAGGAAGGAAGGAAGGAAAGAAGGAAGGAAGGAGAGAAAGAAAGAAAGATGGAGAAAAGGGAAGAAAAGAGGGAGCTGTGGAGGTAGGTACACTAAGCCTTGGGAACTAATTGGATGCCAGTTGGGATGAGGGAGTGAGGAGCTGAGGATGACACTCAAGTTGAAAACCAAGGTAACTGGAATAACAGTAATAGAGGAGAATGAAAAAGGGATGGATTTTTTTTTGGGGGGGGGAGGATGAGTTCTATTTTCAACACAATGAGTCTCAGATACCTCTGGGAGATTCAGTTTGAAATATACAAAAAGCACTTGGTGATGTCCATTAATGGATCAATAAATACTTATTAAACACCTACTATGTGCTAGGCACTGTGCTAAGCCCTTGAAATACAAAAAGAGGTGAAAGAGAATCCCTACCCTCAAGGAACTTCTAGTCTAGTGGGGGAGACAGCATGCAAACAAACTTGTACAAACAAGCTATCTTCAAGATAAATAGGAAATAATTAGCAGAAGGAAGGTAGTAGAATTAAGAGGAAGGGGGGATCTTAGTGAGGACTTAAAGGAAGCCAAGGAGGTCAGGAATTGGAGCAGAGGAGGGAGAGTGTCCCAGGTATGGGAGAGAGCTGGGAAAATGCCCATAGCTGAGAGAGGGAGGGTCTTGTTCATGGAATGGCCAGGAGACCAGGTCATTGGACTGAAGAGTGCATGGCAAGGGGTGGAGTGTAAGGAGACTGGAAGATTGATGTAGGACTAGAACTCAGGAAAGAAACAAGGAGGAGAGAGATTGGCCCGTGAGTCACTGGCATAAGCCAGAAGGAGCTGAGGGGAAATGCAAGAGGGAATGTGGAAAGCCTAGGACGGAGCCTTGGCACAGACCCATAGTCAGGGGCATAATGCAGATGGTATTGAGGGAGCAGGCAGCAAGTAAGAGGAAGCCAGAAGAGAGCACACTCATGGAAACCAGAGAGGGGAGTGTGGAGGAAGGCAGGATGCTCAGGTGTCAGCTGCTGCCACCAAGAGGTCAGGAAGGATGAGCATGGTTTGTGCATGTTCGCCTTTGGGAGGCACACTCCTGGTACAGGAGATAGGAGTGATTTCACAGGGAGGCGGGTGAAGAGAAATGGAGAACAGAAGTGTGATGGGGTAGAAGGGATGCAGGAATGCAAGCAGAGGCCTGAGCTTCAAATTCTAGTCTGCCCTTTCCCATGTCCTCAGGGAGCTCCCTTGACCTCTCTCATCTTCAGCTTTTATTAAAACCTGATTGGACTTGGGAATTCATTGGTTTAGAGAGTTCTCAGTGAGGAATTTTTTTCTACTCATGTCAATTGGCACTTTCTCCACAACTCATCTGTAGCAATGGGAACGTTGCCTCTTTCTGGGACTCAGATTCCTCTTTAGTGAAAAGAAAGGGTTAGATTAGATGGCATCTGGATCCCCTCTGACCCCGTCTTCAATCTCTTGATCCTTCTGGTCTAAGATGATGTGACCTATCCGTGGTCAGATATCCAGCATTTATCAGAGGCAAAACTTGACCCCAAGTCCTCCTGACTCCATGTCCTGCCCACGATCGACCACATCACCCCTGATGCTTAGCAGTTCTGCACTGTCTGGGAAAAAAAAGCCAACAAAACAACTGAGTTTGCAGTCAAGCTAGAATGTCTCTAAGACTTCCTGGAGACTTTCTTTCCCGGGGGGCTGAAAACAGCCTTTGCTGTTTGACCTGCTCACTGTGGGGTTCTCTCTTCTTTTGCAGGAGGACAAAGATTTAGTTCATGGGAATGTGTGTGCCAAAAATGTTCTCTTGGCCAGAGAGGGCCTGGATGGTGAGTGCAGCCCCTTCATCAAGCTCAGCGATCCTGGGATCCCCATCACTGTGCTCTCTCAACAGGGTACGTCTGCCTGGTGCCAGCTCAGCTTTCTGGGCAGGGTGTGGGTGGAGATCATTTTTTTTTCTCCTTTTGGGGGTGGAGGGCAGGATATGGCTAAAAAAAAAAGCCATATCAACGTCTTCTCCTTCAACAGTGTCTTTGCTGTGTTCATTTTGAAAGTCACTGTTGCTTCCCTTATCTGCTGGCTCTGTTTAAACCCTATGGTGTCGTAAGAGGAAATGGTAGACCAGTGAGCCAGCAGATTGGAGCCCAGTGGCCAGAGGATGAGTCCTTTCAATGAAGGTGAAGTGGCTTGTCAGAGGCCCTCAGGAAATGTCCAGAAGCCCAGGAAGTGGTGCAAGCAGAGGCTCAGGGGGTGGCTATGGTTGGGAGACAGTGAGAACAGGCTGGCCTACCCTGTTTAGATGCCCCTGGTGCCCTGATACCTTCCTCAGAAGAGCAGAAAACTGAGCTGAAAACCCGCACAGAACAAGGCTGGGAAGTGTGTCCCTTCCCAGCCATGTTTTCAACTAATTCAGCTCAATTAATTGGATTTGAATTATTTGTGTACATATGTAATATATTTGAATGACTTGAATTCAGTTCAATTTAAGTCATTTGTATACACATATATTAATTTGAATAATTTGAATTCAATCCAATTAATTTGATTGGAATTATTTGTATGCATATATTTGAATAATTTGAATTGATTAGATTCAATTTGAATTATTTGTATACTTATATTAATTTGATTTCAATTCCATTTGAATTATTTGTAAATATGTATTATTTTGAATTCAATTTCATTAATTCGATTCAATTTAATGAGCAGTTTTGAAGTCCTTACTATGGATTAAGGATTGCTGTTCTGGATGCTGGGGTTCCAGATACAATGAGTGAAGCAATAGCTACATTCAAGGAACTTGCTTTTAGAGCACTGTCTTAGGACTAAGGGAGCTACAGAGATAAGTATGGCAAGGGTATAACCTGGCAAGGGTATAACCTGGCAGGGGAATATTGCGCGCGCACACACACACACCACACACACACACCCATTATTATAGGATGAAACAGAACAGGGGAAGGAAGGACGTAGAGAGCTGGATGCCTCCTTACATCTTGGATGTCAGAGCCCATGAGCACAGATGTACCTGTCAAAGGTGGGTTTCCAGATGCCAAGGCAGGGAAGTTCTGGTCTCTTTGTAGCCTAGATTCCCTCAGGCACCAAGATTACCTGGTTCAGAGGTTGCCAACCAATGGGTAAACTTATTTATGAAATGGTACATTTCCCTACCTTTCCCTACCCTTCATCACTTCTTTCCTCTATTCTTAACCTCCAAACAGAGATTTAGGATATCTAGATGGAGTTGGTAAAGACTGGGATATCTTGGTTCAAATTGTAGCTTCATGAATTTAACTAAAAGCATGAACCTCAACAAATCATTACCCTCAATCTCCTCATCTGTAGAATGGGAATAAGAATGCTTGGCATTATCCACCTCATGGGAGGCAGCATGGTGTAGGGGAATAAAGGTAAAGCTTGGATTCAGAAATACTTGCCAAGGTCACATGTTAGCTGTGTGACCCTGTGCAAATGACTTCACATCTCAAAGGCCCCCAGGCAAGATTCTAAGATCACCAAGGAGACACCAGCTGCCATTGGAATCCCACAACAAAATCACAAATCCTTACTATGTTTGGGAGACAGTGGGCAAGAAAACACAAAGCCCAAAGAAACCCACGTACTTTCCATGGCTTTTAGGAGGAATCTGTGGGAGGGAGTGTGTGTAGCACAGCGTAATCCTCCATTTGGAGTCAAAGGACCTGGGTTTGAATGCTGGCTCCATCATCTTGATACATCTGAGACCTTGGGCAAGTCACTTTATGTCTCTGAGCCTCTTTCCTGGTCTATAAAATGAGGGACTGGACTCAATGACTCTGAGGATTCTGAGATTCTCTGGATAATGCAGGGGATGGTGGCACTTTGTGATCTCAAAGCACAATAGAAACGTGCGCTTTTATTTTTAGAATATTTGACGGATCAAGACAGTGAGGTCATTGTGATGGCTGTCTCTTTAGAAGAGGAGGGGTGCTTTAGTGTGGGCTTGAGGGCAGGAGAGATTTCAAGATGTATGAGTTTCCCTAGAGGTTGAGTTATTGGCTGAGGAAGAAGAAAGAGAAGAAGGGGGAGGAGGAGGAGGAGAAGATGAAGATGATGAAGAAGGAGGAGAAGAAGAAAAAGGAGGAGGAGGAGGAGGAGGAAGGCAATGATGACTTTATGTACAGCTTGTGATGTAGCTACTGTCAGGACTTCCCCAG
>NW_027185850.1:10839248-10871550 GCF_028583685.1 Petaurus breviceps papuanus
TTTTTTTCTCTACTCTTTATTCAGACCAAGGGCTTTTAACCTGGTCTCCCTGATTTTTAAAAAAAGTTCTGATGACTATTTCCCCCTATAATTTATTTACTTTAAAATCTTGTGTATTTTAGTCTATGAATTTAAAAACCCAATTCCAAGAAGGGGTATAGATCTCACCAGACTGCTCAAGGGGTCCAGCACACACCAAAAGGATCAGAAGCCCTGGTTCATTGAATTTTTCAGGATGATGATAATTTTACGTTTAGCCAAACAAAACCTTCTGTTTTTGAGTTAATGCAGCTTGCTTTCCTTCCTGATATCCACTTTTGTATGTCATAAGAGGATTTCCTATTTCCTTTTCTTAACTGTTGTAATTAACTCTCATTCTCTGAATTTTATGGTCGACCACTTGCCACTCACTGAACTCAACAGGAAACTCGAATTACAGACTTTGAAAAGGCTAAAGGCCCCTCTTTCATGCCCAAGGTGAAGGGATTTCTGCAGACTTTCTGACTGTCTTTTGTCCACGCCCATCATGTTTGGTGAGAGGTGCAGTTACCAATGATATTGGTGTTACATCTCACCTCTTTATTATTCTTCTACTAATGAAGTTTAGGGGGAGTGATCTTAATGTTGGTCTTAGAGATGCAACCTTTAAAAGGGAACATATCCCTCTTAACAAAATTGAAACTTGGTTTTACTGCCCCCAGGTGGTAAGGCCTTGCTCATAGCCACTCGGGGTGCCATAAGTAAGGTTTAAACTTTAAGCAGGATTGACTAACAAATGTTTGCCTTTTTTTTTTTAACACATAACTCTGAACTGAAATAGTTGAATTGAAACATTTTAAAGACATCCTATTTATTAAACATGAATCTTTGGAGCAACTTTAAAAAACAAAGTTCGAGGTGGCACAATTTGGTCTTTTTCTCATGACCTTTGACTTTCCTCTGTCACATTACCCTGAATTTTCAGCTTGCAATCAAATCCTTTACTAGCAATTAGGTGTCCCCTTTGGACCTGTCTTGACATCCTCCTATGTCAGAGTGCTTCCCTTGGCAGTGGCAGCTCGGCCAACCCTGGTCAGATGTCTTTGCCCAACTATAATCTTGGGAAAATCAGACTTTTCCAACATTCCTAATGGGCAGTCAGATTTGATCATTGACTTCCTTTTGACATTTAGAGCATAAGAGAAAGGCAGAATAACCAAATAATATGGCGGCATCATCCTGTACATGTGAAGTGTATATTTGTCTGTATAAGGCTTAACACTGATGCCCAATTAAAGTGCCTCTTATGAAACGTGACTCATCAAGTCTTGTCTGTCAGCATCTTCATGGGTCCTGATTTGTCATTCAGCTTGTATGCTAATTCTCCAGGTTTTGTGTCACCTGTAAGTCTGACAAATGTGGCCTCTGTTCCGTCATCTGAGGCTCTGATAACGAAGTTAAAAAATCTCAGCAGGAGTGGGGTGTGGCAGATCTCAGAACCCTGTTGGCTAGAGACCTTCCTCTGATGTGACAGCAACCTACCAATGAAGCTTTAGGCTTGCTCAGGGAACCAGGTCTGAATTCCTCTACCATGTAAGACATTTTAAAAAATCACGAAATTTTGGAGCAAGAATTGTTTTCAAGTCATCTGGTCTCACCAAACAATCTCTGCTGTAACATCTCCATGTGACCTCTGTTTGAAGATCCCCAGAGAGGGATTACCTATTACCTCCAAGGCAGCCTAGTCTACTTCGCCACAGCTCTCATTGTCTTGAAGATTTTTCTAGATTTCAAGTCTAGATTTGCCTCTCTGCAACTTCTACACACTCTTGCTTCTAGTTCTCTCTTCTGGAGCCAGACAACCTAATTTTCTCCTCCATGGGACAACTCTTCAAAATTCAAAGACCAGTAAACATGTCCAGTTCATTTAACTGACTTTCATAAGGCACGACTTCAAGGTCTGTGCCCTCTTCTGCACACAAGACAGCTGACCAATGTCCTCCCACAACTAGAGAGCTTCTGGAAGTGGTGTATTCACAACAGAGTGCAGAAAGACTGGGATTTCCTTGTTCCTGGAAGCTAAGCATCTTGAATGCAGCCCAAGATCACTACAGATTTTTGGCTTCTGTATCACAATGATGACTCTTAGTAAGCTTGAAGTCTACTAAACCACCTCCCCATTCCCTCCCCCCAATTCTTTCTAAAGAAACTTCTCTTCAATCATGACTTGATTGTTGAACTCAAGTGTAAGACCTTACAATTACTCCAACTGAATTTTATGTTACTATATTCAGCCCAATATCCTAGTCTGTCAAGATCATTGGATCCCATTTCTTTCACCCAGCATATTAGCAATATCTCTCAGCTTCATTTCATCTGATGATTTGATAAGTGTATCATCTCTGCCCTCATCCAGGTCACTGATAAAAAGGTTCAATAGCACATGGCCAAGCACAGATCTCTGAGGCACTCCATTGGAGACCTCCTACAGACGCTATGAATGCAGCCATTCAACCAACGTTTAATGCACCTATCTGTATTATTATTAGGACAGTTAGATGGTACAGTGGATAGAGTGCTTGGCCTGGAGTCCAGAAGATTCATCTTCCTGAATTCAAATACAACTCAGACGCTAGCTGCATGACCTGGGCAAGTCACTTAACCCTGTTTGCCTCAATTTCCTCATCTATAAAATGAGCCATAGAAGGAAATGGCGAACCACTCTAGTATCTTTGCAGAGAAAACCTCAAGAAGGTCACAAAGAATTGGACATGACTGAAAAACAACTGAATGGTGTCTCCATATGCAGGCCATAGGGTTTACTTTGAGCTAAGTCTCTTGGCTTGAACAATGAAATGATGGGGATGTGTCGTGATAGTTCACAAGGCCCAGAGCCCTTGATTCCAATCCTTACTACCTCTGGGAGACCTTAGACAAGTCACTTAACGTCCTGATGCCTCATTTTCCTCATCCAGGTAAGTCTAGGTTTCTCTGAGGTCCCCTTCAGTTCTGTATAAGATCCTTGAAGACACAGCTTAGATAAAATCTGGCCTATGACAAGGTAGCCAACAAAATCCCCAACGATTCCTGATTTCTCTTTCTTTGGGGATATGTTAATGTTTTAGTTAGTTATTTAGAATATTAAAGAGATAGACGATTCTGCTTTTAACCTGAAGCTTTTTGACTAATTGGAATATTTGGGGAGGGGAAGTAATATAGTCTTAGAGTAGGGCAGAGGCCAAACTCATACCGAGGGTCCATCAACAGAGGGCAGGGGTTCATGAATTTGGTTTGAAATCTTTTTTTTTATAACTTTTTTCCATATAATGTTTTTTCTTTGTAACCCTAAATATTCTATTTTAAGCATCTAAAAAAATTATTCTGAGAAGGGGTCCATGGGCTTCTCCATATTGCCAAAGGGATCCTTGATTCAAGAAAGGTGAAGAACCCCTATCTTAAGTCATCTGAGGCCCAGAGAGTGTTAAATGTCCTGCCTGCGGTCACTGAGGTGGGATGTGTCAGAGATGTGATTTGAACCCAACATTCCCTATCCATCATCAGCCCTCTACCCACCTCACCACCTGCTTCTCAATCAGAACCATAATACAGCAGAAAAATTTTAAATTCCCAAATTCCAATCTTTAAGGAGGAGTTCTTTTTTAAATGATATATATTTTTATTATTATGTCTAGAATGTAAATCATCTGTGATTCCATCATCTTTATTAAAACTAGATAATTCCAAATAATTTCTTTTGCTATTCTGATCCCTTATGGTTCTCATAAAAAAACGATCTATATAACATTCAAATGATTCTATTTTTCTTTACCCACTGGGTGGCAGCAAAAGACTTTCTGTAATTTAACTTTTTAAAAAAATGATATTAAGCTCTTTGAGCCCTTCCTCTCACCTTATGTGATTTAAACTTCCTGTCTTGAAAGATCCCTGGAATCCAATGTGATGTGATGGTATGATAGACGAATAGGTATGAGAACCTCCATCAGGTGGGCCAAAAGATTCCCAAGTATACGGACCAGAAAGCCAAAGTCATGACTGAACAAGCTATTGCACATGAATGAAACAATCCCTGATTGGCTATGAGTATGAATGGCTAGATGAGGAATTATCTGTGTCAAACCCAGTTTCTAAAACTGTTCATTTGAAATGATTTAACATTGAAAACAGCAAGTACATCAATTTAACTACAATTCTTATAATTTTACTATGAAATAACAATTTTCATCCTTTCTCTATTTTCTTTGCCTTATGGATTAAGAAGAAATGCACCAGGGGAGCAGTCTGGTCCTTCCAGATGCCTTGAAAGTGTCCAGTGATTATGACCCCCCACTTTATCTCTCTGTCTCTCTCTGTCTTTCTGTCGCACTCTCTCTGTGTATATATTTTAACTAATTCACCAAGTATTTTTTAAAAGCAGTAGTGACAATAACAATAGCAAGCATTTACACTGCACTCTAAGATTTGCCAAGCACTGTCCATACATTATTTCATTTGACCCTCCCAACAGTAAAACTCTGGAACATGTTGCCTGTTTTCCAGTCCTCATTTCACCAGCAGATTCATTTATTCCAATGTAAAGCAGGTTGCTTCTCAACAAAGGTTCTACAGATGCTGATGGCCACATCTACCCACCTGAGTAGGCAAAGCAGATGCTTTATGGTACCTGGATGCCTTTGGGGAGATGCCCCTCCCAGTAGGGGCTCCGTATGATCCCACAGACCCAGGCTTAGAAGTCAGCAGTCAGAAAGAGGGAGAGAAAAGCAGCCGTCTAATCCAGTGAACTAGAACAGAAGCTCCTTGAAGGCAGGCACTTTGGTCTTTCTGTTCCTGTTCTGTTCCCAGAACAATGCCCAGCACTCAGCAGATGCTTAATAAATATTCACTGATTGATGGAGATGGACATTCCCTAAGTCATCTGCTCTGTAGTTATTCTTAGAGATTAAATGAAAGGAAGTTAATTTAAGTTTTTACTTCAGGAGCAGCTAGGTGGTGCAGTGGCTAGAGCACCAGTCCCGGAGTCAGGAGGACCTGAATTCAAATCCAGCCTCAGACACTTGACATACTTACTAGTGTGTGACCCTGGGCAAGTCACTTAACCCTGACTGCCTTGGCCCAAAAAAGCTTTTGCTTGAGGGTCTTTATTTTCTAATCCTCCTACTCCTACAACAGGTAGCTCTGCAAGTCTGAGCAGAATGCTGACAATACTGCTGGACAGTACCCTAAAACTAAAAACAAAACCGAATACTTCTGTTTCCAATTTTAATTTGAAATCCTTCAAAACAGCCAATCTCAAAAACTTCAGTGCTTGGAACTGGTCTTCATATTGTCATGCTACAACTATACCTCAAAGGTGATCACCTTTCTGCTGTGAAGCCTGGAAAGGTAAAGCAGTCTGGTGAGCTGGCAAGAGGGCTGGGATTGATAGTAGGAAAATATGGGTTCGAATCCCACCTCACACACTTCCTAGCTATATGACCTTGAGTAAATCCCTTTCTTCTCTGAGCCTCAGTGTCTTCATTTGAAAATTGGGTATTATTTCATGTGACACTCAAAAGAGCTCATGTATATGAATAAAATCCTTTGTCGAAATGGAAGCATTATGTAAGTACCAGTCACTGCTATTAACAAAGCCAAGGGAGGCTCTGTAGTTGAAACTAAATTTAATCTTTAGATTTATCACAGCAGTTTTCCTGATAAGTATATCATATTTTGAATAAATTCAAGAAATTCTGAAATTTGTATTAATATTATTATATTAGATTTGAAATAAAGGTTATCATTTTCCTGTGAAATGTACTATCTTTCCTAAAGCATAACTGCCTACCCAGGCTTCTGGCTCCTTGCTATGAGATCACTTCTTTAACAATCTAGCATCCGGCCCTGAAGTCAGCAGAACAGGGGAAGAGAATGATGCCCAAAGCCCGGTTCACTTTTCTCATGAGCCTTATTTCCTAAGGTGAGGGTCACATAGTTAACTAATCTCCTAACACAAGAGAATTCAAAGCAAACTGTGGGGCCACAGACAAACTTGGAGACTATGAACTAGGGAAAGATTCAGGAAAAAGCTTCTGTGCTGTGCTCAGTCCTTTATAATCCCACTGGGGTCAGTAAATCTGCAGGCAGGCAGAGCTCTGATAGGCTAACCATACTGTACGCTGAAATCCCCTTCATGTAGAATGTTTCAGTGTGTGCGTGTATGTGTGTGTGTGTGTGTGTGTGTGCCCATGTACACAAAGCAAAGCAGCGCTGTGGGCAGGTCAAATAATAAGTATAGAATAAATAACTGATACACAATCAATTATAGAGCATTAGGCAAAGACAAGATGGGATGTGGGGAAAAGACACAAATAAAAAGAGTCTTAATCCAAGTAAATGGAATGGCCAAAGGCAATGGTGATGAAGTATGTTTACCTATAGTCACTGAAATAAATCATTTAAGTAAATTTAGGTTATAGGGAGAGACATAAAGACCTGACCTCAGCGTCAGAAAATCTGGGTTCAAATCCTACCTCTGACACGTCCTGGCCATTTGACCCTGGTTGTGTGTGTGTGTGTGTGTGTGTGTGTGTGTGTATGTGTGTGATTTGTTCTTCATTCTCTAAGAGGACCATGACATCAGGGAGATGATGACATGACTTGCAGTTGACTTTGATTTGAGTGAGGGAGGGCTGTACAAGGTCACCAGCCTCACTTTCTCCTCCAGAACCTTCTGGGTCCAGTGGCCAGATATTCATCAGGATGACTGCAGATGGTTCAGTCTTCAGGGAGACCTTGGCCCTGGACAAGTCAATTAACCTCTTAGTGCTTAACTCTAGAGGCAACTCTCTGAGACTCTAAGTTTCAAAGAGGGTGTCCAAGGGCATCAGTGGGAGGAGTTTTCTCACCTGGGAGTTCCTCATAGGTCCAGTTCTCCATTCTCTATCTCTAGGCTACCCTGGGTGCATTTGAAAATCCTGTGATTCCCTCCAAAAGGTCCTTTAGTTCAGCTGCGTTCTCAGCCAGGATGGGGTTTCAAGGGAAAGGCTGAGTATGAGCTTGGCCAGACAAGTAGGTGTGATTAGAAAAGGCAGATGACACCCAGTGAGGGGAGGCTGCCCAGAACACAGGACAGAGGGGAGCAGAGGGGAGCTGTTCTGAGCTGGTTAATTCAGGACTCCCAGTATATGGCATGGTAAAGTTAATGGGGCACGGAGGACTGAGGTCTCACCACCGAGGACGACACTGGAGTGGAAACAGCTGTGGCCACGCTGACATGATCTACCTTTTGTATCTAGGATGGCTTTCCCCCCTTTTTTTTGAGCTTCAAAGTAAGTGAAGTGATTTCTGAATTTTTAAATTTTATTATAAACAAGGAGGGGCAATCCAGCATACTGAGAACACTGGCTTGGGATTTAGAAGGCCTGGGCTCCACGAATAACTTGCTGCATGGTCTGAGGCAAGTCACTGCACTTTCCTCAGTTTCCTCATCTGTAAAATGAGAGTTGGACTGGATCACCACCCACATCCACTAGGGCTTTAATGATCCGAACTATAGATTCATGAAATGCCTATTATTCTCTAACTAAGATTCCAGAAATACTTATCCTCCCATATACAGAGACTGAAGAGATGGGCCAGTGTTTTCCCAGGATGCTTAATCTTTCATGACTACAGCAGCCCCAAGCCTAAAACGCATGTATTCCATGCTATCAGAACAAGAATGACAGGGGGAACTATGAGTCACCTGGAAAAAGCCAGCAACCATCCCGGGGGAAGCAGGAAGCACTACCTGAGCCTCAAACAACAACCGAAAGGTCCAGCTATACCCAGTTTGGCTTGATTTCCCCTTCTGTGTTTCCAGCACCTCGAACAGCACTTGGCACATAGGACCAGGTTAGTAAAGGCTGGCTAATGGCTTATTCTTTCTATGGTTCATAATTCCTAGCTTGGTATTGTGTTAGGTGCCCTGTGACCAATGAGGCACAGTTATTGGATCTGTGATTTTCTGGTATAGAATACTCCCAGATGAGGAAATTCCTCCCACTAATGCAAATTAGCACCTTTTTGGCAACTTACAGTTTCCGCCTTTTTGGCACCAGGGACTCATTGCACAGTCTGGTGGAGTCTATAGACCCCTTCTCAGAATCATGTTTTCAAATGCATAAAATAAAATATATAGGGTTACAAAGGAAGCCAATTATATGGAAGAAGTTAGAAAATATATTTGAAAATAAGTTCATGTTTAAGAAGCCTTGACTTAGAAAGTTGACTATAGCACCGAGAGGTTAAGTGACTTGACCAATGTGACACAGACAGGATGTGTCAAAGGAGGGACTTGAACTCAGGTCTCCCTGGTATTGAAGCCAACCCCAGTAGCCTTGATTTCACCAGTACAAGGAAACCAGTTCCTGCTGTTTACCTGTGAATAATCACCAAACTGCTGAGAATAATTAATGTAATTTTCCAATGCATGTTGTGATGACATTCCCTGAGAGATGGCATCCAGTATGTTGCTTGTGATTCCAGTCTGGGGTAGAGCACTCATGGTCTTACTTGCAACTGGGGCTGAAAGTAAAATTAACAGGCTTGTGTTAGTCACACCATTGAAACACAGGGCCACAGGGTAACTGTACTGGAAAATGAAACAGTCTTATTCTATTCAACTTTCAGACACAGGTCAGCATTTACCAACGTAAAGTAACTAACCATAGCCATGCTATCTAAAAGTTTCTGCTTCAACATATCACAGAATGATGGAATTTGAGACTTAGAGGTGACCCCAGTCACTGTCTAGCCAACCTGGACATGAAATGAAGCCCCACTGGAATGTCTTGGACAAAGCATTGTCCAGATCTGCTTGGAGACCTCCAGAGAAGGCGATGCCCGCAGCCTCCCAAGGCAGCTCCTCACACTCTGGGATGGCTCCCATCAGAAGGGAATTTTTCCTGATATCAAGCCAAAGTTGGCCTCACGGTAACTTCCACCCATTGCTTGTGTTCCTAGCCCTGGGCCCAAGTGAAATAAGGCCAGTCCCCGTCATATCTCCTGTGACCCTTCACCCCTTTGGTTCCTTGCCTGATCCATAAGCCACAAATTTAAAACCCTTCACTGTCTTAGGGGTCCTCCATAGCTTCTCTATGTCCCTTCTGGGTCCAGATTTGGGCACATGAAGTCTGACCAGGATGGAGGACAAAGACTGTCCCCTTCTTATTCCTGAAAGGCATACATGCCTGTTTTTAAGCAGCCCAAGGTGGCATCCATTTATGTTTCCCATAGTACAGACCCAGCACTATCTGGTGCTGTCTAATAATGGAACCCTACTGAAGTGCAACATATACCCCAAGCACATGTGCTTCAAAATTCTAAGATTTAACTATTTCAAAATGAAATTCTTCTAAAAATACATGACCCCAGTTCCATAAACATAAATTAACCTTTTCCCCTGACTTTCAGAACCATCGTCTATTGTGCCAGATGCAACACAGTTGTGTGCTTTACCCTCTTCTCTCATCTGTCATTTTGGCCACTAGTACTCTGACTACTCCTTTTTAAAGTTTGCTAAAGTTGGAGAAATAAGATTACTGATGTGTTAAAAATATATGTAAAAGTAGAGTCAATAAGTTCTTGATAAAGGACCCCAGACTTCTTTGGTTGAAAAAAAAAAACATACACGAGCTTTTGAGAGAACTACTTTAGCAGATCAGACTAGCTCCCAACCCTGCCCCTTTTGGGGGGGGCTCATTTCTGCTCTGCTCTGCCCAGCTGAGGCTGAAATAAGTCAGATGTCCAGCTAAATGTAGTGTTACTGTATACTTATGGGAACTAAGGGGGTCACCATTATTTTCTCTCTGGCATTAACCTTCAACCACATTGCTGCAAGGATACACTCAGCTGCAGATGTTTATAACAAGAAAAATATTTTCCCTCCACAGGAAAATTATATGGGATCGCCAAGATTATTTTTGTTGGAAGACCCACATCATGAGGGTGAGAGCTTTTTTAATGTTTCCAAATGGTAAGTTCTTTTGATGAGAAAAACAGACACTCTACCTGTGCTCAAAACTCTGGCCAGCCCCCCAGAGAATAGGCAGCATTTGGGATGGGGGAACAGCTCAGTCTCGGATGGCTTTTCAGACTTTGCAAAGGGTTGTAAACAGACTAAGCCGGAGGGGCTCTTTCCTTACCTGGTAAACACACCCCTGGCAATACACTTGCCAAGTTCAAGTACGGATTGGTACTAAGCCGGATTTCTTTTGGTGGTTCCCCCAAAAGCGAAGTCTGATTCTTAGACACAGTCTATTTAAAAAAGAAAGAAAGAAAGAAATGTGGCTTGTTTATAAGGACATTTTACATATGGGGACACTGAAACCCAGGAAGAGCAAAGGCCTGCCTGAGGTCACAGAAACAGAAAGAGACAGAATTTGAGCTGGTGACCCAGCCTCTGTTTGAACACTTCTGGTGACAGGTGGCTCACTACCCAGCCAAAGAAAATGATTCCATTTTGGGTCCGCACTATTTGTATAAAGTTCTTTTAATCTGTCTCCCTGTAACATCTATCTGCTGGCTCTAGTTTTATCATTTGGAGTTAATGGCCCTCTTTCTCAAGCTATTCCTTTGAATATCTGAATGCCACTATAATTTCCTTCATTCCAAGTATTCTCTTTGCAGGCTTAATATGCTTTATATCCTTTATATAACATAGATTCAAGACCCCCTTATAACCTAGTTCACCCTCAGCCCACTGAAGTCTCACTTGACCATGTCTCTCTCAAAATGTGGTGCCTGGAAATGGCCCTCCTCTGCAGCGACCAGAACAGCATGTGGTGGAACTGTTGCCTCCCTTAACTTGGACACTAGCTTTTTATTCATATAGTCTAAGAGAGACTGGTTAGCACAGAGGAGGAAGGACTGCTATGGAGTCAGGAAGACCTGAGTTCAAGTCTTCCATCTGACAAGTATGAGGCCTGTGACCCTGACTGAGTTATTTCATCTCTTGGTAGAGAAGGCAATGCCCTGAGGCTCTAAGTTAAAGGCAAGTTGTTAAAGTTTTCTCAGTGGAGAGAGTCCCCACACTGAGAAGATCCCGTTTGGACCAAAAATCATCATCATCATTTAATATAGGCCTCATGCTGCCCATATCTTCTTTTCTACCCAGAGGGCTCATGGTTTTGTCATTGGGCAGAAGACCTGTTTGGGTGAGATTTTGTCTAGGTGCACCCCATCACCAGAATGCTCTTTGTATCTTAACCATGGAGCTATGTGACCTTTGCTGGGCCTCTGACATTAAGCCCTGACAAAATGATCATGGCAGCCCGATGTGGCTCCCATCATACTGATTCTTCAAGTTGTGGTCATATAGTCTCTTGGCCTTGGATGCAGTCAGACTTGATTATCTCCATGCACCCTCATCACCATTCCAGCCAACCCCAGGCTCGCCCACCAGCCCTTTTTGCCTATCTTTTGGCCAGTTCCCTTGTGCCCTTTGGAACCTCTCTTCAATTCCCACCAAGTTCCCCACAGCCCCAGACTTTGTAGCCTTCATGCGTTCTACAGGAAGTAGCTGAGGACTGTCCACCACTGCAGCCCCCATACGGAAGGCTGCTTCTCCTCACTTCCAGGACAGGAGGAGGCTTTGGCAGACTCTGGCTGCACGTCAGTCACCACTTCCAGCCTCTCCTCCATCACTGGCTCTCAGGATGCCTTGCCTTGACTAGAATCTCATGCTTACGAGCCCTCGATGCACATAAGTGACCAATTCTTCAATCTCCTCCAATCCAATCCAACCACCTTCAATCCACTTCAGCCACGAACCTCAATTTTACATTCCAGACTTTGCTATCTTGTAGAATTGTGCCAGCACTGAAGAGTTTCAATTCATCCCACCATCCACTCCTGTCCTTTCAGTCACACCAAATTGACTCTGCCTATCGCTCTTACAGAGACCACTTTCTCCACTCTGGCATTATTTCATAGCCCATGAGCGATGGGAAACTCCTACAAATGATGTTCCAAAGACACAAAGGGAAAGAGTTCCAGTGAGCAGAAGACAGGGCCTTTGTTTAAAGACACTATTGTGGATCCACAGGGGATTCAATGAACAACATGTCCTTTTAGATGACATGTCCAGAAAGTGAGGACAAGGGTGGGCTGTAGGATCACGAAGGCCAAACAAAGCCTGACCTGGTTCTGTAAGAGCATGACAGACACTGAAATTTTCAATGAGCTGAGGCTGGACAGGAATCACAAGGACATTGAAAATGCTTTGGGGGTTTGGTTTTGCTGCATTTTTGAGCCTCTGGTGAAGAGAGGATTCCACAAGGAATAGGAAGGACCACTGAAGTCATAATGGATGGCGTCAAGAGAGAACTGCTCGACTTGGGTTTTCATCTGTTCTCACTCTCTATTACCTCCAGGATACAAGACAAGGGCCCACATTGGGCTCTGTAAAGACCCTTCCCAGATCGACACCTCATACCTCAAGTGCACTTATTATGCTGGTGTCTTATCTCCCTACAGACTGGAGGCTTCATGAGGGCAGACACTGTGTCTTCTCTAACTTTATGTCTCTTCCAGCTTTGTAGAAACTTAATAAATAAATTTTATTGAATAAGATTGCCTCCCATCTACTTAGTTCCTGGTGTATTAGATTAAGAATCTGCGGCCAGTTAAAATTCCTGTCTTTTTTTTTCCCATGAAAAACTTTTGAGTTTTAGTCTTTTTTACCATGTATACTTCACAAGATCATAGGATTTTAGATTTAGAGAAATCTTCAAGGTCATCTAATTCAACCTAACTCCCTTTCTTTACAGATGGGGAAACTGAGGCCCCGAAAGATGAAGCAACTTGCCCAAGTGACCTTGGCTAGAAAAGGGGAAGAGCTGGAATTTAAACTCAGGTCCTCTGACTCCAAATCCAGCATGGTTTCCCTTTTACCCAGCAGTGTTTTATAAATCTCATTGTCAAATTTTATCTGGTTGGATATGACCCAAAGCTTTCTCTTGCTGAGATCTTTCATGCTCTCTGTCCTGTCATTCAGTGAAATAGCTATTCCTCCCAGCTTTGTGATATAGTGGGCATTTGGGTGTCTGCCATCTTTGATCCATCCAAATCCCTGATAAAATTCTGAACAGGAGAGAGCCAGGGACAGAGCCCTGACACATCCCAATGGAGACTTCCTTCCAGGTTAACAAAAATCATCAGTAAACCCCCTCTGCTTGTGATAGGACAACGAGGTATGAAAGGCCTTTGATTCCATTCTCGTCCAGTCCCCATTTCCTGATCTTATCCAGGAGGACACAATAATGATGGACAGTTACTTAGCACTTCAAGGTTTGCAAAGAGCTTTACAAATATTATCTCATCTGATCCTCACAACAACCCTGTGGTGCTATTATTATCCCCATTTTACAGATGACAAAAGTACAGCTGAGATGTTAGGTGACTTGCCCAGGACCACACAGTGAGCAAGTGATTAAGGCAAGATTTGAACTCAGATCTTCTCGACTCCGTCTAGTACCCTATCCACTGAGCCACCTAACTGCCTCATGAATCTTGGCACGTGCCTTACTAAAATCCACCCAGAGCCTATCTCTGGCCCTGCTCTGCTCCGTCAAGTTGAGTACACCTTGCAAAAATGGAAATCAGGTTAGTTTGCTATGACATCTTTCCATGTTCAGTGCTGGGGATCACAGTGTCCTTTTCTAAGCACAAAGATGGAGATCAGAGCATCAAACAAGGAAAATCAAGTCAATTTGATACAATTCAACAAATATTTACTGTGCAAAGGCCTGAGCTGGGTGCTTGGAGAAAACGGCTGCCATCATATTGCTCAAAGGTTTTATCCCAAACCCCAGAATAAATGAAGGAAACCCACAAGACCTTGCTGCCAAATTGTGGTCCAGGCTGGTGGATGGTGGTGGCAGCTGGGGATGCCTAGTGTGGGAGTGGGGGGTGGGGAGGGCACAGGAAGGCAGTCACTGGCCACATCTCCAACCTGGAATACTTTCCACCCAAATCAACTAGACCTGTCCTGGTCAAGCCTGACAGAACATCAACATTTCTATTTTAGAAAATACCAACTTCAGACAAATTGTATATAACTATGGCAGCACTGCTGGGAAAACTTTCCAAGCTATTAACAGAATTCCACAAAGATTCTTAAAGTATTAAGGAAAATAAATGTTTAGAAAAGTTAAAATGCATATTTAAATTATACTCCATGTCCCAGGTTTAAAAAGAATTGTTTTATATTCATTTGAAACTATTTTTAATAGGCACAAAACCTGGAATTAAACAAAACAAGGACCTATGAACAAGATGGAATAGATATGATGTTATCATTTATGATTTCATGTATATATACAAACATACACATATTTGTGTGTGTGTTCATATATGAAGGAAGATTCAATCTCTCATCTTCCTGATTCCAAACTCTGTCTTCTATCCCCTCCTCCATTTTGTAGGTTCAGAACATACCTATTTGTTAAGATGTTGGGGGGGGGGAATTCCCACTTTGAAAGAAAAATACAATTACTGTAAATAGGAATCACTTTTAAAAGTGTGTATATATGTAGATATTACACAGTTAAAGCTTACATATATTATATTATAGTATATATGTTTAAAAGTGATTCCTATTTATATTATATATGTACATATTTACTTATACAAAATATTATGTTTAAGTATAGATGTATATATATGTATGCACATGCACACATATATTCTTAAAAGCAATTCTTATTTATATGTATCATATACACACATCTATACACATATAAAGTGATTCCTGTTCATATATACATAAACATGTGCTTATATACACACATACATGATTTTAAAAGTGATTTCTGTTTGCAGTAATTGAATTTTTCTTTTAAAGTGGGTATTTTCTTCTACCATTTTAATAAATAGGTTGCTCTGAACCTCTGACAGAGCTTGGAATCAGGAAGACCAGAGAGTAAGTCTTCCTTCAGACACATAGTATCCCTATTACTGTGGATATGGCAAAAGGAAAGGAAAGGAAGGGAAAGGAAGGGAAGGGGAGGGAAGGGGAGGGGAGGGAAGGGAAGGGAAGGGGAGGGAAGGGAAGGGGAGGGGAGGGGAGGGGAGGGGAAAGGAGGGGACGGGAGGGGAGGGGAAGGAATTACCTTCCCTCATGAAGTTAACATTCTAATAGGGGAAGAGAATATGTATGGGAAGATCATTTCAGCTAGAAAAGCTAAAGCAATAGTCATTGCATTCATAGAGCAAATGAAAGCCTCAGTTTCCTTATCTGCACAATGGGAATAATAACAACACCTTCCTCACAAATAAGGCAATATAGGTAATGTGCTTTGTGAACCTTAAAGTGTAATGTAAATATTAGCTACTATTACTATTAATATTTTTTTAGATAGTTTGGTGTAAGTGTGTATTTGGTGCTTTTCCTTTTGATAATTTAAATATATCATTACTTTCTTCTGACATTCAAAATAATTGTTATAAAGATATTTTAATAAATCATTCCAGGTTAAACCAAGAAAAAAGGCTATATACTGTTACCAATTTCATGTAACATAAAATTAAGAGGAAAATTTATTTTCTGTCTCTCCATCTGACTCCCATCTCCTTACCCCTGAACTTGCTTCAGTGCTTTTGGGCTGATTTTGTTGCCTGGGCTGACCCGTCCCCAAGCCTCCAGCAGCAGGATTTGTAAAGCCTGGAAGATAAGTCTGCGGCCCTGAGACGGTTCCTTCTGGCAATCCCAACGTGGCTGATGGTTTGTCCTGAGGAGTGCTTGGCCCTGGCCCACCTTGGCCAACCGTGTGCTGATTTGGAAAGAACGGTAAGATCCCTGCTCCTGCTGTAGTCAAGGTCAGAAGAGCAGTTGGGTTAGGAGATAAAATCATCAAGAAATGGAAAACCTTTTACTAGAAATACTTAGTAAGATGGAGGGTTTTTGGTGCTATTAAGTTATGACAGAAGCCCTTCAAATTCATTATATATCTATCTATATCTATATCTATCTAATTCCAGGATAGTCTATTTCTTTCCTTCCCTTTCTCCCTCCTTCTTTGCTCTCTTACCTCCTTCTCTCCCTTCCTTTTTATTTCCTTCCTTTCTTCCTCCCTCCCTCTCTCTTCTTTCCTTTTTTTATACTTCATTCTTTCCTTCCTCTCCCTCCCTCCTTCTCTTCCTTCCTTTCTTCTCTTTCCTTCCTTCTTCCCTCCTCCATTTTCCTTTCTTTTCTTCTACTCATTTTTTATCCTTCCTTAAGCATTTATTAAATGCCTGCTAGGTACCCAGGACAGTGTTAAGTGCTAGAGAAAAACACAAGATGAACTAATCTTGGCCCTTGAAGTGCTTATGTTCTATTGGGGGAAACAATGTGTACATGCTTTAGTAAATAAAACTAGAGAGAAAGTGTGCCCAGGGTGAGCTTGAGGACTACTGGGCAAAGAAGCTGTGCTGCTATCCCTGGGATTTCAGCAGCAAATAAGCAAGTCCACCAGCACACTGGGAGGTCTCCCTGTGGGGAACTGATGGGAAGATACTGCATGCAGCGGGTGCGGAGTGGAGAAGACTTCTGTTCAAATCCACCCCCAGACACTTAGCAGCTATGTGATGCTGGGGAAGTCATCATTTAACCTCTTTCTGCCTCAATTTCCCCAACTGTAATATGGGGATAATAGCAGCACCCACCTTCCAGGCTATTGTGAGGATCAAATGAGAAATTTGCAAAGCACTTTGCAAATATTAAAGTGCCATATAAATGCTGGCAATCACCATCATCATCATCATGATTACTTGTTGTCATTGTTATGGGAGGGAACTTCCCCAAATCGATCACATATGATCCATCTGAGTAAGGAGAGCCTTGTTTAAGGGAAGGACAGTAACAGCTGGAAAGATCCCAAGGATCTTTTGGGAAGTGGCATCTGAGGAGAGACAAAGCTGGGGCTTCCAAGAGGCAGAGGGGAGAAGAAAGAACATTCTGGTGTGGTGAGACAGGCTATGCAAAGGCCACAGGCAGGGGACAGAACATGCTGTACAGAAAGGAACAAAGAGAGCCAGGCAAGATCTGCCCTCTGGGTTATGAATTCCATGACAAGAAGAAAGATGGCATCCTTGACAGAAAGGAGATTCAGAAGAGGGGCAAGGTTGGGGTGAGGGGGAAGAGAATGAGGTCTAGCTTTGGATACGGCCAGTTTGGATGCCTGTGAGACATCCGGGGGTGGGGGAGAAGGGAGGTGTCATCCAGAAGGTACATGGCCATTTCTCCTCTTCCTCTGATGTTGCATCATGTCATGGGGAGGACCCTGGAGTCTCAAAATTGGCTGGTGGAATAACCTGGAAAGGTTTTGCCATGAACCTGTGATTTCGCGGGTGTAAGGGAGTTCACAGTGGGGAGACTCTTTGATCAATGCAGATTTGCAGCTACTGCAGAATTGGCATTCTGGAGAGTTGTCTAAGTGATTCACAGCCAGGATGTGACCTTGAGGCATCACCTGTCATGGGACTATCTACCCTCAAGAGCCATCAGCACTTCGGCTATCAGTCCCCTCCCCCAGGACAGAACTCATTACATTTTTTATTGTAAAGCATTTGAGGGTTTGCTTTTTCCCTAAAATCAGATGGCATTTGTACAGCTTTTTAACGTTTAAAAACATCACATTTGAGCCTCGCAACAACCCTATGAAACAGGTGGCATTATTATTTCCCATTTTATAGATGAGAAAACTGGGGCATACAGAGGTCAAGTGACTTGCCCATGGTCACACAGCTAGGAAATATCTGAGACAGGATTTGACCTCGTTTCCTTACTCTCCTGTGCATTAACCACTGCACCACCTAGCTGCCTTAAAGGAAAAGAAGCCGAGGGTCAAGTTATGATCTTCAAACCTCACAGCGGACTTCTCAGGAAAAACAGAACTACATGAAGGTATGGAAAGAGACCCCATTTACTTTTATGTTCTTCTCCCCGGTGCCCCAACTCTGACTTCAGGGATGGTGCTGCCCCAGCTCCTAGCGCCGTCTGAAGAACCACAGCTGGGGCTTCACCCAGCAATCCAGGTTTCTACAGAAAAGGAAAAGCATTGAAATATCTCTTCTCTTCACAGCAATTCCAAATCTGTTAAATAGAGTATCCCACTGGGCTGGGGGGTGTCATAGGTCTGGAATTCTTGCTACTGGGGAGGCTACAGCTGGTGGATCACTTGAGTTTGGGAGCTCTGCATACACTGGCATTACGTCGAGCCCTGAGGAGTGGGGTGGAGGGGGGACCAGGCTGCTCAGCCCAGGACAGCAACAGAGCAGTGGGATGGGGCCCATGAGTGGCCTCTGCTGTAGCTGTGACTAGAAACACTATTGAGGAGGGAAAAGGGCAAAGTTCATTTAACAGAATTGTTGAGTTAAGCATTACACTTACACTGTTTGTATGAATATTCTCCATCTTCATTAGCTGTTGCTGGGCCAGTTGTAAGTAAGAGAGATTCTGAAGCAATAAACGAGAGGTATTGCTCATAACTGAATTCTGCTAAAAAATGACGGGGGGAAAAAGTCAGCTTAACAACAAATCTTCTCGCGACATAGGATGCTCACCAAGATACCAAAACAATCAACTTCTAGGTACCACCATGCATTCGAATACCTTTCCTTTTCAATTCTTATCAGAGGTTCATTTCCATGAAGACATACTTTCCTCAAAATATCCAAACTCTTGTACCCTTTACTATTATTGTTTTGTTTATTATTGCCATTTCGAAATACAAGATGCATCAGGAAGGAAAGGAGAACAGCTCGACAAGGCACACACAAAACCCAGTCCCATTCTTGATGTCCCGGATGATGTTTCCACTCTAAGGAACAAATGAGTTTAGAGATGAGATAAGGAATGAGTCTGGGGGAGAGGGTGCTCACACTATACCAAATTTTCCACATGTAGAAGATAGACTACTTAAGGAATACCCACTACTCCTGGATACGTCCCAATGTCTAATGAAAGAGCCGTCCTAGGGTCCCTACAGATCTATCTAGATCTGATTCCCATATGACTCATTCCATGTTATAACCAAGTCCAGACAATCAGAAGTCACATTATCTTGTGAATGGTATTAAAAGCCAACAATATTTGTATAAAACAGCAACTGTATTTGTATTAAATGCAATCTATACTAAAGACAACTTGTCTGTATTCAACACAAACAAGTATTTAATGGGATAGATGTTAGGAGCTAATGAAAATGAACTCATGAAACTCATCTCCAATACTCGAGGAGCATTTTCACAAAAGTTTTCCAGTTAAAACGTTCACCATATTCTTAAAGGCATTAATAACCTTACAGCTCAGACAATGAATTCAAGTAAGTGCTTAGTTATGAGCATGAGAATAGGCTCTGGTTTTTCTTTTTTTCTTTAACTTTTTTTTTTTCCACTTTACTGAGACCCAGCATCAGAAAGGGTGGAACTGATCATGGACCACATGGAGCCCTGACTACCTAGCACATGTCAAGGTTTTCTTAGCACAATGTCCAGCACACAGTAGGTGCCCAATAAATATTTATTGATTGACGGCATAGATAAGATTTTAAAATATTTTAATGAAGACAAAATAGCATACAAAAACACAGGGCACCACAGTGAATAGGGTGCTGGGTCTTGAGTCAGGGAGAATTGAGTTCAAATCCAGTCTCGGACTCACTAGAGGACTATGTGACCCTAAGCAAGTCACATAACTTCTGAGGGCTCTAGGCAACTTTCTAAAACTGCAGAGAAAGCGCCAATTTACATTAGAAGAGGGAATTTCCTCTCTTGGGAGTTTCCCATATCAAAGACTGGTTCAGCCCCTATCACTATGATGGCAGTGGGTTTATCCAAAAGGCAATCTTTAATGGCTAGATATAGAAAGTCCAAAGTCATTCTGTCTGGTAGAGAGGGTACTCTGATATCAATCAATCTTTTCACCAGCCTCCTAACTGAAATTACAATTTAACTTCAGATTAACCAAGGACTGCAGTTCTGATCTTTGTCAGAATGGCTCAGAGGAGGTACAGAAATGATCCCATCAGGCCGATATGGCCAGCTGGGAAACCTTCCTGAGGCCATGCAGGAGCAAAAGGCCCCAGCATGCTGTGCAGCCTGGACTGGAGTTTAAAATCTGTACTTCTCAGGAATAAAGGTAAGAGGTCTGTTTGCTGCTTTGCAAGTTAGGATCACTGTTGCCCCTTTGACTGCCCCAGTTCTAAGAATATTATCACATTATCGTGCTTTCAGATATCCTTGAACAATAACACAGTTGGAGTTAAAGCCTTGCTGGAAGCAGGCAACATTCTCCACTGGCTGGCCTGCCTTGCCTGCTTTCCCAGAGCCAAAGTATAAGCAGCAAGCTTTGTTCCCAATAGGCTGTTTCATATTTTATAGCAACCAAGGAGTATGTCATAACTGAATTATCTTTTTTCCAAGTCGTATACCTTAAAAATAATTACATTTTTCATTATTTTCTTTATTATATAGTTGAAAGTCCTTGAATACTTCAGCAGCTAATGACAAACAAAAGCTTCCTCAAATCAGAAAATCCAATTCTATTTAGTTGTGATACACCTGGTGTGGCGGGCAATAGTGTGAAGGAGAGAGTTGAGATCAGGAATTCCTGGTGTCAGGTCCCGCCTTGGCCAAATACTGACTGGGTGACACTTAGGCCATTAGTGCCCCAGGCAAATCTCTGTAACCCCAAGTTACCCAGACTTTGTCAAATAGGATAGGGGAGAGGAAATGAAACCCCCAGGGTTCTCTGGACTGAGATCACAGGTCTGGACCATACCTGGTGTATTTTATTCAGCTGCAAAAATGCAGGGGTGATGGATGGGTTCACCAGATGAGGCAAACTGGCAGAGGCTCCAAGAACTGCTGGAAGAAAAAGGGAAATTTCAATTCCGTGAAACAGTGGAAACTCTCACAAGACATAAGAAAAAGGGCCACAGGAATCCTGAGCGGGCAAAGAATGGGTGTGTCCTTATAATTCAGAAGTGGAAGGGACTGTGGAGATGATGTTACAGATTAGGAAACTGAGGTCCAAAGTAGTTAAGTGACTTACCCAAGGTCACCCTGCTGGTGTCAGAGGTGGGATATATTTATCTTCTTTCAGCTTTCTAATTCAAGTTAGACTGCTAAGGCTGGAAAGAGCCAGTGTCCACCTAGTCCAACTTACAGAAGAGGAAGGTTGGGTCCATAGAGTGAGAGGGGCCTCCCCCAAAGTGACAAAGCAAATACATGGCAGGACATGGACAGAACGATGGATAGAATATGAGAGAATTTGATTTGTTTACCATTAAAACCACAGGTCAATTGAAGTATGGGGCAGCCAGATGGTACAGTGGGTAGAGTGTCTGGCCTGGAGTCAGGAAGACCTGAGTTCAAATCCAGCCTCAGACACTGACTACCCGTGTGATCTTGGGCAAGTCACTTAATTGTTTGCCTCAATTTCCTCACCTGTGAAATGAGCTGGAAAAGGAAATGGCAAATCATGCCAGCATTTCTGCTAAGAAAAACCCAAAAGGAGTTACAAAGAGTCAGACATGTCCAAAAGGACTGAATAGCAAAAAGTTGAAACATTCATAATGTTCATGGATGAGCAGAGAAAACGCAGGGCCACAAAGGCCTCAGGCACCCTACAGTAGCTGACAGAACTGAGGGTGTTCAGCCTGAAGAGAAGGAAACGTGGTAGAGTGGGGGCAGTATCATAATCATCTTCAGATACTGGAAGCCTGCCATGAGGAAAAGGCCCCAGAGAGCAGAACAAGGTCTGCGAGTTGCAGATTTCAACCTGAAATAAGGGAACACTTTAGCAGGTGCTGGTCAGGAGGCAATGGCACCTCCTGTTCTGGGGTCTGGATTGAGAGAGAGGCTGGGGTTGGGGGGGGATTTCGAGGCAGAGATTGCTGTTCAAGGATGGGCTGGGGAAGATGCGTAAGTGCATTGAAAACTATGTCTGGGGTCAGGAAGAGCTGGGCTCAAATCCTCCCTCAGACACTTACAAGCTAGGTGACCTCAGCCAAGTCAGTCTCCCTACGCCTCAAGTTCCCTCTTCTATAAAATAACAGCATTGGGTGTAATGACTTCTAATAACCCCTCTGGCCCTAAATCCATGATCCTACGACCTCTGAGGTCCCTTTCAATTGTGATACACTATGATCCCACCAGCTCTCCAGCCTCAGGAACAGTGGTGGAGCCAGTAACAGAAATGGGGAGATGCAAGGAGAAGGTGGTGGGGGGGAGATGAGCTCAGCTGTGCCCATTTCAATTTCAGCTGTGAGTTGGACATTGAGATTTGCCTGGAAAGGCAGGACTGAAGCCCATCCTGGCCAGGTCCCATTGGGTGCTCACCCCCAGAGGTCAGGGATAATTTAACTCCCTCTGTAGCAGTCAAAAGCAAAGAGGTGTGTGTGTGTGTGTGTGTGTGTGTGTGTGTGTGTGTGTGTAAGTGGGGAGTCCAGAGAGTCAGCATGTCAGAATTTGGGACAGTTATCCGAGGATTCGCTATAACCTAAAACAAACATTCTTAGAAAGGAAGCACACAGATAGACAACGGAAAACCATTAGACAAAATCACTGTATTTTAAAGAATGACCTATTTGGAAGCTAGATACTATTTTAAGCATCAGCCCCATGGTTCCAGGGAGCCCAGTCAAGTTCAAGTGGAGAGGCTCAGAAAGGCAAATGGGGGAAGGCAGACTGGCCATGGCTGAGGAAATGGCTTCCCCCACTGCCCTCTCCCTTCATCTCTCTCTTCCTACTGTTGCCTCCTTTCTCTGTGTGCTCAGTCCTTGACTCTCTTATAAAGGTTGACAAATCCCATCATGCTAAGGGGTGTATCATCCCTGCCTCCATATTCTCACTGGTTTTCATCTCCACAATGCTGATCCCATTGACTGCTTGTGAAGGTAGAGTAGAAGCTTTGGGCTCATCTCTGTAAAAGCAGGATGCAGATCCTTGGCCCCAGGACAAAGGATAAACCATCTGAAGAAGGAGCCACCCGCAGGCATCCTTTCCCATATCTTACCCCTAGTGATTCCTTCTGACCTCTCACATCCTGTGGGGCAGGAGGGAGAGTTAATGGGCTTTGGAGTGAGGTTCCAATCAGTGGGTCCATCAGTCAGTGTTTATTAAATGCTTACTACTTGCTACACACTGGGAATACCAAGAGGCAAAACCCATCAATGTCCTCAAGGAGCTTACATCCTAGTAGCAGAGACTGTGCAAAAACATTGTAGATCTGAGATACAGAAAGTGGAAGTGGAAGGCAGTGTCTGAGGGAAGAGGGCAACAGTGGCTGGGGTCAAAGTGGAAGCAACCGTGCAGCATCTGCTGCTGCCACTTATATAATCCGAGACCATGAGAGCTTCCCCCAAGTCTCTGGGAGCCATGCCTGTGATCTGCACTAAGGTTTTACTAAAGTTAGATTTGTAAAGAAGGTCTAGCCCATATTTGAATCGATATAGAAAACCCCTTATATACTAATAGAGACTCGTTCACGGAGTCACTGAAGCATGGATCCCAGAGGGAAGTTTTTGTTTTTTATCAGTCATATTTATGTATTCCATTTTCATATTCTCATATATGCGCAAGTTAGCTCTCCCAATGGAATGTCTTCTCCTCATTGGCAGGCAATGGCACCCTCTTGTCTTTGTCTCCACAATGCCTGGCACAGGACCTGGCTTGACTGATTACCTCCATTCCTGATTGTCATTCTTGCCTCATCTCAGGCTTGGCACATGATAAACATTCAATAAATGCTATGCATTCATTCATTCATTCATATACTACCTCCTACATGAAGCCTTTCCTGATTTCTCCAGATGCAAGTGATTCTTGCTGATGAAAACTACCTTTTTTCTACGTACACTCCCACACCCCCACAAGAACTTCTCCTTACCCACAACTCCCTAAGGTCCCCAACCCTGGTTCTCTCATCATTCATAGCTCCTTTCTTTTTCCTTACCCTTAGTGATGCAAAATTGTATTCTTCAAAACGGCTCAAGCCTGCTATCCTTCCGCTAGTGACTGGGGGCCAAAGGGAGTTCCTGACCTACTACCCAGCTAGTGGAGTAGATGAGGAGAGAGGGAATTCCTATTTCCTCTACAGTGGAGGGAGATGTGTTCATAGCATCCAGAGTTAGAACCAATACATGTATTTTCTTCTAGAAACACTATTATACTTTGTGGCTTGCTTAGAGAGTGTCAGTGGCACAAATTTTACTTGAGCTGCATGAGGGGTTAAACAGGCTTTTGAAAGTCAGCTTGGGAACCTGTATACCCACTATCAATAACAATGACTAAAGGGGAAAATGCATTCCACGGTCCAGACAATTGACTTAACATCCAAACTTTCGGAATAGTTCTTTTGCTGACGACCAGCCATATATGAAGACAATGCTGTGTTTACTAAAGGACTGAATAGTGTTGTTGGAAAGCAATGCTGCCTTGATTGTTTGTGACAGAATGCCTTTTTATGAAAGTAAAGGAAGAAGAAAGAGGAAGTAGACCTGAAACTTCACAAAGAAAAGGCGTAGCCAAACTATGACCTTTGTTAAAGTAAATGAGTAACACTGTTCTGTTAATCATTATCAACTGAATAAACCACATGCCAGTGACAAGAATTATCTTTATGGTTTGATATTTATTGAATGCAAAAAGTTCTCCACCTCCACACTCTAGGAAGTGCATGCCAGTTTGGACCCCTCCACAGCTCATGGCACCATCTTGCCCATCTGTTTGACAGAGAACCAACTGAGATTTTTAAAAAGGACGTGTAAAAGACTGTGGAAGCAAGGGAGAGGGGGAAAAGAATATATATGAAAATGTGACATTATCCTGTAAAAAAATGTTAAGAGTGCTAAAGGTCAGAATGAGAAGAAATTGATGAAGAAAGTAGCTATAGAGAAAAAGAGGAAGGTCAAAGGAGGGAAAGGATCATTGCCCATTATGGAGTGGACAAGGATTATAGGTGGCACTCTAATTCTGATCTTCTCTTTCAAGGAGAATGAACTCGGGAAAGGAAGGAATGGAACAAAATTCTGTGAGTGAGCGAATGAATGAATGAAAAGAAAAACAGCACTTATTAAGTGCCAAAAACTGTGCCAATCACGGGGGAATGCAAATATAAAAATGAAATAAACAGCCCCTGGCCTCAGGGAGCTTCCATTTGGATAGGGGACGAAAATATAAACATGGGAGTTGGAAATGAGGTGGAGTGTCAGATGACCAGGAAGCTTCACAGCAGCCTGGTTCTGGGCAAGACAGGGTACAAGCTAGGCATTGATACCCACCCCCTTGCCCCCAAAGGAAGGACATAAGAAAGCATCAAGCTGCCCTAAAAGACACTTGTCATATGTATCAGATCAACTATAAACTCAAGGGCTGAAAGCAGGGGTAGATGTGATGGTTGAGCCACTGAACTCCAAAGAGCATGGAAGAAGAGTTATCAGAGGATTGGAAAATGGCAAATCCTTTAATTATCAAAAAGAGAATGAGAATGTAAGGGGCAGGGGGAGGCCAGTGAGTTTGATGTCAATTCTTGGCCAAAAGTTAGACTATATTGCTAATAGGACAGTCAATGGTCCTTTAGGAAAGAAAGCAATGATCATGGGAAGCTAACATGGTTTCAGTATGAATAGGTAAATCCAGAGTGACCTCATTGTCTTTTGTAATGGGGTTATTAAGCTGGTAGGTAAAGGTGATGCTGTAGTTTATCTAAATTTTAGCAAAGCATTCAATAAAATTCTCCCATGTTTTTGGGGAAAAGTAATTGCTGGATGATCATACAATTAGGTTGATTAGACCTGTAGGAATGGATACATCCAAGGAGGAGTCATGAACGGTCTTGGAATCATCCTGGAAAGAGGTCCGCGGTGTAGCACCCTCAAGGATCTGGACTTGGCCTGGTGTATTTAGTAGGCTCATCATAGTATTAGATTGGCAGCATGTGTAACAAATACACCAATGACCCAAAGCTGGGAGGGAGAGCTAACAACACACTCCATAACCCCGTCAAGACCCAAAGACATCCCAATGGGTCAAAGCACTATGCTTAATCCAGTAAGTAAAACTTTGACAACTATGAAGTCTCACACTTGTGTTCTAAAGCCCAACTTCATAAATATAAGATGGGGGAGACCTGACCAGACAATCATTCACCTGAAAAAGATCTGGGTTTCTTAGTGAACTTCAAGCTCAACCACCATTTTAAGAAAGAGCAGAGCCATGCTTCCTCTCCCACCTGGACTCACCAGACTGCTCCTCCTGCTTCCCTCTTACTGCTCTGCCTCTGATGGGTGCCCTATCTTTCTATTCCTGCCGTCTCCCACTTGCCTGATCCCCATTATGTGCTTTCTTCCTCCATTAGATTGTGAGCTTCTTGAGGGGAGGGAGTGTCTGACTTCCTTGTATCTGTGTCCCCAGCAATGAGCACAATACCTGGCATATGGTGAACCTTTAACAATGCTATATATCTATGTATCATTTCTTAACTCTATGTATCTGTGGGCATATCTAGGTATCTGAGTTGGTATTCACGGTACTGGAGCAAAAAGTGCTACAAATAGCTAACAAAAAATACAGTTAATCTTAGACCACAGTGCGTGAGACTGCATTGGTAGATGTGCTTGTGGAGTCAGTCAATGGTCTCTGAAAGATGGTGGTGACTATGAGGGACTGCAGTCATTTAGGACCAGGGAAGTGATCATGCACCTCTTAAACCCTTGCCTGACTGCGCCACACCTGGAGGACAACAGTGTTCAGTTTTCCAGGCTGTATCTTAGATATTAAGAAGCTAAAAAGGATCCAGAGGAAGCAGGATAGTGACGGGCTTAGAATTCGTGCCATTTGAGAACCAGAGGAAGGAGCTGAGGGATGTTTAGTCTGGTGAGAAGAGGTAGGGAGGGCAGAATCTTAGGGACAGCATATGGAAGAGGGATCATATGGCTTCTTCTGCTTGACCCCAGAGGGCCAAGGATCAGTGGGTAGAAGTTACAAAGAGGCAAAATTAGACTTCATGTCCAGAAAGACTCTTTAACCAATGGAATGGTCCCAAAATGTCATGAGATGCCACGAGAGGGGGAGTGGACTCTTCCCCAAGGATGATCTTCAAGCAAAGTGGGAAAGACTTCGTGTTGAATATTCTATGGGAAAAATTCCTCCCTGTGTATATTTTGGCCTACACGGCCACTGAGGTCCTTTCCAACTCAGAATTTTGTGATTCTGTGTGATTCTCTAATATTTACTTACTTTTAATGCTGTTTTAAACATAGGGTTACAAATGTGTTTTTTTCATCAGAGCACCAAAGTTAACACTCAATTTTGAATTTGGAATACAACGTATTTTAACAGCTACGCCCACCTGGCTTACCAGCATGTCCATGTAACTGTGGTTGCAGCAAAATCTGCAACATGGCAGGGTTGTTTAAACTCTTCATGATCTGGACTGGATTTGGCTCTGGAAGTAAACCCTTTCGATTATTGCGCATCTTAAATGAACACAGAAATAAGCAACATTAGAACCAAGATAAATGCAAAAGATACTACTTGTTTAATCTTTGCTTGGGGAATAACCATATGTCTAAATTTACAAATCAAATCTTCCATATTTACATTCAAAATAAGCTCCTTTATGGCATTCATTGGTTATAAGATTCAATCCCAATTTAAGAATAACAACATTTTTTGAATTACAGTTCTGTGGGATCTCCTGCTATGCAACATTTCAAGACCATCACAAGATAGATTAAGAACACACAAAGAACCTTTGTGCATCAATTTAATAGACAGACTCTCATCATAAAATGAATCAATGTTAAAATGACAGAGGTATAGAAGAAATTGGAACGTACTATTAGAAACAGATCGATCCAGCATGATAAGAATACCCTAGGATTGAGGAGACAGCTTCTGGGGTCACAGAATTTCAGCAGCTTGGAGCTAGGAGGGAGGAAATTTGGTGGTCATCTTGTCTACGCTGTCTCTGAACGGGAATTCCAACTACAGTATCCTCAGTCAGTGCAGGGTCATCCAGACTCTGCTTGAAGACTCCGGTGAGGGGAAACCCAGAACACCTTTCTAGGCACTGTGGGACAGCTTGGAACTTAAGGAAGTTTTTCCTTGCATCAAGCTAGCATCATCTTTTTACAACATCTACCCATGGCTCATGATTCTGGGGCCAAGTACCAGGTGTCTAATCTCTCTTCTACAGGACAGCTTTTTCTGGAAATGAAGACAACCATCATGGCCTCTCTCACCCCCCTAGTCTTGTCTTCTCCAGGTTACATAGACTTCATGCCTTTATTAGACCCTTATTGCATAAACTAGAGGCTCCATCACCCCAGCTGCCCTTCTCTGGACATTACCAATGCCTTTCCGAACAAGAAGATTGTTGACCAAAACACCATAAGTACTTTGGCTGTGGTCAAGTCTGGGCTCCAGATGGACACTGACCTATGAATGCTTTCATTCAGCCAGATCCAAATACATCTTCCTGTACATATCCATTATTAACTATGAGCAATTGAGGAGAGAATGTCAAATACCTTGCTCAAAACACTTGATAATAATGCAAGGTGAGGTTAGTCTGGCATGACTTACTCTTGATGAAGAAACCCTGGCTCTCTGATCACCGCCTCCCTTTCTAAATGCTCACAAACCATCTCCTTGATCATATGTGCCAGAATTCTGACAGGAAGTGAAGCAAAGCTGTAAATACCTTATTAAACAATATCTTCCTTGCACTGCAATGATTTCTGGCTTGATTTAAGAAATTGTCATTTAGTTAATTAATATTTCCCACCCCTGAAAGCACTTTTTCAAAATCTTGTGACAAAAGGCAAATTAGGGAGGCAGCTTGTCATAGTGGATAGTCCTGGACTTGGAGTCAGAAGAGCTGAGTTTGAATCCTGCCTCACACATTTCCTAGCCATAGGATTCTGGGTAAGTCACTTAATTTTTCTCAGTCTCAATTTCCACACCTGTAAAATGGGAATAATAGCACCTGCTTCCCAGCATTGTTATTTTATACTACATGTACAGCCCTTTGCAAACCTTAAAGTGCTGTATAATTAAAGTGCCGTATAGCTATTACTGTTATTATTGTTGTTGTTCAAATAGAATGAAAGAATGAGAAGACATTAGACATGACAATCAATGATCTTGGATAGAGGAAACTGAGACAAAAATGCAATTGTCTGCATTATGATCTGTACGAAGCAGTTGTTTCATTTCTGAGAAATTTGGGGGGTTTTCAAAGGCAGCATTCCTTACCATTCTTTGTGCGGCGATCAGTGCTGCCAAAGTACTTCGTCCAGATGCTCCGGGGGCGCAGAAGGACACCTGGACTTGGTTTCCCTTAATCATCATCCCGTCAGCTGCCTGCTGAACATCCTCAGCGTGCTCTGCAGTGTCATATTCAACGACTGCAAACCCGCCTGCATAGTTCCCTTCATCCTGTGCCAACTGACACAATACACATTTTATTTGCAAAGAAGTAACTGAGAGTTGCTTGGAAATATTTGCTTACAAAATTTACTGGCTTTAAAAGATACCTTGACATTTTTCAAGGACCAGCTAATCGTGGTTATGATGCTGATCAATTGAGCAAGTCATTGTGGGTAACATGTTGCAAATGAGTCATTGTAAAGGCTGCGCGTGACCAGAGGGGGGATACCTTCTGGAGAAAGGGAGAATACGAGAACGGGAGAGTGACCCAAAGGCAAAGATGGCCTCTGACGTATTGGTAGGGATCCACAAAGGAATCTTTATAGAAAACATGGACAAGAACGATACAGGATGAGAAGATGTGGGAGGTTTCAATTTGTATCAGGAAGCTGAGGAATAAGAGACGGAAGAAGCAAAGAGGAAAATGCAGACTGGTAGCAAGCAAAATGGCCCAAATGACCATTTGTCTGCTTCAGGAAGCAGGGGGTTCCACTATCATTGGAGATCTACAAGCAAAGGGAAGGGGGGAAGAGAAAAGCACACATTAAGTCCCTTCTATGTAATGGGGAATTGCACTTTATGAATATAATTTCATTTGAGCGATAGACTAGATAACTATTTATTATTCTGTATGTGATAGAGAGGATTCTTTTTCAGGTATGACTAGAAAGTTAATGAGGCTCCTTCCAGCTCCTCTGGGAGGATGCTCATAGACAGCCAGGTGGTGCAACAGGTAGAGTGCTGGGTTTGGAGTCAGGAAGACCTGAATTTGAATCCTGCCTCAGACACTTACCAGCTGGGTGGCCCTGGAAAAGTCAACCTCTCTCAGCCTCAGTTTCCTCATTTGTGAAAGGGGGATAATATCATCTACCTTACAGAACTGTTGTGGGAATCAAATGAGATGACATCTGTGAAGTGTTTCATGAAATATTCTGTAAGTGCTAGCTGTCACCACTGTCACCATCATCATTGCATTTCTCTATGTTGTAATATCATTTTAGCATAATCAGAACCTCAATGGAGTGGCTAGTGCAGGCTTCCCCCTCTTTATCTTCATTTCAAATATTACCCATAAATCTTAAGAGGTTTCAGCTGGCCACTCCCATTCTTTAAAGGGTATATCAAGACTCAAAAATATAGTAAATCAAATTTCAATAATCGGGAAATGATTCTATAAACCAGGGGTGTCAAATTTCAGTAGAAACTGAATGTACATAAAGATCTGCAGGCTGCAAAATGACAATATATTAGCATGATCTATATCCTTTTACATTTTCATTTTGTTAAATATCTCACAATGACATTTTAATCTGGTAAGAAATAATGTTGGACACCAATGCTGAAGAAGGCTCAGACATGATGATCAAATGCCCTTCTGCTTCTCTT
The DNA here is from genome assembly GCF_028583685.1 of Petaurus breviceps papuanus. NCBI lineage: Eukaryota > Metazoa > Chordata > Mammalia > Diprotodontia > Petauridae > Petaurus > Petaurus breviceps. The sequence goes on from NW_027185850.1 coordinate 10,870,071, forward strand.
TGTTGGTTTCAGTTGGTTTCCTGGAGAGGAGGAGGACGATACCATCAATCTGGCTGTTGTTTTTTCTTTTAATGTAATCTCTAGTATACCCATTGCATAGACAGCATAGTACTGGGCATCAACCAATCAACAAGCATTTACTGAGCACCAGTTACGTGGTAGAACTGGGGAAAAAAGACAAGCCAGAGAGCAGGAACTGAGGCAAGAAGACCATTGGTTCAAGTACCACTTCAGACACATACTTAATGTTGCACTCTAGACAATCACTTATACTGTTAGTGCGCCAGTCAGTTCTCTAGGACTATAAGGCATAGAGTGGATAGAGGGAATTGCCTTGTTAAGATTTCCATAGTCTAATGAAATTATAAATTTGGGGAGGAAGGAGGGAGGGAGGGAAAGAAGGAAGGGAAGAAGGAAGGAAAGGTGGGAGAGAGGGAGAGAGGAAAGGAGAGAGGGAGGAAGGAAAGGAGAGAGGGAGGAAGAAAGGGAGGGAGAGAGGAAGGAAGAAAGGGAGGGAGAGAGGAAGGAAGGAAGGAAGGAAGGAAGATAATCCTAGTACACACAGACATTTACTAAATGTTTGTTGGATGAATGTATTTTAAGTCAAAAGGGCATTTGCTCTGGGGATTTGTTTAGGCATTTCTTGCTTTCATCCTATGAACTTCTTCTGAAATTTTATTCCAATGTCTCATTGGAACATGGAGGTAACCCTTAGTTCTCCAATAAAGTGCAAATTTGGGCACATCCTACAACTAGTGAAGAAGTGTATATCTGTTGTCCAAGGACTAGACTAGCTAAATTCAATGGGGTTCACCATTAATTTGGTTTCAGGGGATTAAATAATTTAACCATGGGTACACTCAAAGGCTAGTATCCAATAAGCTTCATGAAGGTTGTATTCTGGTCATATGCCCACACTGAGGAAATTACATATCCTTCCAGTACCAACAAATTTTTATGAACAAGGTAACATTTTTTAAAAAACCAAACATCAAAAGAGAACTAAGTGTTTTGCCATGAACTTGAAGCTTGATATGGCTTGGTAAGGGTGTTCTTGAATACGATCAGAAAGGATATCTAGTGTGCATTTCCTGCTTATTTACTAGAAATAAGTTATTTGACAAAAATAAAACTTTTTTAGAGTTTTTCAAATTAGACATTTATCAAATCTCCAATGAGAATTTGAGGCTTAATTTTTCTATGGAATTGTCCTTTTTTATTTTCAGGAGCTTAATTGATATCCTTTGCTCCACTAGATTTGCTGAGGGCACATTTAAATAAGTTAAAAGGCACTTGGGTAACAATAGAAGAGCCCCATTTTCAAATACCACAAAGGCAAAGGTCTTTAGCCACAGCCTAAGGAAGAAGCAGAAAAAAAGTCTGAAGTTGCCAGTGTCAAACCTGCATGTATCTGTCATCATTTGTCATCATTGGCTCTCTGTCTCTCTCTGTCTCTCTGTCTCTCTGTCTCTCTCTCTCT
>NW_027185850.1:10871650-10896471 GCF_028583685.1 Petaurus breviceps papuanus
CTCTCTCTCTCTCTCTCTCTCTCTCTCTCTCTCTGTCTCTCTCTCTCTCTGTCTCTCTCTCTCTCTCTGTCTCTCTCTCTCTCTGTCTCTCTCTCTCTCTCTCTGTATATATATACTTGAGAAGGCTTTCAAACCTAGGATCTTGAAAGGTACCTACCTGACCAAACACGGGCTTATGACTGAAGGAGAAAACTTGCAAGAGCTCTTGGGAATCCGTGAAGTCCCTGGGGAGTTTATCAATGCATAGGCACTTAGAATGAATGAGATCTATGGTCAGCTGATTCACATCCATCCACTGTGCAAAGAGAGTGAAGCCTCCTAACTGTTTACCCAACAGTTCTGACCGAGCCTTAGCAGCAGAGTCTTTTTTCATGTACTCTACAAATCCATAGCCCTTTGAATGGCCGGTGATTTCATTGTAGACCAAAAAGCACCTCTCAATGTTGCCAAAAGTCCGGACCAGTTCCTCAAATTCTTCTATTGTGAAAGAAGGGGGCAGGTTGGTAATGCAGAGCAAAGCATCTGTGGGCTGGAGCTGAACAGTTATCTCTTTTCCACGAAGAGAATATTGGTGAAATGTCTGGATGGCATTTTGGGCTTGCTCTCCATCCAATAAGGTAACAAAGGCTGAAAGAGACAATTCAATAAACATTTAGGAAGTGCCCACAATATGCCAGGCATTGTGATGACAGAAGTAAGCCCCATAATTTTATAGGCTACTCTTCTCATTTTAATTAACTGATCTTCAATTTAGTAAATTCAGAGAATATAGCATCACAGCTCCAGAGGTAGAAGGGCCTCTAGAAGTCAACTAGTCTAACCCCCTCATTTGACAAATGAGGAAACTGAGGCCTAAAAGGATAAAACAATTGCTCCAAAGTCAGACAGGTGATGGGTATCAGAGATGAGAGTTGGACCCAGGTCCTCTGATTCTGGACACAGTGCCCTCCTACAAAGAAATAATCCTTAGCGTCTAAAGTAGCCAAATGACATGAATCAAGAATTCTATTGCAGAGAATCCTTTGGCATCTTTGTTTTATTATGAGAAACTATGTACTTTCTTCTAGCTGCTCCTAACTCCACAGTGACATCTGAGGTAGGTTTTGGGGTGGTGGTAGTTGTTTGGGAGAGTGTTGTTGATACAGAACATAGTTAATGCTTTCAACAACTCTGAAAGAAAACCTAGAGTATAAAACCTTCTATTCTTCTAAAAGTTCTGCCTTAGCTGACAGAGGGCTTCCCCAACCTCAAAATCTGCAGAAATAGCTTGACCTTTCTCTAGGTTAATCTGGACCAGAGCCTAAACTGGTTACTAACTATAGTCTAAAAAATGACTCCCAATCATATGGAAGCTTGAGATTAAAAAGTAATAGGATAACCATCATCATCAAAAATACTCGTATAATAATTTTGTTGTGATTGCTTCAGACCAGGGATTTCACCAGCTTAGGGAACTCCTAAAGGGGAAATTCCCTCTACCAATGCAGACCAGCAACAAGTAAATGATTTGGCCAGGTTCTTTGTTTTTAATTGTTTTCAGTTGTGTCTGACCTAATTTGGAGTTTTTTTGGCAGATACCAGTGGTTTGCCATTTCCTTCTCTACCCTATTTTTACAGATGAGGAACTGAGGTGAACAGAACTAAGTGACTTGTCCAGGGTCATACAGCTACTGTCTGAGTTTGGATTCGAATTCATGAAGATGAGTTTTGCTGATTCAAGTGAGGTCTTTTCCTAGGAACAATGGGTGACTCAATGGATGGAGCTTTAGATTTGGAGTCCAAAAGGTCTAAATTCAAATCCTGCCTCAAGCACTTCCTAGTTGTGTGACCCTAGGCTGTATCACCTCAGTTTCCTCATTTGTAAAATGGAGATAATAATGGCACCTACTTCACAAGGCTTTTAGGAAGATAAAATGAGCTAACCTTTAAAATGTTTTGCAAACCTATAACTGCTAGATCTTATTTACTGGAAATAAGTTATTTGACAAAAAATGAAAAAAAAATTGGAGATCCCATTTGTTTTTTGTTTAATGGAATCAAACCATTTCATTTTAAGAAGGTTCCCTGACATCAGCTTCACTGGATTTGCTGAGGGCACATTTCTTTCTAACACAAACGAACCCTCTTTACACCGAGTCATGATGCCTCTATGATACTTTATGCGTTGGCATTAATAGTTGTAAATATTAGTAATCATGAAGAAATTTAGTGCATATACATATATATATATGTATATATATATATATATATATATATATATATATATATATATATATATATATATATATATATCTCTTCAAGTTCCATCATTTTGGATGAAACATGAAAACAAAACAGAAGCAGTTTAGTAGCCGCATGGATGAGACGGTTCATTAAACATGCCTACCTGCCTCCAAGAGTTTATGGTCTAACCAATGTCTTATATCATACTCCTCAATAAGGCCAAAATGGGTAACTAACTTATTTATTAAATGTCACATTAAAAAGGAAACAGAAAAATAAGAAATGCCTTTTCGCAGCTATGGATAAAAAAACGGAGAACAAAAAAGACAGGATGGGGCGGAGACAAGATGGCAAAGTAGAAACAGGACTTCCACCCAGCTCTGGCTCCCACCTCCCCCAATTCATGTAAAAAATGACTCTAGAAAAACTATGGAACTACAGAACCCACAAAATGACAGAGAGAAGCTCTCACTGAGGACAGCCCAGCAGGCTGGTAGGAAGGGGCCAGTGCAGTGTGCTTGGAGCCGACCCCACCCTGAGCAAGCTGGAGGTTCTAGCCTCAGGGCGGTCTGACCAGCTGCTGGCTGGAAGGACTTCAGATCACCAGCAGCTGTGGCGGTTTCCAGAATTATCAACCCATAGATGCCAAGGACAAAGTAAGAGGTCAGTGCAATGTGAACTTTGGAACCTGGGAATTCTGAGTGCAATCCAGCCTTTGTCCCAACAGCAAGACACAGCTGAGGCATGGTGGATGTGCAGCTACTGCCTTGTGGCAGCTTCAGAGCTCCTGGTCTGCAGATTGTAGGGGGACCAAGCAACCAGTCTAAGGGGTAATCACTACTGCCTTTACCTGCTTGGATCTAGATTGCTGTCTAGGGAGGAGGTCCTGGGTGCATGAGCAGTCTGCCAGAGTGTGTGGAGGATTCAGAGAGGGCACCCAACTAATACCTCCAGCAGCTGCAAAAACCCCAGCATTTGGGATAAAGCTCCCATTTTTGGTAGCAGAGTTCTACTGTGGCAAAAGCCTCAAAAGTCAAGTAATTGAGTGGCAACATGAGCAAGTAAAGGAAACAAAGCAAACAGAGCAATCCAACTTTACACTCCTACTTGGGGGACAAAAAGGAGCAAAGCATGGAACAGGAGGAAGACAACAAAGTCAAAACTCCTGCACCAAAAGCTTCAAAGGAAAATACAGGCTGGTTACAGGCCATAGAGGACCTTAAGAAGCAGATAAGAGAAGTGGAGATAAAATTGGGAAAAGAAATGAGAACAATGCAAGAAAATTATGAAATGAGGGTCAACAGGCTGACTAAGGACAATAACACCTTAAAAAATAGACTAACTCAAATGGCAAAAGAGTTTCAAAAAGGCAATGAGGAGAAGATTGCCTTAAAAAGACGAATTTTCCAGATGGAAAAAGAATCTCAAAAGCTCAATGAAGAGAATCATTGCTTCAGAATTAGATTGGAGCAAATGGAAGCTAATGACTTTATGAGAAATCAAGATGCTGTTAAACACATCCAAACACATGAAAGAATAGAAGGCAATGTGAAATATCTCATGGGAAAAACTACTGACCTGGAAAAAAGATCCAGGAGAGATAATTTAAAAATGATTGGACTACCTGAAAGCCATGATCAAAGTAAGAACCTAGAAATCATATTCCAGGAAGTTCTCATAGGAAACTGCCCTGATGTTTTAGTACCAGAGGGCAAAATAGAGGTTGAAAGAATCCACCAATCACCTCTTAAAAAAGATCTCAAAAAGAAAACTCCTAGGAATACTACAGCCAGGTTCCAGAATTCCCAGATTAAGGAGAGAATATTACAAGCAGCCAGCAAGAAACCATTTGAATATTGTGGAAACACAATCAGGATAACCCAGGATCTGGCAGCTTCTACACTTAGGCTTGAAATATGATATTCCAGAGGTGAAAGGAGCTGGGATTAAAACCAAGAGTCACCTACCCACCAAAACTGAGTATCATGTTTCAGGGGAAAATATGGTCATTCAGTGGAATAGAGGACTTTCAAGCATTCTTGCTGAAAAAAAACAGAGTTGAATAGAAAATTTGACATTCAGATACAAGAAGCAAGAGAAGCATGAGAAGGTAAACAGGGAAAAGAAATCATAAGGAACTAATCAAAGTTGAACTATTAATATTCCTACATGGAAAAACAATAATTGTAACTGAGGAAACTTTTCTCAGTAGTTGAAGGGAATAGAAATATCTATCTATCTATCTATCTATCTATCTATCTATCTATCTATCTATCTATCTATTTATCTATCTTTTCTATATATGAGGGTATATGGGAATATGAATACATATGTGAATGTGTGTATATATGTTTACAGGTATACATAGATAGAGGGCACAGGACAAACTTAACAGGAAGGGATGATACTTAAAAGGTGAAATTAAGAGGTGAGAGAGGAATATAATGAGAGGAGATGGGGAGAGACAAAATGGGGTAAACTATCTCACATAGAAGAGGCAAGGAAAATGGTTACAATGGAGGGGAAGAATAGGAAGGCAAAAGGGAATGGGTCAACCTTATTCCCATTGAATTTGGCTTGAGGAGGGAATGAAATATACACTAAATAGGGTATCCCACCCTCCAGGAGAGTAGGAGGGGAAGGGGATGAGAGGGGAGATGATGGAAGGGAGGTCAGGCTGGGGGGAGGGAAGTTGGAAGCACCCACTTTTGAAAAGGGACAGAATCAAAGTAGAGAATAGAACAAGTGGGAGGTGGGATAGAAGGGAGGGAAATATAGTCAATCTTTCACAATATATCTACTGTGTTATTGTTTTGCATTAGCTACATATGTACAACCTATACTGAACTGATTATCTTCCCAGTAAGGGTAGGTGACAAGGGAGGAAGGGAATGAATCTGGAATTCAAAGTTTTAAAATCAAATATTCAAATATATACATATATATATATACACTATTATTAATACTATTTTGCATGTAATTGAGAAATAAGATATACAGGCACTGGGGCATAGAGATCCACTGGAAAAGTCAAAAGGGGTATGGGAGAAAATATGGGAGAGAGCAGATTGTAGGAGGGGATATCCTGTGGGACTGCTATTTTGGGGCGGTGGGTAGGGGAAAAATGGGGAGAAAATTTGTAACTCAAAATCTGGCAGAAATGAATGATGTAAATCAGAAGTAAATAAAGCATTTGAAAAATGAAAAAAATGATTTTGAAAATCAAATAAGAGAAGTGGAGGAAAACTGGGAAGAGAAATGAGAATGATGCAAGAAAATTATGAAATGAGAGTCAACAACCTGACTGAAGAAAATAACACCTTAAAAAAATAGACTAACTCAGATGGCAAAAGAGGCTCAAAAAGGCAATGAGGAGAATACCTTAAAAAGCTAAATTTGCCAGATGGACAAAGAATCTCAAAAACTCACTGAAGAGAATCATTCCTTCAGAATTATATTGGAACAAATGGAAGCTAGTAACTTTATGAGAAATCAAGATACTAATAAACAGATCCAAATAAATGAAAAAAATAGAAGGAAATGTGAACTATCTCATTGCAAAAACCACTGACCTGGAAAACAGATCCAGGAGAGAGAATTTAAAAATTATTAGAGTACCTGAAAGCCATGGTCAAAAAAAGAACCTAGAAATCATCCTTCAAGAAATTCTCAAGGAAAATTGCCCTGATATTTTAGAACCAGAGGGCAAAATAGAGGTTGAAAGAGTCCACTGATCACCTCCTGAAAAGATCCCAAAAAGAAAACTCCTAGGAATATTATAGCCAGGTTCTGGAGTTATCAGATCAAGGAGAAAATATTACAAGCTGCCAGGAAGGAACAATTTCAATACTGTGGAAACACAATCAGGATAACTCTGGATCTGGCAGCTTCTACATTGAGGGATTGAAGGGCTTAGAATATGATATACAGGAGGTCAAAGGAGCTGGGATTAAAACCAAGAATCACCTACCTAACAAAACTAAGTATCATGTTCCAGGGGAAAATATGGTCATTCAGTGGAATAGAGGACTTTCAAGCATTCTTGATGAAAAAACCAGAGTTGAATAGAAAATTTGACATTCAGATACAAGAAGCAAGAGAAGCTTGAGAAGGTAAACAGGGAAAAGAAATAATAAGGAACTTAACAAAGTTGAACTATTTATATTCCTACATGGAAAAACTATAATTGCAACTTATGAAACCCTTCTCAGTATGAGAATAGTTGAAGGGAATAGAAATGTATATACATGTGTATGTGTGTATATATATACATATATGTGTGTATGTATGTATACATACTTATATGTATATGTATACATACATATATATGTCTATATAGGAGAGTATATGGGTATATGAATACATATGTGAGTGTGTGTATATATGCCTACAGGTATACAAAACAGAGGGCACAGGACCAATTGAATAGGAAGGCATAATACTTAAAAGGTGAAATTAAGAGGTGAGAGAGGAAGATAATGAGAGGAGATGGGGAGAGACAGAATGGGGTAAATTATCTCATATAGAAGAGGCAAGGTAAAATGGTTACAATGGAGGGGAAGAACAGGAAGGCAAAAGGGAATGGGTCAACCTTATTCTCATTGAATTTGGCTTAGGGAGGGAATGACATACACACTAAATAGGGTATCTCACCCTATTTAGGAGAGTGGAGGGGAAGAGGAAGAGAGGGGGGATAATGGAAGGGAAGGTAGGCTGGGGGGTAGGAAAGTTGGAAGCAACCACTTTTGAAGGGGACAGGATCAAGGTGGAGAGTGGATTAGGTGGGGGGTGGGATGGGATGGAGGGAAATATAGTCAGTCTTTCACAATATATCCACTATGGAAATGTTTTGCATAGCTACACATGTGCAATCTATATTGAACTGCTTATCTTCCCAGTGAGAGTGGGTGATGAGGGGGGAAGGGAGGGAATCTGGAATCCAGGGTTTTAAAATCAAATGTTTAAAAATATATATACATTATTATTATTATTATTATTATTATTATTATTATTATTATTATTATTATTATTTTACATGTAACTGGGAAGTGAGATGTGCAGGTACTGGGGCATGGAGATCCACCATGTCCTACTGGAGGGTCGAGAGGGGAATGGGGGATGATGTATGGGGGAGCAGATTGGGGGAAGGGATGTTCAGTGGGAGCCCTGTTTTGGGATGGTGGGTAGGGAAAATTGGGGAGAGGATTTGTAACTCAAGATCTTGTGGAAATGAATGATGTACACTAAAAAATAAAAAAAGAGAGAAAAATAAAAGATATAACAGATCATTTCAGATACCTGAAATTAAAAATCTTTTGCATGAATAAAACAGATGTAAGTCAGATGAGAAAAGAAGCTGTCAGTTGTGTGTAGGAAGGTGTTGCATCATATATCTCTAATAAAGACTTGATTTCCAGGATATGTAGGAAAAACATACAAACATATAAAGCCAAGAGTCATATTCCGGTGTATAAGTGGCCAAAGTATATGGATAAACAGTTCTCAAAAGAAGAATTATAAGCTTCACACAAGAATATGAAGGATTGCTGGAAGTCACTAATGGTAAGAGAAATAAATGGAAATCAAAATGCTGATGTTTCATCTCACAACCCTGCAAACGAGTTCATATGGTAAATGATGGGAACAGTCAAAAAGGCTGAGTCAAGATGCCATATTGATTGAGCTATGAATTGAATCTGACTATTCTGAAAAGCAATCTGGGATTATGTTAAGAAAGTGATTAAAATGCCCATATTTAAAAAAAATCTTTTAACCACAAGGCATACCACAGAAGTCAAAGATAGAAAGAAAGGTTCTACAGATGCTAAAATACTCACAACAGCACTTTTTGTGGTAACAAAGAACTGGAAACAAAATGGATGCCCATTCTTTGAGGAATGTCTAAACAAACTGATACATGAATGTAACGAGATATTGCATCATAAGAAACGATGAATCTACAGAATACAGATGGGTATAGGGAGGGAATTCGATCTCGATGAGGAAATTCTCTCTACCAACGTGCCTTGTCAACTTTTAGCTTTAGAGCTGCCAGTACTGGGCCAGGATGATTAAAAGGTAGGAGCTGCACCCAGTCTCCCTCCAACCACTACACTACGCTGTCTTTCTCCCATGGGCAGGTATGAGAAAATTTAGACGAACAGATGCAAAATGAAGTAAGTGGGATTCAGAATACAATAGAATGATAACTACAACAATGTAAATGGAAAAGAACCAATAGAAAAATAGAGCACTGCGTACATCAAACTTAGTCCCAAAGAGAAGAGAGGAAAATAGGTCTATGCACATGGAGTTTTGTAATCACCATCTGATTTTGTTCATTAGATTGAATTTTATAAAAAACATTTTTCCCTAATCTTCCAGGGATGATTTTCTGTGTAAAGAGATGCAGAGGAATAGATTTGAAAATGAAGGTGAGGGGCGGCCAGGTGGCGCAGTAAGAGCGCTGGCCCCGGAGTTGGAAGACCCGGGATATGTTCTGGCCTCAGATACTTAACACCCACACAAAATAACTGGCTGTGTAACCTTGGGCAAGTTACTTAACCTCAATTGCTTTAAAAAAAAAAAGAAAAAAATGAAGGTGATAAAAAAGGAAGATATCAATAAATGTTTTGACATTTTGTGGTCGAAAACAAGTTATAATGACAATAGAAAATATATTAATAAAATTAAATTATGTTTACATTATTAGTTGTTATAAATCTTGAATTTTTAAATTATGTTTTGATAATATATGTACTTAAAATGTACCAATTACATGCATACAATTAAAATGTTCAAATCATAAGGGAATATTTCAGAATAGATTTGTTTTACTGTCAACACAAACACTTCAAAACAAAATTATTCTTTTAATTTAATCTGAACATTACCTTCTGGAGAAAATGCAAGGAAAGAGACCTACTAGTCAAGGAGAAAACAATTTTGAGTCCTTAATAATGATTTTACAGTTAATCCTGATGAATATTAGAGAAAGAGCACCATAAATACAGACTGTTCTGGTGCACTTTTATTCAGACTCAGGTCATGTCTCAGTTACATCAGGCATCTAGGTAGATGGACGGCTCAGTGGATAAGGTGCTAGGACTGGAGTCAGAAAGACCTGAGTTCAAATCTAGCTTTAGACACTAGTGAGCTGTGTGAGCCTGGACAAGTTATTTAATCTCTGCTTCAGGTCCTCATCTATAAAACAGGGAGGATAATGGCACCTACCTCCCAAGGGTGTTGTGAAGATCAAAAGAAATAATATTTACAAAGTGATTTGCAAACCTTAAAGTGCTCTATAAATATAAGCTATTATTATAAGGGGGCAAGTAGATGGCATGGTGGATAGAGTGCTGGGTCTGGAGTCAGGAAGACCTGAGTCCAAATCTGACTTCAGATGTGTGACCCTGTGCAAGTCACTTAACTGTATTTGCCTTAGCTTCCTAATCAGTAAAATGAGCTGGAAAAGGAAACAGCAAACCACTCCAGTACCTGAACTGGACAACAATTATTATAAGAACTGAAGAACTCTTATTATAAGAGAGTACCAAGTTGATAGATTCAAGTCATCTGGTGTGAGTGAACCACATCCTTATATAATCAAAGAATTGGCAAATAGGATTGAGAAACAATGTTGGGAAAATTGTGGCAAATAGATGAGGAAGCACAAAACTAGAGAAAGGCAAATTACCAGTTTTCAAAAAACAAAACAAAAGAGGTGGGGGTGGGTGGGGAAAGAATACAATCCACCAAGGCCAGTGAGCTTGACCTCATTTCCTGGAACGTTCTCGAATGTTAAAGTGGCCCTTTTGAAGAGGAAGTGGCGATTACAGACAGCCAGCGTGACATCTTCTAAGACAGATCACGCCAGAACAAGCTTATGTCTTTTCTGATATGATGACTAAGTGAGCTGATCAGCTAGAGAGATAGTTGACCTAGATTTGAGCCAAATATTTCATAAAGTAACTCATGCTCTTCTTGTAGAAAAAAGTAGAACTATGTAGATGAGAGGATAATACCATTTGGTGGCTTTGGAGATGGTTGAATGGCTGGCCTCAAAAAGTAGTCATTAAGGGCACAGTGTTGGCTTGGCAAGAAATCTCCAGTGGAAGGCTCCAGGTATCTGTGATTGGTCTTGTACTGTTTAGTCTTTTTATCTTGTCTCTGATTCTTAATATGTGGGTGACTTGGACAGTCACCAACTTTCCCTGGGCATCCATTTTCTCATCTAAAAACTAGGGTTTACCATTTCTTTTTTTTTTTTTTTGGAGAAAGCAATTGGGGTTAAGTGACTTGCCCAAGGTCACACAGATAGTTTTTGTGGTCTAGGCCTAGATAGTTTTAGTGTCTGAGGCCGAATTTGAATTCAGATCCTCCTGACTCCAAGGCCAGTGTTCTATTCACTGCACCACCTAGCCACCCCTTGGGTTTCCCATTTCTTTCTCCAGCTCATTTTACGGATGAGGAAACTAAGGTAAAAGGGTTAAATGACTTGCCCAGTATCATACAGCTACTAAGTGTCTGAGACTGGACTTGAACTCAGATCTTCCTGACTCCAGGCACTCTATCCACATGCCACCAGGCTATCCCCAGGGATAAGATATATGATCAGTGACTTGGATACTGATGCTGGCAAGGATGACATGCTCATTGAATCTGCAAACATCCATATTCTACTGCAGAGAAGGCAAATCTTATGGGCTGGCCATGTTATTCAAATGCCAAATGTATGTTTGCCTAAAGGACTATTTTACAGATAACTTGCACAAGGCAAGTGCTTGCATGGAGGTCAGAAGAAGTGATACAAGGGCACTCTTAAGGTCTCTCTGAAGAACTCTGGAATTGATTGTGTGACATAGGAGACACTGGCATAGGACCGCCCAGCATGGAGTGCCAGCATCAGAGAAGGAGCTGGGCTCTAGAAGCGAAGCAGAAAAGCATCAGCTCAAAAGAAATGGGAGATGCATAAACTTAGAGCCATCTCCATTCCAAACGTTCACATAGACTATTTGTGCCCAGTCTTTGGTAGAGCTTTCTAGGCTCATACAGGTCAATCAGCCACAGTTGGACACACTATACCTGGACTCCAACAAAGTGATATGGTTTGGTCCTCTTAGAGAATGAAGGACAACAATCAACCAACTGACCAACAATCAGCTGTCTGAAAAAACTTTAATTTGAATTATTAACCCTTTCTTAAGTCTAGACATTAAAAAAAAAAAAACGAAGGATGCCCAGATTTTTAGCCTCTGCCAATTCCCAAGGTGTAAATATTTGTACACTGAGAATTTAGCAAATTCACTGGAAAGGTCTGAGCTGGCCCCAGCACACCCCCAGTTCCAAGTGAACAAAAGTGGAATGAAGTAGAAGGTGGGGGGCTCTCCCTCATTGTATGTATGCCTTCAATCTGAGGCTGGAGGACTACTTGCTAGATGTATTACACTGAGGATTCCTTTCAGGTATGGGTTAGAGTAGATGGCCATTAAAGTCTCTACCAACTTCAAAATTCTACAATTCTGTAACTTATTAAACCCATACAATTTTTGAAATTTTATTACTTATTTTTCACATTCTTTTAAAAAAAATTCCCCCTTATTTCCCTCTTTGCAGCTCCTCCCCTACCCATTGAGAAGGCAAGCAATATGAAATCAAATATACATATAAAATCATGTTAAAAACCTATTTCCATATTAGCCATGGAGAACCCATATAATTTCAGGCCTTACTGATTACTTAGTCCACTTTCAGGAAACTTTAGTTGTTGAAATAGAATGTAGTAAGAATGTGAAAAATAATATCAGGAAAACGCTTTTGGGAAATGGATTAAAAAATTGTTGAGACAGCTCTTTTTGGTAATCTGTTTCCAGGTCAATTCTGCTAAATTCTTCCTGGTTCATTCCTTAGTTCATTTGCTCATTCTTTCATTCACCAATAATTTATTAAGTGCCTACCTACACTGTTCCAGGAACTGAGAATGCAAAGACAAAAGTGAAAGTTCCTGCCTTCTAATCGGGTAGAGGGAGGATAAAATACATGTCAAAATAATATACAAATTAAATATAAGTAATTTTTTTTCCCACTTTCCATACATTTGAAATGTCAAATATTAATTTTTTTCTCAAGAAATAATGATCGTACTAGCACTGGTGGTAGATGGGTCAATGTGTGAGGAGGTCTTGGGAAGCATAAGAACTCACTATTTTGTAAGTCAAATGTATGCCTATTTATTTCCTTGTGAAAGTTCGGATAAATACACAGAAACCTTTGACTTCTGCACTGGAATCCCATTATAAACTGGAATTTTCATGCCATTTTTGCCACGGCTTTGTCTCCCCTTAGAAGGGCGGCCGAGTCTGATGCCAGGCCAATCTCAACGTATTTTCTTGATCTTCCCTATTTCAATAGAACCCTTTCCTGAAATTCAACTTCAGGAAGCTCTGGTTGCAAGATTACAATTTAAAACAGTAAACATCTTTGACCAGTTCACCTCTGAGCCATTTGTTTCTTCTGGTACCATAGCATGTCACTGAGAAGAGAAAAAAAAAATATTGAAAAGTAGAAATATATCCATATTAACTTTTACAACTCGGGACCATAACTTTTTCTAAGTTTTAGAAATGATGGAAGAATACCACAAAACAAAAGAAACAAACAAAACCAACATGTCTCAGCATCTAACACAATACCTGGCATACAGCGGACCCTTAATAAATACTTGCTGACTGAATGATTGAATAAATTAAAATAAGGAAGCCCAGAGTAACTTGAGGAAGGAGAAAGTGCTAACTCTCAGGGAAGGCCACAAAGATGCACCACCTGAAGAAAGCATTGAATGAAGATTAGTCAACAAACATTTCCTTAGCAAGTACTACTGCCAGGCACTGGGCCCTGGGCACTGGGCTGGGTGTCACAGATACAAAGGCAAAATCAAAATGGGCTCTGACCTCAATGATTTGCCCTCCTAGAGAGAGATGACATGTGCATATAAAAGCTGATAGAAAAGGGATAGAAAATAACCTGAAAGGAAAGGCACCAGCTGCTGGTGGGGGATGTAGGGGGTCCACTGAGCATCGTGCAAGAAAGTGGCAGTTGGGTCTGGAAGGAAATCAGGATTGAGATTGGCTGAGTGGAGGAGGGAGGAAATTCTAGCCCATGCAATGGTTTGTAAGAGTCCAAGGATACAGGTGATGGAATGGTGCATTCAGGGAACAGCTGAGAGTTCAGATGTGTTGGAAGAGACAATATGTGAAGAAGAATAATGTAAATTAAATCAGAAAAGGTAGGTGGAAGCCTGATTATGAATGAGCCTTAAATATCTCTTAAAACATTTCTTCCTTCCATCTTTTTTCTATTTCCATTGCCAAGAACTTAGAAAATGTCTCTAGTACAGCCTACCTGGTTTTTGTAATAGCATCTTTTTTTAAAATGCTTTATTAACTTCTGATTTACATCATTCGTTTCCGCCAGATTTTGAGTTACAAATTTTCTCCCCATTTTTCCCCTACCCGCCGCCCCAAAATAGCAGTCCCAGAGGATATCCCCTCCTCCAATCTGCTCTCTCCCATATTTTCTCCCATACCTCTTTCGACTTTTCCAGTGGATCTCTATGCCCCAGTGCCTGTATATCTTATTTCCCAATTACATGTAAGATAGTATTAATAATAGTATACACACACACATATATATTTGAATATTTGATTTTAAAACTTTGAATTCCAGATTCAGTCCCTTCCTCCCTTGTCACCCACCCTTACTGGGAAGATAATCAGTTCAGTATAGGTTGTACATGTGTAGCTAATGCAAAACAATAACATAATAGATAGATAGATAGATAGATAGATAGATAGATAGATAGATAGATAGATAGATAGATAGATAGATAGATATTTCTAATCCCTTCAACTACTGAGAAAAGTTTCATCAGTTACAATTATTGTTTTTCCATGTAGGAATGTTAATAGTTCAACTTTGATAAGTTCCTTATGATTTCTTCTCCTTGTTTACCTTCTCATGCTTCTCTTGCTTCTTGTATCTGAATGTCAAATTTTCTATTCAACTCTGTTTTTTTTTTTCAGCAAGAATGCTTGAAAGTCCTCTATTCCACTGAATGTCCATATTTTCCCCTGAAACATGATACTCAGTTTTGGTGGGTAGGTGACTCTTGGTTTTAATCCCAGCTCCTTTCACCTCTGGAATATCATATTTCAAGCCTAAGTGTAGAAGCTGCCAGATCCTGGGTTATCCTGATTGTGTTTCCACAATATTCAAATTGTTTCTTGCTGGCTGCTTGTAATATTCTCTCCTTAATCTGGGAATTCTGGAACCTGGCAATAATATTTCTAGGAGTTCTTTTTGAGATCTTTATCAGAAGGTGATTGGCGGATTCTTTCAACCTCTATTTTGCCCTCTGGTTCTAAAACATCAGGGCAGTTTTCTTTGAGAACTTCCTGGAGGACGATTTCTAGGTTCTTACTTTGGTCATGGCTTTCAAGTAGTCCGATAATTTTTAAATTATCTCTCCTGGATCTATTTTCCAGGTCAGTGGTTTTTCCCATGAAATATTTCACATTGCCTTCTATTCTTTCATTTGTTTGGATATGTTTAACAGCATCTTGATTTCTCATAAACTCATTAGCTTCCATTTGCTCCAATCTAATTCTGAAGCAATGATTCTCCTCATTGAGCTTTTGAGATTCTTTTTCCATCTGGAAAATTTGTCTTTGTAAGGCATTCTTCTCCTCATTGCCTTTTTGAGCCTCTTTTGCAATTTGAGTCAGTCTGTTTTTTAAGGTATTATTTTCCTCAGTCAGGCTGTTGACTCTCATTTCATAATTTTCTTGCATTGTTCTAATTTCTCTTATGAATTTTTCTTCCACTCATCTTATCTGCTTCTTAAGGTCCTCTATGGCCTGTAACCAGCTCGTATTTTACTTTGAAGCTCTTGGTGCAGGAGTTCTGACTTCACTGTTTTCCTCCTGTTCCATGCTTTGCTCCTTTTTGTCCCCCAAAAAGGAGTGTAATGTTAGAATCTTCTGTCTGCTTTGTTTCCTTTGCCTGGTCATGTCGCCCCTCAGTCACTTGACCCCTGGGCTTTTTGCCACAGTAGGACTATGCCACCAGACAGGGGAGCTTTCGTCCCAAATGCTGGGGTTTTCTCAGCAGCTGGAGGTATTAGATGGGTGCCCTTTCTGAGGCCTCCACATGCTCTGGCAAGCTGGACACACACCCCAGGACCTCCACCCTAGACTGCAATCCAGATCCAAGCAGGTTAAAACAAGAGCGATTACCCCTCAGACTGGTGCTTGGTCCCCCTACACTCTGCAGGCCAGGAGCTGAAGCTGCCATGTAGCACTGGCTGGCTGTGCTGGCATCTCACTCCCACTTACTGGGTCCCAAAGTCCAGACTGCACTGACCTCTCACTTTGTCCTTCACATCTAAGTGTTGATAAATCTGGAAAAGGCCACAGCTGCTGCTGATCTGGAGTCCCTCCAGCTGGGGCTGGGCTTGGGTCCCAGAGCACTGAGCTGGATTCCTGCAGGCCTGCAGGACTGTCCTCAGTGGGAGATTAGCTTCTCTGTGTCATTTTGTGGGTTCTTCAGCTCCAAAGTTTGTTTAGAGTCCCCCTTTTACATGGATTGGGAAAAGTGGAAGCCAGAGCCGCGGGAAGGTCATACTTCTACTCCGCCATCTTGGCTGCACCCTCAATAGCATCTTTTTAAAATGAATGAATGATTATTATATAATACATTATACATAAATAATATATGTATAAATTTTATTATAATTTATTATTAATTAAATTTTAATTAAATAAATTTGTGTGTTTTTCTACATTATCATAATTTCCCCAGTCTTTCCCTCTTTCTCTCCCCTTCTCAGGAGCCATCCCATATAATACATAATATTTTTAAAGACAAAGCAAGTAAATGAGGAAAACAGTATGACTGATCAATACATTGAAAAAGGCTGAGAATATTTACAAAATACAACACTTGTGAACCTTGAAGGGGGCAGAGTTATCTGCCTTTATCCCTTCTTTTGAGCCTGTTTATTCTTTTATTTTATTTTTATTCTTTTGCTTTTTGGGGGGCAATTGGGGTTAAGTAACTTGCCCAAGGTTCATATGGCTAGTGTTGTGTGTGTGTGTGTGTGTGTGTGTGTGTGTGTGTGAAGTGTCTGAGGCCGGATCCAAACTCAGGTCCTCCTGACTCCAGGGCTGGCGCCCAAGCCACGTTTATTCTTTATAATTTTTCAGCATTTACTTTTGATTTTGGTTTGTGGTTTTGTCTTTCTGTTTATGTTGTTATAGTTATTTTATATATTGTCCTCTTGGTTCTGCCTACTTCCGTTTTCATTAGATCATGGAGCTCTTTCCATGCTTCTCTATTTTCATTACACACATCATTTCTTATAACACAGGAATATTTCATTACGTTCATATCCCACAATTTAGCTAGTCATTCCCTAAGTGATGGGCATCTACTTAGTTTCCAATCTTTGCTATCACAAAGAAGCACCACTGTAAATATTTGGGTGTATATGGGGTTATTCTTATCAGTGGCTTCCTTGGAGTATAAATAATGGAATCTCTGGGTATGAACACTTTAACCACTTTTCCCCCCCCCATAATTGCAAACTGCTTTCTAAAATGGCTACACCAATTCAGTTCCCCCAGCAATGCACTAGAGTACCTATCTTCCCCTAACTGTTCAACATTGACGATTCCCAAATTTTGTCATCTTTGCCAATCTGCAGAGTGTGAGGTGAAACTCAAGTTATTTAGATCTGTATTTCTCTTATTAATTTGGAGCATTCTTTCATGTGGTTATTAATGCTTTGCAATTCTTTTGAAACTGTTCATATCCATTTATCTTTTGAGAATGGCTTTGGGTCTTCTATTTGTCTATCACTTATTTGTGAATTTTGGATATTACCTTATCAGAGTAATTTGATTCAAAGATTTTTTTTGTCATTTTCCTAGGTGCATTAATTTTATTTGTATAGAAGCTTTTCAATTTCACACAATCAAAGTTACCTATTTTATATTCTGTAATCACTGCCATCCTTGGTTTGGTTAAGAATCCATCTCCTACTCACAGCTGTAAGAGAATATGATCTCTTTCTCCTCTAATTTTTAGTTGTATGATTTTTAATAAGCCACTTAATGTTTTACGGAACATGGCATAAGGTGTTAGTCTCAGTCTAATTTCTGCCAGATTGCTTTCCAGATTTCCCAACATTTTTTCAACTAGAGATTTCTTTCCTAAGTAATTTATGTTTTCCAGTTTATTATGTTCCATTTTTTTCTGATTCTCCCTTGTCTAGTATGTTCCTTTGATCTCTCTATTTTTAACCAACACC
This sequence comes from Petaurus breviceps papuanus, assembly GCF_028583685.1. NCBI lineage: Eukaryota > Metazoa > Chordata > Mammalia > Diprotodontia > Petauridae > Petaurus > Petaurus breviceps. The sequence goes on from NW_027185850.1 coordinate 10,889,241, forward strand.
AGATGGTTTTGATGACTGCTTGTAATGATGCATTTTGAGATCTGGAAGTACTACTCCCCCATGTCTCTACCTACCTACTTCTGGAAGTACTATTCCTTACCTCTGTCTCTACTTTATTATTTCCTTTGAGATTCTGTATATTTTACTTTTTCAAATAAATTTCATTATGTTCTAGTTCTCTAAAATATCAATCTGATAATTTGATTGTTACAGCATTAAAACTACAAATTAATTTTTGATAGTATTGTCACTTTTATTATATTGACACAGCCCAGTCATGACCATTGAATATTTCTTCTGCTATTTCCTTTGTTATTTTATTTTTACTCAATTACATGTAAACAACAAAAAAGTTTTTTTTAAAGCAATTGGGGTTAAGTAACTTGCCCAAGGTTACACAGCCAGTTACTTTGTGTGGGTGTTAAGTATCTGAGGCTGGAGCTGATCCTGGGTCCTCCTGACTCTGGGGCTGGTGCTCTTACTCACTGTGCCACCTAGCCTCCCCTTAAACAAAAATTTTTAACATTAATTTAAAACAAAATGAATTCCATGTTATCCCTGTCCCTCCCTCACCTCTCCCCTCCTTGTGAAGGTAAGCAATTTGATGTACATTATACATGTGCAGTCATGCAAAATGTCTAATATCAACTGTGTTGCAAAAAAAAAAAATACAGACCAAAAAATCTGCACCAAAAACAAAACCAAGAATAATAAGGAAAGTTTTAAAAGTCTGCTTTGATCTGCATTCAGACTCCTTCAGTTCCTTCTCTGGAGGCGGATAGCATTTTTCACATAAGTCCTTTGGAATTATCTTGGATCACTGTATTGCAGAGAACAGCTGTCATTCACAGTAGATAATTGTACAATATTGCTGCTACTATGTACAATGTTCTCCTGGTTCTGTTATTTCTTTAATTATAATTTTGTGTGCTTTGGTTGGCTTATTCCCTAGATATTTTATATAATTTGTAGATATCTGAAATGGGATTTCCCTTTCTATCTCTGTCTCTTGAATTTTGTTATTATTATACAGAAATGCTGCTGAGTTTTTATTTTAAAGCCAGCAATTCTACTCTTAGAAGGCTAGGAGGAATAGGAAAGAGAGGGAGCTCTACTCGCCTGACCTGTCAGAAGGAAAGAGAAACAGGACAGAGGGAACAGAATTCTAACTTTCTGCTCTCCTGACTACTACTTAATGGAAATGAGCTGTTGTTCAGCTCTCCAGCTCTGCTGGCAAGGAAGAGAGAGCCAAAGTGATTCAAGAATACTTAGGACTTTTTTGTTAAGAAAATCTCCCCCCCCCCCACTTTTTAAAACATTTTAAAAGCTTTGACTTCTAAATTCTATCCCTCCCTCCCTTCTCCCTTCCCTGAGATGGTAAACAATCAAATATAGGTTATACATGTGCAATTATATAAAACATTTCCATATTAATCATTTTGTACAAGAAGACTCAAATAAAAGAAAAAACCAAAGAAAGAAAGTGAAAAATAGTATGCTTCAGTCTGTATTCCATCAATATCAGTTCTTTGTCTGGAGGCAAATAGTATGCTAGTCCTTTGGGATTATCTTGGATCATTGTATTGTTGAGAATAGAAAGGTCAAAGAATACTTACTACTTCAAGTCCCATCAACTAACTTCAGCTAAATCCTCAGCTTCTCCTCACTGCATGTACCGTGTTTCCCCGATAATAAGACCTATCCCGAAAATAAGCCCTCCCCTTACTGTGTAAGATTCCTCTAAAATAAGCCCTCCCCCGAAATTAAGCCCTATTGAGATTGCTACTGTAGTGAAGGTGATCCCCTGCGCTACATGCTACATTACGGTACCCTCTGTATGCACCGTCCCCCCCCCCCCCGGGTGAAACGCATGCCACGCTCTGAGCTGCATCCAATCAGAGCTGCAGCAGTGAGCGCGTCATCCTGTCCTTCCCCAGTGATTTGCTTGCTGGCGCCATTGAGAGCAGTGCTGCGGAGGAGAGCTGAGGCAGGACAACATAAAAACCCGGTATGTAAGCGGGAGTGAGGGGGCATGATGGAGGATAAAAAGGGCATGATGGAGGAAAAAAGAAGAACTCAGGGGGCATGATGGAGTGAAAAGAAGGACTGATGGTCATAATTTTATTATTCTGTCTGTTTTGACCCCCAGACATGAGTACAAAAAGGAAGAGCTATACTGTTGAGTATAAGAAAGCAATTGTAGAGGAGTCACATGGCAAGAATCTTGCAGTTTTCTGTAAAGAAAAACTTTTGGATCTTCGAATGGTCAGAAAATGGAGAGCAGATTATAATAACCTCAATCAACAGGTGGATGAGGGAAAAGGGAAAAAGCGCAGGTCTGGATCAGGTCGGCAGCCCTTATATCCTGACTTGGAGATCCTCATTGGTGAATGGATTCCTGACAGGAGAGCAAAGGCCTTGGTTGTGCGCAGGGCTGATATTCAAGCATTTGCCCTTTCAATGGCACCAGAGTTTGAAATGGTCTCAGAAGGATTCAAAGCATCACAACACTGGTTGGACGGTTTCCTTCAACGGTATGAACTGTCCCTAAGAAGATCAACAACACTGTTTAAGCTGGAAGATGCTGAAGTTATTAAACATGCACTTGCATTCAAGTCCTTTATTGATAGGATCGACATTTCCAAGTACCAAACCTGCAATATGATTGCTATGGATGAAATTGCAGTGTTTATGGGACAAGGATCTCAAACAACAATTCATCACAGGGGTGCAACGTCAATCTACATTCCCACCACTGGCTATGAAAGTGCACGGGTCACCTGTGTTTTGGCAATTTGTTTGGATGGAAAGAAAGCCACACCTCTAATCATCAGTAAGGGCAAGAAAGATAAGATTGAACGTGTATCTGGCATTTACATTCTTGAAACCGAAAAAGCCTGGTGTACACAAGCCGTTATAAGAAAGTGGGTTGATTTAATGCTGCCACTTGTTATGCGAGGTAACCGAAGAGGTCTGATAGTCTGGGATTCAGCCAGCACTCACCGCGCTAAAGAAATGAAAAACTTCCTTGCAGAGAGAAGAATAGATCAAGTAATGATTCCTGCAGGAATGACTGCCTATCTCCAGACCCTTGATATTGCAATAAAGAAGCCATTCAAGGACCATTTGCGCATGGAAGTCAATGACTACATTGAAAATAGAATGGAAAGAAATCAGCGTGGAAACTTTGTGAAGCCCTGTCTGCAAGAAGTCGTGACTTGGGTGAAGAAGTCACGGGATAAAATTACTGACAGCTGTGTCGCCAAGGCACTACGAGCAGGTTACCTGGACAAGACATATTCATTTAAAGAGAGCTATATTGCTGGACATGACATATTGGGTCCACTTCTTCTGAAGGAAATGGAGGCGCAAGACATCCAGGACGGAATTCAGGGTATGGACACTTATGACGATGTTGTTGAAGAAGATGACATGATCATTATTGAATAAAGGTACATTTTTTTGTTCCCATTTACCTGTTTATTAAAATTGCTGTCAATGTTCATTAAAATAAGCCCTCCCCTGAAAATAAGCCCTCTGGTGTTTTTCTGTCCAAAAAAAAAATAATAAGACAGTGTCTTATTATCAGGGAAACACAGTAGGAGGCAATATCTTATCTCTCCCATTGAGTGTTCTGTCAGATAGAGGTTGGCGGGTCTTCTCTTCCTTTTTCCAATGGACAAATAAGTTTAGAATCAAGAGTTCTGCCTTCTTCTTAAGAGAAAGCCACCTCCTTCTCCTGGATAGAGCTGAATGAATTCTTTTGCTCCCCATGCTCTTGGTTCCATCAGCTAGAAAGTACCTACTAATCATCAGTAATGTAATGTTAATTACATTACTGACAAGAACAGCTAAGCAGGCTGGTGCTCATGAGCCATCAAAATCTCCCTATTACCTTCCAGGCAAAGTACAAATTTCTTAGCTATCTATAATATGACAGGGTCCTGCCTTTGCAGTCAAATCACAGGTTCCTAGAATGAGAGCTGGGAGAGACCTTAAAGGTCCTTATTGTGCAGATGAGGAAACTGAGGCATAGACAGATTAAGTGACTTGCCCAGGGTCACCTAGCTACTAGGTGTCTGAGGCAGGATTTGAACTTGGGTCCTCCTGAAATACAGTCCAGTGCTCTACCTTCCCCACCACCTAGTGCCCTTTCTACTTTCTCTGTGGCTCTAGTAAGAATAGACTTGGACTACCTCCATGCATTTGCTCATGTTATTCCTTATTCCTAGAATGTCCATTTAGTAAAGGTTATTAATATTATTTTGCAATCAAGAAAACTGGCCTCAAAACATATTGGCATTGGACAAAGTACCATGATAAGAATTACACAGAATAAGAGAATGGGCTATGTTGCCAAGGCATTGATCATCAGCAGGAGCTCCTAAGTCTGGGGCTGTTGACTTCCAAAGTGGGAACCTGGCCATGATTTCACCAGGTATTTAAGAGTGACAACTCTACTGAAGAAAGCAATCCTTTGTTAAATGTCTTCTGTGTGCACACTAGACCCTGGACATTCTCTGGGACTAAAAAATGCCAAAACAAAAAAGGAAAGCAGACCCTGGAAGAATCTAATCTATTCAACTAGAGGGGATGGGGCTTAAACATGTATTTGACAACCAGGTAAAGTCAGAGACTCCGGAAAGACTTCCCATTGTGGTGCCAGAGTTGACCCACCAGAGGTGGAGGTGAGGAAGGAAGGAATTCTAGGCACTGGGGCCAGCCTGTGCAAAAGTGCAGAGACAGAGAATAACACATCGAGGTTAGGAGAACAGCTACAGTCCTGATTGCTGGAACACGGAGAAAAGTAAGAGGCAGATTGTACAGGGCTGTAAAAGTAAGTCTGAAGGGTTTGTGTTTCAATCTAGAGGAAATAGGGAGCCACTGAATATTTTTGAGTAAGGGAGTAACATGGCCAGCCTTGTGATTAAACCATATTAATTTGGCAGCTCTGTGGAGGATAGAAGGGAAAGAAGAGATACAAAAGAGGGAGAAGAATAAGGGGGTTATTAATCCAACAGTCATTAATGGAGACAATGAATACAGCAAAGTCACAGGACACAAGATTAATTTGCAAAAATCATTTGAATTCTTATTAACCAGAAACAAATGTCATGAAAATATCTTTAAAAGCTCATTTATAACAAAATCCATCATATATTTGGGAATTAATGCCTAGAAATGCACCATGCCTACATAAGATAACTTAAAACTATAATGACTAAAATGAAGGAAGATCTAAACACCTGTAGGGACAGTCAATGATCATAGATGGACTGAATTAACATCACAAAGAATGACAAGTCTCCAAACCAATTTATACATTTAATGAAATGTCAATCAAAATATCAAGATAACTTTACAAAACTGGCTAAAGTCAGAATGAAATTTTAAAAGTAAAACAGTAAACATTATCAAGGAACATGCTGGGAAACACACAAGCTATCATCGGGGTCGTTCACTTGTCGACTTTAAAACCTACCAGATAGCAGTTATTATCAAAATCATCCAATGCTAGACAAAATTTAGATCAATGTAATACACTATCTATTCAACCAAACATCTGGAAAATCCAAAGAAAAGGAAAACTAGAAAGAGGATTCTCTAATGAATACTGGAGGAAACGGACGGCAATTCAGCGGAATGTGGATTTAGAGCATCATATGGCACCACCCGCTTCGCTCCATTTCAGCTGGATTTTAGACAAACATAAAAAGTAACTATAGAAGGTTAAAATGCAGGAAAAAAGAAATGTGGTGCTTAGTTAAATTTTGGAAGGAAAATAAGTTTTCTTCTATTCAACAAAAAATTGTTACTGGGGCAGCTAGGTGGCGCAGTGAATAGATCACTGGCCCTGGAGTCAGGAGGACCTGAGTTCAAATCCAGCTTCAGACACAACACAAAAACTAGCCATGTGACCTTAAGCAAGTCACTTAAGTCACCCAATTACCCTACCTTCCCCCCTCCAAAAAGCAAAACAAAAGAACAAACAAAAACCAAAGAATTGTTACAGACAAGACAGATGTAATTGACAATAAAAAATATATATATTTTTAAAGCCTAGATATCAAAAAACAACAATTGAATAAAAAGACCATATTATGGGAAATACATTGAATATGAAGGATAAGAAATTGAAATCTAAACTGCATAAGAAATGGCTTTAAAATGTCCAAAGGTAACATGAGGTCCATGATGGATAACTGATCAAAGGCCATGAAATAACCACTTGAGAAAATATTCATTCTCGTGAATAATAAAACACATGTGAATTAAAACAATTTCGTAGTACTCCTTCATATCAATCACATTGGTAAAAATAATTATACTAGTTAGACTTTGGAAAAGCATTTGCATATTCTCTGCTTGTGGAATGGAATAGAATGACTGAGTAAAAAAAATATTTATTAAGCATTTACTATGGAACAAATAATTAAATGCTGGGGATACATATGCAAAAAAGCAAGACAGTGCCTGGTCTTCCAAGAAGCTTCTTAAAGGGGCAATTGACACATAGAAGGAAGGAGGGGTCAGGGAGGAATGATAAGTGGAGTCATACACAAAAGGAATGACAGTTCTTTCCAGGAAGGGTAACACTGATTGGATTTTTGGCATCTGATGTAGAGGTAGGAAAAGGGTTTGGCAGGGTGGTGCTGGGTGGGAGCTAGATAACAGATATAGTTAGAAGGTCCAGCACAACTGCCCAAAAGGAAAACCATCAAAGTGAAGCGACTGAAAACTGGGGAAATGTTTTGATGAAAATGTGCCAGGACACAGACCACCAAAGTGACACAAACTATTAGACACAATGGTTCCATGATTGTGAATATATCCTGAAAGTGTTATCAAAAACAAAACAAAAAGACCATTTTGTTCAAAGATTTTATTGAAGCCTTTTTTTTGTAATACTGACACTATTGTTGTGGGACTGTGTTACTTCCATATTTGTCCTCAGTTACCTATTTTCTGCCTTCCATTTTTCATACTTAAAAAAAAAAAATCCATTGTCTAGTAAGTTTCCTATCCAGCCAGGCTGGCTTCTATTCCTTCCATTTGTAGCATTATATGGGACGGAGCTGCCTAGATTTGGCTGTTTCTAGCTTCCTGCTCCTCTTAAATCAACAATCTTTTTAGATTTTTTTAGTGTATGGGGTCTCACCTATCCTATTTTTGGAAATTGCTTTCTTAGAATCTAGTATACACTGTAGGTTGTGTTTGACATCACCACACT
>NW_027185850.1:10896571-10907176 GCF_028583685.1 Petaurus breviceps papuanus
CTCTCTCTCTCTCTCTCTCTCTCTCTCTCTCTCTCTCTCTCCCTTTCCCTCCTTCCTGCACCCCATCACAAGTTCTAAGATGATAATGCCATTTTCTCCAAAGGTTCCAATCATTTCTTCCTGACAATTAATTTCTCCTTTTTAGTCAGAATCAAGTCTCAAATAGTCCCCTATATGGCCTACTCTACCCAATTCATAAAATAAAAATGAATTAGCAATTGATCAAGTATCCTTTCAGCAGAAAGAGCCCCAGCACAAACACAGAGCTGAACTCCCTGATCACAGTTTCATCCTGCCTTTTGCCAACTTGGTTGTCTGCTTGAGGAATTCCCCATTCAGTTTGTCCTTCTGTGCAGACAGTTCATAATACACCCCCCCCCATCTCTTCCTCTTTTCAAAGCTTTCCAACAATCTAGGACCCTCAGAAAGGTTAATTTTCACAAAGCAGCATTTCTTCTGAGCATCAAATACTACTCCATCACCCCTTGAACTCAATCTGTTTTGGAATAAATGGTACCATTCCATTACCTAGTCCAGTCATGAGCTATTTCCTACAAAGTCTCAGTGATATCCATGAGGTAGCATTAAGGTCACTTGCTTTATTCCTCTCTGATTGACTCCCTACCTCATTCCCCAAAGAAGCTATTTCAAGCCTTCTCTTCCCTCCTCAAGTCAACTACACCTCCCTCTTTTTCTTTCTCAGCTGAGTTTTTTTCTCACACTTTCCTGAGAAAATAAAGGCTATTTTACTCAATGACTCTCTTTCCTCCCTCTCACTTTATCTTAAACCCTCTAATATCAGCTTCCATTCTCTCTTCTTTCCCCCAGTCTCTGGTGAGGTGTCTTTCTCCTTGCCAGGCCAACATTTCTGCATGTTCCCTTCGGCTCTTCCTCTACTGTCTTTTCCAAGAGACTGGCCCCTGCTCAGTAAACTCCAGTACTTCCTTATTGCCTCTAGGATCAAATAAAAACTCTTCTACATCATTTTAAAATCCCTTTACAGCCGTCCCCACCTATCCTTCCAGCCTCATTTTCCACTGCTCCCCTTCACCTGCTCCAAAATCCAACCCAAATGACCTTCCCTCTGCTCAACACACATGGCTCTGCATATCCCTCGATTTGCCATTACACTGGCTATCAAAATCACCTGAAAGGCTGCCCCTGCTCCTCTCCAGTTCTTGGAATCCATCCTTTCAAGATGTATCTCAAACACTACCTTCTGTTATTTCCCCTAGGCTTTATTTACAAGGGGAAAGAAAATATAGACATTCAAAAATAGCATACTAGGAAAAGGATGTGTGAGATGCATATATATGTGTCATGCACATATATGCACATATTATATGTGCATATATTATAGATATATATACTCATATGTGTGTATCTATATATGTACGTGTGTGTGCAGTGCACTTCACATAACCTTATCCTGGTATGCTATTTTGGAGAGAGGGGGAGGGAGAGAGAGAGAGAGAGAGAGAGAGAGAGAGAGAGAGAGAGAGAGAGAGAGAGAGAGAGAGAGAGAGAGAATACCCCAAATAGATGGTACCAAACTTACTAAGCTATCTTATTTAGCTCTAGCTCACCAGAACTTGATTGGTCCATTATGGTCCTCTCCTATCCTGGAGCACCAGTTTCCTCTAAAAGGTCTCAGATGACAATGGTTTCTTTTGCATCAGACTATCTCCCAGAATATTTTGCAATCTGCCCACCTGCTAATGCTAAATTGAGCTCCTTGGCCCATTCTACAGTCCTCTAAGCTAATTGGGAAATGTTCTTATTATAAAGTGGGGGTTGGATGCTTTACTTCCAAGTAATATAGACAGACATCTGTCTAACATAAAATGGCTGGACAATATATACCCTGGAGAGATAGAAATTTTATCTGGGATCTGGCCCAACCTGTTTCTAAGAAAGATTTTAATTTCTATCTTTGTGGGGAGTAAGAGAGGCACTTACCCCTTCACTCTACTATCTGCTAGACGGGTAGGGGCTAGAACTCTATCTACTCCATGTCAAGTATTGGTGGCCTCTTCTAGAAGGGTAAAATAAAAGCCACTTTCCCTGGTTGCTCCAAAGCGGGGAATAAGAGATTACTTTCCATCAACTTAGCTCCCTCTTACTGGTTACGCAAAAGACAACACTGAATAGTGCACAACATATTTATTAAAACAAAAAATGAGGAAGTTATATATTTTAGAGTAGACAACAGCACATCTGTTATGGGAATGGGGATCTGAAAATCTTCCCTGCCCCCTACCCCTTCACTGCCACTTAGGCTTAAGTGACTCTGAGAACCCTCCCTGATTTGAAAATATGCTCTGCCCCTTAATAGGCTGAAGGTGGTTACCTGGAGCCCATGGTGGGAGGCTTGTTTTTCAGGAATGCCCACACCTTGTACTTTGTGATTGGGCAGTGGGTCAGGAGAGTTGTGATGTTCTCTGACCCAGCAGAAGGCTATATATACCCTGATGTGAGGTTTTGCTTTGGAAACACTTTGGTAAGAGTTGTGTGATTTGGCCAGACAAGACTCTGGGCAGCTGTTGAGCCCCCATCTTTGAAAATCCAGATGTTGGTGCTTCCCTCTCAGGTAACTGACTAGGTATGGATGTAATGGTCAGACAGCTGGAAGTCCGTCTGCTGATCTGTTTCTGTCTGCTTGTAATTTCTGCTTAACTTGTTTGTATTCTCTGAAGTTCGAGGTGTTGACCTTTTTCCCCTGAACTAGCTAAATGACATATGTTTGATTACAGTAAGATTGTTAATCCATTTTGAATTGCTTTCCTTTAGAAAAGCAGATCTAGGAACTTGTGCAAGCAGCCATCCTAGTTATTCTAGGGTGCTTGCTGCTACTACATCCAAAAATAAATAAGCTCTGGGATAAGACAAAATCTCACCTCACCAGGAAAGTCTACTTTTAGCACTCCCTAAGATTGTAGGTCCTGGAAATCAAGGGACATGTTGGGAAGGGAAATGCATTCTCCACACGTCTACAATTCCAGGGGTCCCCATCAGATATTTTAAAGTTTAGAACTTTTGTCTCAGCCCCATCTCTCTGGAACTATACTTCTTTCTTTCCTTCTTGAAGTCTTTCCATAGAGAAACTGTTGTCACGGGTTTGAGTTCTCTCAGCCAATCAGGAGTCACTTCTCTCTCTGCAGAGGAAGCACAAAGCATCCCAGGCCTGTCCTTCAGGGAACGCCACTTCCACCTTTCAAGAATTTCCTTCAACAAAAATCTTTCCTGATTTCCCCTCAACTGTTAGTACCTTCCCTACCCAGAACTACCTGGTATTTATTTCTTATCTATTCCCTTCATATTTATTCTGTATTTGTTGGTGCTGCTCAGTTATGTTTGGTTTTTTGTGACCCCCTTTGGGGTCTTCTTGGCAGATAGTTGTCATTTCCTTCTCCAGCTCATTTTACAGATGAGGAAACTGAAGTAAACAGGGTTAAGTGACTTGCCCAGGGTCACACAGCTAGGAAGCTTCAGGTCCAGCGCTCTGTCCACTGTGCCACCTAGCTGTATTACTTATGTCAATGTTGTTTCCCCCATTAGAATGCAAACTACTTGAGTAGGGATCATTTTAGGCTTTGTGTTTGGATTGCCAGTGCCTGGAATGGTATCTGGCACACAGGACGTAATAAATAAATGTTTGCTGGTTGATTATTCCCAGGTCAAGAGCCTCTCATCCCCTCATCTCATTCAAACACTGCTCATTCTCCCTACTGTCTTCTTAGCCATATCCTTCTTATGTCCTCCTTTCTCACCTATAGGTCCTCTCTTAAACAGCAGCAGTAATTACCAGGGCCACCGAAGGCGTCTGTTTTCTTTCTAGGGCTTTGCATTCCCAAGAAATGCTGACCCCGGTCCTTCCAGTGACTGACCAGAAATGAATATGCCACATTTGACAAGACTTAGTTCTCAAGACCATAACCAGAGACCAACAGCATCAGAGAATGATAAGAACTGGAAGAAGGCTAGGCTTTGGGAGGGAGACCCTGGCTCCAGGGGCCTTCATTTCCTTGCTTTTGAAATGACAGGAATGCCTTGTGTTGTTCTAAGTGCTGTAGGAAGAATCCAATGAGAGAAATCACATGAAAGCCTGTTGAAAAGTGTTAAGTACGGGGCAACCAGGTGGCGCAGTGAGTAAGAGCATCAGCCCCAGAGTCGGGATGATCTGGGATCGAATCCAGACTCAGACACTTAGCACCCATCCAGAAACACCTGGCCATGTAACCTTGAGCAAGTTACTTAACCCCAATTGCTTAGGGGCAGCCAGGTGGCTCAGCGAGTAAGAGCACCGACCCCAGTGTCGGGACGACCTGGGGATCGAATCCGGGCTCAGATACTTAGCACCACACCCAGGAATAACTGGCCGTGTAACCTTGAGCATGTTACTTAACCCCAATTGCTTAAAAAAAAAGTGTTCAGTACAAACGGACAGTGTCGTCACTACATGGCAGATGACTTCATCCCAGAGCAGACAGAAACGGGAGGAGAGGCCCAAGAACAAAGGACCCATGGACAAACCAAGCATGTGCTTCACATCTGGTCCAGCTGCTTGAGGAGAAGCTTGGAATCAAGGCCAAAGGCATTTGTTGTAGAGATTGGGGTCACTATGCTGTCTCCTCCATCAGAAAGAGAGGTTCCCTGAGACCGGGGCTTATCTTTGCTCTGCTTGGTGCTTGGCACCAAATCTGGCCCAAAGCAAACATTTAATAAACTCCCTTTCACTGATCTGTTGCCTGAATTCCCTCTGTCCCAGAACGTCAGCTCCACAGGACAGAATGGGACCTTACTCAAACTTGGCACTTCCCCCGCTGTGTAGCTATCTTGATTTTTAGATGGTAAGCACTGACTGAATGGATGACTGAATGGTCAGAAGCTTTGACCACACTCTCATGATCCTTTAATTGTACAGAAGAGTTTGTACTCCAGGACTGGATTGATCCATAAACATCACAGCCCCAGATATGGGCAGTTAGCACCGTGGAATCAAGTAGACCTGAGTTCAACTCTAGACTTGGACACTTACCAGTTGTGTGACTCTGGGCTAGCTATTAAACCTCTGCCTACCTCAGTTTCCTCAACTGTAAAATGGGGATAAAAATAGCATCTATCTCCTGGATTGTTGATCAAAAAAGATAATATTTGTGAACCACTTAGCACAGAGCCTGGCACACAGGAGATGCTATGTAAATGTTCTTCATCATCATTATGATTATTAAAGGGAACTCAGAGGTCACCGGGTCCAACTCTCTCATTTTACAGATGAGGAAACAGAGACCCGGGGAGATGAAATTCCTTGCTCAAAACCACACAGGTGGTAAGTGCCTGAGACGGAAGTTCAACCCGAGCCAGTACTCTTTCCACGGTATGGTCAACATAGTGGATGAGATGTTGATGCTACAGATAATCTAGGAAACTGGGTGATGCCACAGTGTGTAGAGCACTGGGACTGGAATCAGGAAGATCTGGGTTCACATACAGCCTCAGATACTCACTACCTGTGCGACCCTGGGCAAGTCACTTACTCTCTATTTGCTTCAGTTTCCTCAGCTGTAAAATGAACATAATAATAGCACCTACCTCTAAGGGTTGTTGTAAGGATCAAATGACATAATCTGAGGCACCAGGACTTGGAAAGAAGAGACATGAATCAATGCTTATGGATCGGCTTATTAGAGTCCAGCAGAAGTAGAAAGGGCAGATCACAGAAGTGCAGAAGAGCTCTTACCTGTTCTTTTGTTTCTGTCCACATAACAATACTTTAACTCATAGTCTTTCAGCAAATCATGAACTTCCTGAAAGAGACAAAAAGGTGACTATGTTAACTAAACACAGTGACTGGAAGAGTTTAAGATCAGCACACAAAACCTCGTCACAGTCACTGGAGTGAATCAGAGTCGCAGCTGGGCAGGTTATGACCCCAAGCAGAAGAGTGTCACATCCTTACTCCATCCCATAGCTGCCTAAAACTGGATATGGATGGCCAAGAACTGGAAACTCTTAGCAGACACTGCTTCCTTACCTCTTGCTTCACCTGACTACTAATTATGGAAAGCAACACTAAGTTAAATACCAAGAAAACGTGCAGTTACTACTTAGTAAAAATGTCATTGAAGGTTATTAAAACAGTACAAAAAGTATTTCAACATCTGTCTCTCTGAGTGAAGGCTACCACACCATCACATCCCAGTCCTGCAAATTGCTACATAGGAAAAGAAAATTAAAAGGAAGAGAAAATTAACAGGCTGAAAACTTTATCTTGAAAGACGGGTTGTGAAATTCAGCAAGAAATTGATCTGTCTTCCTGAAATGAAAATGTCTTCCCCATAAGCCCATGGTAATAGATGAGACTAGCTGTGTGACCTTGGACAAGTCACTTAACCTCAATTGTCCCTCCAAAAAGCAAAAAAAAAAAAAAGAATAGACGAGAGAATAGTCTCAGAGTCAATCACACAACATCTATCAAGTGCCTACTGTGCACAAAGGACAGGGAATGCAAGTACAAAAGGAGGTCCCTGCCCACCAGCTTATATTCTACATCAGATCAGTTACCATTTGCTAAGTGTTCTGCAAACCTTAAAGCCGTATATAAATGTTACCTAAAACACCTAAAATGAGAAAGGCCAGGAGGGTGTTACTTGGTGAGTTTGCAATTTATTTTAAAAAATATATTTGACAATTTGCAAGGCAGGCCTAGATACCTAAGAATTATTATTATACCTAAAGAAATATATGAATGCTATTATACTTACACCAATAACTAGCTGTTTTGGGTACAGTTTGGACTTGAAAACCTTTGAAGTCCCTTCTGATTCTGATATTCTGGGAGATGTATGGAGATACTGGGGCTAAACAGAAAGATGGGGATGAGGGCCTTGTGAGCTTCCATGCATTCATGGGAATTAAGAAGAGATGCACCTTATTCTCGTTAAGAAAGCCCACCACTTGCATGAGTCTCACAGGTGGCACACCTTGCCAATCTGCTCATTCAATCAATCCACCTGATGTCCAGAGTAAAGTGGTTTTGTCTGAAAGGGATCAGGTGTATTCTTTTAGTTAGACAGGCTGAGTGTCTCATTTCCCTGGTCAACAGCTGTCAAATGCCAGTAAATAAAACATGATCCCATTCTTCACCTCATCAGGTATCTCTAAACAGAGGAAGTTTTGTTACTAGTATGGTTAAGTTACTGCTTGTCCATTCTTCTCCTGACTACCTTCACAACATCTGCATCTGTCCTGTTATACCCCTGAGACAGAACCTCCCAGATGGCTGCAATAGCTTAGGAACAAGGCTGCCCCCCACTCTTCCTGTACCCAGCTACCCCAAGGGTTCTCTTCATCCAGACTTCAGGCAGCATGGTACCATGGAAACCATGCTGGATTTTGAATCAGGTGACCTGTGTTCAAATGATGGCTTTGCCATTTCCTACTACATGTGTCCTTGGGCAAGGTACTTTCCTCCATGTACCATATAGTTTCCCTGCCTCTGGTCTCTCCCCACTCCATCCTTCCTACACAAGGCTCCCAAACTGGCTTTCTTTAATTGCAGATCGCTTGCTCAGCCGACTCTAGAGCCTCCCTATGGTCTCCAGGACTCCGTTGTTTGGCTTGCAAAGCCCTAAAGCCCTGTCCCAACCATCTTTTTAGTCAAGTGAGATATCACTTCATCTTTTATCCCCTGCCTTTGCGATGGCCATTTCCCAGTGCCTCAGATGCCTTCCTTCCTGACCTCGGCTTCCCAGGGTCCCTCTTTTCTTTTAATGTTCAACTGAGGCACCACCCCTGGTATGAGTCTTTTCTGATTCCCAGAAACTCTAGAGCCCTCCCTTCCAGACCACCTTGTATTTCACCACTGTGTCCATATTTGTGTTTATATTTATGCAAAACATCACACACGCACATAGAACTTTATTTTCCATCGGAATGCGAGGTTCTTGCAAGTAAGGATTGTCTGACACCTTGCACTTGTATCTGCAGGGCTCGGTGCAAGGTCATGTGCCTAATGGATGTCTAACAGACTCTGTGGATTGACTGAGGAAAGCTGGAGGAGATTGTGAAGGTTCCTTTCGGCACTGAGTCTGTGATTCTGTGATCCCAATCATTCAACCTCTTCAGACCTCGGTTTCCTACCTGTAAAATGAGCAAGGTCAACCTAACTGGCCTCTGAGGTCCCCTATGACTCAATGGTCATCTGGTTAGCTCTGTGATGCACGTCCCTCCACTGCTTCATTTAAAAAACCTTTGGTCCCAACAGACTGGACCTGGGAAAATACCCTGCACTGTCCTGACACTTTTCCCAATGTCTTTTCTCAGGGCGTCCTTGAAGCCTGAGATGACCTTTCTTCCTGCTTTGGCTGGTCACTGTCCCACCCATCTTTCAATGAAGCCTTCCCTGATGTCCAGAGGGCTTAGGCATCTGCCGCCTTTGGTATTGGACATTCTAATGTACCTGATGATGTCACATTGTGTGTTGTCATTTCTCAAGCTTGAGTCTCACTCCCCTAATGAACTGGAAACTCTACCCAGGGATTCCTGATCATTATTTATGTCACAGAGCCCCCTGACAGCCTGCTAACACCTATGGGCTCTGACTCAGATCCAGGTTTGGAAATCCCTAAAATAATGTGGAGGATCATAAGGGCAGCCGATCATATTGAGTTCTCAAAAAACCCCAAACCATTCCCAGTCCCCACAGTCCCCAGTTAAGAACCAGCCCCTTCTCTAGTGGGGATAGGGAAGAGGATCTGCCTCCTCTAAGCTTCCTCTTTCCTCACTGTGCCAAGGGGGCACAGCACTCTTTACACACGGCCAGAACTCAGTACAGGTTTGACGAATGAAGAGTTGTCACACACAGGCAAGCACGTATGTGGTCCTTGGGAGAAAGGAATAAAGCGTCTGAGGACTTTCGTTTGTAAACAAGTCACGAGTTAATCCCTGGACCTAGAATCTCGATAGTGTGCATAGGCCCTCACCAAGGTGACTGTTCAGAACAGATCTTTTCTCTTCTCTTCATCCTTTTATTATCTTTCCTTTTCTTCTTCCACATCAGACCAGGGGAGCACTCATCCATGGGGCTGTCGGCGCCATTCCTGAGCTCTTCAGGAAGCACTGACTGTCACAAGGACCTAGTGAGACTTCACTAAATCTGTCTAATTAAAATGTATGGCTTATTTTATAATTATTTTATTATTTACTTTATGATTATTATCTCATTTGACTCTCACTGGGAGGTAGGTACTGTTACTATCCCCCTTTTATAAATGAGGAAACTGAGGCAAGAAAGACTAAGCGACTGGCCCAGAGTCACAAAGCCAGCAGGCATCTGAGGCTGGATACGAATTCAGGTCTTCCTGGATGCAAGTCTAGAGCTCTAACTAACGTGTCACCTCCAAGCCTATAAAATGGGGAGAATTAATACTATTGACTTCACAGGGTTGTTGTCAAGACTAAATAAGATAATGCATGTGAAATACTTTACAAACCTTAGGACGCTGTATAAATGGAGCAATTATTACTATGAATTTTGAGAAAGGACCACTAAATCACACAGACTTTTTTTGAAAAAAGAAATGTCATTTTAAAAATACACCAAACATACAGTACTTGGAGTCAGACTAACAAGATATTTTTTGGCAAAGAATTTAAATTGAAGAATTTCAATTTTAAAAAGGAATTTATTTAAATATTTAAGCAAAGAATAATAAAATAGAAGCCAGTTAAAGTAGAATAAAAACTCACTATTTCTAATTATACAAGTACTCCTGAAGTAATTGAGGGTGATTCAAAATACTCCCTTCTTTTCCCATCTCTACATAATCTCATTTCTCCAATTTCTTTGTTCAACAAATCCTTCCATTGTAAATGGCAAAGTAATCACCTTTGGTGTTTGAACTTGCTAACTTTACTCATCTGGGAAATTTATTTCCTTGAATCCCAGAACCAAACCTTAGTTTACTTTACCCACTGTGAAATGGACTGCATGATTGGCTGAGGGGGAACGGGGGCTGGGCTGTTTGACTGACTTCCTGCCTCCCTAACCCCAAAGGACTTGTGGCAGCCTTCCATTCCAGGTATATAGCACAAGTCTGTAAAACAAGTCCAGGAAACCTTTGTCTTCCGCACTGAGAGAGGCTCTGACCACAGAGGGACCCCGTTTTTCTTGAAATTCTCCTCTTGGAGTTGATCTCTTCTCTGAATTCTTACAGAACAGAGAGCCCCTGGTTACTCTGTTTCTGTCTCTCCTCTCTCTCTGTCTCTCTCTGTCTCTGTCTCTCTCTCTCTGTCTGTCTCTCTGTCTCTCTCTCTCTCTCTCTCTCTCTCTCTCTCTCTGTCTCTCTCTCTCTCTGTCTCTCTGTCTGGTGGTCACTCTGGTAGATCTCTCAGTCACGGTAGTGCTGACAGCCTGGTCGTTTGTTTAGTAGACACCGGATCTTGGGCTGACCCTTGGTATAGTATATCTTATTCTATTTTACTGTGGTCAGCCTAAGTGCAGACTGGCTCACAGTGGGATCTCATTTCTGGCACAGAACCTTAGCTGATTTCCTCCTCAGCTTCCTGTCCAGCAGGCTGGCCTGAGTGCCTGAGAGTCAAGGC
>NW_027185850.1:10912176-10938975 GCF_028583685.1 Petaurus breviceps papuanus
GAGAGAGAGAGAGAGAGAGAGAGAGAGAGGAATAGACAACATGCGATTTGAATTCAGGTTCTCTGACTCCAAATCCAGTCCTCCTTACAATGTACTGCATCCTCTAGATCCTGCTTGATGCTAACAACCTCTTTCCAAACATCCTCTATTTTCAGATAAGGAAACTGAGGCCAACAGAGGTTAACTAACTTGACCAGGGTCACACAGCTACTAAGCATCATAGACAAGATTCAAACTCAGGTCTCCCTGACACCAAAGCCAGAGCTCTGTCTACCTATACTAGCTAGTAAATACTTCGAGTGAAAATGTATCCCCCTATTTTACTATTCGTATGTTGATACTCAAGAGAATTGTAGAACTAAGATTATCTCTGTGTTTCTACCAGTAATCTCCAAACTTTTTTTTATTGCATAGCAATATCAATCTTTGAAAACTGAATACTCACTCCAAATATATTTGTACTTATTCATAAATTACATGCATGTTCTTTTGTGAGAACATGTTGCATGAACTATGTAACATGCACCAAAAAAGAAATTTACAAATGAGATAAACCATATTTTATTATTGTCTTTATGAATAGTGCAAAACATGTTTCTTTGACTTAAATATGTTATTAATTATTCTGAGAGCAATATGGCTACATATTGTCATATCATGCTTTCAAAAGTCTTGTTCCAACACTTTGTGAGAGAGAAATTTCAGAATTTCCTTCTAAATCATCTATTGAAAAACTTGGTATTAAAGTCTCTCAGAGCAGAAAAATCCACATGTCTCCAAATGAAGGAAGCATATCACTGACTGTCCTCATTAAAGCAGGATCCTTTTTTTTGAAATCCATCATTTACAGAAGAGTTTTCATTGAAATTCAGCTATTACATTTCCATGTTCCTTGACATCAACCAATTATTTCTAGAAACAAATCAAAAGTTCACAATTCAATGCCAATTCTGCATTTGGAAGATATTTAAACAGATCAGGAAATGCTGTTTCCAACTTGTAGAGTGTGCAAGTGGAAGGGAGACTGAATTGTGGGTAAGAAAAGGATGGTTTCAAAAGCATTGCTCCTCATTACTTCATACAATTATTAGCCAATATTTCCAGATGTGAAATCCATCATTAATCATTAGTGACAATTGACATAAATCTGTATTTCTAATACTCGTCCTGATAATTCTGAATGATTTTGGCTGCCTGGTCATTGGGGCTTTTACTTTGTAAAATGGCTGACAGAGAGCCAGGGCCAGGAGTGGGAGAGGTGGAAGCTAGGACCAACCGTCGCTCTATTTTTGTTCACTTTTGCTCACACCATTAGGATTATCTTCAATTCACAGCCTCTTTGCTGAAATCTTTCTAGGGGGAAGGAAGGGGAAGGAAATAAGCATGTAAATACCAACTATACATCAGGTGCGGCGCTAAGAGCTTTACAAACATCATCTCATTTGTACAGGAGGTGCTATTGTTATTCCCATTTTCAGATGAGGAAACTGAGGCAGACACCGGGAAGTAACTTGCCCAGGGTCACACAGCTAGTGTCTGAGGCTGGATCTAACCTGAGGCCTTCCTCACTCCAGGACCAGTGCTTTGTCCACTACTCCACCAGCTTCCATTTGTCCAGTCTGTGAGGATTCGTCGATCCAAAACTAGACAATATCAATATATTACAAAGATTACACATTATGATCCAATGAGATTTATACCAGGGATACAGTGATGGTTTAACATAAGGAAAATGATTAACATAATAGATTACATCAATAATAAGAAGTTTTTAACAATCTGATTATATCAATAGATGCAGAAAAAAAAACTTTTGGTAGCAAAATTATCATCGTCACCATCACCACCACCACCATCATCATCATTCTTTTACCTCATTGAACTCCATGCAATGCATGTCACTTTGGAGATGGCTAGTCTACATCATGGAATCTTGCATAAGCATCACATCTATGTGGGCAATGTCTTCTTGGGACAGAAGCCTTGAAGGCTCTACTGAACCTAATGCTTTTTTTTATAATCAATAAACAGTAAGCACAGTTGAATTTTTGTCTTTTCTAACTTTCTCAGCTTGTGTGTGCCCATTATGCAGACTTTCCAACTCTCAGACCAATGATCTTTCCCCTACTCCAATCTGCCTCTTCAACAGGTGTGGACCATGGAGCCCAAGTCTGGTGTCACCCATGTGTGTGACAGGAAGAGGGTAGAGGGACAGACATAGAGGCAGCCATCTTCAAGCGTCTGAGAAGTCATCCAAGTGAGGTTGATTGGATTTGTTCTGCTGGCCCTGAAGGGCAGAACTGGGAACAAGATGGGTTATGGCACAAAATGGTAAATTTGGCTATAGTGTAAAGACAAACCTTCTATTATGCAGGCTGCCTTGAGAGCCAGTAGGTTTGCCCCCATAGAGTTATTCAGTCAAAGGCTGGTTGAGCCCTTGTTAGGGAAGCTTTAATTATGAATGTCCTGGGCCAGGTAAAAGGTGGGCTAGATGGGCTCTATGATTCACCTACAGGTTAGAGCCAGTAGAAGTTGAGTAAAGAAAAAATGATGAGTGGGACAAGGTCTGAGGCCAGGCTCGGCAAGCTAGAGCCCTTCCTGCCATGAATGGCCCCTTACCTTGACCCTGTCGCTATCCAAACTCTCTAAGGACATAGCCCTGACCCAGGGCACAGAAAAGGGGAAGGTGCTCATCCCACAGCTAGCTCTTTCAACCTAACCAACACAGTCTAACCATCTTTCTAGTTAAGAGGTGCTTTTTTAATCTGAAATTTCAAATAAAAGCAGCATATTTAAAAGGATTTTCTAGTATAGATCTCTGACCAGATGAACTTCAAAACAAAACTAATACTTTAACATTTTTCCCCCAAATGCCAGCAGTCTGTGTTTACAAGGGAGCCTGATTGGTCCCAAGACTTGGCTGATCCCCACTTCCCCTCAAGGATGCCACTCATTTTCAACCTCATTGCTTCAAATCAACTCTAAAGGTTGAGAAACCCAAGTCATTCTCTTTCGCAAATATTCATTTCATCATGCCTATTATGTAAAAGAAATCAGACCAGGTGTTAGGATGAGTAAGACAGTCCCTGCCCTAAAGGAGGAATTCAGACGAGGGGTGAGGCAGGGAAGGAGAGAGAAGCAGACCCAGAAGAGCTGTGGAGCAAGGTAGGACTTGATAGGAGAGAAAACAGAAATGCGCAGAAAGAGATCTCATCTGTTTGGGGATCAGGGAAGCCTTCAGGAAGACGACAGCATCTGTGGGGCCTTAAAGGATGGGCAGAATTATGGTGGTCCAGGACAGAGGAGGAGGGCATCTAAGCAGAGTAAACAACAGCAACTAGGTAACATTTATATAGCACTTATTACCAGGGACTGTGCTCAGGGCTTTTCGGATATCATCTCATTTGGTCCTCACAACAACCCTGGGCTGGGGGGTGGGGGTAGGGAGTGGGGGGGTGGTAAGTGCTATTATTATTACATTTTATAGATGAGGAAACTGAGGCAGAGAGAGATTGGTGACTTGCCCAGGGACACACAGCCAGTAAGTGTCTGAGGGTGGATTTGAACTCAGGAAGATGAGTCTTCCTGACTCCATGTCAGGGGCTTTGTGCACGGTGGCACCCCCTAGCACCCCCATATAGCCTACTTCCCTAGCTCAAACCCTCATCACCTCTCACCTGGAACACTGGAAGAGCTAACTGGGGTGTCCCTTGCCCCCCAGAACCAAGCGTCTCTTCACTCCACTCAGATGCCAAAGGGAGTTTATATCCTACTCTGACCCCATTTTCCCTCCCCCCACCCCAAGCATGGGCTTCTATCAATAAACTGTAGGGGCTCCCCATTCCATCGAGAATGAGCTGGTGCTCGTTTAAAACCCCCAAGCTATAACTTGGCTCCTGCCTAGGTTTTTAGCCTTGTTACTCTTAACTCTCCTCCACACCCTCCATATGGCACCTAAGAGTCTTAGGGATGGAAGGATGCACCTGGAATCAGAAAGACCTGAATTCAAATTTGACCTCAGATATGTACTAGCTATGTGACCCTGGGCAAGTCAGTTAACTTCTGCCTGCCTCAGTTTCCTCAAATGTAAAATGGAGATAATAATATTATCTATCTCACAGGGCTGTTGTGAGATGATATTTGTAAAGCACTTAACACAATTCCTGGCACACAGTAAGCACTTAATAAATGCTTCTTTAGGGGCGGCCAGGTAGCACAGCGAGTAAGAGCACCGGCTCCAGTGTTGAGAAGACCTGGAGATCGAATCCCGGGCTCAGATACTTAGCACCCACCCAGAAACACCTGGCCATGTAACCTTGAGCAAGTTACTTAACCCCAATTGCTCAGGGGCGGCCAGGTGGCTCAGCGAGTAAGAGCACCGGCTCCAGTGTTGAGAAGACCTGAAGATCGAATCCCGGGCTCAGACACTCAGCACCACACCCAGAAATAACTGGCCTTGTAACCTTGAGCAAGTTACTTAACCCCGATTGCTTAAAAAAAAATAAATGAATAAAATAAATGCTTCTTTCCTCCCCTGAAAAGTTGAGGTAATCAAGGTCAAGTGATTTGCGTGCCTGAGGCAGAATTCAAACTCAGGCCTTTCCAACTCCAGGCCAGGGGGCTCTATCCACTGCACAGTCTAAGGTCCCTCACTATTCTTTCCCTGATCCACAAGGTCCCTGCATCACGATGCAGCATTAAGAAATGGCCTCACACTCACCTTGTTCCCACAGCCCTTTGAGGTACAGAGGAGGGAAAGTCATTATCCCCTATTTTTAGATGAGGAGGCAGGTTCAGTGCTTTGCTGGGGTCACACAGAATGCAAGCCCAGGTCTGCAGACGTCATGTGCAATGGTCTTTGCTGTATAAGGGCTGCCTTTCACAGGCATTTCTTTCTTCTAGACACATCAGAGTAGAATGAATTTTTTCCTGTCAGCTATTTTAAAAAGTCCGTAACTGGGATTCTGGCTAATTTGTTCACTTGGGTCAATACTACAATCTCTTCCTTGGGTTGGCTTGAAATAAAACATACCTTCTACCCAGGAAGATAATAAATCCAATCAAGGAAACTGGTACTTATTAAGTCTCCTGGGTATAGCCTCTAAACTATACATCCAACACCTTCTGAGAATGTTATCAGCCTGAAAAGATCCAACAACAAATATATCAGCCCTGAAAGAGGCAGGACAGGGACACTGTTATTAAAAAACAAAACCAAAAAACCCCCACTTTATTTATTGTTTAACCCCAGAGAACACACAGGGCTTCCCTTACTAAACAGCTCCAGGTCATTTTCTGGTGGCTCCTTGAATTCTATCACTAATTGTCTGCCATTCACATCAACAAGTAAATAGATCTTTTTCTTTTTTCTGCTCTAACAACTTTACAGGAAGAATAAGAGGATGCATCCGGGTCCTTTGACAGAGGTGATCTCTAGGCAGCCAGAGACACAGGAAGCAACACGTCCCTCAGTGCGTCCAATGGCTACTCAAGTCTATCTCAAAGCCATTGTCTGAGGATTGCCAGGACTGGAATCTTTTCCTCTCTTCCAATTGGTGATCAGAAAACTCTCTACCTCTTGTGTTTGGTTGGTGTAACTGTGGGGAAAATCATCTACTTTCTCGCCTCAACACTATGATACGGGTTAATCTTTAAACACTCCTGTTCCTAATGATGTACCACTGGGCGCTCTGTGTGTAGCGGACATTCAGAGACACAAAGGAAAAGTCTGCCCTGAAGGAGCTTGTGTGAGACAACCTACGTGTGCAGTAAGTCTTATAACTGCTGCCATTTACATAGCATTTTAAGGTTTGTGATCTTATTGGATCCTGACAACAACATTGAGAGGCAGGCGCTAGTATTACCCCCATTTTACAAATGAGGTTTTTTAATGACTTGCCCAGGGTCACACAGCCAGTAAGTGCCTCGGGATGGATTTGAATTCGCATCGTTCCCATTCTACACCAAGGTCCCTATCCACTGTGTAACCTGGATTCTTTCTTCCACATTGTATGCACCTATGGGTCTATAAAACCTGAATTCGATGTAGGGACAGGAGGATAGGCCCAGTGTATGATCAAGTGGAAAGGTAGGTCGGGACCAGGGTGTGAATGTTTTATATGCCAAACATGAGAGTTGGCAGTGGACATTGGTCCAAAGGGAGTCAATGGGGGGCTGGAGATTATAGAGCTGGGCACCAGAAGGTCAAGCAAACTCCCCCAAAGGGTCATTTATGTTCCTGGTATTTCCCAGCTCAGTGTCTCCTACGTGGTTGGCTCCCTGTATCTGTTGGGTTATGGTGACTGCAAAAGGAAGTAAAATGAGGCTCTTAGGCCTAGTGCTTGGGGGTAATCACATGTCCATGCAGAGCAAACTAGAGAATAAAAAGCTGGAGGCAAGGAGACCATTTAGGAGGCTACCTACCAGGTAACACTGTAAATGAGGGTGAGCCCTCAGGGTTGGGTGGAGGCAGAGGAAGGGACCAAGCTCAGGGAGGTGTGCATGATGAGTCTTGGCAATTATGCTCTCTGTATCTGGACCTACACCAACCCTCTAGGCTAACACAAGAACATTTCCAGAAAGGAAAACTACTGACCAGCTGACTCCTCAGACCTTTTAGAGGGGCTCCCTTTCTGCATCGCAATTCAAAGAAGGCTTTGGGATTAGTTTTATACACAGCACTTTAACCAAAATGATGGTGTGCTGATCATGATTCTTATTATTAGATTACCTGTAAAATGTTACATTTTTATGTTCAAACATTCACTCTCTGTTCTGTTTTTAACAACCATATAATTTATTCTCAAGTTCACATTGTATCTGTTATTTCTGTGTGTTGATGGGGGGATGTTTCGCAACAGCCTCTGACCAAAAACTATAAAGCTCTGACCAGTAAATTAATGTATTCCATATCTCCCTCCCTCCTTTCTTCAATGAGAGATAACAATATAATTTTAACCATTTCATGGTGACCTGAGACCATCAATTATCTGAAATCCATGAATGCACCATATAATACCAACCCAGGGCAACCCAGGTCTAAATTGTTCATTTTCCCACCAGTCAGCTCTCATTCTTCACTATGGTCCCCATTCAACCTTTGCCCCCCACTTTGGTATTTCTAATTTGGCATGGACTGGTTGGGGAAGGGGGAGTCACAGAGTAGTAAAAATGTGTTTGATGTACTAGGGTTCAAACCCCTTTTACTGGGAGAGAAAATGAAAGCCAGAAAGGTGAAATTCCTTATTTGTCCCAGGTCAGTTAAGTAAGGTAGGAGGTTTCAGAACTGGGATTATTACCTGGGTCCTAGGAAGTCAAAACCAGGGGGAGAGAGGGAGAATAAGAGGGAAGGAGGAAGAAGGAAGGAAGGAAGGAAGGAAGGAAGGAAGGAAGGAAGGAAGGAAGGAAGGAAGGAAGGAAGGAAGGAAGGAAGGAAGGAAGGAAGGAAGGAAGGAAAGAAGGAAGGAAGGAAGGAAGGAAGGAAAGAAGGAAGGAGGGAGGGAGGGAGGGAGGGAGTGAGGAAGGGGAAATAATAGCCACCTTAATGTGTGCAAGGTTCCAAAACAAGACAAACAAAGGCATTAACCCTTGGAGCACCATTCACTCCCTGTCTCCCAACTGGTCATAGATTTGATGCTTCAAATTACTAGTAGTTTTTGAAACTTTTACTTTATTTTACTTTTTTCAAGTAAAAGTTTCAAAAACTTCTAGTAATTTGAAGATCAAGTCTATGGCCAATTGGGAGACAGGAAATGGTGCTCCTAGAGTTAATGCCTTTGTCTTGTTTTGGAACCTTGCACACACAACAATTGCCAACCCCACTACATTCAGGAGCCCCAACAGTGCACTGACCACCATGCTGTCAGGAGAGATTTGCAGACTTGGGGGCAAAGGCGCCAACGTGAACAGAAAAGGGAGGCTGGAGGGGGCCAAAGATAAGCTCACTGCTGTTCTCCTCATTTCACAGTGATTCCAAGCTAGCACTATGGACTTCTCACGCAGCGGGCTTTCACTCCCTACTGGGCCTGTCAGTTCCCCCAAAGGGAAGCTGAGGGCTTTTGTACCGTTCCAGCTTCCAGTTCAGTGTCTCCAATACAGCAGCCCCACAGTGATGACCTGTTGCATTAGAGTGAGTGGGGAAGGAGTGAAATGAGTTCATATGTCAGTGAGTTTGTCAAATCTGCTTCATGTGAATTTTAGAGCATTGATTAAGTGAGTTATGTACCTGGCATTATGCTAAATGTTGGGGATACAAAGAAATACCCCCCAAAAAAGGTTTTGGACTGATGGCTCAACAATGCATCTCTCTGGCCCCTTTTCCTTTGCAGTAGATCAAACAATGCAATGGTAAAGCATAGGCACAAGCGGGCAGGAAAGGAGGGTGCTCCTCTCCTGGCTTTTCACTTCTCTTTCCAAAAACTCCATCTACTATTCTTGTTGATCTACCAGGAATCACAAAATAATATGTTTGGTACAGGAGGACATGCAGAAAATTTTTTTTAAAATATTAATTTTTTTTTTAATTTAGGGACATAAATCTGAACCTAACTATGAAATATACTTTGAAAAAGGATCTAATGCCACCTTCAAGTTGTGGAGAATCCACAAGCACTTACCATGACCAGGGAAAATGTTCATCAACTGCTGTGCTGTGAAAACCAGATTGACTTGATTTTGTGAACAATCTCCATTTTGAGACTTAGTTCTATAGATCACCTGATTTGGGGAAATTCCACCTGCTCATTGCCTCCCCCAACCACATACTCTAGAAAATCCCTAATCTTTCCTCCAAAAATAAATCAGCTTACTGAATCCTACATACTGTTTTGTATCCTGTTTACTGTGTTTTTTTTTCTTTATATAAAAACCAACATAAAATCTGTATTCAGGGTCTTTGTGCCTGTTGAGGGTCCCTGGACCCACTTTATTATGCATGTTTTCTACTGAATTTCATAGCTCAGACTTTGTTTCTCATTTATAATAAATCCACTTGCAACAGTGTTTAGAATTAAACTATTCTGAAATCCTTAAGTCTTAGATGTGATCCAAAGAGCATTTTTTGATGGTGGGAGGGCATTATTAATTATGCCTGAATGATTTTTTCAAATGTGAAACCATCCCACCAATCATAATTATCACTGAACTTGGAGTACTAAGACATGAGCGCCATTCTGAGCTAAATTCTGGCTTCCATTCAGTACTCACATTACTTTAGGCAAGTCACAACCTCTTTCTTTGGGCTTCAGCATCTTCATTTGTAAAATTAAGAGTTTTCACTAACTGTCTCTTGGGGTCCCTTCCAGTTCTGTATCCATGACCCTATTATTTAAGAAGCAGAGCTCTCTTAACAAGAGCCAATAACCATTCAAGAGGAATATTAGTATTTAGGATTGGCTGAAAAAGAACAGACCATGAATGAAAGTATGTGGCACACTAACAAAATGTTCCACAACTCATTCCACTCTGTAATGAAGGACTTAGGATTCACTGATTTGGAGATGGAAGACAATTTACAAGTCATCCAATCCAACTCTTTGTTTTACAGATGAGGAAACTGAGGACCTGACAAGAGTAATGACTTACACAAGGTCATCAGTTACTATCAGACATGTCATTTGAACTCATGCCTTCCTGTCTCCAAGGTCACTGTTTTATCCAAAATATCACACTCTCTCAGAAAAGATTATTTTAAAAGAAAAACTTAAATCCTTCATGAAAATCAATTATCACCAAGCATTTAGCCATAAAGTACTCTTAAAGAAATCATGTGAATATATTAGATTTAAGGATTGTTGTTTTCAAGTCGAATAATTTAAATCTATTTCAATTCAACAAAACCTAATGAAGCCTCCTCTGGAGCAAGGAGGGCAGTCAGGAGGCATAGTGGCTAGAGTAACATGCCCAGAGTTGAAAATACTCATCTTCCTCAGTTCAAATCCAGCCTCAGACACTTGCTAGCTGTTTGACCCTGGGCAAGTCACCTAACCCTGTTTGCCTCAGTTTCTTCATCTGTAAAATGAGCTGGAGAAAGAAAGGACAAACCACTCTAGTACCTTTACCAAGAAAACTCCATATGGAGTCACAGAGAGACAGACATGAGTGGAAAATGATTGAATAATAACAAAAATGGAGCAAAACAACTCCCCAACTACACCAGCTCTATACCCTTCCCAACTCCTCTATTTCAGCCAATGATGCCATCCTCTAACAACTTCTCCTCCCCAAAGCTAAGAACCTTGGAGTCATTTTGGATTCTCCCTTCTCCTTACTCTCTGGACAATATTAATGGCTCTGAAGCCTTTGCTGAATGATTCCCTCATGCCTGGCAGAGGGCTAGGCTCTGTGGGAGACAGAGAAGAAACAGAAGGTATAGTATCTGAACTTGGGAAGTTGTAGTCATTGTAGTCATGAAGGCAAGACTGAGACAAAGAGGGAAGGGGGACAACGAAGAATGCAAGCTAATGTGAAATTCACTGACAAAGTTATGTAATATAATAATAATATTATGTAGCTGAAGGTACTCAAGAGGAGAAGGTGAATGCAAGGGTTAAAACAGTTCTTGAGTCATAAGCAGGCTGAAGAGCGCATCTGTCAATGACCAGGGAGAGTGCTATCTCTCATTCTTTAGGCAGATATACTTTTCACCACTTTAGAGAGGTGCTGTACTGAAGTTTGAGTGGAAATGTGAATTCCTTGGTAATATTATTTTCATCTTAAAAATTTATTTTATTTTTAATTTATGGAATAAAACAAGCATTTCCATAATATAATAAGATGATTGCATATGAAAATATAAATCCATCATGTACAACTTAATATTTCCTTTAATATACAAGTTAACATGTAAATTTCTTTTCTTTCTCTTTGTTTCTCCCCTCCCCCTCCACTACTCTAGAGATGGACCCTTGGTAATATTATTGAGAGACAGCAGGAGAAGCAATATTTTGTCCTTTCTTCTCAGACACAGCCAACTTTGATTTACAAGAAGTCTCTAAATGGAGATTACTCCGGTAGTGTTCCTAAAAATCCTGATAATTCACATAGTGTCTGAGAACTGAGCAGATTCTGTGTCACCTAAGCATTCTGGTGGAACCTCAAAGCTCCCAAACCCTTGAATGCTGTGGCTGCTGTTTTCCAAACCCAATTCAACCCACGTTTATTTTCTTTGAGCCAATGTGGGAACAACTGTTGGGTTTTTTTTTTCATTTATTTTTCCCCTAAGAACCAGCAGGATAGTCTTACATAGCCCTTTGTAGCTGAGGCTCCCTCCTGATAAGAGATCCATTTGGGGAATACATGGCTTCTCCGGTTCACTGTCTGGGCCAAATACTAAAAACGTCTCTATCGTCTACTCGGCACCTCTAGGCAGCCATCAGGCTCCCTTCATAAGAGCTCATTCAACACATTTAACTGTGCCATCAAGGTGTGCCAGGATCTTGGGCTTGGAAGGGATCTCAGAAGCCCATCTACTCCCCCCTCTATCTGAACAGAGATAGAAGGCACTGGAAATAGTGGCACAGTTCAGGGATTCCTGAAAAAGTAAGGGTGGGCAGAAAGCCCTGGGGGAGGGAGAAGGTGCCCTTTGTGCCTCCTGGTCCCTTCTCTGGTCCGGTCCAGGTTAGGTCACATTCTTGGATCTCTCCCCTTCCTGAAGTGACCCTCCTACACTCTGGTCCAAAGTTAAAGATTCCATGCCCTCTTAGCGACAGCATCAGCTTTTCCTGGAGTCTTCCTAGATGCTCAGCCCTGAGCCACCTCTTCTGTATCCAGCTTCTCCCAGTCCTTGAAGGAGAAAGGCTGGACACCTCATTTTTGAGCAGGGGCTCCATAAGGGAGTAATCCAGCTTGCAGCCTAAGGCAGTCAGAGCAGGACTTGGCCAGTGAGGAGGCTGTGCTGTCATCCATGGTGGTGGCGACGTCCTCACAGAACCTACTTCATCCAGGCACTCTAGTATAGACCTGGTGTGCCCATGTGATAGTAATGGCAATTAAAGATTCCCCTGTATTGGCTTGGTTTTCAAATTGATTGTGTTAAAACCCAGAGCTTGTTAATCCCACCTGTGGGATGGGCTTGTTGATGTGAAAAGAAAGTCCTGAACTGGGAGGAGCTGGTGACTTAGATTTGGAGAGACACAAGAGAGAGGCAGAAGAAACTTTTTTTTTGAAAGCAGCACCTCGTGGAGAGAGAGAGACTAAGAGAATTGCTGGTGGACGCTTTGAATTGCCCTGGACTTTTGAGACCTGCCCCCTGAGCTGCCAAGGACTGAGGAGACATGGCTGTTTTGCTGGTACTTTGTCTGTCTGTTTTGATGTTATTTTGCCAGATTTGTCCACTGGTGAAAGACAGTCCTTTTGTTGAAGAAGTCCTGGAACCTGGCTGTTCACTAAGAAGCCCTGAGACTGTCCTGCAGACAGAGAGTGAATACTGTCTACTGGTGAAGGACAGTGCTGTTGTTGCAGGGGTCTGGAGACTGTCCTGCAGACAGAGTGAATACTGTCCACTGGTGAAGGACAGTGCTGTTGTTGCAGGGGTCTGGGAGCCTTTCTGTTGGTTCAGAAGCCCTGAAGAAGGATTTTCTTGTTTTATGTTTACAGAAATCCTGGGAGAGGGCTTTGCTAATGTGTTCAGGGGTTCTAGGACTGTTCTACAGACAGAGGATGAATTCAT
Organism: Petaurus breviceps papuanus; assembly: GCF_028583685.1. Classification (NCBI taxonomy): domain Eukaryota; kingdom Metazoa; phylum Chordata; class Mammalia; order Diprotodontia; family Petauridae; genus Petaurus; species Petaurus breviceps. The sequence continues at coordinate 10,924,844 of NW_027185850.1, forward strand.
GAAGGGACTGGCAATGTATCTTATGGCCTTGCTAAGCCTTGTCTCCCCAGGAACTAAGATTGCTGAGAACTTGCCTCGGGTCAAGATGAAGAAAAGACCTCCATTTGGGTATTAAGTGCTGTGTTTAAACTTGATGTAACTCTGGGGTAGATTCAATTGTGATCCAGGGGTGGGGAACTTTTGACCTTATTGTGCTCTGTGATTGACAAATGAAGGTACTTTACCTATGTTTGGAAACTAATCTCCATTTGAGAAGAGGGGTTTTCTGGTGGACCAAATGAAGGTATAGCCTAGGGGTGGAGAAGTATTTAGAACAGGGACTTTGTAATTGATTGAATGATTGGAAGGTCCTGGGGTGGGTAGTACTTGGAGATTATTTAATCACACTTAGTAAATGCTGTATTTGGAATGATGTCATGTTTTGATCTTCTCTGTTCTTGGTTTGTCACTGAATAAAATGGAGAGCCCCTATGCTGGTATTCTGAACCTTGGGAAGTTGCCTTTCTTTTGGCATTACATTACAGCCCAGCACATGAGCCTCACTGGGGGATAACCTCAAAGTTGGGACCAAAGAGCCCAAGGGGCCTTATTGGATGACTTGTAGCCAACACTGTCCAGCACCAGTCTGCAGGGCACATTCTCCACTGCCCAGGGGACCCTGCGAGGACATTCTCCTTCAAACCCTTCTGCAGCATTCTCCATGAGCAGTTCTCTAGACTAGACTACACTACACTACACTAGAAGAAGACTTTCTGAAAGGGCAATCCCTCTCCCTCCCAAGGCAGCCGTTTTTATTTCTGGACTGTTTAACTCACCAGGAAGGCTTTCTTGACATCAAGCCTAAATTTATCTCTTTATTCCTTCCACCCACTGTTCCTGGTTCTGCCCTCTTCATGGGTCAACCAAAACCAATCTAATCCTTGCTGCACATGGCAATCCTTCAAGGACTTCCAGGCAGCTATTGCATCTTCGCTGAATCTTTTCTCCTCCATGCCAAATGTCCCTTGGTCATATGACACAAATCCCTTCACCCTCCTGGTTGCCCTCCTTATCAGCATCCTTCCTAAAGTGTAGCACAACAAGAGTGAAGATATGTCATCCCACCAGGTACCAGGCGAGTGGGACTATGGATTTATCTTCATTCCTGGAAGCTATGCTTCTGTGCATGAACCCCACAACGGTATGAGCATTGCTGACTGTTATATCACACTCATAATTAATTTGAAGTTTACTGAAGCTTCCAGAAAAACTGTAATCTAATGATATCTCCCCTATCTTGTACTAGGAAAACCAATTTTTCTGAACCATTGTGAAATACTTTAGCCAATGGCCCTGGATATAGTGGATGACGTCTTCAATGTCAGACCAAGCTCTAAGCTCTCCGAGACACCTGCTTCAGCTGCCTTTATGACCATTGGAACAAATTGTTCTCATCCACCCATTCAGCCAGGGGAAGTCCTCACTTGCTTGGGGCAGACACACCCCTATCCTACCCACGTTTAATATTAGTGTACTAGTAAAGTCAGCAAAATGAACCAACCTAAATCTTCTTGGATTCTGGGTTAACCATCCCTCCCAGCTTTAAGGCATAGAAAAAATGTGACAAGTATGGCATCTCTGCCTTCATCCAATTCATTGATAAAAGTATTGATCAGCAAAGGAGCAAGGATAGACCCCTGAGAAATTCCCCTGAAACCTCCTAAGACATAGATATTGAAACATGAATCACTACTCTTAGAGTCCAGTCATTCAATCGGTTCCAAATCCATCTTGCCCACATTTCTCCATCTTTTCCATAAGAGTATTATGAGAAACGTGATCAAACACATCACTAAAATCTAGGGAAACAGGGGCAGCTAGGTGGTGCAGTGAATAGAGTACCAGCCCTGAAGTCAGGAGGACCTGAGTTCAAATCTGGCCTCAGACACTTAACACAAAAACTAGCCATGTGACCTTGGGCAAGTCACTTAACCCCAGTTGCCCTCCAAAAAGAAAAAAATAAAATAAAATCTAGGGAAACCAGAACGTTCTCTTGATCTGCAAGTCTAGTAGCCCTATCAGATAAGGAGATTAGGTTATCTTGACTATAACCTCATGAGACTCAGTTTCTTACACTATTTTTACCAGACCATGCCACACTCTCATGACCAATTTCTATTATCTACCTTTATTTCTATCTTTTGTGCATATCTTTTAAAAATCCAAGGTGGTTGGTAAGTTCTCTGTGCATCCACAATACCTTCTTCAGACAACAAATCCATCAGATTATGAGCTCCTTGAGGGCAGGGACTGTTTTTTTGTATCCCCAGCACTTAGCACAGCCCCCAGCTCATAGTAGGCAGTGGCTGATTTTCAAGATTATTCTCTTTGCATACATAGAAATCCATTCTTGAGAAGTTCCCATCCTCCCTTGGCTAGCCTACCCTGTAGAATTTTATTCCATGTGATTCTACCAATACTTTTTTGGAAATCTGGTTTTTCTCAAATTAGGCTACATCAGAGAATGCCAAGATTTCCTATCCTCTCTCACAAACTGTAAGAGATAATAATCACTTTGCCCCAAAGTTTCTGTCAATTAACTTCTAACAACCAGTCTTTGCCTGGCAGTGAGAATTCAATAGATTCAGAGGAGAATGTTTCCTTGTTAGTTCCTCTGTCTTTTGAAGGATGGAATTATCCATTAGGCAAGTCAAGAACCAATCAATAAGCATTTATTCAGTGACTGCTCTGTGCTGGGCACTGTTCTTGGTGCTGGGGATACAAAGAGAGAAGTCCGGTCCCTAACCATATCACACCCCTCTGTGCCAGGCTTGTGATAGGTGGCATCCCAAACTCCTCATTTAGCTCCACTTTCCATCCAGATAATAAGAAAACCAGCCCTGTTCTGCCACCATAGCCCTTTTCATCTCAAGCTCCCTCTCTACCACTCTTCCTAAACAGGATTCCTGGATTTTTTCACCAAAGTCTATCTTGCAAACATACAAGAGTAATTTAAAGAGCTAAACAAGATGATAAAATCTGTTTGGAGGAAGAAATGATGTATCAAGGGAAACAAGGAGAGAAAAGATGAAGAAGGAATATCACTTCCAGAGTTTATCTAAAGCAGCAGACGTCAAAACTCCAGAGAATGGGTTAAACAACTGACAAGCAGGTCAATGGAATGGACTAAATAGGCAAGATTGAGGATTCACCGAATGCTCAATAAATCTGAAGCCATGAATTGCTTAAAAAAGAACTCTACTTCAACAAATCTCAAACTTTTTGATCTCAGCATCTCTTTCTACTCTTAAAATTATCGACTTTTTGTCATTGTTGTTACATTCTATCCTTTAAAACAAAATATCACAAACCCATGAGAGCTTTTGTTTATCTTGGTTGTTTTTGGTAACTGGTCATTGTTCAGTCATGTCAAATTCTTCGTGACCCTCTTTGGGGGTTTCTTGACAAAGATACTGGAGTGGTTTGCCATTTCCTTCTTTGGATCATTTTACAGAAGACGAAACTGAGGCAACCAGGGTGAAGTGACTTACTCAGGGTCACACATCTAATAAGTGTCTAAAGCCAGTGTTGAACTCAGGTCTTTTAGACTCCAGGATCCATTGTGCCATGTAGATGCCTCATACTCTCCTTATAATACCATCCTCTGCTCTACTCTGTGACCCAGTGACCCTGGCCTCTTTGCTCTTCGTTGAAGAAGATACTAGTCTCCTATATCTGAGAGTTTTCTCTGACTGCCCCCTTGCCTAGAAGGCTCATTTCCCCCTCCTGGCTTCCCTGGTGATCGGCAACTCTCAGCTGAAGTCCCACCTTGTGCAAGAAGTCTTTCTTAGTCCTATTTAATCTGCAGTGTTTTCTTCTGAGACTTCCCCCAATTTCTGCTGTCTGTATCTTGTGGTACCTAGGTTCTAGCATGTTGTCCCCCATCATACTCTGAGCTCTTTAGGAACAGGGAGTGTTTTGTTTGTTTTGTTTTTGCCTCTCTTTGTAGCCTCAGACCTTAGCACTAAAGGACACTCTCAGGTCCTGCTGGAAACGGATTAAAACTTAATTGGCAAATATTTTAAAAAATACATAAAATTAAAAAAAGCCTAGATAATATTAACTTGTGGTTTTCTAAGTCAATGTGCAGCTGCAGGGATACAGTTTAGTGCCCACCAATCTACAGGATACCTGTCCTGGTCTTTCCCAACTGGCAGTGCCCTTGCACCCAAACTTATTTGTATCTGCTTTTTATTATGTGTCTTATTTTTATTATACATGTATGTTTCTTCCTCCCCCCCCCATTGGAATGTGAGGTCCTTGAGGGCAGAGGGTGGTGATTTTACTTAGTCTCCCCAGAACTTAGCTCAGTACCTGGCACTGAGTAGGTAATTAATAAATCCTCATTGGTTAATAGTCATGTGAGGCCATGAGTTAACTACTTGAATGATCTTGGCCAAGTAAGTTAAAGTCTCTGGATCTGCTTTCTCAATTATAAAATGAGGATGCCAGACTGAGGGCACATCCAGCCCTAAATCTCTGATTTAATAACCCCTCTCCTGCATGACAAGCTTTTAAATGCTTGAAGACAGTTACCATGCTCCAACTAAGTTTGTCCAGGTTAAGCATCTCAAGTTTCTCCAACTAATCCTCATATGGCCTGATTTCAAGGTCTTTCACCATTCTGACAGCTTTTCTCTGAATGCTCTCCAACGTACCAACATCTTTCCAAAAATGTGATGCCCAGAATTGAACACACTATATGATCTAACCACAGTCACAGAAAACAGAAAAAAATAGATTCATATTTTAGCCCGTGGAGAGTCAAATGTCCCTTCCACCACAGTGGCATATTGCGTCCTTCAGGGCACCACCCTCGAACCCATGATCTCTACCATCTCCATAACTTAGAATCCTGTCCAGAATGGGGTCCTGCCAAGTCAGGGAAGGCCAGGGTTTGCTTCTCTGCATCCATGCTGCCCTTAGTTACCCTCCTGTCAGAACCAAACTTCCCTTTGGCTGACAGATTTCCTCAAATTGCTCTCCCATATGGTGCTGGGGGTCCCCTGGCTACTATTACTTGTTTTTGATCACTTAGCTAGCCTGAGGACACCTAAGCTCTGCTCCAACAGCTGGAGGGCCACACTCCTCAGAATAATCAACATTTACACTCATAATTGTAGCAAATTACATAATTAGCACTGTGGGCTGAGGGAAATTCAGTATTTTCCCCTTCTATTTTCCACTAAGGTTTAATAGTCATCAATTCCAGAAAGCAGACCCTGAACAAGATGCCACTTTCTATCCATAACATTAGTAGATGGTCATGGACATCAGTACCAGATTCTTTAGCTGTACTTTTCATATATTTTAGAACATGCATAGACAGATGATAGACAGGAGAAATAAGACAGCAAATGCAAAAATGACAAATTTTTTTAAAGCTTAGAAAAACAAAAAAGCCAAGCAAATTATAGGAGGAATTCCAGGCTAACAATCACAAAGCACGTAACCCTAATAAGGTCCAGGTCTATGTATGGCAATGAGAAATTCAAAGATTACATTTCTTAGTAAACCGACAGATTGTCACTGAACACCTAGAGGGTGCAAACCACTGTTTTCTCCTTTTCCCAAAGACAACGTGTCAGGAACGATCCCTTCAAGTGACAGAACAATTGTGCAAACCAGATGAGAAGTGGAGTCAGGACGATATTGGAAAGAGAAAAGTCTAGATTGAAAGTCCTGCCTCTGCCACATCCTGCCTTTTGGACCATGGACAGGTCCCTTAACTTCTCAACATCATAGAGCAACTCTCTAAGGCCATGTTACGAATAAGTTGCCATTCTGCATCAATACAGGGAGTTTTCACTCCGAGAGTTCTCCACATGGATGGAATTATAGGACCAGATCCTTTTATTTTGAGAAGTGTTAATGCAATATAACTTTGGTGTTGGAAAGTGATGTTTTATATCATACTTATGTGTATGTATATATGTGTGTATACATATACATAAACAGATAAATTATATGTGTGTGTTTATATATAAATAATGTAAAGAGAGGCAGCTAAAAAGACCCAGGTTCAAGTCCTTCTTCTGAAATCTTGACTCTGGCCCTGGGCACCTCATGTAATCCCTCTCTCAGAGGTCCAAGCTGATCTCTAAGACTAGAAGTTGTAGAGAATGAACGAGCCAGCATTAGTGGAAACAATCTCCTCACTCAAGGGTTCCCTTAATAATGCAATTACAGGCCCATTCTCGATCTTTCTCCTTTCAATGCTTTCAAAGAGGAAAGCTTATTATATTGAAAAGTAAGACCTTCCATCTGCCATCATGGAATCATTAAGTTAGGGAATCTTCTTAAAAATTTCAATTGCAGGGGAAATAAGACAAGAATAAGACTAATATTAAAATCAAAGTGTAGATAAAAGAAACTGTGATTTCAAAACAGTCACTTAATACAAAAGGGTTTCTGCTAATTAAATATTAATGAAGCATCTAGTAAAGACCCAAGAACACCAGCAGAGTTGGAAAGGCTCTAAGAAGGTATTTAGTTTAATGTAGGTCTATATAAAAACCGCATCTAGGACATAGGTGACAAGTGGTCATCAGGGGTTTAGCTGAAACCCTCCTTTAAGAGGAAACTCATTACTTCATGAAGCAACTCATTCCACTTAATGAGATATCAGATTATTAGGAAGTTTTTCCTGTTTCAAGTCTATATCTGCCTCTTTGCACACTCCCAGTTTAAGAACAATAGCTTTCTCTTTGATGTGTAATGAGATATTCTATCCTCTCCAAGACAACAGCTATTGCGATTGAGTAGAATATTTTTATTTTGTTTTTTCTAATCAGTGTTCAACTTAATTCAATGAGTTAAGTGCCTACTATGTGCAAGACCTGGCGGGCAGCATGGCATAGTGGACAAAAGGTTGGTTTAGGATCAAGGCATAGCAGGGTTCATGTCCTAGGTCAGACACATACTTGCACTGAAATTACTAACAAGTCACCTAACCTCTCATCTCCCCGTCCAACCCACTCCAAGAAGACTGTGTTACAGACAAGTTGCCAATGGGCATTGGTGACAGGAGTTTGCATGGGGGTGAAATTCCAAGTCCAGACCAAAATGAATAAATAAATGTGAAAGGCACTGGAGCTCCCAAGGCAAAATCCTGTGTTGGTCTTCTGGTGGAGGCAATTCCTGAGGCTATGGCCAAAAAGATGAGAGTCAAGGAGGTCAACCTTGAAGTCTGAAGCTCAATGTACATCACTGCAAAGAGTGCTCATTCACCTGTGAGATCTAGGGGCTCCATCAAAGCACCCATTTAGAAGAAATGCTAGAAATGTCATCATATTAAGATCTTAGTACAGGAAACTGTCATTTACAATTCAGAAACGGAGAATTCCAACGCACTGAGCACCCTAACAAAAAATTAGACCTTCTACTGCCTCCCCCCCCACAGTGATGCTGACTCAGCCTTGTGCCCTTTCCTCAAAACACACTGTTTCTCCTGTCCCCGTGTATCAGCAATGCCATATTCACAATGCCTATAGAGATTACAAATATGCTGATATAATTATCCATTAGAAAATACGTCATGTTTGCCATATGAGGAAATAAACTAGAAAATTTATTAAGATACCAAAAGACTGAGTCCCAAAACCAGAAAGTGAAAGCCATCAGAGTAGTTATGACATTGGCACAGGTAGATAAAGTAGAAAGCACCCACATTTTCAAGCCTTTAAAACAGAACAGGCTACCTCAGGCAAAGGTCCTCCTCTCCCCACGCACAGCAACCACCCAGCGTCCTGGAAGCGCACTCCCAGCAGCTCCGGCCCCTGGCAGTCCTCAGCAGGAGTCCTTAGCAGAAAGTCCTTAGCAGTCCTAACTCAAAAAGGGCTTCGCGCTGCCACTGCCTCTGCTGCTGCCGCCGTCACCACCACCGCCAGCCACCGAAAGAACGCTAGCTTGGCTTCCGCTTCCTCTTGCTCCGCCCCTTCCTGCTACGTCAGCAAGTCCAACGGGGCATGGAAGATCTTTAAATCCCATAACCCTTACACCCCGATACAGCCATTTTGTCAAGAGGGATAGAAGCAAGAATTAAAGACAAATAAGTGGCCAATTAAGGCTTGTTCAAGGATGCCATTGGAAGAAATGATGGAGCATTGAAAAAGAGAGAGGAGAAAGGTGAGCAATCAGTTCAATAGTGACATAGTGCAGGACATAGGGCAAATTACTTCACTCATGTGAGACTCAGTTTCCTCATCAGTAATATGGGAATAATAACACAATACTTACTTGCGAGGAATATGCTTTACAAATCTTAAAGTTCTGTACAAATGTGAACTAAAATATTTTGTGTTGGGATAAAAAGGAGTCAATTATTTTTCTTCCTACAGAGATATTATGATTGGAGAATGGCCCAACTTTGGGCCCTGAAAATTATGAGCTCTCCTACTAGACGGTAAATTCTTGGAGGACAGAGAGTATGACTTAATTTCTCCTAGCGTCTGACACTAATATCTGCACAAAGTCAGCCTTTCATTTTAATGAGTATCATATACTTCACTGCACTTTTGTGTGAGGACTCCCTCATCCTATTCATGCCATCTCATATGCATGACATATTCGTGTCTTCCTGTAATTATATAATTTTCTTAAACATTATAATTAGTTGATATAATTTTATGACCTTTTTTCTTCTTTAAAAATAATTAAAATAAAAACCACATAGGTGTTTCTTTTCCAGCCTAGACTGTCTGTCATTACATACATGACTGTATGATCTCCTTTCTCTTGGTCTGTGCACAATCTGTCCCCCAAAGCTCAAATACACACACTCCCCAATCAGGGCCACTGTGCAGTACTGCTAGCTTCTTTCAAAGCTCAGCCCATGTGTTATCCTCTATAATAAGTCTGTTCTGATTCCTGCTAGCCATACCCCCAGCATATACTTGCTTGTTCAATTCTCCTGCAAAACATTTCTGTAACAATGACCCATCCCCAAAGATCCAAATGTATAAAAATGTTTATAAGAGCATTTTTTTTAATAGCAAAGCAACAGAAACTAAAAAGTGTCCATCTGATGGGGAATGGCTGAACAAATTTGCTTATATGAGTTTAATAGAATATTAGTGATATAAGAAATGATGAATGGGACAGAATCAGAGACACCTGGAAAGACTTGTATGAAACAATACAGAGGGAAGTGGGTAGAATGAGGAGAACAGTATCTATAACGAATACAATAGTGTAATGAAAAACAACTTCAAGATACTAGAGAAAAGACTCATTTAACACTTGAGTTCTTTAGTATCAAGGCAAGGACCAACCATAATCTCAGAGGGCTGAAGATGAAGCACGCTTCTTACCTTTTACAGAAAGATAATGGAATACTAGGGCAGATTGAAGTATGCATTTTGAGACATTGACATGTTTTGCTTAATTATGCTTATATGTTATCAGGAGAAGTTTTTAAGGGGAGAGGACAGAACTGGAGTGGTGAAGAGGAGAGTCTAGTGGTAGGGATGCCAAAAAGACAGAAAAGAGTGCCATGGGCATACCCCTCAAATAGGGAATGGTTGATCAAATTATGATATGTTAATATAACAGCATACTCCTGTGCCACAAGAAATAATGAAATGAAAAGTCTCGGAAAAACTTGGGAAAACTGGAAGAACTGATGCAGAGGGAAATGAGCTTAACCAGGAGAACAATTTGTGCAAAATAACTAACAACATTGTAAAGATCACTAACTTTGAAAGATTTAAGAACTCTGATTAAAGCAACGAACAACCATAATTCCAAAGGACCCACGACAAAAGCATAATACCCGTTTCCTGACAGAGAGATAATAGTCTTAAGCTACAACTTGCAACATATTATATACATACATACATATATATATATCACAATTTTTAAAATTAGGATTTATTTTGTTTAACTATGCACATTTGTTTTAAGGGTTTTGTTTCTCTTTCCGTTTCCTAATGGGGAAGAGGTGGTGGGATGGAAGAAAAGAGATTTTCAGTTAAAAATATAATTCCATAAATACATAGGAGGTAAGAGAAGGGAGTTCAGAGAAGAGAAAGACAGGCAGGACAGCATTGAAACAAACACGGTGAATTTGTTGTTTACTTTTTTTGAGAACTCAAGCCATCTGCAACAAAGACTTACAAGTTCACATACGATCCTCTCTTTCTGTTCTCTCTACAGGGCAATGTTCATGACTGCTGGTAATTGTAAAATACAGAATAATAGTAACAACTATGGCCTGTCCCCGCTTGTGTTTCATAGGGTAGACAAGGTCACTGTTACACTTAAGAGACATTTTATATTTAATTTTCTATCAATATGTTTTCCGCTCCCCCACTCCCAGCAAATAGAATCTAAGCTGCTTGAGGGCAAGAACTGTTTTTTGTCTTTCTATTGACAGAGCCTGACACATAGCAGGAATTTAATTAATGCTTGTTCCATTACATTGAAAGTATTTTATGAAAAGTTTTTAAAAATCCCATTTCAATGCTAAATAATTGTTTTCAGAATATTTTTGAAACTTATTTTTACTCAGGATTTCATCATGCAATGCAAATATAATGTACACTCTTACCTTACTAATACTTGTTTATTTATTAACTTAAATGGGCAGTACTTGAGGAAAAAAAAAAAAGATGTTTCATTTTTCTTGAGGTGTTATACAAGACGGACTTTACTTTAGCCCAAGAAAGTCAGCCCTACTAAGGAAGGAGAGATTTTGATCGGTGTCAGGAGAGGGAATATACCATACTGTCAAATCCCAGATCTGTTCAGGAAGATGAACACTGGGCTTTTCCCAAGACTTCTCTCTCCTTCCCAAGATACCTTGCATGTACAGTTATTTGCATGTTTTCTCCCCCATTAGTTTTTTCTTTCTTGGTATCTCCCAACACTTGTCACAGCCAGTCAGTCAATGGACCATTTACCAGATGCTCACTATATGCCAGTCACTGGCCGCTAGATACAAAGGAAGGCCCCTGAAGCCCAATGCCAGGCCCATCGGATGCATTTGCTAAATACTCATTGACTAACAAGTCCACGTGTCAGACTAATGAGGTCGTGCTGTACTTGGAGTCAGAAATACCAGGTTTTAAATCCTGCTCCTCCAATCCGCCTATCCCAGCTCAGACACTTACTGGCTGTGTGACCCTCTACAAATCCTGTGACTTGGTTGACCCTCAGTTTTCTTCTCTGTAAAATGGGGATAATAATAGCACCAGACCCACAGGATTGTTGTGAGAATCAACGGAGATAAGGGTGAAGCGTGATTTACAATCCTAAAAGCACCATATGAATGGTAGCTACTCTTGTTAGTAGAAGCTGCTCAGTCACCACCGCCAGCCAATTCTGACTCCGAGAACACAGTGCTGGATGTGGGCGGTGGATGTTCTCCCTTCTTTGCGGTCTAACTGCTACTCTGTGAGTGGAATGATCATTTGGCTTTCATGATACAAATTCTATACCTTGACCAACGGCAGCTCCTTAGAAAACTTCTCTGTTTCATTTGAAGTTCAAACCCTGAAAACTGATACTACCTAAGGCCTCCCATGCAACATTGTAGAGAGCCATCTTAGCCTTTCAAGAGCAGAGATGACGAGTTACCCATAATAGCCCTGGTAAAGCCAGAGAGCGAAAACAGACTCATCAAGCGGACCTGCAGCCGCCGAACCAATCAATCAACAGGCATTTATTAAACATCTACCCCGGGCTAAGCGCTCCCTAGGCTGGCATCTGTGATATAAATACAGCGAAAGAAACAATCCCCACTGGCAAAGCCCGGACATTCCAAGGGAAGAGGTGAAAAGGACATATAAATAAAGGGAGGAGGAAATGCAAATACATTCAAAGCAGTGAAGGACAAGGTAGCCTGGGAGGGATTGGGACGGGAAACAGGGTAGGGGTGAAGGGAAAGGGGGAAAGGAGGGGGGAGAGGGAAGGAAGAGGAGGAGGGAGCTGTGCTCATGAACACTTCGTTTGGTAGGTCAGGTCTGCTCTAGGGGGGCTTCCTTTTAGGGACGGATTAGACTATGGCTGCTAAAGACTCTCCCGACTCTCAGGGAGATTTGGGATTTGGGGATTCAAAGGTTCACAATATTTGCCATCCCGTGTCTTAGAGAAGTGTCCCCGGCTCTAAGAACTTAGGTGACTCAGCCAGAGTTATGTGTCTCATAAGTTTCTTGGGGAGATTTGAACGAAGGTCCTCCTGACTGTAACTAGGCTCTTTTTACCTAACATGTTACACACTAAGCTCATCTACACAATATTCCCTTAAAGAATCTGATTAAATCTTAATATCCATCAATTTGGGGTAGCTGGGTGGCACGGTGGACAGAGCACTGGCCCTGGAGTCAGGAGGACCTGAGTTCAAATCCAGACTCAGACACTTGACACTAGCTGTGTGACCCTGGGCAAGTCACTTAAGTCTTAAGATTGCTCTGTGTGTGTGTGTGTGTATACACATGTACAGATACACATGCACACATCTATATGTAGACATAGATATAGATATTTCTATCAATTTATAGAAGATCTCTAGGATAAAATTGGCAACATCTGGAATTTCGAAGACCTCATGGTGCAAATACTTCACCAGCCTCTCCAAAGACAAATTCTAATCCCAGTTTTTCCCTGGTTTATCTCAGTACTTCCTTCAAGGAATACTATTGATACATGTTTCTTCTATACAAAGGGAGATGAAATTTCTTTTAAAAACACAGGCACAAATAATACTTGGGACAATATGTGTGTGTGTGTGTGTACATATATATAAAGAGAGAGAGAGACTGAAAATGTAGATGACATGAACGAATTTCAAAATGTTTAAGTTTGCAAAGAGCTTTACAAAAATTGTCTCATTTGATTTTCACGCCAACCCTGGGACGGCAGTGCTATTGTGTAAGTCACATGGTACAGAAGAGAAACCTGGGCAGACAGAGGCTGTATCTATGCCTGAGGTCTCACAGCTAGTAAGAGTCTGTGGATGGATTGAAACTCAGGTCTTCCTGACTCCAATTTAATCCTCAAGTCATGGTGCCACCGCAATGCCTCCTTTGGTATTCAGTGTTTTTCCCCCCAGAGTTCTCTCAAATATCCCTAATCAGTTTTTGAGCAAGTCAAGACATCACCCTTGTGATGTTATTGGTTTTCTTTGAGAATGGCCACCACAACCAACCACGACCACCCTCTAACTGCCAAAAGCAGTCATCTCCTAACTGCCAGATGTGTTGGACTTTTCTCAGTGCTTTTCCTTCTTGGCCCCTGTAGCATTTGTCACTGCTGGCCACCTTCTCTGCTTTCCTCTTGTAGACTCACTCCTCTCTCCTGACTCTCCTCCTACCTGTCTTCCCAATCCTAAATCTCCTAGATGATTTATTTGGTCATTCATGTCATACCCACTAACTATGGGCATTCTCCCAGGCTTTGTCCTGGGTCCTCTTCTCTTTTTTCTCTCTCTATATTCTCTACACCATCTCTTCACAACCTCTTCAACTCCCATGGGTTCAATTATCATCTATGTCGATGACTGCCAGATTTATAAATCCAATTTTAGCCTCTCTCCTGAGCTCCACTCCTATATCTCCAACTGCTAATTGGGAATTTTAAACTGTAGCTCCCACTGTAAGCATCTCAGACTCAATACGTCCAAAAGAGAACTCAATATTTTCCTGTCCTTCTTTTCTCCAATCTTCCCCTCTTCCAAAGTTCTCAATTGCTGGCCTGTCCTAGGCACCACACCTCCAAGCTTCAGATCTTACCTCCGCTGGCCTGGCCTCACATGACCCATTTACCTAGATGGGGGCTGCCAAGGAAAAATGTCACCTTCTTGAGGGCCAGGACTGGGTTTTGTCTTTGTTTTCCCAGTGCTTTCTGGGGGTGGGGGTGGGGGTGGGGGTGGCAGGCAGATCTATGATTCTTTGAGGTCAATAAAAATTTAAGTGCCTACTGTGTTCCAGGTATTATACTAAGCACTGGGGATACAAAAAGAGGCAAAAAAGCTTGTCATCTTCCTTCTCAAATCACTTCCTTTTCCTGAGCTCCCAATCAGATGCCAGCAGGCCCAGCAGTCCATCTATCCATCCATCCATCCATCCATCCATCCATCCATCCATCCATCCATC
>NW_027185850.1:10938985-10948806 GCF_028583685.1 Petaurus breviceps papuanus
TCTGTCTATACATCCATTTATCTTTCCATCCATTCATCCATCCATCCTTCCATCCATTGCTCAGGTTTGGCACTGACCCTCCTTCTTCCCCACCTTGCCTAGCCAATCAGTTAACAAGTCTTGCTATTCTGCCTCCAGAGTATCTTGTACCTTGGTCCCCTTCTTTCTCTTCTGTTTCCATCTCCCCTCTTCTGTTGCAATCCCACCCTTAGAGAGATGTGGATAATTGAATTAAACAAAGATTCACTAATGAGTTCAGGGTGCTTGGTGAGGATTTGGTGAGTTGAAAAGTTGAGGCCAAATTCATGTTTTGTCCTCTGGGAGCTAGCTGGCTAGTAGAGGAGCATTTTGCTTACTCAATATGAATGAGCAAATGAATAAATGGTGACAAAAGCATTTATTAAGCACCTCTGCTCTCTCCCCAGCTTCCCACCATCTTTCAGACTGCTGTCCTTCATATCTTCCTTTCACATAATTCTGGTCACATTCTTCCTACCTCTGCTACTCCCATTCAAATCAAGTTTGAGCTCCTTTGTCTAGCTTCACACCCATGTCCCATCTGGCCCCATCCTTTGTTCCAGTTTCTGTTCTTACAGAGAGTAGTATGAGACACTGTAGTGCTAGGGGAAGAGAGCTGACTGGAGTCTAAGGACCTGAAAGGACCCTCCAGATCTAAACTGATGCTCCTGTGACCCGAGTTCAAATCCTAATTCTGACAGTTATTGCCTGTGTGACCTTAGCAAGTCAGGTGACTTACCCAAGCCTCAGTTTCCTCATCTCTAAAGTGAAAGAATTGAACTATTTATCCAGATGCAGACACTGTGCTAAAGGCTAGAAATAAAAAGAAAAAAGAGAAGCATCCCTTCCCTCGGGGAGCTTACATTCTAATGGTAGAGAATGCCAGATGGTTTTGTGGGTCCTTTGAGTCCTAGGTCTGGGATGCTATGAGATAGCTACAGGAAGGACTCTCCACATGGCTTATGTTCCAGTCTCAGGGGATTCATCACTATACCCAAGCAACAGTATCAGCTGTCTTGTCTTTCTGTCTTTGCTATTCCCTTAGCCCTGCTGGGAATTTGAAGGCTCCTAGTTCTGCAGATCAAACAGATTTGAGAGGCCATTGAGACCAAGCCCTCATTTACAGATAGGGAAACTGAGGCCCACAGGTGTGAAGGGACTTACTCAAGGCCATCCGGCAAGGCAGAACAGAGATTCAGACATCCATCCCTTAAAGGAGCCTTCCCAGATACTTCCCCAACACTGTTCTTAGGCCCTAGATTTTGCACTTATTAGAGATTATTATGCATGTGCTGTCTCCCCCTATTAGAATGTAAGCTCCCTGAGGGACAAAGACTTTTATCTCAGTATTCCTCGTGCCTACAATGCCTGCCAGAAATCAAATGCTTAATAAAAGCTTTTCTTTCATTAATTCATTCAGCCATACTTTATTATTATACATCACTACGTGAGTATCACAGTTCTCCGTGGTCTGAGCAGCGCCAAGAGGACACTGAGTCAGCCCTAAACTTTGTGGCTCCCTGAGTCCTCATGGGAAAGCCCTGCATACTTTGGGTTATAAAGTGACTCTTTGCTTAATTAAATCATCCAAACTCCAGTTGTTTTCTCATCTGTAAAACAGAGATAATGATAATTGTCCTGCCTAATTCACTGGCTTGTTGTCTGGAAGTCATTATGCAAAATGAATGATGCTGCTTATTGTTGTCATCTCAGAGATCAGAAAAAGACAGAAAACAAGGAAGACCCAAAGACAAGATAATGAAGTGCTAAATTAGGGGTTATCTTCTTAGTGCTACAGGAGTTCATGGAATAGAGGGCCCTCGGAGCCTGGGAGAAGTCAGAAGCCTCCACACAGGGATCCTCCTCTGAGAACACACTGCTAATAAAGCCTTAAACCTTCCATTTCCAGAGGCCAGGATGGGCTGATCCTTAAGCAAAGCCTTTCTTCACAGATAAAACATATTAACTATTCTAAATTAATACTGCAAGCAAGGACGATTGTAGAAGAAATTCTTTTCTCCTGCAGACACAATTAGGCTGTTTCCAAGTAGGCTTGAGCACTGTTAAAACCACTGTTTACATGTGACAGTTCTATTCCAAGGTACACGGGGTTCCCAAGCATGGACATTCACTCTAGGATGACTTAAAGCCAAGCACTCCCAGCCATGTTAACCAGTGTAGATGCCAGTGAATGGCCGGGGATGCATCCCTCAGCACAGGACCTACCCAACTCTCTTTCTTCAGATGGACTTCGGACCCTAGAATCCAAGAAAAATCACAATGCTGAAATGCTCATTAGGAATCCTTCAGTGTGAATTCATTGAGCACCTATCTATTCTTTATAACAGATTGCCCAGGGCCTTCAGGAGGGAACTGTCAGGCACCAGGAATGACTGGTGCTTAAAAGAAATAAAATTGCTTACTTTAAAAATATCTCACACTGACCTCCTTCCTTTCTCAATGAGGCTTTACTGTATTATGGAAATACTAATCAGCTTAAAGGGTCTGGGGCTTTTTAGGATATTTGGCAAGAAATTGTATTTTTTTAACAAGACACAGCACTGTGGGTAGCCACAGGTTTGCTAAACGTTATTGATAATATCCTTTCCAACACTATCCATAAAAATATTTTAAAAACAGAATTATTTCCAATGCACTTTGCTTTGCATATATTGTCTCATTTGACCTTCACAAGAACAGGTATTATCTTCCAGAGGAGTAAACTGAAACTTGAGAGAGATTAAGTGACTTGCCTAAGGTCACACATCTAGTAAGTGTCTAGAAAAGAATTGAACTCGGGTCTGCCTAACACAGAGGACAGAGTTCTGGGAACTAGGCTGCCTTGCGGCCCTTCAAAACCACAGGAGAAAAGCTGAAGAGGAAATCTGGAAGGAGAGAAGCTTTTCTCCAAAAGTCTGTCTGTGTTTGATGCCCATTTCCATGGGCTCACACCTGGGGCTGGAAGGATGACTGTGGGGCCTTGTGGTCTCAACAAGCATTCTAGAGAAAAAGGCCTTCTTTT
The DNA here is from genome assembly GCF_028583685.1 of Petaurus breviceps papuanus. Classification (NCBI taxonomy): domain Eukaryota; kingdom Metazoa; phylum Chordata; class Mammalia; order Diprotodontia; family Petauridae; genus Petaurus; species Petaurus breviceps. Next base: position 10,942,026 of record NW_027185850.1, read on the forward strand.
TCTCTCTTTTCTTTTTCTAACGCCCAAAGAGACACTCCACATTAGCTGTGTGGCCAGAAACTACAAATCCAGATCTTTTTCCTGATTCTGATTAAGGGGGAAGTGGGTAAATGTGGGACAATGAGGATGGATGTGGATGTCCCCACTGCAAACCCATTGCCACTTGGGGAGAAAGCCTCCCCACAAACTCAGCTTATATCTCCTTCCCATTCCATAGGCAACCAGCACCACAGGCTCAGCACCAACTAATGCCTAATATGGTTAATCTAAAACTAACACCCTAAAAATCTAAAACTAAAACCCCAGCGTTCACACAGGAAGTGTCAGAGGTAGGGTGCTGTGAGTTCAGCACTCTGTGTCACTTACTAGGTGTGTGATCCTGGCAAAGTCACTCATCTTCCCTTTCAGATTCCTCATCTGTAAAATGGAGATTATACTGGCACCTACCTCCCAAGGTTGTTGTAAGGTTCAAATGAGAGCAAAGTGCTTTGGAAACATTATGGAAATGCTAGTTATTGATAGTAATAGTAGTAGTAGTAGTAGTAATAGTAGTAGTAGTAGTAGTAGTAGTACCACCCCAACTTCTGTCAAAGAGCAAAGTCACAGACTCCCAGCCTTGTGCTAAGGAGGTGGATGTTAAAAACCCATCTCCCCTCACTCCCAGCCTCTCAACTTCTCTGGGAGCCCTTCCACCAGAAAAACCACATCTTTCAAGGTGTCCAATGACCTCAGATGTGTAGCTCTCACCAAACAGAACCAACAGAATCCAGAACTACCACATCAAAGGAATTGGAAAGGCCCCCAGAGGCAGAGTGCTATGATGGAAAGAATTCTGTACTGGAGTCATGAAAGGCCCAACTTTGAGTCCTAGCTTGAACAAATGTTTTTTGACTTTGGATGGGTCACTTAACCTTACTAAGTTTCCCTCATCTGTAAGATAGGTATAATAATACTGGCATGGCCTGTGTCACAGAGATGTGAGTTGTGCATGGGGCAAACCTTGGAGCACTAAAGCAAATGTGAATTTGTATTATTAACCAAAGAGTCTTTCCTTCAATGCAATGCCCAGCCCACTGGAGGAACTTAGTCGATACTTGCAGACTCCACAACATTCCTGACATGTGATGGGCTGACTTCTTTTGCTTGTAGATCCTCTCCCCTCCCCAGTGACCCATCCCATCCCATCCCATTCCATCACATCCAGGCTCACTTTGGGAGCTCTCATTGTTAGGATGTTCTTTTTCCCCACATCTTCCCCTCTGACGTCTATCCATTGCTCCTGGTTCATCCCGTGGAGAACAAGTATCAGGCCTCTTCCACAAGAGAGCCTTGCAGCTACTCTCAGCTGCCTGTCTCCCTTCTCCCCATGTACTGTCTTCTCCTTTCCAGTGTAAAGCTCCTCAATTCCTTCAGCTGTTAGTGATGATGGGCTCACCACCTGTACAAGCTGCCCATTCCATGTGGGTCAATGGTTAGGAAGTGTTTCCTTATATTCTCACCTTCCTCATTTGCTCCTACTTCTAATCTTTCTTTTGATCCAGTCCAACCCAGTAAGCATTTACCCAGTGCCTACTACGTGCAGACCACTGAGCAAGTCACTTGGAACAAGAAGAGACTGGTCCAATGATTTTGCTGATATACAAAAATCCAAAGTAAGGAAATTGTCTCTACTCATACAGGTTAAGTGACTTTTTCCATGGTTTGGAGGTTGCCTCCTTAGTCACTCAAAGACAAAAACCAAACAAAATCTCAGTCTTCAAGAAGCAAATTGCATTGGGCATGGGGTGGGGCGAGGTGGGAGGATAAATTATGGAAAGCTGAGTGATGGGTACACACTCATGTGGGGACTGAGAGAACATCTATGACATGGGACAAGAAGAGGCTTCTTAGAGAAGGCTTGGAGGAGGGTGGGCATTCTAGAAGGTTGGGGTGAAGAGAGCAAGCATGCCAGGAATGATGGAGAAGGTCTTCAAAGGGAAGGGGAACAGGTTTGAGGGACAACAAAGCTGGAAAGGTGGAATGGAGTCAGGCTGTGAAAGGCCCTAAATGCCAAGTGTGACCTTGGACAAGTCAGTAACCTTTTGGGGATCTCATCTTCCTCATCTATGAAAGGAAGGGGCTGGGCTGGATGGCCTCTGAAGCAGTTAGAACACAGGTCTTGGAAAAAGGAAGACCCAAGTTCAAATACAGTCTCAGACATTTACTAGCTCTGCCTCAACCATTGTCTGCCTCAGTTTCCCCTACTTTAAAATGGAGATAATAATAACACCTACCTTGAAGGGTCGTGAGGAACAAATGAGATACAATTTGGAACAGGCTTAGCACAGTGCCTGGCATTTGATAGTTCCTTAACAAATATTTTTTCCCTCCCCTTCCCCTTTCTCCTTCTAGCTACATACATCTACAACTCTGAAATTGTTCTCTTTGTCCCCAGAGGACAGGCCCAGGAACAAGAGGTAGAAACTGGAAAGGCTTCATTTCAGGAACAAACTTCCTAGCAATGATAGCGGTAGGGGTGGGCTGCTTCCCAAGGTGGGGGTGTGGGGGCCCTCCTCCTGGGAGATCTCCAGGTACAGGGCCAGACCATTTGTCAGGTGTAGGGCAGGGACTCACTCATCCTAGAATGCCAGGGAGGGCCCTTCCAATTCTAAACTGGGGAGTTCAGCCGTTGGGTATCCCCCACCCCCACCCCAGGCAATAGGAAGTGACTGAAGTTTCCAGACCAACTAGTGGAGACCTGGGCTTTCCAAACATCGGCCTGGTAGCTTTGTGTCAGGTGGATTAGAGAGGGAGAGCCCATGACAGGCCTTAGACTGGAGGAGGTCAGTCTGAGGAGGAAGAGAGCTTTCACTACAGCCGGCTAATGCTGCTGTCTGACTAATGCACTATTTTAGAACACACAATGTTAGCTCAGGAAGGGACCTATCGGTCCCTAGAAGGAAACCAAGAGCCCTGAACTGCCCTCCAGTTTCAACCTTAACTTTGTCATTTGTTTATTAAATGAGTGACCTTGGCCAAGTCCCTTCTCCTCTTCTACAAGTTGGACCAGATGACCTCAGAGGCCCTCTCCAGCCCTCGAGATTTTCGCCTACGGATTCTAGAGAACAAGACAAGGACACTACTGCTCTGACAGCCTGAGGCTTCTCTTCTCATACTAGGCTATGTACGTACCCAAGTGGTAGGGGTCATCAAGGCATTAGAAATCACTTCAGTCCCATTTCCCCCCTCATTTAACAGATGGGATAACCGAGGCTCCGAGTGGTGAAGTGACTGCCCAAGTTCACACAGGCTCAGGGACGGCAGAGGTTAGCTAGTCCGATCCTCCCATTTCACAGGCTGGGAAACTGAGGCTGGGGTAGGGGGGGCCTTGTCCAAGTTCATGAAAAGGTAGATCTAGACAACCCAGGGGCACGTGAGGCCATCTAGTATGCGCCCCTCGCTATACAGATGGGAACACTGAGGCTGGGGGGGGGGGGCCGTGATCGCCCAAGTTCACGCAGTCAGAGGTCTCCGCACTCCGGGGCATCGGAGCCCCCCAGGGCCACCCCCTAGTTTCTCGGACGCGCAAGCTGAGGATCGGGGGGAGGGGGGACTCCGGGGCCAGCGGGTCGGAGCGTGCGGGGCGGTCGCGGGGCTCACCTGGCTGTGCGTGTCGGGCGGCAGGTTCCGCAGCAGCACCTTCCTGCGGTTGCTCAGCTCCCGCCGCGTTCTCTGCAGCCTCCGCTCCACCTCGCCGGCCTCCAGCGGCTCCGGGGGCTCCCGCGGCTCGGGCTGCGCGGGCGCCTCGGCCGGCGGGGGAGCCCCGGGCGGGGGCTGCGGGGCCGCCGCGGGGACCGGCCCCGGCTCCTCCGGCTCCACCGCCGCCTCGCGCTCCGGCCCGGCCGCCGCCATGTTCCCGCGCCTCCCGATCGCCCCTGTCCCCTCCCGGCTGCGGCCGAGCCCGAGAGCTCGCGGGCCCGGGAGGCCCGGCGGGGCTGCGGGGCAGGAGCGGGGCCGAGCCCAGGAGGCCGGAGCAGAGCGCCGCGGAAGGGAAGAGAAGGGAAGAAAGGCGGCGGCGGGGCGGAGGCGGTGCCGCGGGCTGGCGGGGGCGGGGGCAAGGGGAGGAGAGGGGGAGACACCGCCCCGCCCCCGCCTCTTCTCTGCCCGGTCGGGCCGGCCCCCCGCGCCCCCACCCACCCACCGGGGCGGCGCGGGGGCTGGGCTGCTGGGACAGCTCCGCCTCACACCTGTGCCAGGTTCCTGCGGGGAGGGGAGAGGCCGGCCCCTGCTTCTGCCGCTGCCCCCGCCCCTCTGTCCCTCTCCCTCTTCCCCGCCCCCCCCCCCCTTACCCCCGCCTCTGCCCCTCTGCCCCCCCCTCCCGTTCTGCCCCTGCCCTTCTGCCCTCACCCCACCCACCTAGGCGGCGAAGAGGCTGGGCTGCTGAGAATGAGAGCCCGGGACAGCTCCGCCTCACACCTGTGCCAGGTGCCTGCGGGGAAAGGAGAGACCTACCCCTGCCCCTACCCCTCTGCCGCCTCCTCTGTCCCTCTGCCTCCGCTCTGCCTCGCCCTCCAAGTCCCAGGGACCTAGGATGTCTGAGCAGCGAGCGGACTTATCTTGGGAACCGAGATAATCAGAGCAGAAAAGCAGCCTAGTACCTAGAATATCAGAGACAAGCGACCTGAGGCTGTCGAGAGTCCGCGTGGGAAGGGGCCTTGGGACACACACTGCCAGGGATGGGAAGGAGACCTGGCAAATAGGAAGTCAGAGCTAACAAGGACCTTATAATTTAGTGTTGGCACCGTTCTAATGGGGAAAGACGACATATAAAAGGGAGGTGTAAGAGGGTTGATGGGAAGTGGGGGGGGGGGCATGGTGGAGAAAATTCAGAAAGGGATGAAAACTGTGTCTGACCTGGGCACTCTCCTTAAAATCAATCAATAAACATTTATTAACCACCTACTATGTGCCAGACACTGTGCTAAGCTCTGGGAATTCCAAAAGAAGCAAGAGACAGTCTCTGCCCTTGAGTAGCTTACACTCCAATGGGGGAGCACCATACAAACAAATATATTCCAAGCAAGCTATATAGAGGATAAATATAAAATAATTCACAGAAGGAAGGCACCAGAGTGAAGAGGGATGGAGAAAGACTTACTGCAGAAGGCAAGATTTTAGTTGGGGCCTGAAGGAAGCTAGAGAGGTCAGCAATCCGATAGGGGGATGAAGAGCCTTGTAGGCATGAGGACAATCCCAAGAAAATGCCCAGCCCCAGAGATGGAGTGACTTGTGGTGGATCGACAGTGTCCTGTTTGTGGAATAGCCAGGAAGTCATCAGTGGCACTGGTTCTGAATAGAACCCAGTAATCAGAAGGTTCATAAATGCCTGCTTGACTGAATGGAAGGGGTTTTAGAACTTGGAATTTCAGAACCAAAAGTGGTCTTTGAACATAAAAGGTCATAGCAGGAGGGAACCTTACAATATAGAGTTTGACGGGGATATCACAATGAGGAAAGCACTTAACTTCTTAGTGCCTCTGTATCTTCATCTGGACAAAGGAGAAAATGATTCCTGTACTACCAATCTTGCAGGGTTGTTTTGAAGGGAAACACATTTTGCAAACCTTAATGCTTTCTTCCAGTCAAATTGGAGGACAGATGTTCCATTTTATTCAACACCGGTCCCTGGCTAGAATGTTCTAACACTAACTCATCTCTAACACTAAGAATTCTTGTCCTCCATCCAGGCTCAACTCAGATGTCACCTCTTTCTGAAGCCTTCTTCCATGGCCCTCCTTTTCAGTTTACTATCCTCCAAATACATCACCTAGTTTGATAATTGTTTGTGGATATAACCTTATCCTCTTCCCCACCTACCCCCTAAAGTAAAATGTAAACTCTCTTTGGTTTGGGTAGGGGGGAGTTATCCTTAGCACCAACTACAGCATCTTAACATTAACAGATGTTGAATTTAATTAAAGATCTGATGGGTACTTAGGTGGCACAGTGGATAAAGTGCCCACCCTGGAAGTCAAGAAGACTCATCTTCCTGAGTTCAGATATGCTCTCAGATGCTTCCTAGCTGTGTGATCCAGGGCAAGTCCCTTAACCCGGTTTGCTTCAGTTTCCTCATCTGTAAAATGAGCTGGAGAAGGAAATGGCAAAACCACTCCAGCATCATTGCTGAGAGAACCCCAGATGGGGTCGTGAAGAGGTGGACATGACTGAAGAGGAACAGTGATCCAGACCATTTCACATTGTGCATTTAATTGGATTTGCATGCTAGAGCAGAGGTTCCATTCTGGAATCACAGCTCCCTTTCACAATCTTGTCAAGTCTCTGGAGCTTTTAGAATAATATTTTCAAATGCATAAAATATGTAAGATTACAAAGGCAGCCCGTTATATTAAAATCATTACCAATTTTTAAAAGTTCATAGGCACCAGGTTAAGAACCTATGTACTAGGATCCCCCCTCATAATGTTCATAAGCATTACTGTCTAGCTTCATCTTCCTCATAACCATGAGGTTGATGATTTTTTTTTTTTTTTTTTAGCAATCGGGATTAAGTAACTTGCTCAAGGTTACACGGCCAGTTATTTCTGGATGTGGTGCTGACTATCTGAGCCCAGGATTCAATCCAGGTCATCCTGACACTGGAGTCGGTGCTCTTACTCGCTGAGCCAGCTCGCCGCCCCTAAGCAATTGGGGTTAAGCAACTTGCTCAAGGTTCCACAGCCAGGTGTTTCTGGGTGGGTGCTAAGTGTCCGAGCCAGGGATTCGAGCTCCAGGTCATCCGACA
>NW_027185850.1:10948816-10964038 GCF_028583685.1 Petaurus breviceps papuanus
GGTGCTAAGTGTCCGAGCCAGGGATTCGAGCTCCAGGTCATCCGACACTGGAGCCGGTGTTCTTACTTGCTGTGCTACCTAGCCGCCCCTATGAGGTTGATTTTTTGAAACAAGGTATAAGATTTTTTCTTCATCAACTTTTATTGCACATTTTTTGGAATATACCTTGAAAGTATTATCCAAAACAACGTAACTATATGTTTAAAAATTACTATTTTTAATGCAGCATCCTATGTAATTGCAAACAAACAAAACTGGAAGCTAACTAAATGCATAATAATGGGGAAATGGCTAAATAAATTGTGGCATATTTGTATAATTAAAAGATCATAATGTAATTAAGACTAACTTGGTAGAGGAATTTTAAAAATCTAGAAAGGCCTTATGAGATAATGAAAAATGCATAAGCCAAAAAATAAGAGTTCACACACGTGAAGACCACAAAAGAGGAAAAATGAATGAGAAGGAATGGGCACAGAATCCTGATGGGGACTTTGAAGTTGTCACTGAAAAAGCATTCTGAGATTTTGTGTCACACTTAATAAATTAAAATTCCAATTTGGTTGAGACACCTTTCTTTAGTGAAAGTAACAAAAGCTAGCTGTCTTTTGTCTCAATTCTCAGCCCATACTCACTGAATGGGCAATGCCTCAGACAAGCTGAGCCCTGGGAAAGACCTCAGGTCACCCATTGCATTCTGGGTCATCCCCAGTCGTCTTTTGTCTTGTCGTTGTACTCTGAAGACTCCAGAGGAGTGAGTGAGGTTGAGGACTTAAATCCACCTCATGAGTATGTCAAGATGTCACCCTGGAGACTTTGTGGGTCCTCTTCTAGAGAACTTCTTAGCATCTTCTACAATGAAGGATGAATAACACCAGCTTTTGTTCAGAGAGCTTTTACAAAGTTTACAAAGCACTTTTCATACGTTATCACTTTTGATACTTAGCAAGACCCTGTGAGGTGGACACTATTATTATCTTTTTTTTTTTTTTTTGTCTTTTTGGAGGGGGAAAGCAGGGCCATTGGGGTTAAATGACTTGCCCAACGTCAGGCAGCTAGTGAGTGTTAAGTGTCTGAGGTCGAATTTGAACTCAGGTCCTCCTGACTCCAGGGTCAGTACCACCCAGCTGCCCCAGGTAGACACTATTATTATTATCCCCATCTTACAGATGAGAAAACTAAGGCTGAGAGAGACTGGATTTGAACTCAGATCTTCCTGAATCTCTTGTAACCTCTCCACTGCAGCACCTAATCACCCCAAGTATTGAGCTATTTGCTTTTCTTCCTTGGCAACATGATATGCTGTGCAGGATTTTTTCTCGAGGCTCCATACTCTCACCAAATTCACATTTTCCATTACAAGGTAAGAAAATTGTTACCAGAATGGGGTGGAATGATTGTGACATGATTAGAGGACTCCGAGGTAAGTGCGTTCTTCAAATTCCAGACCCTTTGTTCTCAGAAGTCTCTTCTTCCAAAAATGTGGAGAGTGCTTCAGTCCATCACAAGCAACTCTCCTGTCTTTCCTATTCTACTATGAGTGAGATGTGATTGTTTAATTTAATTTGAATGGCTCTGAAATGACCAGAGGAATGAAAGGCTTAAAATTACATCTACTCTAAAGAAGGGTATCTGGAAGGTGCAGTGGATAGAGGTCCAGCCCTAGAGCCAGGAAGACTCATCTTCCTGAGTTCAAATTTGGCCTCAGATGCTTACTAGCCATGTGCCCCTGGGTAAGTCACTTCACCCTGTTTGCCTCAGTTTCCTCGTCTGTAAAATGAGCAGGAGAAGGAAATGCCTAAGTGCTCCAGTATCCTTGCCAAGAAAGCCTCAGATGGGGTTATGAAGAGTCTTGCACCTGAATGATCATAACAAAGAGGTTTACAAGTAAATAATAATTTATTATTTATATATAATATAATATATTATGTGTCATAATATCTAGTATATTATATGTAATAATATAAATCACATTAATGCAAATTTATGTAGTAATTTCAAGTTTACCAAGAAGTTTCTTCACAACTACTCTCTGAGGTAGGTCATGTACTTCATTATTATACCCATTTTTCAGATGAGGAAAAGGGACATTAAGTTACTTGCCCAAGGTCATAGATCTAAACAGTGTTGAAGTCAATCTATGGACTCAAGCTAACTCCAAGATGATGGCTGCTGCTGGTTTTTTGTTTGTTTGTTTGTTTTCTCCACTAAGTTCCATTGCCTATTATTCACAGACATACAAACTATTTTTTTTTTTTTTGTGATCATAGCGTTTAGATTTGGACTAGCATGTTAGTGATTGCCAAGTTCAGACACCAGAAAGGAGGAGTAATGCAAGGTGACGTAAGCAGTAATTTGAAGTCCTGATCCCACAGTCCATTGTGTCTTAGTCCAACAAACCCCACATCCTTGAGGTCCCCATTCCATAGAATCCTCCAAGAATCATAAATCATGTTCACCTGCCTTTCCCTATTGTGTTGTGTATCAGGAGTAAGCCAAGCTGGTGTTTTGCAATATATAAAGCTGTGCTGAACAAAATCCAGTCCTAAAATGGAAGGTGGGCCCCAACGAATTACTAAAAATAGAGAACGCAATGTTTGGAACAATATTTTAACTGAACCCAAAGGGGAGATTGACATTGGCAAACAAAATTCATCCAAAGCCAACTCATTGAGGTCTTCCAGAAATATGCTACCAGCCTTACAAGGGGCTGTGTGTCTATGCAAAAAAATGTTTCTAAATCCAGGTCTAAATGCAAAGACTTGAAATGCCTATAATATAAAAACAAAAACAAAAGCCCATAAAAGAAACCTCTTGGAAAAAATGGTGTAGCAACGTCAGATAATACGGAAGAGAGCAAGAAACTTGATGGTTTTGCCTCTATTTGTCTCCGTGACCTCGAGCTGCCACTCCCCCTGTTCTTCTACAGTGGAAGTTTGCTACAACGAAGGGACTTGCTTTTGCTGTTGTTGTGGGGTACACTAGAGTGTATACATTTACATGAGGATTGACCCCATTAGGGAGGATATAGGCACATTCTAATGATGTTACTGTACCTTGAATATTCTCAGTGGTGGCAAATCTTTCTTGCTTAGGAGTGGATTGGATTTCTTGGCAATAGCCCAAAGTCTGGTGAATAAGATGGATAACCCAGTAATAACATTACTCTTTTTGGTTAAAAGAAGAAAAAGGAGGGTAACTATAGAGTAGCCAAATTTGTGTTAATATGCAGCCTTCAAACTGGTTCTGAAAACAGTTTCCAAAAGAGAAGTTGCCAAAGTATTCTGAGTAGTAACAGAATTGTTAAAGTAGGTAATATCTTGGAAATTCAATATTTTTAGATGTACAAATTCAAGTCTGATGGATGAAATAACTGGTCTCCCTACTTTGTAATCACACCTGTACTACAACTCTATGACCTTAAAGATCCCTTCAGATTTTGAGAGTCTGTGAAGATAAGAATAATAATCCATATCCTTTCAGAAGTCAAGGGATATATTCAAAAGTGGCTATGGTGAAAGACAAAGAATTATCATGTGATAATCATACCAGGTGATCAGGCAGTTTATCAATAAACATTTATTAAGCAATTCCTTTCAATATTCCACCTCTCAGTGTTCTAAATACTTTCATTTAATTGCCAAAATATGACAATAAGCAAATGACAGATAATTAAAGTTAAAATATTATTAAATAAGAGAAGCATTATTTTTTTTCCATTAAATCTTCCTTGAGTTATTCTAGCATTTAAAAAAAAGATATGAAATTTTTGGAATGGAAATTTGAATCTAAAAAAATTGAATAAATTCTGAATTCCAACTTAAGCAGTATACATGATTCTTTATTATCTAATACTGGTCTCCTGCAAGTCACTGGAGAAAGTAATAAAATTGTGCCAAATTTACCAAAATACAAATCTGGGGCTCATGAAATCGGGTTTTTTGGCCCCCAATGCTTGATAATCTTTATATTCTACTTGTATTCAGTCCATCTCTCACACACCTCCCAGTGATAGCACCAAATCATGTCTTCTTGTCCCAAATCCTCAGCTGTAACCTATGAGAAAGGATAGGACTTAGAAGTGCTTAAAGGTTTGCAAAGAGCGTTTCGTGCTATGCCATTTGGTCTTCACAACAGCCCTTAGAAGCAGGTACTCTTATTATCCCTATTTTGCAAATGAGGAAACTGAGGCTCTGAGGAATTAAGTGGTTTTCTAGTAAATAGCTGAGGCCAGATTTGAACTTACATCTTCCTGACTCCAAGTCCTAAACTCTACAAGATGACACCACCCCTACACTGACATCAGATGATTGGACATTTTACTTCAAGGTGACAAAGTGATTTAGTGAGCTCCTTCAACTTTTCTCCATCCCTTAAAATTTTTTAGCATCTCTTCATGGGCAGCAACATGGTGCTGGGCCTGGAGTCAGGAAGACTAATTTTCTGAGTTCAAATCTAGCCTCAGACATTTACTGCCTGTGTGACCCTGGACAATTCACTTAACCCTATTTGCTTCCGTTTCCACATCTGTAAAATGAATTGGAGAAGGAAGCAAACCAGTCCAGTATCTCTGTTAAGAAAAACCCACTGGAGTCATGGAGTCAGACACAACTGAAAAATGCCTGAATGAAAAAACTCTGCTCCTCCATTTCATAAAACTCCTTACCATTCCTTAATGTTCTTCCTTTGTAGCCTCACCTTAATCTTCCAATCCCCCTTTCTCACAACTAATTCCATTCCAGACAAATTGTCTTCTCCAAGATTAGATGTGCAGAATGAAGCATACTTTGGCAGACATGACCAATATGATGGTTTGTTTTACTTAACTATGTCTTAGTGTGGTGAAGGAGGTCATAAGGAAATGATAGCTCCATAAAGGAAAAGTAATCAACAAAACAGTTGTAAAGGAAAAGAAAGGCAGCTGTAATCAAGATGTAATCTGATTTTCTTGCTAGGTTCTGGGAGAGCAAATTTCAAATACATCAGGAAAGACCTAAGTAGAAATCTATGACCTTAGATTCTACAGGAGAAGTAGATCCAAGAGGGAAGGGAAGCCCTCAAGAATGAGATTCTAAAGATAAAGAGAAACAATTCTAGGAAGCAAGAAAGGTGTAGGGAGGGAGAGCTGTCTAAAGCAAGTGAGATGGAAGTACAAAGAACACATGGGGAAAAGTTTTACATATAGCCTACTATGTGCCAAGCTCTACAATAAATGCTTTTATAAATATTATCTCAGTTGAGTCTCACAACAGCCTGTGAGGTAGGATTATTATTATTATTATTATTATTATTATCTCCATTTTACATTTGAGGAAATTGAGGCAAACAGAAGTGACTTGCTAAGGGTCACACCCCTAGTAGGTGCCTGAGGCTGGATTTCAACTCAGGTCATCCTGACTCCAGACCCAGTGCTCTCTCCATTGGGCTATCAGCTCTCTCTAAGTACAGAAGACAGAATGATGGCAGAGAAGTAAAATGAATATTAAAACCCAACACATTCTTGTAAGAATGGCAGCAGGATGATAACACATGATAACAACATAAAAGTTCAATTCAGTTTACTTTCGTTTTGACTTTGCTGGGGTGAAGGGGAGGGTCAGAGGAGGCATAGCACCACAGCTCAGGAGAAAAGGTACAACATAGAAAGGGAGAATTACCTGACTTTTCTTTTGCTTCTTCCACTTTTTCTTTTCTAGGAGAATGACCTTTGAAGTAGGAAGAGGAAAACAAAAATGATGAATACAGAGTTGAAAACTTCTGGTGAGTGATGAGATAATAAGATAGCACATAGCTGCCTCTGGAAAGTCTGGATCGCTCTATCAGGACAAACTGCATTCCAGAACACTGAACAAACCTCTGAAGCAATTGCTGAGCTGTTCTCTAGGCTCCATCAAAGAGCACGGACAAGAAGTGAAAAGAGTCACAGAGGGGACTCTTGTCTATCACCCTATACCTATATCTATGTCTATATGTGTGTGTTTATGGGTATATGAGTGTGTGTTGAACTGAAATGTCTGACTTGATTTTCTTCAAAGCCATGGTCCTTTCTAAAGCCTTATTCACACCTAGTCTACTTTAAACATTTTTTATTGATGTGTTTTGTTTTTGGACATTATAAACTTTCCAGATTGCCCCCATTCCACTGAGAACTTCCTTATAACAAAGTAAAACAATTAAGGAAAATTATCAATACAGTGACCTTATAAGAAAGTGCATACAACATTCTACCTCTGTAGCATCTTTCTACAACCTATTTTACAGTATTTTTTAAATGACCAGAAGTATATTTTCTCTCTCTCTCTTTTGGAAAAAAGAGAAAAGAAAAACAAAGTCTTTATAATAAAAAGTATAGTCAGGCAAAAAAAAATTCTCTCGGTTCTATGTAGAAATAAATGTTTTATTCTGCACCCTAAAGCTATCATTTCTCCTTCAGGAGGTGTACTGTGTGTTTCATCATGGATGGTCATTACACTCATTAGAGTGCTTACAACTTTCAAAGCCATTGGTCTTCACAGTTTTATTGTTACTGTATAAGTGATTCTCTTGGTTCTTCCTACTCCATTCTGCATCGGTTCATAGAATTCTTTCCATGGCTCTTTGAAATCATCTTTTTCCTTATTTCTTACACACTCTAGTATCCCATCATAGTTACACACCACAACTTATTTAGGCATTCCTCAATTGATGGGCATTCATTTAGTTTCCAGTTTTTTGCCACCTCAAAAATACTTACTATCAATATTTTGGTTCCTATTGTACCTTTTAGTGTCTCTTTGATACCTTTTGGGTGTAGGCCTAGTGTTTATATGACTGGGACAAAGAGTAAGCACTTTTTAGTAGTTTTTTGGTGTGCGATTCCATATTGTTTTCTGGAATGGTCATAATTATTCACAAATCTACCCACAGTGCATCAAGGTGCAGAGTTTACTTTTGATTGCTTTATGGCTTGCTTAGGTCCAGATGTCTGGCCCTTCTGTAATTCAGTGGGGTAGGCTGGCATCTGGGACAGCCACACAAAGAGGGCTGAGAATCTAAATCTGAAGGAGGTGGTTACAGGAAGATGCTGGAAGCTTTGAAGAGAGGAGTGCTGCACTAAAAATAGAGCCAGGAAGGTGCCCTTGGTGGGTCCTTTGTAACTGAAGGCTGGACATGTGGAAATGGCTAAACACTAAGGCAGGGTTACAATTCAACGGGGATAGACAGCATCAAGTGTGCCCTTTTTTCAAGGACTACTTGATTCTTCCTAATAATATGAAGGGTAAAGAGACATCTCAGTTGAAAATAAGAACAATTGGGGCAGCTAAGTGGCAAAGTGAGTAAGAGTGCTGGCCCCGGCGTCGGGAGGACCCGGGATCGGTTCCAGCCTCAGACACTTAACACCAACACAGTAACTGCCTGTGTAACCTTGGGCAAGTTACTTAACCCCAATTGCTTTAAAAAAAATTTTTTTTTAATTAAAAAAAGGAAAAAAAAAAAGAAAAGAACAATGACAGCTAACATTTCTCTAGTGCCTGGGCATTGTGCCAAGCTCTTTACAACTGTCATCTCATTTGATCCTCACAACATCCCGGCGAAGTGGGTGGGTGCTATTGATATCTCTATTTTACAGAAGAGGAAACTGAGGCAGACAGAATTTGTTAGGTGACTTGCTCAGGGTCACACAGATAGTAAGTATCTGAGGCCAGATTTGTACTTAGGACAGCCTGACCCCAAGAACCACAATCCTCTCCACTCTAGCTCTTCAGGGAGCAAGGACTACTTCTTGTGGGATGGAGGAAAGGTCTTTATATCCCAAGCATCTACTATGGACATAGCAGGCCCTTGATTTTTGTTGAATTGAAATGAATTGAATTTCTTTAGTTATTTTTTCTTCTATAGCGGTTGGCCAGCCTATGTTTTTAGTATACAATCATTAATTGTCTCCAGAAGAAAGGTAAACCTGACACTGCTCGTAGCCACTGAACGTTCTCCTTCTTCTTGCTTCCAGTGAAACTACCAAAGTGCTTCCCTGTGCTCTCTCTGCTCACTTCCTGCTTTCTCACCTTCTCCTTTTGCAGTATGTGTTTTCCCAGGTTTTTTGGTTCTTTATCAGCAGATTCCTGCCCATATCCTAATACAAACAGGAGTTGTCCTGAGTCAGCTTCTCTGCACTCTTTCTCCCATTTGGCCATACCAAGATCTTTGATAATTCTAAATAGTTAAATTATATCTTAAAGCAGAAAACCTATGGATCAGTATGGCATACACTCTGGAGCTATTCTTCCAAAAACACCATTCACCCAGGGACTGGTTACTATGGGAACCCTTCAGGTTCTAGGGGTACTCCAGAGGGGCTTAGAGGTCATTTCTCTCATGCTGTGGCCCAGAAGACCTTGCCCGTGTGCTTCCTCAATGATTACCAGCTGATATCAATTACTCAACCAGACTGAATGAGTTTGAAGAAGGGGGAATTTACTAAAAGGACGTAGTAAGAATGGTTGAGACAAAGCATCCCCTCCACAGTCTATGACATGGTCTCTCTTAGGTACCTATGGAGCCCAGGGAGAAGTGGGCTCGAGCTTTGAGACCCTTTGTAGCCAAAGGTTAGCTGGCAGCTCCCGGTTGTTGGAAATATGCTTCTCACAGTGGCGGGGTACTCCTGAAGTTCCTTCTTGGTACGGTCTTGAAGCTGCCTTTCCTCAGTGCATTTAGGCTGGCTTCAGCTCCCAGCTGCTGTTGTCAAGAGAACATCATTCAGATACTTTTGAAAATTTTAGCCTTCAAAGTTCCCAAGGTCTTCCTTTGTCCTGGCCAGGGCTGGGGTGGACTGGGTGGGAGGAAGACAAATGCCATGTGGCTGTCCCTTCTCTCTCCAAGAAATTCTCTCCTAGGGACTTGACCACAGTGCTCTTTCTTCTACACTGACCAAACATTCTACTGCTGAATTCCAAAATGCCTTCCTATTTTATAAACAACCCACTGAGTATGATGCATCAAATATTCTGTTAATGCCTTTGATTGATTGATTATTAGAGGTGTCTAGGCCTGTCTCACTCCTAGTTCATAGTTCTGATTGATTCAATAGATGTATTCTCACCGGGTAAGGACAGAGCATCTTGTTAATTGCTTCAACTGGGGTAAGTCAATTTGATTGACTGATGGATTCAGTTGATCCCCAACATTATAATAAAACAGCTTAAAATTCACAAATGGTTTCTTCTTTGAACTCATCAAGCTGAGAGAAACCAGTGTAACCAGAACATTCTAAGAGCTTTAAGCTTCCACCATCCTTAAGTTAATTTGTCTTAGTGTATATTAAATAAAAATAAAACCCAAAACAAAAAACTAATCTGGTCAGTTAAGAGATTAACTGTCTATTCTATAGACTCTTAATTATCATAGTTTCACACTAAAGAGAATTCTTTTAATTATTGAAATGTATACCATCCAAATGATCAACGTTTATTGGGTAAGTCCGCAATTTTCAAATAAGAATTCATTGTGCATTCTGTTATCATGATGAATTCTTTCTGGATACTTACATATTTATGAAGAAATGCAAGAATGAAATATGAGTATAATTTGTTCTAGAAGCATAGCAACACCAAAAGATAAGACAGTCAATAAATGTGTGAAAATTATTTTAGAGAGTTTGTGAAATGCTGACAATAAACTGGTCAATGGATGATTTAGGGAATAGTTCTGAATTTGCAGAGACCATGTTATTTTCCAACTCTGGTTGACATATTTAAAAAAGATATCTTCATGTAGGTCTGTGGAAGTGTTTTTTTCTTTATTTTAATAATTTCTGGCTGACTAGAAGTTGAGTAGACAAAGGTAGAAATTAAAATGGACAGTTATTGAGTACCTACTATGTGCAAGGTGCCCACTGTGTGCTTCTTCCCACATTACATTGTACTTTTCTTCTGTGCTTAAAGAACAGAAGCTCTATTAAAAATGAGAAGAGAAAAAATTGTGACATTTATACCTGAAGGAATGGCCTCAACTGCATTGTTCTTTGTCATAGAAAAGGTACAGGAAAGATATTTCTCCATTTTAAAAATCTAGGTTTTATTGCTGAAATTCTTTCTGTAGCCTCGCATAACAACTTCTTTTAGACTTTTGGAAATGCTTTAGTTTCAAAAAGACAGTCCAATTAGCAGTTCCCTGACCACAGCAGTTTTTAAAAATCTATTACCATTGGGGTCATTTGCTACTTTGGCCAATTATAGCTTACAAAGGCCAACCTAACAGAACCCCCACTATATTTCCAGATACATGGTATTTGTGCTAGCCTAGGAAAAAGGTGAGAAAAAATGTATCTGACAACATCCCTTCCCAGATCATCTATTCTCCAGCCCTACCTTGTATTAGAGGAAGGGTATATGTGCAGGGCAGCCCTCTCCACACTAGCCCAAATCAAACACCAGCTCTAGGACCCTGGGATTCTCTAACTAAGGCCTGGCTCTCTCAGAGAATCTTTAGTGTTTGATAGGTCCATGTAAAAGGGTTGCAACCATAGATGCTCCTACTTAGAACAAATTTTACACATCTATGTTCCATGGCATGTTTCAGGTTTCTTTCCAGCTCTTACATTTTCACTTTGGGGCTGAATATTCCATTAAGCCTTCTGCTTTTTCACTTAATCATCCACTTATGGGTAGCATCTCACTTTTATTCATCCATAAAAGAAAGCCAACC
The DNA here is from genome assembly GCF_028583685.1 of Petaurus breviceps papuanus. Taxonomy (NCBI): domain Eukaryota; kingdom Metazoa; phylum Chordata; class Mammalia; order Diprotodontia; family Petauridae; genus Petaurus; species Petaurus breviceps. The sequence continues at coordinate 10,959,497 of NW_027185850.1, forward strand.
ATTTGAAGTGAGACTCTTCTGGAATTGTTTTCACTTGAGATCACAGCTTTCCTTCTATGCTTCTCAGCTGGAGAGTTCATTTCAAACATCTAAAAAATTCAGACACTTGGCATTGCCAGAGAAACCTGATTAAGATACTCAAATATCAATTCCATCTAAACAGAGAATTTATTTACCTGCATATTGTTATGAAAACCTGAACCACTGACAACAACAATCATCACAATAATGATATTTTTGTAAAAAGAAAATTCAATTTTATTTTATTTTTAATTCAAAATTCCCCTTTCTCTCTCCAGTACCAAGTCAGATTGCAAGAAAAAATAAAAACCATCACAAATATTTATAGACATGCAAAATAAATCCCTGCATTAGCCATGTTCCAAAAAAAAAAAACCAAGAAAAGAAAGGGAAGAAAGGATGCTTCGGTCTATATTTGGAGGTGATCACTTCTCTTTCTGGAAATGGATGGCATATTTCATCACATAGTGATGTTTTATGGATTCAGAAATGACAAATTTCCTTCTTACCAATACAGAACTCAAAATGTCTTCAAGATTTCTCTCAATACACTGTACTGGAACCAGTCCATTATCAAACATTGAACCATTGCCCATGCTCAATTAGAAATAATATCCATCAATCCATAGAAACTTAAGCTTGATGTTTGGGTTTAAAAAAATTGATGTTGTTATATGGACTTGCTATATATATTAAACAAATAAGAACTTTTTATATAAAGAACAGAAAAAGAGGACTGTATATGACATCAAAAGTATCTGTTGCACTGATAGATTTTAAAAATTATATATTAAATTTGTCCTGGTAATTTCAGCACCATTCAGCTTGCTTGCATCCTCTTCTGAACTGCCTTCTGGTCTCCTTTATGTATATTTTTTTCTTTAACCATCACCATCCTGCCTTCACTTCCCCAATAATTGTTATTTTTCCTGTCCCTCCTTCAAAAAATTAAAGCCCTCTCTTGTAATAGATGAGTGCAGTTGAGTAAAATAGATTCATCACTTGACTGTCTGAAAATGTCTGTTTCTTTTTCTACACTTCAAGTCCCTCACATCTCTGCCAAGAGTCGGGAAGCATGATTCATCCTAAGTCCTTTAGAGTCCTGTTTGGTTATTGCATTGATCAGAGATATAAGATCTTTTACAGGCAGGTGGTTTTTACAACATTTAGTTATGGGACAAACTATTTTTCTGGTTGTGTTCATTTCAACATCAGTTCATATAGGTGACTCTGAATCAGTGTGAAATGAATGATGATGAAAGCATCATCCCTATGGCACAATAATAATTCCATTCTATTCACACCACAGGTTTGTTTTGTTTTGTTTTTGCCACTCCCTAATTGATACACATTCACTTTTTTTCTAGCTCTGTGAAACAGCAGAGAAAGCTGCCCTGAATATTTTTGTATTTGTGGGTCCTTTCCCTCTTTCTCTATCTCTATGGAGTTGAAAATTAGTCGTGGTATCATTGGGTCGAGGAACAATCTGACTTACTGGTTTTTTAGGTACAATTCCAAATTGGTAAGAACATTTTTTTAAACAGATGCTGCCAAATATGCATTATTTCCAAACTACACAGAATGAACAGCTTTCAAAATAGAGAGATTTAGCAGAGGAGATCAAATCCATGTGAGAACAGAATGAGGCATGTATGTCTCATCCTTGTTTTGTTCTCTGCTCCTGGAGGGGTTCCAAGGATCTTTTCAGTGAATTGATGGAGGATGTCCTTCTATCCTGATACTTTTATTCAACTACAAAAAGTATCTTTTATCCACCTATGTAATAATAATCCACAGAAAATAAGATATAAATCACAACAGCTGCATAGTGACTTCTCAGAACCTTTTCTATCTGACTCCCATTAAAAAGATGAGGTTTAGGATTGTGACAGTTGATGGTGATGATGGTCATTGATAACTTACATTTGTATAATATCTTCAAGTCACTGAACCTCCCTTTGTAACTCAGTTTCCTCACAATAGGTCTGTGAATTAGGTAATACAAGTACCACTATGCCAATTTTATAGAGGAGAAAATTAAGACTGAGAATTTATGGAATCTGTGACCCAATAGCTAAGTTGGGAGGAAAGCTCACATCTTTTGATTGTAAAGCCAATGTTCTTTCTACTGTGCCATTCTGCTTCTCCGGTAGCCCCCAAAACCAAAACACACCTAAAACTTTTCTACCATGCTATGTATATAATAATAATACTAATAAAAATGCCAACAGCTAGCATTTACATAACATTACAAGGTTTGCAAAGAATGCTGCATATACAATCTCGTTTTATCCTCATAACAATTCTAGGTTAGTGTAAGGTGGGTGCTATTTTTATCTCCATTTTACAGATGAGGAAACTAAGGCTGAGAGGACTTGCCCAAGGTCACGCTTGGGAAAGAAAGGATCTGAGATCAATATGAACTTGGGTCTTCCTGACCTCAGGTCCAGGGGTTCTATTCCACTGGTTTCTTGTGAGGCTGAAATAAAATAAAGGATGTATGCAAAGCGATTTGTGAATGGTACAATGCTATATAAATTTCCGTTATTATTATATACTATACTTTTATATTGTTATAATTATATTGATATTATTGATAATAATTCTATATAATTAATATTATTTAAGTCTGAGCAGAATTCTGAGGAGAAGAGTTTCTGTAACATCTCTTGTGTATGGTAAGCCCACCTGCCCTGCTTTGGCTAAAACCTGTCGCTGGCGTCAGACATTTCCCTCTGACATTGCTCTAACCCGCCCTGTCTAGATCTCGTCTGTATGACTGAGTTTGCCTGCTGCTGACCCCATTAGAGTGTGAACTTCTTAAGGTCATGGGCTTTTTTTTGCCTTTCTTCGTGTCCCCAATACCTTAGCACAGTACCGGGCGCTTAACAAAGGTACTTGATTTGACTGTCATTTATTACCTATGTGACCTTGACTACGTAATTTGACCTTTCTGGGTCTCAGCTTCCTCATCTTTGCAGTGGGGGAGGGGCAGGGTTATAGACTAGAGCCCTTCCAAGCTCTAAACAACATCCAGCACACACTGGGAGCACTGAGAACCTAGAAATAAGCAATATTGGTTTCCATTTTTTCTTGAAAAAATAATTACCTTACAATTTCTTTTCTCCAAGATAATCAATTCCATCTCCTCTGTGGTAAGTCTACAATATTTGCATTAGGAATTATTTGAAATTTGGGGGAGCAAAACTGCTTTTTTTGTTTCACAATTTTCTGAATTTAGGCTGTTCCTGATCGGTAATTTTATTCTCTAAAGAAAGCATTCTCCTTTATGTTGTTGTTCAGTCATGTCTGACTCTCCATGATGCTACTCAGGGTTTTATTGGCAAAGATACTAGAATGCTTTACCATTTCCCTCTCCAGGTCATTTTACAGATGAGCAACTGAGGCAACCAGAGTTGTGACTTGCCCAGGGTCACACAGCTAGTAAGTGTCTGAGGCTGGATTTGAATTCAGGTGTTCCTGACTCCAGGACTAGAACTCTATCCACTGCACCATTTAGCTGCCCATTCTCACATTATGGGATATGTAGATTTTTTGTAAGCCAGATACGTGTGGCAGGGGATAGAATTCTGATCCTGGAGTCAGGAAAACTTGGGCTCAAATACCACTTCAGACTCTTACCAGCTGTATGACCCTGGGCAAGTTACTTTAACCACAATCAGCCTCAGTTTCTATATCTCTGAAAAAGAGATGAAAATAAAAGTACCTCCCTCCCAGGACTGTTGTAAGGATAAAATGAGATCATATTTGTAAAGCTCTTTGCAAACCTTCAAGTGCTATATGGGTGTTAGTTGTTATGACTGAGAGCATCATATCTTGGTATTGTTCCCTGAGGGGAAAGAAAAGTGAATTTGTGGGGAAAACAAGAAGATTAGAAGGGTCTTTCTTTGTGTCATTACTAGCTAAGCTTGGCCATTGTGGTTTTGCCTTCCCTAGGACACGTTAGTTCATGAAACCCTAACCACTCATAATCATCCCTGAACTTGCAAATGTTTTTGATGCTGCTTTGAGCATTTGGAATTAGGTTCCCCCTGAGACTGTCCTGGCACTCCTTTTACAAGTCAAGAAACTAAGCTCCCTTTGATGTTTTCACATTGATCCTATCTAAGTAAAAATGGGTTTGTAAAATCAGAAGAATTGGAGAGGTTAAATAGTTGGTTATTTTTGCTGTTTTGATGTATAGGTTTAATTTTTACTATTAAATTTATTATTTCTGTAATAAAAAGTAAAACTCCTTTATTTCATTATTTTATTACTAACTAAAGCAATAAAAATAATTTTGGATTTATAGGGCATTAATATAATAAGCATTTTTGTAGTCCCATTTTTTTTTAACCATCATAAGCGTTGCCTAGCTTTGTGAGGATTTCTCCCACACACATTTTAAATTATTTAGTCATGGAAGACTTTAAAAAGCAGCTGAGGTATGTGCAAAATTCAAGATGTGTTTCCACACAGCTCCATCACAAACTCACTTCAAAATAAGAAAGCTGAATTGCT
>NW_027185850.1:10964048-10967510 GCF_028583685.1 Petaurus breviceps papuanus
TTGTATACACACACACATATACATACACACATATATGAGAGAAGAGAGCCACAGAGAGAGAACTATTTCAATAAAATTGGTTTCCTTTGGAATGCTATGTATTTTATTTTATGCATTTACAATGTTATGCTGAGAAGGGCTCCCTAGTCCTTACCAGACTGCTAAAGGAACTAATACAGGGGAAAGGAGAAAACAAGAATTTATTAGGCACCTACTCTGTGCTGAGCATTGTGCTCATTTTCTTTTTTTTAATGTAAAACATTTAATTTAAAAACGTTGACACTACAGTATATAAAATAGCCATTATAAATGCACGTAGTGTATTCTATAGCTGCCAGGTTTATGTTTTTGGTTTTGGTTTTTTTTTTTTTTTAAGGAAACTGTAAGTTACGTTGTGGTTAAGACTTGTATGTTATCGCCCTCTGAAAAGCCTTCATTCTATCACAGTGATGTATGGTCAGACTTAACAGCCCCAATTGTTAAACACTTGGATCAAGTCATAACCAGTTACTGCAAAAGGACCCTGTACACATTTATATCAATTCTAGTACCTTACGATTTTAGCTACCCAACAAGTCATTAACATACAGAAACATGCATCACGAGAAGCAAGAATTATCACCCATCCCTTCTGCATATTAGCAGCTTGTCACTCCTGAGCAACAGTTCTCACTCACATCACTGAGGTCTGTGAACAGTCACTTTTCGCATTCATGCTGAGTGAACGATGGAATGACGTAAGTACAAATACAACGTATTATAAACAATTTCTTACAAAAAAGGTCACAAATTAAAACCAAAGTATTTTAAAGAATTTACTACAAAACACAATAAAACTGCCTTCACTTAAGGTCTTTCTCCCCGTATCCTGAGAGCCAACTGGATGTCTTTGGGCTTGATAGTAACTCTCTTGGCATGGATGGCACACAGGTTAGTATCTTCAAAGAGACCCACCAAATATGCTTCACTAGCCTCCTGAAGAGCACCAATAGCTGCACTCTGGAACCTCAAGTCTATTTTGAAGTCCTGAGCAATCTCCCTCACCAACCGTTGGAAGGGAAGTTTCCTGATCAAAAGCTCCGTTGACTTCTGGTAACGGCGAATCTCACGAAGGGCCACAGTACCAGGCCGGTAACGGTGAGGCTTCTTGACCCAGCCGGTAGAGGGGGCGCTTTTCCTGGCATCCTTTGTGGCCAGCGGTTTGCGTGGAACTTTCCCACCAGTGGACTTACGAGCAGTCTGCTTTGTACGGGTCATCTTGTCTTCTCGAACGAACAGTGGATGTTTCCTCCGCTGGATTTCCTGCTGATGCCGCTGCTTCTGGACGCTCCGCGATGCCGTGAACTCCGCCTTGCTCTCAGTAACCCCACGGTGCTCATTGTCATCCTTATGACAATTCTATGAGGTAGCTGCCATTATGATGTCCCGTTTTATAGCTGAGGAAATTGAGTCAGACAAGTTCAATGTACTTGCCCATGGTCATGAAGCTAATAAGCATCTGCAGAGGAATCTGAACTCAGGTCTTTTTGAGTCCAGGCTGTGTCCCCAGGTTGCCAGTGCTATGACACGCCCAAAAGTTAAGAATCCCTGTTCTAGGTGTACCACAGCCTATCAATCAACACATTTTTAGGGCTCAGTTGTTCATCGAATCCACATAACCAAACTTTCCTCTTCCCTACAGATCCTGCTTTAGACACTTAGTAGCTATGTGACCTAATAAAGTCACTTTTTTTCTGTAAACCTCAGTTTCTCGATATGTAAAACAAGAGGGTTGAATTCAACAGCTTCTGAAGGCCCTTTCAGCTCTAAATCTGTGGTTCCATGATATCCTCATTTGACTGTAGAATAGAATGAGAGCCTTTGTTAGGTGTTTTGTTGAAATCAAGATTTACTACGTGTAAAATTCAACAACAAATTTAAATTCAACAAATATTTATTACAGTAGTGTCCTGATTTACCAGTTGTCAGAGTCTGCCTCTATGACAACACTTCTTATTAATTATAACAGGGAAAGCTTCAAACTGACACTCTATGGCACACATTGAGTCAACCAGAGCTCAGGGATGAATATCATCAAAGGATGATTTCCGGTGCGATGTACCTAACCTGGACTGTGTCCCTGGCATACTCAGCTATACACAGACCAATTACAACTAATCTGATCCCCAACCCCTAAATGTTTTTCCAAGACAGATATAAATAGCATCAACTCCTTGGGATATAAATTCCACAGAAACATAACTGCAAGTAGGTATTTTTATATATAGGCTAGTGCCAGACATTGTCCCTGGGGAAAGTGCCATGAAACACAACCTAAGTTGGGGTGTAGGGTGGGGGCTGTGATTACCTTAGCCTACCGTCTGGCAGCTTCCTATTTCATATAAATTATTCTTGCTAAGTGATCTGTTCAGTTGAAGGACTGCAAGTCTTATAAACATCCTCTACATCCAACACCCTGGAGCAAAGTTCCTATCACCCTACCCTAGTCATGCCTCTGCAGAGAAGGCAATACTAGGAAGTTACATTAATTCACACATGTAGTGGTTTATCATTGCAACCCTCAAGACCACTATGATGATTTCGTGGTCCCAAAGCCACCTACAAATTTGCTGTGAGGAAATTCAAGAAACAGATGGAGGAAGCATGGTGGAAAGCATTTGAGTGAAGGTCACTGGAGAGAGAAATAAGTGATTTTATCATAGGGATGTATAATGAAGACCACCTAGACAGAAACAAGAAATAGATGGAGCGTTTGAGATCATAAACATAGTAAGGCCTTGACGCAGTCCTATATCACCTAAAGTGGAGGCACTCACGCAGGAGGTGCCATATGGGAGAAGGCTTTCTGCATCCCCCTACCACTGTGAGTGAGCTCCTCCCCTTTGACTGTTTATCTGGAACTGTCTTTAAAACCACTTGACTGAGATACAGCCACTCTCTCTTGTGATGTCCAAGGGTGAAGGTCTTGTTGCTCCACCCGCAGCGTGGGTCCATGCAGTAAGCCAGGACTTGTGGGAGACCACCTTCCCTCACCTTGAACCCTGCTCACTGGAGTGGACATTGCGAGAACCCTTGGGGGAAGGGCTGCACGTATGTATCTACACATATATACATGCACACATATATATATGCACACGTATAAGATTTTGCTAAAGCAGCTTTCAATGGATTTGGAAGAATTGATAATATTCAATGGATTAAAAAATTCTAAAGGGGAATTTCATCCAGATAGGGTGAAGAATCTTTGAGAAAGAAATGCTAAGAGGGGTAGCTTAGTGGCACAGTGGATAGAGTCCCATCCTGGAGTCAGGAGGACATGATTTTAAATCCAGCTTCAGACACTTGATACTTGTTAGCTGTGTGACCCTGGACAAGTCACTTATCCCTAATTGCCTTGCTGGAAGGAAGGAAGGAGGGAAGGAAGGAAGGAAGGAAGGAAGGAAGGAAGGAAGGAAGGAAGGA
>NW_027185850.1:10967520-11034386 GCF_028583685.1 Petaurus breviceps papuanus
GAAGGAAGGAAGGAAGGAAGGAAGGAAGGAAGGAAGGAAGGAAGGAAAGAAGGAAGGAAGGAAGGAAGAAAAATGCTAAAATCATAAAGGGAAATTATTCTAATTAGAAGAAAAGCAGACCAAAGTGAATGTAAGAGAACTCACCAACAAACTTATGTTTTAAAAGATAAAAAAGTGAGGGTAACAGGATTAATTTCAGAGCATGGCTTGGTTCAGGAGCACCAAAGCTCAGAGAGCTGAGGCTGGAGAGGAACTCAAAGGCCATTAAAAAGGAGATGGGTGGAAGGGAAAGGAAACTCAGAGAAGGACTTTTCCTGGGGAGGATGAGAGCTGCTCCATTCCCATTGAGTTTCTGTTTTCTCTGCCAAGGAGAAAAGCTTTTGAACTATAAATGACAGAACAAAAATGAATAATGAGGAGCTGACACACTAAGAAGACAATCAGAGAGCAGCCAGTCACACCTGAGGAGTCCAAGGCAACAGACTCAGATGAAGCACATCTTCAGGGACCAAAAGACCAGGAGATGTGATAACTAAACCACTACCATTTGATTATGGAAAACAGGAAAGGAAGTTACAACAAGTGTGGAGAAGAGCTAATGTTCTGACTGGAGGTGGAGGGGGAAGCATCTGCAAACTATAGGCCAGTGAGCTTGACTTCAATGCCTAGGAGAAAACTAGAATGACCTTTAAAGAGATGATTGGCATTCTAGTCATGAACATTCAATTCAACAAGTCAAGTTTATAAGCATTTATTAAGTGTTTACTGCTATGCTAAGGTGACAAAAAATATAAGCAAAAATAAGACAGTCTCTGCCCTAAAGGAGCTTACATTCCAATGAGGGTGGAAGGAAGAAGGTTCAAGGGCATGGTGGTAGAGTCCCAAGTCACAAATGGAGCCAGGAGGTGAATGAATGATGACTGGGGTTCTAGGAGGAAGCCACCAATGGAAGGAGGGGGCTTGGGAACTTCCAAGATGAGAAGGCAACTGACCCAGGTGTTAAAATCCTGAGCATCAGAAGTAGATCTGGGGGAGAAATGAAAAGGAAGTGGTGATCCCAAGAATCACCTGGTTTCATCAACCATAATGTCTTCATTTATATGACAGTTACAAAATGGTAGCTCAGAGAATTGAATAAATATTATTTTCATGGAAAAGATGGAGGGATGCTGACTAGAAAATAACACAAGTGGATAGTTTTAGAGCTGCTAAAACAGCTGGACTTGACAACTGTAGTAGTTGTTGAGGTTCAATGTCAGCTTGATAAGAGGGCTCAGTGATCAGTGCTGGAACTTAAACTGGTTCACTTTTTGTCATTGTCTAGCATAGATGGTAAGCTCACCAATTTACAAATAACCAAATCTGAGGCAGATAGCTCACATACTGGGTGACAGATCCAGAATCCAAAAATATCCTGATGACTGGAGTAGCATTGGGCTGAAGCTAAAAAATAATACTAACAAGCTATTATCATTAATAGTTTTACAATCTGCAAAGTGCTGTATTGCTATTATTTTATCTGATCCTCACAATAACATTGTGAAGTAGACACTATTATTATTCCCATTTTATAAATGAGAAAACTGAGGCTGAAAGACCAACCCACAGCAGTTAAGTATTTGAGGCAATTTTCCAACTCAGGTCAGCTTCTTCCCAAGTCCAGTGCCTTCAATAACAATAAAGACAATGGCTTCATTTGAGTTTTAAAAAAAATCAGTTTCACATATCCAGGATGGGACAGGATGGTTAGACAACAATTTTTCTGAAAAAAGATCTGGATATTTTAGTGAACTGGAAATTCAGAATAAGTCCACAGTGTGATGTGACACCCCCAAAAGTTACTGCAATGTTAGACTCCACAAAGAGAATCCTTGCTTCCAGGAGCGATCTGGCGATCCTCTCTCTTCACTCAAATTTCCATCAGACCACGTTTGGAATATGGGGTTCATTTCTAGGGGTCATAGCTCAAACAACATATTGATAAACCAAAGAGTGTGTAGGGAGCCACCAGGTAAGCTACATAGCCTGGAATTGATGCATTTATGGATAAGTTGAGGGGCTGGAGGAGAGAAGATTCAAGGGAAGATAGAATATGGAACATTAGAAACAATGGTTGGACTTGGTAAAAAGAAATTTAGGCTAAATAGCAGGAAAGCAAGCAAAGGTGCACAAGAGCGAGAAGGGCCTCCTCAAGAAGTGGTGGGCCGCCCTGCATGGATGTCTTCAAGCACGTGCTGGTATGCTGGAATGAGCATGCTTTCTTGGATATCAGTGGACTCCTACAATTCTGTGATTACCATTCTTTCCTGCATAATCGGAAGAGGCGTGACCTTCCAGCTAACCCTCCTCCATTACAATTGCATTGCCATCATTTTTGTTTTTAGAGATTCCTTCCCTCTGGAATTATACTTTGTTTTCTCCCTCTGACCTTTGTCCAATCTTTTCTCTTCAATCTAGAGTGCCAGTCCAATGCTAACACTCAACATTTTGCTCCTTCTGCTTCACTGACATGGCCCCTTTCTCCCAAGGGGCTCCGTCACTTTTACTTACGGAGAGAGAACTTCCTGGCTGATCAGAATTCAGCACAATTCTCTTTATTGCTTACTCTACCTTCTAAGTGATTTCTTTCTAAAGCAAGTCAAGTCTAAGATTTATACTTCTTTCAAAAAAAGTTTGTTTTTAAATATACTTTTTACATTTTTAAAAATATATGTTTTTAAAAACATAAACTTAAAAAAAAATGCCTCAGCTGAAGGCCTAATCATTTGAAATCCTCCATCACTCTTACTATAGGTTGTCTCTATGTTGGTTGTGTAATGTGTATTATTATGCACATCCTCTGATTGGCGCTGCAGTCTATAGTATACTCTTACAAAACTATCGCTTTTTTCTTTTTTTCCTTTTCTTCTCATTCAAAAGTGTTCCGGTCACCTTTAAAGCTTCCATGAAGGTACTGATTTTTGTTTTTGTGCGTGCTCATCTCAATCAAATCTGTTTCTCTTTTTTTTTTTTAACGAAGCACTCCTTTCTATTGTCATATTTTAGTCACATCACTTAGCCTACCCTCTCTCAATAATACATATGAAGCCATAGTTAGCATTTAGTTCTTTGCATTAAAATGCCACATTCATTGTGTTAAATACCATGCTTACTTTTTCCTGATCCATCCTTTGCATTGATGTACACGCATCTGTGTTCCTACCTTTAAGCCTTCTTTCTGATTCTCATTCACTATTTCCTTCCCTCTCCCTCCCCCCACTCAATGTCTATTGTGCTTTGTAATATATGGTTTCACAATTCTAAATGGATATCTCTTCCTTCCCTCCCTGCCCCCCATTAAATGTCAGTTGATTTTTATGTTAAACTTTCTTCCTCCCCCCGCCCCCCAATGAACTCATGTCAATTAAATCCTCTCTACAAGTTGAATCTGCCTCTTCCTTTCTTCACAGTCATCATGAAATGCGCTCCGGTCTTAGTGGGTATGGTTTCCTTCCATATCATATTCCCTAGAGGATGGTAGAGAGCAAGGATTTTTATCTTCATCTTGTTGATAAGAAGCTCCAGAGTACAGGACTAAGTGGATGTGCTTACATGACCGGAAAGTATCAGATAAGCGGTAAAACATTTTAGCCAGTCATCTGGACAGAGTCTAGACGATGCCAACGGTCCAGACATTTCATGTCGACCAAATATTCAGATGATTAAAATTTCCCCTTTTCATCTGTTTGGGTTTTTCTTGTTGCTGTTGGGTTTTTTTTCATAGTGTAGATAGATAGTGTACTTCTCTGACTTCTCTGACATCAGCATCAAGAAACACACAACCTAAGACAACCGGTGTCTCTCAATGACAAGGGAGGTTTGCATCATACAATTATAATTATACTTGAAAGGCTTTCCTGCGAAAACAATGTCAACTCACAATTAATTTGTTCATCCTTCAGTTCCACTGGGGTAATAAGTAACCTCTTTGCCTCCAGGAACCAGTATATTTGTTTCCTTTAACAGCCTCCCCACTTAACAATGGAGGAACCATCTGAATTTGCACTCTCTGTAATAGCAGAGCAGCTGCCAAACAGACCTACAGGCAAACTTATTTAAATTTTTAATCATCCTAGGAGATGAAGGCAGGAGGAGAGAACTATATTAAAACTCACACGAGTGTTGCAATAAAGGAAGTCAGACAGAGCGCACCAGAAATAGCAACTCGACCCACTTCCATTTTGTACGTAGAAATTTGACATGGATACAATTAACTTTTCATTTTTGTACGTTGTAATAAGAATCTTATATCTGAAAGAAATGACATATTTATATGTGTATATGATATTTAGTGCCAACACTAGCGAGGCCACTAATGACACACATTTCACACTAACATGATGGAGAGACTTTCTCTGGAGGGGAAAGGCATGGAGCTAGGTACTGTCATTTGTTTGAAGGTGACAGCTGATGCCTTTTCCTTCAAGAGCATTGAATTTGGAGTCAAAGGAGCTGAGCTGAATCCTGGCTGTTTCTTATTTTCTTGCAGGAAATGGTTTAAAGAAATAATTAATCAAGCAATTAACTCTGAGGACAATGATCTCTTAGCTTCAAATATTGTTCATTCATTTCAAAGACGATCAATGACATCACAAAGGTGATGTCTTAACTTACAAGTCAGAGTTGCACAAAGTCAAATGCCGCACTTTTTTTTCCAAAGTCCCTGAAGTCTAATGGCAGTACCAAAGTCAGGAGCACTATCAATGCCCCAGGATGCAGTGGATGACCTTGGCGTCTTTAATCTTCCAAGCTCTGAGAGCTCCTCAGTGCCTTTATGGCCATTGAAACAAACTACTCTGATCCACCTATTCCAGGGACGTGCTTGGGAGAGACACCCCCCTTGGCTGCCCCCTACTTGGTTTAGTCTGGTTTCACTGGGGTGTGGCTGCCACTCATGCTACAGCTTCTTGGAGAAATCGTATAGATCTAGCCCTCCTTACTCCAACATCTCGTGGCTGTGTGGAAAAAAAGAGGCTCTTTTCTGGGGTCTATTTTTGCCGCTTCCAAAGATGGCAACTGTACGATTATTCTAGTGACAACACATGTCCACTCTAAGAGATTGATCTGTGGTCATATACACTGTCAGGTTGATATAAGTTTACAATAAATCTCATTTTAGTGTTTGGAAGTCTAACACCTTTTACAATCATAGGTCTTTTGTCACAACCACCCTGTGAGGTATCATTCTCTTCTCTTCTCTGTTGTTCTCAGTAATCTGATGCTGAGCTTCAGGATTGCCCAGGGTTAGACTTTCAGAGCACTGAGGCGACCAACCCAGGACCACCCAGCCCATAAGGGTCAGAGCCAGAGCTTGCCTTTCTTCTGCACCATCCATGCCTCCCACATACTCTTTGCTCGTACCCTCTCTCCACATGGGCTCCGACTTCCCCTCCTGTACCCCCCAAGCCAATAGACTGGCCTTTGGCTTTTTCCTCGGCTGTGACACTCCAGTCTCTTTCCTGGCCTGGAGCACTCCCCTGCCTCACCTCTTCCTCTCCATTCCCCTAAAAACCCTGTTGAAGCATCACCCCTTAGGAGACATCTTTCCTCGTCCTCCCAGCAGCAAAATCTTCCACCCACAAAATCACCTTGCACTTATTTTGTGTGCACTGCACACACACATTAGACACACACATATCACAATGCACATATATTTATATCAGACAAGCTATTGGTCCTTTAGAATGTCCAATGCCTTGAAATCCTGGTGTATGACCATGGTATAGATAAGAGTATATATAACCAATGCTTAATATGGTAACTGGCCGCTAGGTGGCGCCATAGTGCACAGAGCACCAGACCTGGAGTCATTGAACCTTTCTCTGAGTTCAAATCTGGCCTCAGACACTTACTAGTTGTGTGACCCTGGGCAAATCACTTAACTCTGTTTACCTCAGTTTCCTCGTCTGTAAAATGGACTGAAGAAGGAAATGGTAAACCATTCTAGATCTCTGCCAAAAAACCCACAATGGGGTCATGATGTAACTGAAAAATTACTCAATAACAACATCATGATAACCATGCAGGGTTATCACAGCTACAAGGATGAACAAGAGAGTCCTTCCCTATTATCCTTAGGATTAAAAAAAATTCCACTGTTGGGCCGTTCGGGGTCTTCCTGATCTCACCACTACCTATTTTTCCAGCCTTCTCATGTTCGACCTTACTACTGTTCATCTCCCACCTCCTTGTTTTTGTACTGGCTGTCTGCCATGCCTGTGACGTTGCTTCTCCTCACTGCCTCTAGTCATTCCTCTCCTTTATTAGGACTAAGATCAATGCCACTTTCTGCAGGTCCCCCCAGCTACTCGTCACTTGAGTTTTCCCTCTCAAGTTATCTTCCTTTTTATATATATATATATATACTTGTTTATGTGTTACTACCCTATTAGACTGTAAATTCCTGAGGGCAGGGGTTGTTTTTAGGTTCCTAGCACAATGCCTAGCTTGGCATCCCTTATTTGCTGAGGCCCCAGTGGTTGGCATTGGTCTCTTTCCTTTGCCTACCATCACCATTGGCCAGAGGTTCAAATATGAAGGAACCTGGACTGCTTAGCAAGTGAAGGAGGACCTTCGATTCTCATATCACTGGTTTATCACCCTCATATTGGTTTTCTAATTATAGTAATGTCATTTTTTACTCTAGTCTACTCTCCCCAAAGATGAGGGGAAAGTTAAGAAATGTTCCCGATATACAAACATGAATCCTAATTGGAATACGTTGATTCCAAGCAGAAAAGCAAATGCTGAGAATCAGGAGATCATAGGAGGTATTAACAAATCATTAACTTATCACTACTAGGAAAAGCCATGAGAAAAGCTCATATTCAAAACTTGTTGGAACAGAAACAGGTTTTGCAAGGTTGCTAATTGTCTGATTTACATTTGACCTGAAGTCAGCCAGTCAGTAAACATTTAGTATATGCCTACTATGTGCCAGGAACTTTGCTAAGTGTTAGGGATAGAAAGTGTTAGGAAAGAAAGGCAAAAAACAGTCCCAGCTCTCCTGACAGGACTGCCTTGGGGACAACATGCAGACAAGCCTGCACGAGCAGAAATCGTGGAGGGAATCCACTAAAGTGAACCAGCAGAGGGAAGGTCCTGGACCTCAGCAGGTCCAGGTGCACCAAGCACATGTGCCACCTTCTTTCTGACAGGCTCTCCCTCTGACAGAGAATCTTTACTTGCTTCCATGACTACTGCAAATAATATCCTGCACATGCACTAAAACAATGATTACAGCTAGAATTTATTGGGGGCTTTAAGGATTGCTAAGCACCTTGTAAATGTATTGCATTTGATCCTTACAACAACCTTTGCAGGAAGGTGTTGTTATTGTTATCCCCATTTTATAGATGAGGAGACTGAGGCTGATAGGGGTTATGTGAACTACCTATGGTCACATAGCTAGCAAGTATCTAAGACTGGATTTGAACTCAGGTCTTCCTGACTCCAAGGCATAGTGATCTATCCCACAAAAAGTGAGGCAAAGGCAGCCAGAGGTTCCAAGTTTGCTGGGTCGAGTCCAATAGATGAGAGACAGCCATAATCCTAGCAGCAAGGTATGTGTTTCTTCATGTCCCTCCATAGTTCCTCTTCTTGACACCTGGGAAGATGCAGCCTCCAAATGGCAGCCAGCCAGAAACTTCCTTCATCCGGTGTAGCTCTGTGCTCCCCTTCTGCTATCAGGGGTCGGAGGAGGGATCCAGAGGATCCCCAAGGAACGGATCAGAGTGTGTCACCATTCTAAAGAGCCAGATAGTCCCTTCAGCACCGGACCACCATGCTGTCACACCCAACACTGGTAATGAGTCACCTTCCCACATTCAGTCTGGACAGAGTTTGGCTGTACATTGTCATTTGTGTGGTGGCTCTTCTATTAGACTGTAAGTTCCTAGAGGACAGGTGGCATCTTTTGCCCTTTTGTATGCCCAGGCTTAGCGCAGTACCTGGTAGTGTTTATAGACCTGCCAATTACCAACCTCAGAGAAAGTGTATTGTAAATCAGTCTGCATACAAGACAGACACGGATGTGCACATGCACACAAATACATGCTACAGAACACACACAAATGTACATGTATGTACGTGTGTGTGTACATATATCATGTAGAGTAAATGGGATGTAATCTTAGAGGGAAGGCCCTAGAAGGGGAGGGAGCCCTGGGAGGCCTCTTAAAGAAGGGGATACTTGAGCTGAGTCTGGAAGAAAGTGTAGGAATGGTGGAGGAAATGAATTGGCAGAAATCCAAGCAGCTAGCGCCAGATGAAGAATGTTCCAAATCACTTGCAGAGAAACAATTAGAGAAATGCTTGGTTCATAAAAGGAGTCTGGTGGAAACCCTTCTTTACCTATTATTCCAAATAATTTATTTAATATTGGAATTAGTTGATGTTTAAATGTTTGATAAAATTCACTTGTAAAGCCCTCTGATCCTGATGGTTTTCTCTTAGGAAGCTCATTTATGGTCTGTTTAATTTCTTTTTTTTAAATAGATCTATTTAGATATCCTATTTCCTCTTCTGCTAATCTAGGCAATTTATATTTTCATAAATATTCTTCCATTTCACCCCAATTGTTAAACTCATTGGTGCATAATTGGGCAGAACTCCTTATAATTGCTTCAATTTCATCTTCATTGGTGATATAGTCATCTTTTTCATTTTTAATACTAGTGATTTGGTTTCCTTCTCTCTTTTAAAATTAAATGAATCAATTGTTTATCTATTTTACTTGTTTTTTTCATAAAACCAACTCTAGTTTTATTCATTAATTCAATGTTTTTTTATTCTCAAACTTATTAATCTCACCTTTAATTTTTTAGGATTTCCAATTTAGTGTTTAATTGGGGTTTTTTAATTTGTTCCTTTTCTAGTTTTTTAATGGCATGACCCATTCATTAGTCAGCTCTTTCTCTATTATATTGATGTAAGCATTTAGAGATACAAATTTTCCTCTAATTACTGCTTTTGCTACATCCCATAGGTTTTGGCATGTTGTTTCCATAGTGTGATTCTCTTTAATGAAATGATTGTTTCTGTGTTTTGTTCTTGAGCCCACTCATTCTTTAAAATGAGGTTGTTTAATCTCCAATTAGTTTTTAATATATTTCCTTTATCTTTTATTAAATACAATTTTATTGCATTATTATCTGAAAAGGATGCTTTTAACAATAAAATTTTTATTCACTAATAAATGATCAGTCTCTGTAAAGGTACCATGAACTGCAGAGAAGAAAGTGAAATGTAAATGAAGTCAATTCAAAGGTTCTATCTCCAAGTCATCAGACTGTAAAAGTCAACAGAGATAAAGGACAAGAGTTGGAGGCCTCCGGATGACTGTTGGTGGAACTTTGAATTGATCCCACTATAGCCAAACAATTCAGCACCAGACCCAAAAAGGCACATCAGGCAAATTTAGTGTATTTATGTAAACAGAATGCTAAATACTAGAATGGCTCAGAATGGTTTGTTGATGCTTATAATCTGGCTTTGCACAGGACAGTCTGGACAGACGGGCATTAGTTCAGTCATGGAGAGTTTTGTGTGTCTTCCTTCTCCCTCACCATCCAAAGGGGCAGCCTGCAGGATATTGGCCTGGATGAGCAGTGGGATATGTGCTCTCTCATGGAAGACCCATAACTAATGGGGGTTTGGGTTTATGTGGGGTTTTCAGATGTAGAGCTTACCTTGATAGCCGTCATGTTGCTGGTGGAGCAATGGGATTCAGAGGACACAGGCCACTGTCAAAAAGGGCTTCTCTAATGATTAACCAGGAGGGGGAGGGTGGGATTATAACTGTATCATAACAGCAAGTTTATGGCAGAGTTTTATCAGCCTTTTCTGATTAGAATTGGGTGTGGTTAACTTTTAAATGTGCTAGCATGTTCTTTATCAGTAGTTAGACCCAAAGTGGGGCCATCTGTCTATTCAAGGGACTAACCATACATATCCTTTGACCAGCACTACCACTGCTATGTATGATTAAATCCTAAAGAGAGTGAAGAAAAAAAATAAGGTGTGATATCTACAAAAATGTTTCTAGCAGCTTTTTTGGTAGAAATAAAGAACTAGAATTAATGGCTTACCTTTTAACTGAGGGACTGACTGAACAAATGATGGGGTGTGAATGTGATAAAATCCTTATACTACTGTGTTGTTAGAAATAAATAAAGTGATGGATTCAGAGAAACCTGTAAGGATTTGGATGAATTGATGCAGAGTGAAGTGAGAAGAACCAGGAGAAGGATTTATACTACATCTTTTTTTTGTTAATGAATAATTTTGAGAGACTTAACAACTTTGATAAACATGATGGTATACTGTAATTCTAGAGGACCAATGATGAAGAATTCTGCCCACATCATGAGAGAGATGGACTAGTATGCAGAATGAGACACACTTTTGGATATGGTCAATGGGGGGATTTGTCTTTCTTGACTTCATGTATGTGTATGTATATGTATGTGTGTATGTGTATGTATATGTGTGTATGGTAGAGGGGATAAAGGAAGAAAAATGCTTGCTAATTGGAAAAAAAAAGAATGTCAGGGAAGCCAGGAGCAAAGGCGAGAAGGAGGAGCCTTCCAAGTATGAGGGATAGCCAGTGATAAGCACATTAAGTCAAGAGATGGATAATCATCTTTCTTGGTTGGTTGGTGTCCTTTGCTCTCAAAGAGGACCGAAATGACATCGCCATGTCGGGGTCATGGTGCTTGTGTCCGACTGTGGCTGAGCTCAGAAGGCTCTAGGTTCAGGCACAAATCGTCCATATGAACATTTGGGGTGGGTTCTCTAAATTTGCCCAGCTCACATTTCTTTTGAGCTACTGCAGTTCTGCTTTGCTCATAGAACACAGTGCCTTCTTTGGTGCAGGCACACCATACTGGGCAGTCTTGTGCCAGAGTCTTCCATGTCAAGCAATCAATCCCAAAGTTCTTCAGAGAGACTTCTAAAGCATCCCTGTATCAATTCTGACCACCATGTGAGCACCTGCCCTGCGTGCATTCTCTGTAAAAAGTCTTTTAGGCAAACATGCCTTTGGTGTTCGAGCAATGTGGCCAGCCCATCTGAGTTGCCCTCTCTGGAGTACAGTTGGAATACTTGGAAGTTTAGTTTGAGAAAAGACCTCAGTGTCTGGTATCTCATCCTGCCAGGACATTTTCAGAATCTTCCTAAGAAAATTCAGTTTCCTGGCTTGGCGCTGGTAGACTGTCCAGGTTTCACAGGCATACAACAGTGAGGCCAACACAATGGCTCCGTAGACCTTCAGTTTGATAGTCAGTCCCATGCCTCTTCACTCCTACGCTTTCCTTTGGAGCCTGCCAAACACTGAGTTAGCTCTGCCAATGCATTAGCAATGTATGCATCCCTAGGAAGAATACTGCCAAGGTAAGTGGGCTTATCCACGGTATTCAAAACTGCTCCATTTTCTGTAAGTGGTGGTTGCACGTAGGGAGGCTGTGGAGCCCCTGTGTTTTCTTGGTGTTGTTAGACCAAATCGGCACAAGGAGCAGAGGATCAGTCCCTAGTCTGGTGCATCTCAGCTTCAGGGGCTGTACTGAATGCACAATTATCTGGGAACACAAGCTCATCCATCAGCACTCCCTCCACTTTAGTGTCAGGCCCTTGTTTTGCAGATGAGGAAACCAAGGCACAGAGAGCTCAAGTTTACATTTCATTTCCCTTACTGTATTTATAAGCACTTAGTATGTACAAATCATTTTGCTTTGTGTAGGAAATATAATCTATAGCCCATGCCCCTGAGGAGTCCAGAATGGGAGATAATACAGGGATACAAATAAGTCTTGTGGGTAATGAATGCCATGGGTTAGAGTTGGGGGCCGTAGGGTTGGGTGCTGGCTTGATTACTTACTTCTTCTATGACTTTGGACCCAGGCTTCATTTTATGAAGTCTGCCCTCTTATCCTGATTGACAAGACAGATAGATGAAATTTAATCGTGGGTCAGGGAACCAATTGAAAAACTAGACTAAAAGAGGCTGTTGAGACTTTTTAGGTCTTTGGAAGTCTCCAGTGGAATGCCCCAGGCATCTATCCCTGGCCCAGTGTCATTGAACTTTTATCAATTTTAATAAAAGTATAGACAATATATTTATCAAATGTCTAATAATCCAAAGTTGGGAGGAACCACTTAGCATACTGGATTACAGAATTAAGATCCAAAGAGATCTTGACAGCCTAGACTAGACTGATGGGCTAAGTCTATCGGGGTGAAATCACAATAAGAACTATAATAATAGTTAGCTTTGATACAGCATTTACTGTGTGCCAGGCACTGGGCTAAATGCTTTGTGATCATCATCTCATTTGAGCCTTACAATAATCCTGGGAGGCAGGTGTCATTATAATACCCATTTTACAGATGAAGAAACTGAGGCAAACAGATTAGGTGATTTGCCCAGTGTCACATGGCTACTAAGTGTTTGAGACTTGATTTGAACTCAGGTCTTTCTGACTTCAGGATCAGAACTCTTGTCTACCACACCACCTAGCTGCCCCCCCCCCAAAAAAATCATTCGAAATATAGAGTCTTATACTTGAGTTCAAGAAATCAATTCCACACATACAAGATGGAAAAGCTCATCCAGTGATATGAGAGTTTTAGTAGATTGCAAACTCAGCATGAGTGAAAAGAGAAATAAGGCGTCTATACAAGCTCCACTGAAGGTTAATCAATTGATCAACCAACAAATATCTGCTAAATGTCTCTTATGTGATAGATCGTGCTGGCCACTGGGCGAAGAAAGACAGAAATGAAACAGGCTCTGCCCTCAAAGTGCTTATATTCTATCTGAAGCTGAGGTGGGACAGGGAGAATGTGACTCCTGGAGAAGGGCCTGGGTCAGACCATATAGATGGTACTGGGGACCACATTTGGCCAATTATGTTGATGAGCAGAAGAGTGTCCCAAGGTCAGCATCTGGGATGACAAAGGGTCTTGATGGTCTAGTACCACAGATTTAGAAGCAAATGGGAGCATAGAGGTCATCTACTCTAAATTCCTCATTTTACAGATGAGGAAACTGAGGCCCAAAGATGTTCGTGTCTCGTTCAAGTTTGTTGTGCTGAGATATTGTAGCTGCTCTTTGGGGACTCAGAGATTTTCACAGATGAAGCAAATTGGACAAATGATGCTAAAATCAGGAAGTCTTTGTGTGTGTGTGTGTGTGTGTGTGTGTGTGTGTGTGCTCAGTTTTAACTAACACAAAGGAAGATGCTTAATCTGAAGCACTCGTGGTGGGATGGACAGGGATGTAGCAGGATCACAGCCACCCAAGAGGCAAGGATATAAAAAGCTCTCCAAGGATAATCTTCAATTTAGCTCCTGGGCCTTCTATGGGATGATCTTCAGGCCATGGCAGAAAGAGTAATGACCTCTTGAAAGTTAACCCAGTGTCCAGGTTAGAACAGGAGAGACTTCTGACCACTTCTTTTAGTTTGGTGTGGGCATTCATGGGTTGCACCAGCCAGTAGGACAGCCTCTGCCCTCTCTGGGCTCCAGATATTCCAACCTTGGAAAGACTAGAGAGCTGTACTACTCATTGGTGATGCCTAGACAGGATCTCTGTCTTAGTAAAGACCACAGTCATGTTTCAACTAATTCTGACCTAAATTATCTTTGTACTTTACCTCCGTCTCCTTACCTGACAAGTTGTCTTTGAGTGGATACCCTTCCCTTCTCTACCCCCTCTCCTTCTAACACCTCAATGTGTTATCTTCCCCCATTAGAAAGTAAGCTACTTGAAGGCAGGGACTACTTTACTACTTAGGCCAGGACCTAGTACATAACAAATATTTAATAAATACTTTATCTATAAATATATAAATAATATAAAAATAAATACAATAAATCCTATATCTATAAATGCTCTATCTAATCTAGCCATCTCTGTCTCTCTCCCTCTCGATCACTTTCCCCCTTTTTCTTTTTCTCTTTTCCTATTTTGTAGGAAGGACTAAAATCTCCCTTACATATGCCTGGTTGGCTTCCTGCCTCTGATATCACAGCCTGGAAGGTACCACATAACAAGATTTCATGGGGTATGAAATATAGAGATTCCCCCAAATGAGTAGGCCTGTTGCAAGAAGGGAAAATCAGAATCGTTTCTGTTATGTTCCTGGACTCCCAAGATCACTCAGAAAGTCAGCCATACAACTGAGAGGAAAGGCCAGGCTCCCAGCTTCCAAACCGATCGTTTTTTTTCATTCACATCCTGCTACCTTATAACTATCAGTCGGAGGGTTTGGAGCTATTCATGCTAGAGAAGAGAAGATGCAGGGAGGATATTCTAGCTGTGCTCCCCAGACTTCTTTTGCCTGCTTCTCAGATGGTAGAAACAGTGGGTGGACTTCACAGGAGGCAGATTTCCAACTTGATAAAGGAGAATCTTTTAACAATTAGAGCTAACCAAAAATCTAATGACTGGCTTAAGGAAATGGCAGAGTACACCCTTGCTAATCTGCAAGAAAAGGCTGAACCTGTCTCCTGACTCTGAGAATGAGATTGTGAAAGATTCCTCTCCACACACTGACTGGACGCTGACTGGAGGCGTTAGCACTACAGCAAAGATTCCTTTGGATTTCGATGTTTTATTAATGCTTACAAGCTCCTGAATTGTGTTTGTTGTTCAGTCTCATCTGACTCTTTGTGACCCCATTTGGGGTTTTCTTAGCAGAGATACTGGAGTGGCTGGCCATTTCCTTCTTATTGAACAGATGAGGAAACTGAGGCAAACAGGGTGAAGTGACTTGCCCAGGGTCACAAAGCTATTAAGTGTCTGAGGCCAGATTTGAACTCAGAGAGATGAGTTTTCCTGCCCCCAGGCCTAGTAATCTATGCACTTCACCATCTGGGAGGCTCTCAATAGCAGGGAAAGATTGAGAACTACTGCCCTAGGCCAGGAATGATGAATCCAGTCGATCAGACAACAAGGGCTTCCTTTGAACCAGGCTTTTCCTAAAATACAAATGCAACCCAAAAGACAGATAGTTCCTGGCTTCAAGTAGCTTACATTCTAATGGGGGAAGGCAATGCTGGAGAGGACATTGAAAAGTTGGGGGGAGTAGCAGGGAAAGAGAGGAATTTCAGGGTGAGAGGTCATCAGAGCCATGGTGGCAAAGACCAGAGTCAGAATCAGAGCTGGGAGAGGAATAAAGGATGATTGGCCTGGGACCCTTGCTTCCTCAAAATGGGGATTTTGGCAGGGACTCACCCACAGGAAAAGGGAGCCTGGGGGACAGAAGGTTGTTCTAAGGTGAGAAGGCCTTGGGACAGAGGGATATTTGAGGGGTATAAGAAACAGGAACAGAAGAAGATTACCTAAAACCTCAGGCATGTGGATTCCCCTTATTGCTGTTTTTGTTTGGTAGCTGGCCTGTTCCTGGCTGGAGTAGAAGGCTGACTGAGGGAAGGTTATTTCCCCAGGCCAGATAATGAGGCAGCAGGAAGAAAGAATGTGCCCAGATTTCCATCACTGGGGCCATCAGGGAAGGAGTAGCTGCCAGTGCAACCAGCACCTCCTAACAGCATCTCCTCCAAATCAGAATAATACAATGGCCCCTGAGGTCTTGTCTACTCAGCACTCTGTGATCCTGGGAAGTTTCCTCTGCTTGAACAAGCTCATCTTGATGTCACTTCTAGCTTCAAATCATATGATCTTTCTTGCACAGTACACAGCTTAGCCGAGATTCGAATTGGAATCTCTGACTGGCATGGGAGACCATTGCCAATGCCATGTGTCTTTGCTGCTGCCTCCAGGGGCAGGTCAGACTGGTCTCTAGTGACTTCCTATGAACTCTGCTTCCTGTCTCTTGCCTTTCTCTGTCCCCCTTCCCTACTGCATGTCACAAGAAGTGTTCTTGGACTACCCTTTGGCTATCCAGAGCACCCCTCCTTTCCTCCATCCAGCAGCCTTGCCCATCTAAGGCTGTCTTCTCTAATGTCTGAGACTCTCCAAAATTACCTCTCCCTCTCTAGCCACTGCCTATAGAACTAAAAATAGAATTTCTTCATTGGTATTAATATAAGGGTGTGGTCAGTTTGATTGAGTAAATCAAATTTCATTTAATAGATTAACAGAAGAGAAGGACTTTAAATACCGTCTAATCCAAAGAAGGAGTCAGTGGCCCAAAGAGTTTGGGCATAGAAGGCAAACTGATTAAATAAGTCCTACCACAGTGCTGACAAGTGATAGAATTAGGGGATTAAGGCAGGAAAATTAATAAATTAATAAATTCAAATTTATGATGGAAATGTTTGAAATTTCTGTTCTCATTCCTCTGACCCAAGCCCTAACTTGACACCGTGTTTTGTCATGAAAGTGAGCTTGGGTCTTCAAAGACCAATCCAGAGGAACACAAGCCTGGCCAAGTCCCATCAAAGAGGAAAGGCTTGTGTGTGGCCTTCCATCTCTATCCATTGAGGACCAGCCTAACTAAATTCTGAGAGGTTCATTGCCATATTGTATGTATGTGTGTGTGTGTGTGTGTTTTTCCATCTAAGATGTTGCAAGCTTTGCTATCTGCATTAGTGGGGGGTATGGACTACCAATGAAGTCATTGACCCTTAAAGTATTTTCTCAGTAGGTTTTTTTTTTAATGTATATAATCAACATGAATAGTTTCCTGATATACAAATAATGTGAATTCACACTTCTTTCTCTAAGTGGTCTAAAGAGAAAGTTAATAGAACTCTGAAGCCTTAAGGCTTCTGCCTGAGTGAAGATTCTATTTCCAAATGACTGAGAGCTGGCACATTTCTGTGTCTGGACTCCAGCAAGTCACGATGTTGCCATTTCCCTGCTGATGGTCCTGCCAGCTTCTCCCTGCATTGGTGCTGAATTTTATTAGCCATAGGTGTGGTAGAAGGGTTTTAAATTAGCAGTTTCATCCATCAATTAGCAGCCTGGTGTTCTAATTTGAAGGTGAACTGTCACACGATCTCGGGAGCTTTTTTAACCTCCCCATTAAACTAAAGTAGGTCAGGCAGCTCTTTCTGGACGTTCCAATGGTCCAGCTCACAGCCAGTAACTGTGCTAAAGCAAGTCGCTTCTTAACTTTTAAAGCCTGCTCAAGCTTTCCGTGAGAGGTTTTTGGAGCTCCTTGAAACGAGCAGCATTTGACCTGATTTCATCGTTTCTAAATGATGCCGATGCTATTTATGGACTCTCTCCCCTGGGTGCCACTGTGCTGGGAGAAAGGACACAGGAGGCCTCTGTGGGTCTGTCACTGTTGTTCTCATTTACCATCAGTTCTCCCTTCCCTATCAATGTTATGATCACTGCTCACACAGTGAACCTCTCCACAAAGAAGGAAAGTACCATTGAACAAAGAACTGCACCCCAGAGGAACAATGTCTAACTCCACCTCGTGTTCTCTCGATCTGGAGGCCTCCCTCAGGGTGACACCAAGCTCCTGGCATTTTCATGAATGCTGGATCTGACCTCCGCTGGTTCCGAAAGAGCTTCTATGCCCCCAGGCAGCTAAGGAATGGCTTTCAAGGACACTCTACCCCTAATTACAAGAGGACGTACAGCCGCTAAAATTACAGCTGGATTTGAACAAAGGCTGACGTTACCCAGAACTTCATTCTTATCAGTTTCCTGGTAAGGCGTCGAGAGGAGGGTTTCTTTCTGTCTCTCACTTCCACCAGCACTTTGCTCTACTTACAACCCAAGGGGAAGGGGGGAGGATCGGGGAGAAATCAGGGCTGCCCCCCTTCACCACCTTGCCTTTGAGTCTCTCCTTATCCTTTCCCAGAATATTGCAGAGACTCATTAGGGGTTCCTTTTTAAAGCAGTGTGACGATTTAGGAAGAGCAGCAGCAAGAGGGAGCATTGTAAAAAGTGGAGACTGAAAGGACCAGTGGAACCTTTCACACCTGCCGGCTGGCCCCAACGACAGCCGTACTGAGGACTGCCCGCAAGGCTTTATCAATCACTGACCTTGTGCCGGGCACGGTGCTAACCACGCTCTTGGGGGATGGAGAAAGGTAAAGAGAGTCCCTGCCTGGGAGAAGTGTGTACCTATGAGACGTAGGCGGGGTAAATGGAAGGCAGTCCTAGGGGACGTATGAGGGAGGAGGCGGCATGGCAGAAGACTTCCTCGAAGCCCTAAGCCCAGGAACCAAGAGGAGGAAGGGAGGACCGAGAGCATCCCGGGACCGGGGGAAGCCGATCAATCAATCAGCGTTTATTAAAATGCCTACCATGTGGCAGGCTCTGTGCTAAGCCCCGGGGACACAGAAAGAGACAAAGGAAAGTCCCTGCTCTCAAGGAGCTTACCATCAATAAGGAAGACAATAGCCAAATATATACAAAGTAAGCTATATCCGGGATAAATAGGGAGTAAGTAACGGAGGCGTTTCATCAATGATTTACAGTAAGTAGGTCAGTGTGGCTGCTGGAACAGTCAGGAGTGGACTTTCAATGCCATCCAAAGGATCCTATTGGATCCCAAAGGCAGCTCTTTGAACACGGTGCCTAAGGCTGATTTTGGATGTGGTCTGGTGAGGTCAGTGGAACTCAGCAGCCAAGAACCATTGGTCATTTGTTAGAGCCTTCCATATGCTAGGGGTGGTTTGAACCCTCTGCTTGTATTAGGGAGACACAAGTTTGCTTTAGCTTCTGAAACAGCTGCATCTTTTTGTTGGTTTTGCATTCCACAGCCCGGGAACATGCAGCCTCCAAGCCACATGTGGCCCTCTGGGTCCTCAAGTGTGGCCCTTTAAGGGGACATAAGACCTAGGGACCACATGTGGCTTCGAGGCTGCAGTTTCCCCACTCTTGTTTTACAATGAACACGGACTGCTATCAGGTCACATGCCCCCTGCCCCTATGCCTGCTCTGACTTCACAGAATTAAGGCAATAAAAGATGCAAGAGACCTTAGAGGGAAGGAGAAAAAAGAGAAAAATGTACATGATGATTTTGTTGTATATTTGAAAGGAATAGCAAGTTGTTCATAGTAGATTTGCAGTTTCATGTTCAATCATCTTTTTATTGTACTGTTATGAAAATGCTTGTTTTATTTTCCATGAATTGATAATAAAATAAGAAAAGATTAACAAAATAAATTAAAAACATAATACAAAAAAAAAGACCTTAGAGCTTATCTAGTTTAAGCCATTCAATTTACAAAGGGGAAAACTAAGTCCCAGGGAGGGGCAGCATCCCACCCTACAGGTCTTGTAGCTAGTAATGGAATAAGTACTTTAACTTAGTCAGTGAGACTGCAGGGTTCTGTTCTCTTTTTTCTGTCCTAGGGGCTCCTAAACTAAGATCCATAGACAGATTGCTTGGATAGGAAAAAAAAAATGACATATTTATTTTCACTAACCTCTCCCTACTAACCTTCATTACTAAGGCATTGTTCTGAGGAGGGGTCCATGGGCTTCCCCAGACTAACAGAGAAGACCAAGTTAAGGTTCTTAACGAGGTTAAGAAGCCTTGCTCTGTGCAGACAATGCCACCTGTCTTTGAGTCACTGAGAAGAATGTTGACCAGGATAGGACCAAGGAGGATAAAGAGATGGGCTTTAAATCAGTTTGGATGTCCTGAGTGCTAACTTAGGCACTGAAATTCTAGAAGCAGGGTAGGTCCCCAGGGAAGGTTGCTCAGGTCAAATCATCAGAGTGATTGCTTGAGCAGATATTTTTGGGCCAGGGAGACCTTTCCCAGCATTCCTAAAATAATTGTCTTTTTTTGGGTGGAAATCTATTATTCCATTGGTGCAAAGAATCCCCCCTTTACAAAACAGATTGGCAAGTGTTTGGGGGCACTGATCAGTTAAAGTGACTTGACCAGTGTCCCACAGCCTGGTCACCAGTGAGACTTAAGCCCACATTCCTAAGAGAGCAGCCTGGACTCTGGGCTGCATCTCTGTAATAATAATGACCATAAGAACTCCAGAAATTCTAACCACATTTGTGAAGGTGTCTTGTGTACATTATTTCATTTGATAAAAATCACACCTCATTGGCCCAAGACCAGAGCTTGATTACATTTGTTAGAAAATCTAGAGGGCCCTGGTTCCTTGATGGCACTTTGAGGGTCACTGGTCTAGAAGGGATGAGGCAGTGGCCAAGCCCTATCCTCCCCTTTGTGCTTGGGCTCCTGCTCTGTTTGGGTTCAGTGTAGGCTGAGGCACCCACCGGCTCGAGGCTTATGGTCTTATGTATGACCTTGAACAAGTCAGTTCTCCCACTGCCCTCAGTTTCCTCATCTGTAAAGTGGAGGAGTTGGACTAGAGGATGTTTGAAGTCCCTTCCAGCTCTGCCTCCATAATCCTAAGAATGTACAAAGCAAAGTCCCAGGGGGAGTTCTAAGCAGCACCTGAGATACCTGTAAGTGGTGGGCGATTTACCTTCTGTATCTTCTTCGATACCGTGATGAGCTGTCATCTGTAAACCAGGGGGTGGATTACGATGCTGCTCACAATGCCCTCCAAACCTTCCGAGATAACCTTTAGGGATTCCTGTGGATAAAACAGAAGTCCTCAGCCAGATTCTTGCCAGAGCTGGTCCTTGGACAACAAGTGCACATTTTGTCACTAAGTGGAGCAGTGGTTAGAACATTGGCCCAGAGTCTGGGAGACCTGGGTTCAAATGAAGCTGCAGACACTTCCTTCCTGTGTGTCTCTGGGCAAATCTGTCTGCCTCAGTGTTCTCATCTGTAAATTGGGGGTAATAATAGTGCCCACCTCCCAGGGTTCTTGGGAGGATAAAGTGAGATGTTAATCATGAAGGGCTTTGCAAAGCTCCAAGCATTACATCCATGGTTATTACTTTTAGCCCCACGCTCAAAGCCTCTCTGAGCTAAAAGGCCCTGCCAAGGCACGTGCTCCACTGTGACAGCCTCTGAGATTTGGGGTCCACAGCCATGCCTTGGAAGGCTGAGGCAGAATAAACATCAGCCTCAAGAGAGAGAGGAAAAAGTCATTATAAAGATGAATTTCCAGCTCTCCTTCCTCCTCCTTCTGTAGCATTGCCAAACACTCTTTTGCTCCCTTAAAAGAGATCTCTGCTCAGGGCTTCAATTCTCTCATTCAGTCACTAACATCTGAATACTGAGCACCTTAGGGCAGCCAGGGGATGCCATAGTGTGCAGAGCACTGGCCCAGAGTCAGGTAGACTCATCTTCCCAAGTTCAAATTTAGCCTCAGGCGCTTACTAGCTGTGTGACCCTATGCAAGTCACTTTTCCCTGTTGGCCTCAGTTCCCTCATCTGTAAAATGAATCACAGAAGGAAATGGCAAACTACTCCAGTATCTTTGCCAGGAAAACCCCCAAAATGGGTCCAAGAAGAGTCAGACACAACTGAAATGATTGACAAAAATGGCACTGTGCCAAAGAGTGCTACAAATGGCCCTCGCTCTTGGTTATGATCTTACTTGATCATGATAACAACTGTGGAGGTAGGTGATACCATCATCCCCATTTTACAATGAGGAAACTGAGGTAGATAAAGGAGTTAAGTGACTTGCCCAGGGTCACACAGCTAGTAAGTGCCTGAAGTCAGATTTGAACCCAAGGCTTCCCGACAAGTCAAACAGCCACGGAGTCTAATGGATAATTTTGAGAATGGAGAGGAGGGAGGGCTATGAGAGACATTATGGAGATTGGGTTCACCAGCCTTGGTTGGCTAGATGATTCTGAGGTCCTTCCAGTTCCCAGTCTATGGTCTAGCCTTTGAGTGGGATATATGTCCTAGAAGAGGACTACATTTTCAAATCTGTGTGAAAGGGGGAAAGGCAGCCCTGTCAGCAGAAAGAGGGCAACGTGAGGGGGAGATTCCATCTTGGGGGGAAGAGAAGAAGCAAGTTTGGACTTCTTAAATTTAAGGTATTAGGGGTGGCTAGGTAATGCAGTGAATAGGGCACTGGACCTGGAGTCAGGAGGACCTCAGTTCAAATTTGGCCTCACACACTTAACACTTACTAGCCATGTGACCTTGGGCAAGTCACTTAACCCCAAAATGCCCTGCCTTCCTCCCTCCAAAAAGAAAAAAAAAAATAAGGTATTAGCAGGATGTCCCAAATGCAGTTGGGAATGCCAGACTGGAGCTTAGGGAAAAGATCAGAGATGCAAATACATCTCTGTCCCTGGCATGCTCAAAGGGAAAGGGAGGATTGGAGCCGGTGACTCCAAAGAGTTTTCCAGCTTTGGTTGAAATGAATTTCCAAAATGTGCCTTCATTTTTTAAAAAAGTGTTCTTGGCCCGTCAGATTCATAGAATATTTCACAGAAATCACAGAAGATTGAGGATTCGTCTGCTAGCTAGTAGGGAGAACCTGCTTAGAATACATTCTGTTGCCTTCTTGCTACAGCTGTGCCCGAAGTCCAGGACCGTTTCCCTTCTAGATAGAGAAGAAGGCAGGGGATGGAAAGGCTCCTCACTGTGCTTCAAGCCATCAGGGGGATCAAGCGTTCCACAGCATTTCCGTTTCCTGTACCTTTTAAAGGCTCAGAGAAAGTGGTTCAGTTTGGGCGCCTTGCCCGGCCACTGCTGAGGAAGGTGGGAAATGGGAACCACCGTCACAGGTGGTGAGTGAGACCTAAGACTCAATGGAAGATGACAAGCCATGAGAGGAAGCCCCTTCACATGGGAGGTGGGAGCGAAGGGCTGGGGGGAGTGGATGGGGACATGGAAAAATTCACCCCAAGTCATGCAGGAGAAGAAAGCAAAGACTCAGTTATGCAGAGTAAGAAGAGCGTGGTTTCCACATTGCCTGAGTACTCTGTGTCTGCAGGGTAAGTCTGGTACTAAGATGTCTGCTAAGTGGACTAGGCTAGTTTTTCACCTCAAAGGCAATGAAACCATCCTTGAGCAATGTGGCATATAGAGCACGGAATGTAGGGAAGGAAGACCTGAGTTCAAATCCAGCCTCAAATACTTACTGACATGACTCCAATGCAGTATTTTTCCCATACCAGTGAATTGTATGCACCCTCTCTAGATAAATTAAATTAAATTTTTTGAAACATCTATGTGAAAATCACTATGCTGGGATCTGGGGATTCAAAGATAAATTTGAAAAACAGTCTTAATCCTCCAGCATCATAGGAGCTTAGTCATTGCTTCCTGGTTGATAAATTTTTCAATAGGTCACTGCTTCCCCTTCTGCGAAGGTCAAGCAGTCATCGATCCCCGATTCTATCTCACCACCTTAAGGTGAAAAACATGTTCTGATTGACTTTGTTATGACATCCATAACCTTCCCCAACCTTGAGCTTATTAGCCCTCAGGAATTTCTGCAGAGGGCCTCTGGGGGATTCAGACCATTGGGGGCAGATTCCAGAGCTCCGTTTCAATGAAGGTGTGGAATATAATCAAGTTTGAAGATCTGGTTTTTCTTGAAAAGAGATGAAGAGACCCAGAGCTCACTCTTGGCTGGAAATTATTTTCTTTCACTTATTCATATTGGAGTTAGGTGTTTTTCCTTCTTTTCAAATAACAATTTTGGTTCTGAACTCACCAATAAACCTCCTTCTTCAGCAGCTCCAACAGCCACCTGGCTCTGGGGGTGGCTCCATCCCTTCAGGCCCTTCGGGACCCCTTCTCTGACTGGTGAGTTCCTCCTGGAGTCTCCATTTTAAGAAGGGGCACCTTTTCCTCTCCCCCCACAAGAGGTCAAGCTCCCTTTCCTCAGAATGTCTCATTTGTCCTCCCAGCTCCTGGGTAGCTGCAATGTTTGTCACTAGTTCAGAGCGTGCCAAAGATATGGTCAGTTGGGGGGAGAAGGTCAGTAATGTGATGCCACCTCTGGGCTCACTGCCCTCCCCCCCTTTGCTGACCTCTGGAGGAAGGGCTCCACCTTCTCCTTTTTCTTTTTCTTTTTTTTTGGAGGGGGGGAAGGCAGGACGATTGGGGTTAAGAGACTTGTCCAAGGTCACATGGCTGGTAAGTGTCTGAGGTCAGATTTGAACTCAGGTCCTCCTGACTCCAGGGCCGGTGCTCTATTCACTGCACCACCTAGCCACACCTTCTCAAAGCATTTTGAAAGCTTCAGTCCCCTCCCAGCTTTGCTTCTGACCTTCTGGATTTTGCCACCATGCCTTGGGAGCCTGAGCACCGGGCACTGTGTTGCCCCGAGCATCCCTCCTCTATGCCAACCCCCTTCTCCCATCGGCGCAGTCCTCCAGGGGCCTCCATCTGGAGAAGAGGCCCAGGACAGACAGCCTTCAGGCCCCTCCTGACTTGGCTTCTGACCCCAAAAGTGTGTTGACCACAGTCCCTTTGCTCCCCCACCCCTTCCAGATCCCTTTCGTGTGCTCATTGTTAAGTCATTTTCAGTTGTGTCTAACTATGTGACCCCATT
The DNA here is from genome assembly GCF_028583685.1 of Petaurus breviceps papuanus. NCBI lineage: Eukaryota > Metazoa > Chordata > Mammalia > Diprotodontia > Petauridae > Petaurus > Petaurus breviceps. The sequence continues at coordinate 10,991,897 of NW_027185850.1, forward strand.
GCAGGTTTTCTTGGCAAAGACACTGGGGGTGGTTTGTTGTTTCCTTCTCCAGCTCACTTTACAGATGAGGAAACTGAGGTCAACAGGGTTAAGTGACTTACCCAGGGTCACACAGCTAGTGGGTGTTGCAGGGCAGATTTGAACTCAGGTCTTTCTGACTCCAGGCCTGGCACTCTATCCAATGCATCACCCAGCTGCCTCTATGAGAGCATAGGCTTCTTTTGGGCAGAGACTGTCTCTTTTGTTTCTGTTTCTATCCCCATCACTGGTATACAATAATCACACAACAAGTGTCTTCCCTAGTTTTGACAACACTCAGCTCCTGAAGGCTTGTTGGGAAAGCAATGGTTGGCCTCTCCTCTTATATACCTGGGCCCAGGACTGAGTCTAATTCTTTCATCTAATCCCAATAAAGTTCATCCAGGGCCTTAAATTCTTTACTCCTTTCCAAATCATTAATTCAGTTGTTTGTTCCTAGTTAATGCCTTTGATTGATTGATTCCATAACTCCAACTTTACTAAAAAAAACTTTATTAATTGCTATGAGAGAAATGTTCTCACCTGATAAAGTATTAGGTTGTAGAGTATAATGTTAGTTATATTGACTGGGGTTGGGTATGGGACAAACGCTTCTTATGCATACATGATTTCATTTGGGATTCACAAACCCCTGCTTAGTTTCCAGTTTTGTGCTCCCACAGAAGGTGCTGGGATGAATATTTTAGTATATAATGGACCTTTGTTTCTATCTTTGACCAGTGCCAATGTGTGGAGCTGAGAGACAGAGTATAATGCAGAACTAGGAGAAAGTCAGTTTGGCAGCTATCAGGAGAATTTATTTTAGTGGGGAAAGGCTTGAAGCAGGAAGTTTTTAATAGTTTTAAACTATGCCTTATTTATGTCATGAATGAAATACAACACTTTTAATAATTTTAATGTGTATTTCTCTTAATTATTAGTGAGCTTTAACATTTTTCTTTTTTAAAAAATCACATTTGTATTGATTGGTTTTGTTTTTATGTCACCTACATTTTTCAATATATTTTCCCCTTCTTTCCATCCCTAAAAATAATATAGAGAAAAAAAATTTCAGTTAAATTAATTATGCTATTGGAAGTCTCTGATATGCTATATAATGTCCCATGCCTATAGTCTCCATCTCTACTCTTATTTGAGGTCAGAGTTAGGACAACTTTTAAAATGATTATTAACAATTTCTGTTTCTTCTTTTGAAAATTGTTCATATCCTTTTACCACTGGAGGATAGAGAGATATAATAATATTAATGATGAGTTAAATCATGATAATTAATTACTATTATTGATAGGAAGAGAAGATATAAATTGCTCCTATGGCAAGAATATGGAATGACAGATGGACAGCCAGCCTGTTCTTCTGGGCCCTTTGCTGTCAGAGTCAAGCAGAGAGGGCCACCAGGATGCTGGGTGGTCCCCTGGTGGTGAACGTATGAGGAGACATGCATGTGTGTCACACAGGATGGGCTGGAATCTGCCAGTGGAGTGTGTTTGGATAATATTGAGGACAACACTTGTATCAGTCACTTAATTTTGCACTAGCTCTTTATAAAACCCGGATGTCAGATGGTCATCATACATATGTATTCATCTCCACTAAGAAGCCTCTTCTGATGCTTCTTTATGGAGAGAGGATGAGCCTCTGCCCACAGTTGCTACACCATTAGAACGTTAGAGCCTAAACGCCAGAAGCATCTATCATTCCAGAAAGGCATTAAGTATGGGGTCTCATGAAAAAGTAAATGATAAATGTTGGTGGGGCTGTGGGGAAACAGGCACATTGATGGACTGTTGGAATGGCTGTGTATGGGTTCAGCCATTTAGGAAAGAAGCTTGAAATAATACACCAAAAAATTGACAAGGGGTGCTCATCCTCTGACCCAGCTAGAACCAAACAGTCCCTGCCCCTGATGAGTCTGTAGCCAAAAGAGACCAAAGGAAGAGGAAAAGGTCCAATATCTATAGATTATGTATAGCAGCTCTTTGGGTGGTGGCAAAAAAAAACCCAAAGTAGAAACAAATGGGATGCTTATCAGCTGAGGAATGTCTGTGTATGTTGTTGTATATGGATGGATGTGATGGGATGTTATTAAAAAAGATAAAAGATTTTTTAAAATGAAAGACTTATGTGGACAGATACAGAGTGAAATAAGCAGGAGCAGAAGAACAGTTTTTAAGACTTCTATAAATTGGTGCAGAATGAAATGAGCAGAACCAGGAGAATGATTTAGACAATAATCACAATATTATAAAGACAAACAACTTTGAAAGTTGAGAGAACAATGATCAATACAGTGATCATTCATGATTCTGAGAATGGATGGACAATGATCAAGTGTGCTATCTGTGTTTCATGGAGATGTGGTGTATGTAGGGGGCAGAATGAAGGGAAGAGAGAAAGACAGAGAGAGAGAGAGACAGAGAGACAGAGAGACAGAGACAGAGAGAGAGAGACAGAGAGACAGAGACAGAGAGAGAGACAGAGAGACACAGAGAGACAGAGACAGAAAGAGAGACAGAGATAGAGACAGAGATAGAGAGAAACAGAGAGAAAGACAGACAGACAGAGAGAGACAGAGACAGACAGAGAGAGAGACAGAGAGACAGAGACAGAGAGAGAGACAGAGAGACAGACAGAGAGAGAGACAGAGACAGAGAGAGGAAGCAAGAGAGGATGGGAGAGGGGGAAGGAGAGGGAGAAAGAGGGGAGACAGAGAGAGGGACAGAAACAAAGAGAGACAGAGCAACAGAGGAAGAGACAGAGAAAGAGGGACAGAGACAGAGATACAGAGAAAGACAGACACAGAGAGATAGAGACAGAGACAGAGAGACTGAGACAGAGGAACAGAGACAGAAAAAGGGACACAGAGAGGAGAGATATATACAGAAAGAGAGAGACTTGTTGGCAGGCTATTCTAATAGGGCAGATGGTGTGGTACAGGGGAAGACAGTCAGCTTAGGTGTCCCAGGATCTGGGGTTGTCCTGCCTCTACCACTTACTTCCTATTTGACGTTGGGGGAGATGCTTGTCGACCTTGGGCCTCAGTTTCCCCCTCTTTCAGTTCTGGGCTCAATGAACACTAAAGGGTTATTACAGCCCTAAGATTCAAAGTTTCTCTCCACACTGTATGAGGAAGCAGAGGTCTTCAGGAGGCCCAGTCACATAGAAAAAACCCTGAACTCTTCACCCCATGACATTTCCGCAAAAGGAGGGCAGTTTTGAACCAGCACGTTTTCTTCTCAGTGGAAGCTGTCAAGCTCCTTTCCATAGCAAGGGTCCTTCTCCACCATTGTTGTTTTTGGTTTCATTCTCTGTCAGCTAATTGCTGACCACTCAACACACACCTCCCACAAGCATTCTTAATTACTCACCATTTTCTTTCCTCCAGCCTTTTCAAGGGACCACCAGAAAAAATGTCATATTTTTATGTTATTTTATTCATGCAAGTCTCTGTGTGTGTGTTCAAAAACATACACTCTGTTAACAATTTCCTTATTTATAAAAACAAGAAGACTAGAATACATTATCTCTCTGGGGTCTTCTGGCATGGAACAGTCTCTTCTTTGTTCTGACATTCTTCGTTCCAAGGTTCCTTCCATCTTTAGCCATAGCAGCCCCTCATCACTTACTCATCACTCATTTCTGTTTGGGGTCCACAATCCCACTAGGTAAGGATCATCTTTCTGTTCTTGGACAAGTAAGTCACTTAATCTCTCTGGCCTCAGTCTCTGTAAAATGAATGAATTTGATTTGCTGGTCTCTGAGACCCCTTCCAGCTCTAAGGCTATGATCCCAGGATTTCTTTTCTTTCAATCCAGGCTGATGAATGGAACATGTAAAAAATAGTGTTTTCTTAAAGAGCCTGGATGAGGTCTTTGGACTTCACTACTCTGCACATGGGAAACAATCAAACAAATACTTGATCAGTGACTAAGAGTGATCCCAGATCTCCTTTTCCACCATATCCAGATTCTCTTGACCCAGGGAACATTCATTTTATAAGGGACACTTCTACTGCTGTGCATTTCTGTTTATTTTAAAATCCTCTCTGCCTTAGGCAACGGAGACAAAAGCTTTCTATTTTTGTATTATCTCTGTATTGGATTCCCTGCTGATACCATGAAACTGCCTAGAGGAAACCAGGTCACCATGTAAGTATCATAAGAGAACTTGACTTACCTACATTCATTCATAGATTAGAGGACGTTAGAACTGGGGGAGGAATTTTTGATATCATCTCATCCAATCATCTCAATCTCTCATTTTACAGAGGAGGAAACAGAGTCAACAGGGTGAGTCAAGTTGTTGAGCATTTACTAGAGTTCACTATATGCCAGGTATGGTGCCAAGCTCTGAGAATACAAATATAGGAATAATAATAGTAAAAAAGAAAGGTAAATGTAACTGCCCACCCCCAAGGAACTTACATTCTAATAGGGGAAGACAAATCAAAAAAGGAAACAGAAAAGCTAGGAAGGAAGAGACAGGGAGAAGAGACTTTTGCAGGCACGATGGTGGAAGAAGCCCAGAGTGCTGGAAGTTAACCCAGAGGTGGGCAAAGGAATGAATCTAGCTGTCCTGGGCACTCTTCTTCATATGGAGGATATGGAAGGAGCTGCCTGATTAAAGGAAGGGCCACAGGGTGAAGGGATCTACCAGGGAGGGAGGTCAGCTGAGTCATGACAGAGAATGAAGTGCAGAGTCAGAGAGGAATGAAGAAACCAGAATCCCAGAGACATGAAGCTACTTACCCAAGGGCAGCCCAGACTCCAACACAAGCTCCACAGTCAGAGCCAGAATGGACAAATTCTAACTTTTAGGCAATTGCCCCTTCCATGATGCCATGTAGCTTTTCCACTTGATCCAGCATCTAAAACACTATCCTAGGTAATGTGGGAAGGGGAGAAGAAAGAGGGACTGTATCTCACTCATCTTAACATTGCCAAAGTTACTGGCATTGGGTTTTGTAGATGCTTAATAAATTTGTTGAGTAATTGACAAGAGAGCCAATCAGCAGTTTTTCTTAATTAAATTAAAATGTATATACACACATATCTATCAATTTTATACATACATGTATAATATATACATGCATACATACGTATGTATGCATACTGTGTACCCAACACTGTGCTGTGCAATAGGGACACAAAAAGGAAACTTCCTTCAAGGAGTTTGCCTTCCAATGAATAGGTAATCTTTTTTTTTTTGTCCTTTCTTCCCTATTCTTTTTCTTTTCTGTTCTATTCCTTTCTTCTCTTCCTTACTGCTCCTGTGGTAGCTGCATCAGTCATTGTTTTCTAGTTCCCATTTTCAATTTCTCCCTGCCTACTATCTACAGACATATCCAGATTTCTGTATCCTTAGAAAACTGGCATCTGACTTTGCTATTCTCTCAAGTTATCCTTTATCCCCTCCTTTCCATTTCCAAACTCCTATTAAAGATTGTCTGTCTTCACAAGGGCTCCCAGTGAGCTCCCTTATTTTCCTCAGAAGACCTCACAATTGCCATTTCTCTGTCTTTATACTCCTTGATCTTTGCGGCTTTTGACCTTGTTTATGACCTTATGTCCCTGGTTCTTTCATCTTTTTGACAGTATTGACCCTTGAGTAACTGCAGCAGCCAGCTCCCCAAAGTTCCCATGTGGTTGCACTGAAAACTGGCAGATGATATCTGCATGTGTTCTAAGGGCTGAAATTATGAGGGAATATCTGTGCATACTTCAAAGACTGGCCTCGTTGGCCAAGCCCTGCCCTTCATTACAATGACATCAAGAGAAGAGAAAAGGAGCAGAAACAAATGAACCAGAGGTGTGAGGGCAGAGAAGTAGAACTAGGGAGTCAACAGGATTAATCAATCCAGTGAGAAATACTTATTAAGTGACTACTGTGTTCCAGGCCCTGTGCTAAACCCTGGGGATGCAAAAAGAACAAAAGACAGTCCCTGTCCTCAATCAGCTTACAGCATGCAAACAAATACATACAAGCCAGTTGTGTACGGTCATACCTTCAGGGATATTGCAGGTTCAGCTCCAGACAACACATCAAAGTGATTATTGTGATAAAGCAAGTCACAGGAATTTTTGTTTTCACAGTGAATATAAAAGTTATACTCACACTATACTGTAGTCTATTAAGTGTGCAATAGGATTGTGTCTGCAAAAACAATACCTTAATCAGAAAATACTTTATTGCTAAAAAATGCTAACCACCATCTGAGCCTTCGGTAAGTCATAATCTTTTCCTGGTGGAAGATTTTGCTTCATTGTTGATAGTTACTGACTCCTCAGGGAGGTGGTTGCTGAAGGTTGGGGTGGCCATGGCCATTTCTTAAAATAAGACAACAATGAAGTTTGTCACATAGACGGACTCTTCCTTCTACCAGAACACTTAGAGACCATTGTAAAATAGCTAATTGACCTAATTTCAATCTTGTTGTGTCTCAGGGATTAGGGAGGTCTGAGTAGTCAGAGCAGTCAGAACACACACAATATTTATTAAGTTCATCATCTTATACGACCCAATTAGTGGTGCTCCAAAATAATGACTGATATATAAGGATACATGTCACTGATGTATGTGTGTATACATACATACACATCTCTATTTATCTAGATAGATGGATAAATAGCTATATCTAGATCAATGACACTTATGAGTGATATAGAATTACTGGTCCCGAATCATCAGAATGGATATAATAATAATAATAATAATAATAAAGTTTGAAATATAGCGAGAATTACCAAAATGTAACACAGACACAATGGGGGCACATGCTGTTGGAGAAATGGAGCCAAGAGATTTGCTTCACCCAGGGTTGTCACAAAGTTTCAATTTGTAAAAATCTTCCTCTCTGCAAAGCTCAATAAACTAGGTGTGTCTATACAGGAATAATAGGACATAAGGGTCAGAAGACAACAGCCCTGCATTCACTTTCTAGTCTGACGCGACAAGTTTACGTACTTCGTTCACACGGATTTATTACTATTTGATTTGTGCTTCTACTGAACTAACAAAGTAACGAGTAAGTTTTAAATGCCTATATTTCTGTATGAGGTATTGTCTGCCTGCCAGGAAAATCCTTATTTATGAAATTCAGAAACAACCCCCAAAAGAACAGGGATGAGGAGAGACCGTTGTGCTACGTGGAATGATTATTTTACCAGTCACATGGCTTTCGTAAGCAATTATTACAGAAAGACACTGGCTCAGGGAAATAGATTTAAGTGATCTTCCAGGGTTTTTTTAATAGCACATTCCTCAGTCACCCTCAACTCTAATAGGAGGTTGTCCCATTAAATCTGGGGAACTACTCCAAAAAAACACATTGACTGAGGTCTAAGCTGTAACACAAGTTGGCTCCTGAACACCAAATGCAAACAAACCAAAAAAGAAACCCGAGAGAATCTGCAAATGAAATGCAGCCTTATGGAGTCCATACTGCAAGGCAGAGATACACAGAGAGCTAGCGTGATGGATGGGATTGCTGCAAAGAGCCTAACTCTGGCTCAGCTTTTGTTTTGGCAACGGAGACCAGGTTTCCCTTTCTAGTGGCAAAGAATGACACAGGAATTTTACTTAGTCCTTCCTGTCCAGGGGCTGTGAAGGTTAAGGGCCTCGCATGACCCTGGAGAGGGCTCACATGCTGTCATAAACCTTGCAGAGCCCCAGCAGGGGAACCCACTCTTCAACAAGTGGGAGGCGAGAAGACCAGGAGACAGAGGGGTCGGGGAACTTGTGTTCCCTTCAAACCACTTTTATTTGACTATTGCTGCTTTACTTTGCAAGTCGATTTGTGCAAAGCTGGGCGGAGAGAAGGAAAGGCTTAGAAACAAAATCTGGTAAATACCATCTGTATTTTCTATAGAGGGAAAACCTAAAAAGAGATTTTTCTCTTATTTCTTTTAAGTCAAATAAAAGTGTCTACAAAAACCATTTTAAAAATAATAATAAACAATCCTCCCCATCCCCAAACAACAGCACAATCAAAATTATTTCCCAGGCTAATAGCAAGAACAGACTCAGTCTGTCACTGCTGAAAAGAAGCCTACATCTGGTCCAATCTTCACATCTTGCAGAGGAGGAGACTGTGGCCCAGAGGGGAATACTCCATGCCAAAAGCCCCAAAGCGGGTAAACATCAGAGCTGGGACTCGTGGCCAGGTCAGCTGACTTCTCCTGTGGTTCCCCTCCCAATTGGTCTTTTAATTTCTCCAAGGTTTTTGCTTTGCTGTGGTATAGTTCTGCTTGATATATCTGCTATTTTAGCTTTGCTTTGCAGGTCTTATCCGCCTTTCCATATTTCCTTCTATTTCTTATTTTCTTAGACTCACATTATCTCATAGTCGGAAGGGAGCTTGGAGATGATCTAATTCAGCTTATATACCAAGAGAATTCTGCATGTGAGGTCGAACATGAAGCTACTTTTTAAAAATTCAATTTTATTTTTGGTTCCAAATTCTCCCCCTGCCTCTCCTCTGTATATCATGAAGGCAAGAAGAAAACTCATTCTAAATATGTATAGACATGAAAAACAAATTTGCATATAAATCTTGTTCCAAGAAAAATAAAAAGATTTAGCTAGATGGCACAGTAGATAGAACTCAGAACTTTGGGTCTGGAAGACTCATCTTCCTGAATTCAAATCCAGCCTCAGATACTTCCTAGCTGTGTGACCCTAGGCAAGTTATTTAACCTGGTTTGCCTCAGTTTCCTCATCTGCAAAATGAGCTGGAGAAGGAAATCCTTGCTAAGAAAACTACAAGTGAGGTGATGAAGAGTTGAACTCATCTAAAAAGTAACTAAACAACAAAGAAAACAAAAGTAAAAAAGAAGAAAATATATAAACTTTTTTCATCCTTAGTGTGAGACTTTATATTTATCTATTAAATGCCATTTATTAGGTTCATCGATCTCATCCACTAATCCATGGGCAAACTATAGCCTGCTAGCCTCTGTGCCAAATACAGCCCTAAACTTAAGCCTGTTTTTGTATGGCCCATGAGCTAGAGATGGTTTTCACATTTTTAAATGTTGAAAAAAGTCAAAAGAAGGATGATATTTTGTAACATGTGAAAATGATGTGGAATACAGATTTCAGCATCCATAAATAAAATTTTCTGGAACACAGCCACGCTTGTTCATTTCTGTATTGCCTACAGCTGCCTTTGCACCCCAATGGCAGAGAGGAGTCGTTGGGACAGAATGCACTGGGCACTGGCATCACTCCACTCTGCTGCTGGCGGCTCTACAGATCCCACTTACAACTCTACAGCATTTCGAGGGCCTCTGATTTCATGGTTCCTTGACATCTTACTTTACTTTTGTTACCAGTGAATACTCGTCATGTCAGAGGAAGAGAGAAAACAAAGTTTTATTACAATTTTTCCAGCTCAGTGCCAAGATTGAAATTTGTCTAAATGAGAACTTTGCTCATCCACGATTATTGAATGCTTTGGAAATTAGGTTCTGCTGCAGACTTGATTATGTTTCTTAATGAATTCAACCTCAAATTACAAAGCCAAACAGCACTTACATGCAAAACTTATACTGCATTAAAGTCAATTCAATGAACACAACTACCGTGACTTGAATCGTAAGTAATACCTAACTTCTTTATTACTTCTCATGTTGTCAAGACTTAAAGAAGTGAGATCTCCCTTCTCCTGCAAATTTGCAGTGGATGTATTTTCCAGGCCCAAGCTAATTCCCATGGTGGTTTTTGGACCTCAATGTAAGGGAGAAAAAATATTCTCATATTTCAAAATCGATTTAACTGCAATTGAGGAGCTTCTATCCAACCTTCAAATGAAATGATTAATTTGCAATGTAATAACATGCTAAAAGGAAACTCTCAAGACAAGGATCTGATAGAACTCTGTCAAGGCCTTCCAAGTGATGAATATGCTCCATTAAAATCATATGCTTTGGGACTGATATCAGTGTGTAGCTGCACCAATCTGCGTGAAAAGACATTTTCAGATATGAAATATGGACAACCTCATTACAGATCAGCATCAACAGATGAATATTTACAATTATTTTGAACACTGGGAACACTAACCTTGAACTCTAATTAAATGTTGTTCCCCCCCCAAATTATTCCTATTTAGTAGACCTATATCACAAAATAATTTACTCAATTATTATCCTATTTTGAATTTCATCAATACAAACACCTCAAAATTTGCTTTCTCTCTAGTTATGTAAGTAGTGACATACTATCCTTGACTTTACTTCCTGCCCTACAAAGCCTCAAGTATTTACTATCTGGACCTTTATGGAAGAAGCCAGGTGACCCTTATTCTAAGCTCTTAAGAGCTTTTGGAATCATCCATGTGCCAGTGATTTTTCCCAGACACATACTGTCTACACATTCTCCCAAGTGGTTTATAGAAACATTAAACAGCCCAGGGCCAAGTGCGAATCAAAGCTGATATTGAAAAGTTAATGATGATGCTTTAGAGGTAGCTACTGAACGAATAATGAATCCCCATGTCATCTAATATGCATCTCTCCCTCTTTCTCATGATAATGTGAAAAAGGCTATCAAATGTTTCATTAAAAATGTAGGTGAACTGTGTCTTCAGCACTCATAACCCTATCTAAAAAGGAAAGAAGGTCAACCTGGCATGACCTATTATTGATGAAACCTCTATCATCATTGGCTGAGTTCAAAATCCATTTCTTTAAAAATTCCCAACACAATAATAACATCAGGTTATATGATTATCATTGCTTATCTAGACATTTCCCAGTAACTGGAGGTATAGATTGTCTCCAGTGGTCAGCTATAAAGATGTTTGCATAGGAATTTCTTATATTTTGTAACATATTGTGGCATCTTATCACTGTAGCAAATGACTTATCATTCATTCTTTAATTATATTAATCCCAGCAGAGAGAATCAGAGCAAAAGGGTGGTACTGGTTTCTGTTATTTTTTGAATGAATTGTTAGATTGGACTCCAAAAGGATCACTTCAGTTTACAATACAATGGTGTGCCTGCTTTCCCACAGCTGCACCAGCATGGAATTTCATCATTTAATTTTTTTTTTTTTTTGCTAATTTGGTAGGTGTCCAGTAGTACTCAAACTTGTTTTCATTCACATTCATTGCCTTAATTAGAATTCCTTCTATTGGAGCCCTGAATATTTGAACTGCTGCTCTGACTGCCAGTGACAGGGAACTCATGACCTCCAAAGTGGCCCTTTGAACTCTGGAGCAGACCTAAATCAAAAAGTTTTTTCTGATGTTGACCTGATACCTTCATTTCTAGGTATGTGCAAGGGATGTTTTTCTGTTGTTCAATTCTTACTTTATTTCTGTCAGAACTGTTGTGAAATTGTTTATGGAGATGTCTCCTTTCACTTTTTAAGTTAACGAACTGATATTTTATGCTTTTTTTTTTGTCATTGTCACTTCTATAGGTAGGTTCCTTCAAGATCCAGCTCAAGCTCCACCTTCTGCAGGGGTCTTTCTCAACACCCCATCCCCACTCGCATTTGTTTGTGCTTTCCCCTCTGAAATGTGCTTTTCCCATCTACTCTCTACGTATCTTGTATGTTACATGGTGAGATCATTGAAAATAAGGTGGTCTTTTAATGTCATGTCTCTGCTGCTTAGCATATAGGTATTTAATAAATGTTTGACTCTTGTCTCCCTCATTAGAATGTGACATCCTTAAGTATAGAAACCATTTTTGGTCTTTCTTTGTATCCCTAGCACTTAGCACAGTGTCTTACATGCAGCATTTAATAAGTTCCAGTTGAATGACTTTTAATAAATTCTCCTGCTTGTATTAGGACATAAAAAGGTGAAGATTTTGTGTGATTCCCTCATATTCTGCCACCTTATAAAAGTATTTTCATCTTCTCATTCTTAACCCAGTGTAAATCAATTGTTGGCTGACTCTATGATCTCTGTCACACAGGTTTATTGGTATTGTCTCTGTGGGTACAGGTCACAACCAATCCATGGCTTCTCATTTGGTGGGATTCTTGAATATTTCTTCCTAAATCTTGCATGAGGAGGATGGACAGTAGCTGGCACACTAAGCATCTTCCTTCAGGACTTTAAAACGTCCCTGAGTGCCAGTGCACCAGCTGGGTTGTCTGTCTGTTCTCCTGCACTCTCATCATGTAACCCGCCCACCTCCATTTTCCTGGATGGAAGGCAAGTCAGTATTTTGTCTTCAACACCATTTTGCACCCATCACATTTCTCCATGACGTTCCATGATTCACAAGGCATTGAGCAGAAGGAATAAACATTCAAATTCCTTTCCTCCAAAGTGAAGAATGGGGGGCTTTACCTCAACAACTATAAATTCCTTTCTAGTCTAGTCTTTGGATGTTTTTAATACTTGAGTCTCAGTGATTCTTTTCTTTTGAAAACCTAGGATGCCCATCCTTGAAGGAATATTTTCCCATTCCACTAGGAGCCCAGCTTTAGGAAAGGTTATGTAGTGGAATGGGTGGTGGTGGAGGGGGCAGGAATTAGGGGACTTGCCAACAATCTCTCTGGCCAGAAGAGAATCCCTGCTTTTCTTTAAATGATAATGATTTAGTTAGACAGAATAGGCTATGGATATACATTTTTGATAGAAGTTTTAAAATTTCATCTCACTGTATTCTGCAGACTAGTCATCATTTCAAAATCAGAAGGCCCCAAACTGGCCCATTGGCAATACCACTGGAGTTCCTTTGTGAAATGGTAAATTTGAAAAGATGATGTAATTAGCCCCCAAGTACCAGGGGCTGAGTTAACAAACCACACTACAGAGTCAAAACAATCTACTAAACCCGACTTTATATACACTTTATTTCACTAGAGACTGCAGTTTTATACACAGTATAAAGGGGCTTCTGGGTAGCACACATATAGTTACTGACTGTACTCCTTAAGAACCACATTTTACATTATACAGTATTAAGTACCCTATCATTAAAACAGTATTCTGTGACTTTAAAAAATGAAACAAAACCCTACATATAAATGAGATTTACCATATGCACTGTGCAACTGTTTTTATAACATAGCTGAATCACCAAATGTGAATTTAAAATACAACACTGTTATTAGAACATGAATTTTCTGTTGTGATGTTCCATGTTGTATTAGACAGATCTGACTAATTCCTGTTCAAATCTCAAAGTAGTGTTAAGTTCCAGGTAATTGACAGCAACTTCTAATTAAGATTTCAAATGAAATCTTTTATAAGGAGCAGAATTTTATAGCACATTGCTTTATTCTCTGCTGGTGTAGCCAAATAACCTCCAAATCAAAATAGGATGCGATTTTCTTTTGTGGATCGCCTGGTGATCAGCCACGAGATGAAGCCTTGGCTTTCCTTGCTGGAGAGGCTCCCAGGGTGGTACTTGGATCTCTTAGGGTGGGGTCATCAACCTGGGGAATAGTTGAGCTTGGAGAGTTCCAAAGAAGACACCCAGGACTCTCTGGATGATCATTCTGATTCTCTTTTGCCCCTGCTTATGCCCATCAAACACACAGAAAGAATACTGCATTACAACTCATGATGTCCGCTTTTGCAAAATGATGTAATAAAGAATGTGCTGGTAAACAAGTCTGAAGGATTTCTTCATTTTCCCACTTTGTAGAGTGGGGCAGTGGGAGTGTATCAGCTAAATGAGCAAGAGAAATCTTCGAGGGAAGAACCGCTTCACTGTCACACAAAAACCAGTGACTCTCTTTATGGATGATTGCATCCAAGACTTCTCCCTCTCCCCCCCCCCAAAGGTCATGAATGTTTGTAAATTCAATAAATAGTAGAAAAATAATCCTTTACTTAGAAATTTTGAGATGCATTGTTTCAACCTTATCCTTGTCAGTCCCATTTAGCAAAGGCCAGCTCAATGAATCTTTTAGAAACCAAGTAGAATCTTGGGAAACAAACAAGCAAACCCAACTGGTTGTACATAACAGCTGGAGGTCTTGCTCTCCTGGATTTACACTCTCCCAGTTAAGGAAAGCTGCATGGCCCCAGCTCCACGACACATTCCTCTGGCTCTGCATGATGAGAGGTTTGAAAGTTTTATCCCTGTGTTTGGAGCTCTGCTTTCTCTCCCATTTTATTCATGTTATGGCAGGTCCATTAATCAGACTTTATTCCCCTCCATTTCCAAACCAGCCTTAGGTTCTCCTAAATGTAATTTGTTGTTCTTAACCGTTTAAAAACAAGCAGGAAATGAGTTTGACCACTCCTAGCATCACCCAGACAACAGCTGTCTCTTCAACATGAATTTCCATCTTCCACAACCCACCTCCACCCCAGCCCCTCTCTCCATTTTCTCTTCTCTTCAAGGGGAAGATGAGATTGTCAGCATTCTGCATCCACAGTATGTACTGTCACTGCTGCCTGTAAGTGGTGGTTGTGATGGAGGGTAGGGTGATGTAGTCGGTAGTGGTGGAACTTGTGGCTTAGCAGGGCTGCGGTCTGAGGAGGTGTGTCTAGATCTAAATCCTCATCGTGGTTTCCAACATCAACCCCAGCTGACAATGGGTCATTGTTGCCCGGAGGATTTTCGCTGTCTTCTTGGGGACTCATGGTGCTATAACCTGGAGAAAAAATAAAGAGAAATTGGAGGCTTGGAGGGCAGTTCAGGAAACAAAAATGCCTTCCTCATCTACCCCACTTTATATACAAATGATTCAGGTTGTTTATACCCAGCTCTCATCTCTCTCCAGAGCTCCCGCTCTGCATTATCAATTGCCTGCTAGACAATTCCACTCAGATGTCCAAGGGGCATCTCTAATCCAGCACATCCACAATGGTGCTCATCTTTCCTCCAAATCCCTTTCTCATAATGTTCCTATTTTTGCCCAGGGCACCACAGTCCTTTAAGTTGCCCATGTTTGTGATCTCAGAGTCATTTTCCACTCTTCAGTCTCACTCACCACCTCCCCTCCCATCTCTACATCCTATAAGGGCATTATTGATTCCACCTTCCTGGCACCTTTCATAGTTGTCTCTTCTCCATTCCCTTGACTACCACCATGACTCAGGTCCTCATGACCTATCACTTGTATTACTGTAAGTGCTTCCTAATTGGTGTCTCTGCCTCCAGCTTCTCCCTTCTTCAATCCATACTTCATACAGCTACCAAACTGATAACCCTTAATAACAGACCTGACTATGTCACTCCCTTTCTTAAGAAGTTTTGTCATTCAGGGCTTTTTTAGTTGTGTCTGACTCTCCATGACCCCATTTTGACTTTTTTTGGGCAAAAAACACTGGAGTGGTTTGTCATTTCCTTCTCCAGCTCATTTTACAGATGAGGAAACTAAGCAAACAGGGTAAAAGGACTTGCCCAGGGTCACACAGCTAGTAAGCATTTCAGAGTGATTTCATTTGACTCTCCATTGTGCACTTATATTTCAAGCTGGGGTCCTAACTGCTCTCCCCATTCTGACACCGCATCCAGCCTCCATCGCCCCTTGCACATACTATAATATACTCCATCCATGCCTGGAAAGATTTTTCCTCCTTCCTTCCCCTCTTGGAATTCCCAGATTCCTTCCAGCACCATATTCTCCTCGTGCTCCCCAATCCCAATTCTTCACCTTTGCTTGTAGTGGTTAATGGCAAGAATGCACAACACAAAGTCATGGGACCTGGGTTCTAATTCTAGTCCTGACACTTGCACATTGGGTAATCCATAGGCAAACCACAACCTCTTTGGGCTTCAGTTTCTCCATCTGAAAAATAAAGGGGCTGGACCTAATGACCTCCGAGGGCCCTCCCAGGTCTAGTTTGCAACCCCAAGGCTGATGGACATGTTGTTTTCCCCAGTATAATGTAAACTCAGGGAAGGCAGAAGCTGCTTATTTTTGCCTTTGTGGTCACAGACAATAGACATTTATTAGGCATTTACAATATGGTAAAGGCCAGGGATATAATGAAAAGCTGCAAATTCCCTGGTCTCGTGGACCTCACTGTCTAATGGGGAAGACAACACGCAAACAGCTACGTAGACACAAGAAACAGCCAGAACAAGTTGGTAAGAGTCTCAGTGGGAAGACACTGTCAAGGAAGACTGGGAAGGTTTCTTGCACAAGGAGGGATGTCAGGGGAGGCCCAAAGGAGGCCAGGGAAGCCTGGAGGCTGAGCCAAGGAAGCTGGGGGACAGCTGGGCCAAAGCCTCTGAAGGAAAGAGTAAGGAATAGCAAGAGGGCTGGAGTCACTGAATCCCAGAGTCCAGGGGGCTGAGTAAGGTCTAAGAAGACTGGAAAGTCAGGTTTGTAAAGGGCTTTGAAAGCTCCTGGAGGTGATGATAGTAGGGAATTCCTGGAGTTTACAGAATAAAGGGCATTTGATCAGACCTAGGCTTTGGAAAGAGCAATATGGCGGCTGAATGGAGGAAGATTGGAGCAGGGAGAGGCTTGAGAAAAGATGTCCACCCAGCAGCCATCGCAATAGTTCAGACTTGAGGTGCAGGGCAGCAGCAATGTCAGAGGAGAGAAGGGGTAGTGTTTGAAAGATATTGAGGTAGAAATGGCAAGAGTTGACATTGATTGAATATGGGGCACGGTGAGAGTGAAAAATTCAGGAAGACACCAAGGTTGGGAGTTTGGGTGGGTGGATGGTGGCACCCTTAACACTAAAGGAAAGCTAGGAAGGAGCCAGGATTTGTTTTGGGAGGGAGGTAGATAATAAGGTTAGTTTTGACAGGTTGAGTTTAAGATATCAAGAGGAGATCCAGTTTGAAATATCCAATAGGGAATTGGAGATGTGAGACTGGAGGTCAGGGTTGGACAAATTGATATCAGAATCCATGTAGCAGATGCTTAATATATGATTGTGAACCCAATAAGATTTTTGAGTGAGTTATTTCAAAAGAAGCCAGTGAAGTGCAATGAATATTTTCAAAGAAAAGTCTACAGAATTCATGTCAGGCTAAGAAAAGTAACTGGAGGGCAGAGGCTTGCCTGTCTCTGAATCTTTATCTCCAGCACACTGGCGGCTGATGTGAGCCAATCAGCTCTTTTCTGTCTAAGCTGGCTCACCCTGTTTAAAGATTCAGCCTTTTTGGTATTCTAAGGAATATCTTTGAAAAGAAAATGGTCTTGCTGATCAAAGGATTCAATTTCCAAGATCCTGACACATTTTTAAATATTGCAAAAAAGAAAAAATTCCTTTCAAAGTTTCCAGAAGCAACAACCCATGAATATTGCTATGGCATTCACAGTTAGCATCAATCAGCTTCTCTCGGGGGCTGCAGAATCGATGCATTTGCAGACAGTGGAGCAGAAGCGTTTTGTGGCTGAAAATACAGGCCCACACAGAGACAAAGAAGGCGATTCTCCCTCTCCAGGCAAACGTCAGAAGGACCTTTTCGACAGTACAGAAAATACCTTGGTATTAGGAATCGAAGGGGACTGTTTTCTTCGCGTTTTTATTGAAGGAAGCTGAAAAGTGAGCCTTTGAATGTCAATCACACCTCAGGTTTGAAAAGAAACACACATGGCAATCCAATTCCAGGTGCTCTGAGATAACATTAAAAGTGACTGGAAACCAGATCAAATGAGATAACGTATATTCAGACCTTAGAGTGCTACATTATTGTGGTTATTAATAATGACCATCAACGCTGCTAATGATACCAGCCCCAGGGAAAGGGGTGGAGCATATCTGGGGGAGGCCACAGGATGGAGGGGAACATGGTGCCTGAGATGCCACTGAATCAGACATTCAATCAGTGGACTCCTCAACCTCTGTTGTCTCAAGGAGTCCTGGTGAAGCCTATAGGTCCCTTCTCAGAAAAAAACCCTTTAAACACATGAAATGCAATACATAAGATTACAAAGGAACTAATTACATTGAAATACAGATTTAAAACCCTGAAGTATAGGAACTCCATGGGCCTTTTAAATCTTTGATTCTATTAAAGGTCATGTGGGCTGATGGCAAATACTTAGTGGAAAAAACAGCAACAGAAAGTTCCTGCAAATCCCTTGTGGTTGGCAGATGACCCCAGTTTCAGCAGATGCCCTGGCTTAGGGATTTGAGCTCCAGAACCAGCCCTGCCTTGGCTCCCTTCTTCCCACTCCCATGGCCGGCACCCCTGGCTCAGGCCCCTTCTGCCTGGGCTGCTGCCAGACCCTCCCATTGGGTACTTCTGTCTAAAGCCTCTCCCTGCCTCTGCTGCAAGGTTTTGTGCAGCTTCCATAGTAATGACCTGTAAGGCACAGGTCTGACCAGGCCATCCCCATGTTTAAGAAGCTTCAGTGCTTCCTATCACTTTGAGGACAATAATAAGGATTTAAAAGAAATAATGCTACCCAGGACCTATATGAACACAACTACAAAACACTTTTCACGCAAATAAAGTCAGATCTAATTAATTGGAAATGGGCAGTGGGTCATGGCTGGGTTGAACTAATATAATAAAAATGACAATTTAACCTAAATTAATTTATGTATTTAGTGCCATACCAATCAATCTACCAAAAAATTATTTTTCAGAACTAGAAAAAATAGTAACAAAATCCATTTGGAAGAACAAAAGGTCCAGAATATCAAGGGAATTAATGAAAAGAAATACTAGGGAAGGTGGCCTAGACATATCAGATCTTAATCTGTACCATAAAGCAGCAGTCATCAAAACTACTTGGTAGTGGCTGAGGAATAGAGGAGTGGATCAATGGAATAGACTGGGAAAATGAGGCTCAGCAGTCAATGCTTATAGTAATCTACTGTTTGATAAACCCAAAGGCACCAGTTTTGGGGATAAGAACTCTCTGTTTGACAAAAACTGCTGGGAAAACTAGAATACAGTATGGCAGAAACTGAGCATAGACCATTATCTAACACCATATGCCAAAATTAAGTCTAAATGGGTGCATGATCTAGGTATAAAGGATGATAATGTAAGCAATCTGGCAAAGCAAGGAATAGTTTACCTGTCAGATTTATGGAGAAGGGAAATTTTATGACCAAACAAGAATTAGGGGGCATTATAAAATGCAAAATGGATAATTTTGATTGCATTAAATTGAAAAGCTTCTGTACAAACAAAGCCAATGCAATCAAGATTAAGAGGGAAGTGGGAAATTGGGAAAGAATTTTTACAACCTATGTCTCTGATAAAGGCCTCATTTCTAAAATATACAGAGAATTGAGTCAAATGTATAAGAATACAAGTCATTCCCCAATTAATAAATGGTCAAAAGATATGAACAGGCAGTTTTCAGAGGAAGAAATTAAAGATATTTATAAGTATATGAAAAATGCTCTAAATCACTATTGATTAGAGAAATGCAAATCAAAGCAACCCTGAGGTACCACATCTCACTGTCAGATTGGCTAAGATGACAAAACAGGAAAATGAAAAATGCTGGAGAGGATGTGGAAAAATTGGAACACTAATGCATTGTTGGTGGAGTTGTGAACTGACTCAACCATTCTGGAGAACAATCTGAAACGATGCCCAAAGGGCTATATATAAGTGCATACCCTTTGACTCAGCAACACCACTTCTAGGGTTGTATCCCAAAGAGATCATAGAAGCTGGAGGAAGACCCATATGTACAAAAATATTTATAGCAGCTCTTTTTGTGGTGTCAAAGAATTGAAAATCAAGGGGGTGCCTGTCAGTCAGGGAGTGGCTAAACAAGTTGTGGTATATGAATGTAATGGAATACTACTGTGCTATAAGAAATGAGGATCAGCCAGACCTCATAATAACCTGGAGAGACTTATACAAACTGATGTTGAGTGAGAGGAGCACAACCAGGAGAAATTTGTACACAGTTACAGACACAAAGTATGTGTGATGACTAACCTTGATAGACTGGGCTCCTCTCAGCAATGCAAGGTTATAAGACAACTCCAAGAGACTCAGGATGGAAAGGGACATTCACATCTAGAGAAAGAGCTATAGAGTCTGAATGCAGATTGAAGCAAACTCCCTGCTCTCTTTCTTTTTCTTTTGTTGTGTTTCCTCTTTCCCACTGTTCATTCCATCAGTTATAATCCTTCTTTACAACCTGGCTAATGATTAATGTGAAGATATCTGTAGATCCTATATTTGACTGCATGCCGCCATCGGGGCAGGGGGGAGGGGGAGGAGAGGGAGGGAGAGAAATTAGAAACTCGAGGGATTGTGGAACTGAATGTTGTAAACTAAAAGTAAACAAATAAATTAATTAAAAAAATAATGCTGATAATAACAGTGAGAGGTAGAATTTGTATAGGACTTTAAGGTTTGCAAGGCACTTTCCATCCCCATTTTACAGATGAAGAAACTGGGACCCAGAGAGAGTAAATGATGCCCAGCCTAGTGAGTGTCTGAGTCAAGATTTGAACTCGTGTTCCTACAAACTCCCATCTGGTCCTCCCCCTTCAAATTCTAGTTCCAGTGTGTTTTCTGCATTGATTTTCCATTCCATTCCCTCAATGCAGTGCATGTTGTATCTAATGTAGCCTCTCTGTGCTCTCCCATGTGGAACATTCTCCAGCCTCCATGCATTTGTACACACAGTCAGCTGTCCATGCTGGAAGGCCCCCCTCTTCAGCCCCACTGGTGGATCACTCAGGTGTTGCCAGCTGCACGAGGCCTTTCCTGGTCTCCTGTGACCTGATCCAATGTTCTCTCTCCAGTATACCATCCCATATTTATTCTACTGAAGCTCTGGGGTGTGTGTGAGGGGTGCATTTCATGTAGATGAAAAGCGGGCTATAGAGGATCTTTTTCTGAAGGAGCTGTATTATTTGTTCTCTATGCTCCCACTTCCCAAAAGGTCAATATGTTGGAACAGTCGAGGACTGTGTCATGCACCAGGGAGGTCCCCAAACCATCACAGCCTCCAGCCTTGGGGCCAAAGGAACTGGGGGATCTGTGCTTCCAAAGGTTCAGAGCTAGGGGCTGTGCTCCATGTGAGGGTATCTTCTAGACCAGCCTCATCCCCAGCCCTCCTAGGTGAGCTCTCACCTTACCTTTCCAGGGCCCAGACCTCTGAGTGGCTTCCCTGGGGCTCCCTCATCATGTCATCTCCCCTCTGACCATACTCATCCTCTCCCATCTGAACCTTGTACTCTGCCTTGGCCCTCATAAGGCAAGTGAGCTCTAACCTCATCTCATTCCTTGGTGCAATGCCCACCCCCCCCCAACTTCCCAGGACCCTCTATGGGCTGTCTTCCTACATTAGAATGTAAGCTCCCTGAAAGCAGGAACTGTCTCATATCCTCAGTGCTCAGCATAGTGCCTAGCACATGGTAGGCACTCAACAGCCCACTGGACATCTCCATCAGGAGATCTCCTTAGCATCTCAAACTCAACTTGTCCAAAATGGAAACTACCATCCTTGTCCCTAAAACCATCTCTAACCTTCCCTTTCCCTGTTGAGGGCATCACTCTATCCTTCCAGTCACCCAGATTCACAACCTGGTCATTGTCTGTCATTCTTGACCCTTCCCTCTTCTCTCTTCCTCACCTTGTCACTCAACCCCACCCCCATATCCAATCAATTCTCAATTCTATCTAAATTTTATATATTTGTATGTGTATATGTGTATCTATTTACCCATGTATGTATGTATGTATGTATGTATCTATCTATATACCTGCCTACCTATTTGTCTTTCTATCCATCCTTCCTCCCTTCCTTCCTTCCTCCCATGCATCCATCCATCCATCCATCCATCCATCCATCCATCCATCCATCCATCCATCCATCCATCCATCCATCCATCCATCTATACTCTTCTCTTCACTCTCCTAGTTCCAGTGAAGAGTCGGTGCTGCCAGTTGTTCTTGTCCCCAATCCCCACTCCAAATCAATGCTCCTGCAACATAGGTCTGACCATGTCACTCCACTCCTCAAACATCTCCCATGGTTCACTGTTACGTCTAGGGAAAAATACAAACACCTCAGCATGGCATTTAAAGCCCCCTGCAGGCTGGCTGCCCCTCACCTTTCCAGACTCCTCTCCCATTATTCCCCCAAACTGGGCTCCTAGCTGTTTTTTGAACTCAGAATTCCAACCCCATCTCCATATCTTTGCACAATGTGTCCCTGGTGTCATTTTCTTCTCATATAATCCCTAACTTCCTGCAAGGCTCAGCTCAGGGTCCTAGAGGAGGCCTGCTCTGAGCCCCCTTGGAGTCATTCTTGTTCCCTCCTAAAATTATTTGTAATTACTTTTGTGATCTACACAGTAGGCACTTAATAGAAGCCTGTTGCCTGATTTTAACCCCTGCCCCACCCCAAACACCATTAGTAGAATGGTGAGAGCAAGACCTGCTTCTGTCCCTAATACCTTGTATATAGTAGGAGCTTAATAAAAGTTTATTGAAATGAATTTTGTCAAGTCCCTGATCACTTTCTCCCTGACGTGGTTTTAGGGATGGGGCACTCCCAAGTGACGAGTCACTCTGTCAGCCGAGGCTGGCACTTTGTTTATAATTGAGACACTGTGACACTGCCCAGGGCACAGGCGGGTTCAGACTCATCCAGAGTCACACCACCATTATGGAAAGGCCTGGAGGCTGCCTGTCCATTGCACCCCATTGACACGCTTCGATGGCCTCTTGAAGACGTGGAGCCAATGAGTGGCAGTAGGAACTTCTTCCAGTACTAAATGAGGGGGTCCACTCTGCCCCCCAGCAGTCCTGGGCTCCAGAATCAACCCCAACCATGCTCTGACCCAGCTAATGGGGAGCCAGGAGCATCAGCAGCTCAGGGTGGGGATTTCTGGAGGGCCCTCGGGACCCACAGCCTGCCCCTGTCTCCATCACACAGTGAACTCTTCTGTGCCTTAGGGAGAAGATGCAGCCAATGACTGGGGTAGAAGGCAGGGAACTCAAAGCTTGAGCTGGGCTCTGTGGGTTTTGGATCTCTCTCTCTGCCTGGTGCCTTTCCTCTGCTTCTCTTCCCTTGATCACCAAGACAAGGGGGCGATGAATGGACCATCTTAAACTTGCCTCTGGGCTCTACCAAGCACCTGCATGGGCCTCAGCAGACTGGGGGAGGTGGTGAGGAGGGATTGAACAGCTCCCTGTATCCTCTAAATTTGGAGCTAGCACCCTTGGACGTGACCAGTCACAAACCAGGATCTTTCAAAGGATGGTTGTTGTGCTCATTTAACGACCAGAATTTGAAAGACCATTCCTAAAAGTCACCCAGTCTGTACCATGTGAAGCTGAGTTCATTTTCAGGGTCTTGTGACTGAAGGATCTGTTCATGGTCCCAGCACTTTGGAGGTAAAAGGGTCTTGGAATGGGAATGTCATTTTTAAAGTAAAAGTTCTAATTTACAAAATAAAATTAAACTTAAAAATTTTCACCCCAGTGATCTGAATTAGAACTTTGTCTTCTATTTTGCTGCTAGGAATTTTCTGACCATTATATGCACTGCACACAGGAAATGGAGCCTGGCAGTGAGGCAGGGATTGTGATAGGTGGGAGAGGAGAAGGAGAGCATCCTTAGCATGGGGGCATAGCCTGTGCAAAGGAGTGGAGGAGGGAGACGGGCTATTGTGGGGAACAGTAGGCAGTCTGGTTTGGCTACGTTTCCAATGCCCGAGGGGGCTATCCCAATGGGACCTCAGAGGTTACCCAGTCCTTAGCAAGACCCCTCACTATTATACCTTCAAACATTTATTCAGGCTCCCCTGGAATACTTCTGGGAAAAGAGCCCCCCAACTCCAAGGAAGGACCATACTCTTTAGGGAGAATGCTAAGTAGAAGGAACCTTCCTTTATATTGGATTGAAACCCGTCTCTCTGTAACTATCCCAGATGCCTGGCATGTCCTCCCCCCATCCCCTGTACCTAGCACAGTGCCTGGCACACAGACGAATGCCTGTCCAATCGAACTGAATTGTTCTGGAGGCCATGGAACAGACAGCCCGCCGAGAGGCACCAGCAGCCAGGACCCTCGAGTCCAGGTCCGGCTGGGGCTCCTAGTCTGAAGGGTGCTGACATGACGGCACTGGCCACAGGCAGCACACACTTAATGACTGTTTACTGAGTGAATGAATCCCAGTGTTTGGGCCAATTAGCAATGCCAGGGGCTGGGCCACTGTCTAGCCTAGGGTCCCGATGAGCCTGAGGTCTGTGAGTCAGTGATGGTTTCAGAGGGGCCAAGCAGATGAGTTGTCTGAGGCAGGATTTAGCCCCCAGGATTCTGGGCTCCAATTCCAGGACCCCCTCAATGGGGTCTGCCCTCATGGATCAGCTGAGCTGATTCAGTGCAGCCATCCTGAGTAGAGAGAAAAGAATTCTAGGGAAAACCCAAATGGGCACTCCTTAAGGGCAGAGGCTGGTTTTGCCTTCCTGTGTCTCCACAACACCTGGCACCAGTCCTATGCTCAATGACAAATGCTGGTTGACCAACCCTGGGGTCAGCCTACTTAGGGGTCCTCTGCACTCCTAAACAGCGTCATTCCTCGGGGTTGCTAGGGATGAGTTATGATCAAACTAGCCCAGAATTCTACAGCTGGACAGTGTCTTGGGATGCCACATCATAAGAGTTTACCTAAAGACATTTCAGGAATGAACAAAGGGGTCTGAGTGGAGACCTACCAAGACCCACAGCTATGACCCTTGGATGTGGGGTCCTTACCGTGATCACTTTCTGTTCCAGATCGACCCCAGTACCGACGTCTCCGTTCTGGGCTATGTGCATGTCGCTCGATCACTGCTGCTATAAATCGAGTGTTGCTAACTGGGAAGACAAAGGCAATTTATTTTTACTCACACTGCGAATTCTTTACTATCCCATGTCCATTTGTTTCCCCCAGTGGGTTCATTCAACGCTAGGGCATCTGTGTTTTTGAAGGATGGAAATGCTAAGGGCTGTAGTAAGCAGAAGACAATTTCTATTTTGGAGAAGGGAGATGGAGGAAGCATTTTTAAGGAGGCATCAGATAAGAAGCCCGAGGAATGGCCAAATTTAGGGACACAAATTGGAGATAGAAAGTTCCCTAGAAATCATTGAGCCCAACCTACTTATTTTATCAACAGGGAAAATGAGCCCCAGGACTGACATCACCTTGGTAGTAAGTCAAAGGGCTAGGATTTGGACCTGGTCCCCCAACTCCAAATCCAGTACTCTGGACACAATCCCAAACTGCTTCAAACGGTTCCATATCTTTGGTTTTCTGACAATTAGGATCATAGGTCTTGGAAATGGAAGGAACCTTAGAGATGAATCTCGTTCTGACCTTTTTTATAGTTAAGAAAATGGAATATAGAGGGGAAATGACAACTCAGTTCACACAGCTAGTAAATGAGATAATAATATAATAACATCTAGCATTTATACAGAGCTTTAAGGATGGCAAAGTGCTGATTTTCATAACAACCGTGTAGGTGGCTGCTATTATCATCATTATTATTTTTACAGAGGAGGAAACCAAGGGAAATAGAGGTAAAGTGACTTGCTCAGGGTCACATGACTAAGAAGTGTTAAAGTAGGATTTAAATTCCATCTTCCTGAATCCAGGTCCAGTGCTTTGTCCATTGCACCATTCACATTCATGGGTCATAAATGAAGAGTGGAAAAGGATGGAGGACACCATCTTGTCCAACTCCTTTGTTTTCCACAGAAGGAGGTGTTGGGACATTTGGTCACTTGTCTCAAGCCATTTGGTGGTGTCAGAGACAGGATTTGAATTCTAGTCCTCTGACTCCAGAATCATTGCCCTTTCCTGGAAGTGGAAGGGACTTTGGAGAGGAATTGGATCCATTTCCTTTGTTGTACAGGTAAGGAATGGAGCCCAGATTGGGGCATCTTGCCTAGCACCATGCAGCGGAAGAGCCAGGTTTTGAATACAAGTGTTGGAAGCCCATGTGCATGTGACGTATAGTTTCCTTCAGTAAATGAAGCTCTCTTAGCTAAATATAATTCTTTTCTTTTTCCTGACGTATCTATCCAAGTCACCAAAAAGAAGAGCACATTCTCAAGTGCTAGATTGGGAAAGAAATGAAGGAGCAGGGATTCACAGCATGCTATTTTATTAGCTTAGCATACATACATCAAGCAATGAAAGGAAAAACTAGAGACACTCAATTCTTCAATTCCAAACAAAATAAAATCACTCACTTGGTCTTAACTTAGGGAGAAACAGCAGCAAGTAACTAAAAACCCTGGGTCTGAGCATCTCCAAGTGGAAAATGAGGCCAGAACTTCAAGGAAGGAGGAGAGCCCTGACTGGGCGCCCCATATGTAACAGGACAAGGGTGTGGTGTACTTACTGATGCCTCTGTCTTCGTGACTGTCATCATCTCTCTCGTCTCTGTCATTCTCTAGGTTGGACATGCGCACTGACATTTCTATCCAGCAATAAAAACAAAGACTTCTGGTCAGACTATCTCACCCAATGAACTCCTTGCTTTAATGCCCTGCTGGACAGTAGCACTTTGCTGAGTAGCAGAAAGATGAGTAGATTCTTAAGGCCGTTGAGTTAGGGGGTGGTGGGAAGGAGAGAAAAGAGACGCAAGACACCCCTCTGACTTCCAACTGCTTCCCAAAGACCTCTCCATGAAGGGAACGAAATTAGTGGGAGGGATGGAGCATTCTACCCACTAGTCCAGAGAGCTAGACACGGAAGGACACAGCCACAGTGAAAACTTGGTTCGGGCTAAAAAGCTCCTGGTGACTCTTCCCAGAAACCCAATTTTAGAGATAAAAAGTCAAACGATAAAGTAGTACTGGTGATGATCATCATCTCCCGGCTACCCCCCCCCCCACCATTGGGTTTCATTTTGGGTTGGTGAGTCCTTCAGTAGAGGGAGCTCCCTTTGGGGAAACTGCTTCTGATTAGGAACCCATTTGGAACTTCTACGTGTCTTAGAGAGGTCCCTGAGGCACAGTGACAGCTGAAGTGATGTGTGCATTGTCACACAGGCAATCAGTGTCAAAGGAAGGACTGAAACTCAGGAATCTCTGACTTAAAGGCTAGCCCTCCATCCCCTGTACTGCCCTTGCCAAGGCAGACACTACTTTAAAAAGCAGCAAGGCTTGGTATAAAGAATTATAGGTTAGAAGTCAGGAGATCTAGGTTTGAGTTTGGGCTCACTGTGTGACCTTGGGTAAATCAATTACCTTTCTCTGGTCTCAATGGCTCTATCTGTAAAATGGCAGGCTTGTATTATAGCTATGCTCTAGTTCTAACAGGGACAAAGCAATCTAATTTTCTGGTAACCCTGGTGCTGCCGGAGGGCAGGGTAGGGTCAAAGCCATGCTGTAACAGGCTAATCACATCAACAGCATGCAGTCATGTTTTAAATAAGATGCCCAGCAGTAGATACCCATAATAACAAGATGCACCACAAGAGGTCTGCCAGTCTGGGGAGACATGATGCCCAAATGTTCTGAGTCACCAGCCTGGCAAATAGCACGGGAAGCACCTTTCTCCCCAGGACAGTGCAGAGAATGCTTCTGGTGGTATTCGAGATCTCTGCCTAGCCCGAGCAGAGGCCTGTCAAGGGCTTATTGGCACCAAATGAGAAGGGACAAGATGCTGGGCAATCTCTGGAAAAAACAAATAAAGCTCTCAGCAAAGGCTCATGGGACTCACACTTGAAAGGAAATAGGAGAAGATGCAAAGGAAAAATCAAAACCAGACATCAAGCAGGTAAACATCTGCATCTGCCTAGAAAACAGGCCCACAGCATGGGTACTGCAATTTTACTGGTTATTCCTACTCCCAGACATTAATTAAATGTTTAAGTCTGGAACAACTGGGTATGCTGATTACAGCTTTCCCTGGACCAGTCTGAGAGGCCAATCTCTGGGATTGTTTGGGGTGTATGGGCAGTTGGATGAAGCCTTCAGCATTATCAGGGGACTGGGTGAGAGCCTTTAGCTTACCCTGGGCAGCCAGAGGAGACATATGCTGATGGCTTCGGCGGTGAATCTGATGGCGGTAGGCATAGACGGCCAGCACAAGTACCATGATGCATCCCATGATCCCCCCAGCAACTGGTCCCACGGGGGCACTCTTGACCATGTTCAAAGTAATCACTTCATCACCTTTGTTAAAAAACAGACGACAGATAAATGTCATAGAAGCAAAGGAAGGAGCAGAAGAGAGAAAGAAAAGAAAAGATCAAAGAATATCTCAAGTCAACAAGATATCAGAGTCAGCTGGTGGCTCTCAATGTAAACTGCAGGACCACCTTGCTGGTAGCCCAGAGTAACAAGGGGGGAGGGGCAGCAGAATGGACAGGGAGGGATGCTGAGTGAGGAAAGTAATTAAAGGACTAAAAATCCCCAGCAAGAGCTTTGTTGGTTAATTGAGCCAGGAATGAGACTGAGGATGTCACCATATTTTGACAGGCTAGAAGGCTGGGCCAGGTCTAGCTTAGTTTAAGAGGGATCAATGTAAAGTCTTAAACTGGGGGCACAAAAATTAACATCCCAAAGCTAGGTTGAGAAAAAGTGTGCCCGTTTCCATTCTGAAAATGATTCAAGTCTTCCCTCGTCCTGGACTACAGTGAGCAGGCTGCAGGTTCAATGGTACCAGAACCAAAGTTTGCCACTTTGTCATAGGTTAGATTTTTAATAAATGATTGGTGGTTGATTGATCAATGGGGATTAACTGTGGGAGATGATGGCCAAGGAAGGCAAATGTGATCTTAGACTATATAAGGAGCGGCATTGGCTTCAGGGCTAGAGAGATGAGAGTCCCTGTCCACTCTGCCCTGGTCAGACCACATCTGGAATATTATATTCCCTTCTGGGATCACATTTTAGGAAGGGCACTGACAAGCTGGGGAGTAGCCAGGAGGGCAGTCATGGCAGTGCTCCTCAAGAACTGAATATGAAGATGGGCTGTGGGGAAATGTGGGCGTTGACCCTGAAGGAGAGAAGACATGGGAGGATGGGGGTGGTTGTTTTCATCTATTGGAAGGAATGTTGTGGGGGCAGGGATTAGGCTGGTGCTATTTGGCTCCAGAAGATGGAATTCAGGTGAATGTGGAGACAGAGCAAAAAGGCACCTTTGGTCTTGATGTCAGGGAAACTTTTTCAGCAATTAGGGCTGTCCCAAAGTGTGAGGGAGTGTCTCAGGAGACAATGAGGTCACTTGTCATGAGAGACTTTTAACGGGAAGCTTGATGACTGTCTATTTGCCAGGGAAATTAGAGAAGTTATTTCTTATAGCAGGGGCCCTGAACTTATTTTAAAAAAAGAACTTGATAACTGTGTTTCAATGGAATTGGCTTCCACTATAATCCTGTGTATTTAAAAACACAGTCTGGATTCTCCAGACTGTCTAAGGGGGACATGACCCAACAAAGGCTAAGAACTCCCATGGTTTGCATACAGGTGGGAGCAGGTGACTCTTCTCACTCTAGAGCTTGAGCCCATGAGCCAGAAACTTGACTCCCTCCCCATCACTGACAAGTGGTAAGCCAGGCTTTGCCCCAAATCCCCTGGAGCATCAACGTCCCAAGGAAGCCCTCTCCATTTTTCAGAAAGCTCTTCTTAGGAAGTACTTCCCTCTCATGAGCTAAAAGTCATCTCCTTTAACTTCCCTCAAGGTCTGCCCTCTGGAGCTGGGCAGAATAAAGTCTGATGCCTTTTCTACATGGGAGCCCTAGAATTGCCGAATCTAGGGCTGTAAGGAACTGTTTTCCATTCACTGAGCCTAAATCTCTCTCCTTGCAAACTCTCCCTAAAGACAGCTATCATGTACCCCCAAAGCCTCCCATCTCCCCAGGTTAAACATGCTCAGTTTTACCAACCAGTCGTCCTTCTGGCACAGCCATCGGTGCCTTCCCCCTCAGGGTGCCTTCCCCCTCAGGGTGCCCTCATTGGGAGGAGGCTCTGCCTTGTTCTTTTCCTTGCCACAATGTGCACTGAGACCTGCTCACATTCTCCTAGAGAACTTCGCCAGACCCCTCCTTTGCCATGTTCCTTCCTTGTGTTATATTTACACATGTCCATGTTGTATCCTCCTCGCTGCACTTGAATGCTGGGGTTATTTCATTTGGCTTTCATACCCCAAGTGCCTAGCATGGTGCAGGGCACACCGCAGTTATTTAATAAAGATCTGATGATAAGGATTCAGAGTAACTTTAAAAAGAGCAATGTAGTATTGTGTCATGGGGCAGCTAGGTGGCACAGTGGAGAGTGCACCAGGCCTGGAGTCAGGAAAGTTCAAATCCAGCCTCAGACACTTACTAGGTTGTGTGACCTTGGGCAAGTCATTTCACCCTGTATGCCTCCGTTTCCTCATCTGTAAAATGAGCTAGAGAAGGAAAAGGCAAGCCATTCCAATATCTTTGCCAAGAAAACCCCAAATGGGGTCACCAAGAGTAAGACACAACTGAAAAAAAAATGACTAAGCAACCACAGAAGTATAATATAAGAGAACTGGAGTTTGGAGGCTTGGATTCAAATCTTAGAACTCCTCCTACTTCCTATTATATGTTATATTGCTCAAGTGGCTCAACATCTCTGGGCCTCAACCTTCCTCATCTATAAAATAAGAGGGTGTGCATACCCAGATGACCTTGAAATCGAT
Organism: Petaurus breviceps papuanus; assembly: GCF_028583685.1. Lineage (NCBI taxonomy): Eukaryota > Metazoa > Chordata > Mammalia > Diprotodontia > Petauridae > Petaurus > Petaurus breviceps. The sequence continues at coordinate 11,022,429 of NW_027185850.1, forward strand.
TTCTTGCCTGAAATCCTGTGCTTTCCTCACCATTTTCCTCACCCTCCAGTTAAACCTGGGGTGAGACTAATTTCAGATTGGTGAGAAAAGTAATCAGCTGGACCTTAGATCTCCTTTCCTTTCAACCTTTATCCTCTTTATATAGTCTTTTCAATTAGTGCAGGCCAATATTTAAGTTCAGAGTGTTGATAAAAAAGGAAACCCAAAGGCATCTGTCTCTTTGATTGGAATGTCCCCCAGACTGCCTGCGGGCTTCAGCCGTGGTCCAGCCAGCTCAGAGCCCAGAGGTGTGCGTGTATGTGTGTTTGGGAGGAGATTATCTCCTCTCTCCTTCTCACTCGAGGCCTGGCCCAATGCAGTTACAGATCTCATTAGCTTTCTTGCTATGTGGTTGGCTCCCAAGGAGCTTGCTGGCCAGCCCGATAAAGTTTTCTGCACCAGAAAATCCCATCTATAAGAATCTGCAGGTTCAGATGGCCTCAGTCTCATTCTTTCCCCCTGCTTTAGAAGCCACCAGCTGGGGAAGCAATTGTCTGCTCCTTGGGGGGCCTTGGCCAAAAGCAGCTGAGAGAGGGGATTAAGGAGACAGGGAAGATGCTCATTCTGAAATGTCATCCCCGTCACGTAGGCGAGACTGACAGCGTCAGATGGCAGCACTCATGCCGCCTTCTGCCTCGCGGCTCTGAAGCAGAGGCCTTACCGATCACACCCATGTCATCCACATAGGGGCTCTTGGCCCCCACAATTCCACCGAAGCATTCCTTCTGAGGTGCGCAGTATGACTTGTCTAGGTGGGTCTTGCCATCACTGTCCACCATACACCACTCACAGTCCAGCACCCCAAAGCAGTCCCTGACAGAAAAGGAAAGTTTTCATTTCACTACTCCATGAGATGAAAATACCCTGCAGGTCCACATTTGCTTCCCCCCTCCCCACTCTAATCTCTGGTGCTTGGGGGTGTGAAATATTACTGTTCAAGGGAACCGTTGCCTCCATGTTTCTCCTTGGGGGTGGCTGGCGAGTGTTACTGAGACTTGCACACTGTTCCAAAGAGACCCTGCTGCCTACGCTGCCTCGCTGACTCATAGCATGGTGCCAAGAACCCGGGCTCTCCAGGCAGAGGACCTGGATTCAAAGTCTCCCTCGGCCACTATTACCTGTGGAATCTGGTTAGTCCTGGGATGTTTCTAAGGGAGCCTCAGCTCCCTCACCTTCAAAGGGAGGTCACAGTGGATGCCTCCCAAGTCCCTTTTTGACCAAAGTAGTAGCTCTTGAGGCTTTTGGTCTGAGGACACCTGCAGTTGTAAAAATCATTGAGGATTCCCAAGGCCTTTTACTTATGTGTGTTCCATATTGATATTTATCATATAAGAAATTAAAGCTGATAATCTTAAAAATATCTATTAATCCTTCAAAAACAACAATAATAAACCAACTGCATGTTAACATAAATAATATATATATATATTTTTTTTTTAAAGCAATCAGGGTCAAGTAACTTGCTCAAGGTTACATGGCCAATTATTATTTCTGGTTGTGGTGCTAAGTATCTGAGCCCGGATTTGATCCCCAGGTCATCCCGACACTGGAGCCGGTGCTCTTACTCACTGAACCACCTGGCCGCCCCGAAAATAATATATTTTAATAAACTGTATTTTTCCAAACAAGAAAAAACCAATCTGTTGAGAAGAATGGCATTGTTTTATATGTTTTTGCAAATCATTTTAATGTCTGGCCAAACAAGAGATGGCCAGATTCTCATATCTGTGCCTGCATTCAATTGCTTGCACTATGTTGTTCTGGTTAAAGAAAATGAAGAAAATCTCATTTCACACACATATGTATTTGGAAGAGGGAAGAGCATTTTAATAGGCAAATCCTATCTCTGTATTGCTACCACAATATTAATAATAATTAGCAGGTATAAATCTAGTAATATCTAGTAATATGAATATACTAATAATGAATCATCTTACTAATTCTAACAGCGGTCTTTGTATTGCTATAACCATTGTTTGGGTTTCACAGACCCCCGTTAGGGTCTTGAGGGCTCCTCAGACCACACAGTGGGAGTTCTCCATCTCAGTACTACAGAAAGGGGCTTCGTTCCTGAGGAGTGCCATTCACTGACCCAGATGTAAAGAAAATGGAAGTCAGATGATATGTACTGAAGTGACCTCAGAGAGCATCTCTGGGCTCCCATTCAGCCTCTTTTTCTCTACTTCAAATATAACTTTTAAAATTAATTTTTATTGCTGTCTTTTGTTCTTAAATCACTTTCATTCTGAATATATTCCTTCTCCTTTCCCTACTCACTGATAAGAAAGAAGAAAAAGAAAAAGTAGCTTAACAAAGGAACACATTGACAGAATGTGATGGCATATGCCGTATTCTAAGTCCCTAGTTCCCCACCTCTGAAAAGAAGAGAGGGAGGTGCACACCCTCATTCCTTCTCTGGGGCCAACCTTGAACATTATAACTTTAGCTCTTTTTTTTTCAGAGAGAATTCTAATGAACTTGGCATATGGTTTCTCAGCTCAGAGCAGAGGAGAGAGAAGAAACTGAAGGCAGATAACTGTTGGGGGCAAGAAAAGCATCCGGAAACTGATGGTGAGGGAGGATGCAAAGCCCGGCTCCCTGCAATCTCCAGGAGAATGAAAATTGACTGAGGGTAGGGGCCGAGTTCTTGAAGCTTAACAACTAGATTCCTGACATCAGCCTCCTTTCCAACCACTCTGAGTGAGAAACTGAATGATGGTCAGCTTTCCCATCTTTGATTTTCCTTCTATCCACTGGATGGTAATGAGGTATGGGTAATAATGGCCAATAGGCATGGTTCGGCAGGGCGCTGGCTCTGGAACAGCTAGGAGCCCCGAGTCAGAAGGACCTGAGTTCCAAACTGACCTCAGATGTTTACTAGCTGGGTGACCCTGGTCAAGTCATTTGACCCTGTATGCCTCAGTCTCTTCAACTCTAGAATGGGGATTATAACACCTATCTCTGAGGGCTGTTGTGAGGATCTGATCAGATAATCTCTGTAAAGTGTTCAGCACAATGCCTGGTACACAGGCACTTGATAAATTCTTATTCCTTTACTCCTTTCTCGAGGCTAAAGGTTTGGATTCAAATCTTGCCTCAGATGCTTACCACCTACGCGAGCTTATATAGGTCATTTAATTTTCTGAGCCTTAGTTTTCAGTATCTGTGAAATGAGAGTGTTGAGGCAGATGACCTCTGGGGTCACTGGAACAATAATCCCATAACAAGCAAAGTACCTAGCAAAGGAGAATGAAATGTCTTATACAGCGCTGGACCTAAGCAGGCAACCTCAGAGGGTCTTGAAAATAGCTTATAATTCTCGCTGCATCACATTCCTCCAAATATTAGGAGGAGACATTGTCCGCCTGTGGTGGGGGAGGGGTTGGCTGACAAGGCCGCCTGCTGGCTATTAAACCAGTTCCCTTAATAGGCTCCAGCTCAGCAGGTCTGGAATGTACCTAGAGCCAGCACGGACAGCAGCTTACCCACTTTCCATCCTCTGATTGCATCTGCTGTTGACGCACTGGGGCAGGGCATCTTGCAAACCAGGGTCAATGGCTGTGTATGTCACTGGCTCCTGGTGGACCTCACAACTTGGATTTCTATTTAGGGAAAGCATGAAAGTCATAAGAAATACACTATTCCCCTCAGTCAACCAGGCCCCATCTCCCCAGACATGGGTGAATTTCTAGCCATGGCAGATGTACTGAAAGCATGTTCTATGAATGCTGATTAAATATGGGACTTGGGGTTGGGAGGTGAGTTCAAATTCCAACAGTTGTATAGTAGCAGGAAAGTCCCTGAACCTTTCTGGCCTTTGATTTCTTCATCAATTAAATGAGGCTGGACATACTGGTACTATCTGCCTCACAGAGTTGGGAGGAAATCACTCCGTAGAACTCAGAGCACTAAGGAAATGACAGGTTCAGGTGGAAGAGCTGGTTCTAGAGTTAGAGAACCCAGATTCAAGTCCTGGCCAGCCCCAGAATCAAGGAGCCTGGGTTCTAGTCCTGGCCAGCCCCAGAATCAGGGAGGTGGGGTTCTAGTCTTGGCCAACTCCAGAACTGGGGAGCCTGGGTTCTAGTCTTGGCTAGCTCAGGAGTCAGAAGATGTAGGTACTAGTCCTGGACAGCTCTGGACAAAAGAGGATCTGGGTTTTTGTCCTGGCTGGATCTGGAATCAGAGAACCTGCGTTCCAGTCCTGGTTGGACCCGTATCTCAGTGCTGGCTCCTTCCCTTTTCTTAGTTCAACCCACTTTACTTGTCTGTACCTTGATTTCTTCATCCCTCAAATGGGGGGATTGGACTAGATGACCTGTTGGGCTCTTTCCACCTCTACATCTATGAACTGGTTGCCATGTAAGTAAGAGCTTTAACTTTTCAAATGACATATATGTAGTAAATGCCTTGAGTTCTCTTCACTGCAAAGCCTGGAGGTAGATTTCATTTTGAAGCATTTGTGGGGCTCATAGAACTTGGACTAGGTGATCCTAAGATACCACCCTCGTCAGACACTGCCCTCCTCATCTAAGCTCCTGCTCATCAGCTGGATACCTCATTAGGATGAATCATTTCCCCCCACCCTTCCCCAAAGCAGCCAATCGCACAACCCGCCCCATTCATTTTTACCTGTTCTCGGCATTGGTGAGGTTGCCTGTGCACTCGTTGACCTCCAGAGGGCACTCACAAGGACATTCACATTCATTCTGTTCCATTCTTGAAAAAAAATGAAAATGACCATTCACAAAGTGTCAGCAAAAAACTTCAGATCATGATATACAAAGGGAAAATGAGATTCCAGGATAAATTAAAGGGTGCCAGGCCAATTACTAAAACCATTAGGGATTTAAATATTTGGGGGTGGGGACAGGTAGAAATGTGATTTGTGAGTTCATCTGAATGGAAATCCTGGTGTGGAAGCTCCCTTCTGCTGATGCAGATCCATCTCTCAATAAGCATTTATTAAGCACCTACTTTATGCAAAGCACTGAGGAGACAGAGAAAGGCAACACTCCATTTCTGTTCTCCAGGAGCTCCCAGTCTAATGGGGAGACAACACACAGATAATTGTGTATAACCAAGCTATCTAGAGGAGAAATTGGAAATAAAAAGGGAAGGCACTAGAATGAAGGGGGATGGGCAAGGCAATCGCTTGCCTCTTCTACTCTTAGAGAGAAGCCTGGGGGTCTGAGAGGTTAACAGACTTTGCCTAGGGTCATCCAGCTGGTAGGTGTCAGGGGCAGGATTTGAACCCAATTCTTCCTGACTCCAAGCCCAGCTTTCTGTCCATTACAACACATGACTTCTCTTTCAATACACACAGTTAAAACATCTGCCTTTGAACAAAGTTAGCTGCAGCAGGCCAGATGTGCTCAAAGGGCAATGTATTTCCCTCCTCCAGCATCATCCCCCAGATTCCATTGATCCTGCATGCCGAGGTCTTGTTAAAAATGCCTGGTATCCCCTTATTTATCTATGTTTATAAGCAGGAAAAAGTAGGAGCCCCCTTGTTTGGGGGGAATTGGGGGGCATTCTGATCCCTGCTTACCTGTGACAGTTCAGACAGAGCCTGTCCACCATGCTGCATGCGCAGAATGCCAGAGAATCACAGGTTTCATTCACTATCCCGACAAAAGCGTTGGTTCCCGGAATTCTCGTCAGCCGGTATTTAGAACAGTGGCTTCCGTGAACAAGGTTTGTCAAATCCCCCTGGAGAAGAACCAAGGTGTTTCAGAAATGAAGGGGAATCTTGCTTCTGGGGGAGAAGGGATGAGGGAAGAAAGCAAGCTTTTATTAAACACCTACTGGGTGCCAGGCTTACAAATATAATCTCATTGGCGGGGCAGACACTTAGCCGCTAACTTTATCTGATGACTTAGCGCCAATTGTTAACCGCCTCTCTTTAGCAAACTGGCTGCCTTTCCATAACAATGATCTGGGCAAATCAATGAAGTCTATTAAAAAAGTAGCCCTAACTAACCAGAGGAGACTTGTTTTTCTTGCCTAGAAAGGACTATTTCCTTTCCTAAAATAATAAAGTGAGCCCAAGATTTATTTGAACTGGTTCAGATTGAGACAATATATATGGGAAGCACTTGGCAAACCTGAAAGAGGAATATTATTATTAATAATTAGCTATTATTATTCATTATTAAGTAAAACTCAAAGAATAACATATATAGAGACTACAATAACTAATTGGTCAGCCAAGAAGCATTATTAAATGTCTGCTGTATATTCTTGGCGCCGGAAATATAAAGACAATGTATTTGAACAATGTAAACCACGAGAAAACTAAGAGGGAGCCAGGAGTGGCCCCAGAGAAGAGACAGTGAAATTGAAGCCTCTCTTGTCAGCAGGGAAGGAATCCAACAGATTGACCAGACGGCTTCACTCTCCTGTTGTCTTAGCTTAACATCTGTTTCTCTTTCTTATAAGGGAAGTTTGACTGGGGAAGGGAGAGGGACAATAGATCCCCAAATGACCATTGATGCCAAACCAAAAGGCCCCAATAAAGACTACTGTCAACATAATAACTAGAAAAGTGATGGGCTCAAAGGGGAAGGGAGGAGGGATGTGGTCAATGTAGGAAAGTGTTTCGCAAGATGCTTGATATGGGGTTTTCTTCTCTCTTTATTATTCAAATTGTGGGAGAGAAAATAATTGCTTGTTTTAATAATTAAAAAATACTTTCTTCAATTAATCTCAAAGGGGTGAGTAGTGGTAGTATTATCTCCATTTTACAGATGGGGAAACTGAGGCTCAGAGAAATGAGATAAGTTGCCGAAGTTTATGAAACTAGCAAATCGAAGGTTTGGGATTCAACTCCAGCTCTTCTGATTCCAAATCCAAACTGATGCAGCTGATTTAGCTACCTCATTGATCAAACACACTGGGCATCAGCCAACATTGAACTTTGGGTGTATCTAGCACTTAATTTCTCCAAGTCCCTGAGCCTACTAGCCCATCTTGTCACCTAGTGTGTGTTTTAGAGGAGGCAAGCTAGCTTTAATATGGACCTAAACAAAGTTAACTAGAAAGGAAAACCGGAAGACTCTCTTCCCAGTCCAGGGCTCCACCCAAAGTCAAATGTAAAGGGTTGTAGTTTTCTGTAGCCTAGTTCCCGTCCATCCATCACCATGCCTACCCAAAAGCTGAGCTCCTCCACATTAAGAGAGGCTGAGCAATTGCAGAAAAGACTAGAACAAAAGATAGCAAAGGGTTAAAAGAAATCCTGACAAAACAAAGGCAATGGAACCTGTAATTAAAGCAGAAAGCCTGCTGTCCAGGTGTGTCTGCTGCACGGCCTGTTGGAAGGGAATGGGAGGGGTGGGAGCTCACTTACCACAAGACTAGTGTTAAATTTATAAAACCTCTGCACGGTCCTGTCGCTGAAACTGTTACACAGATTTTTCTTGACAAAATTGGGGTGGTTCAGAATGTCATTTGCCACCAGCGGCTCCTAGGAGGTGGAAGAAAAGAGCTGATCAGCTGTGTCACTTCAACAAGCATTTATCAAATGGCTACCATGTGTGGCAGGAACTGTGCTGGCCTCCAGGGAAACTACGACAAACAGCAACCTCTGCCCTCAAGGAACTTACCTTCTACTTGAGGGAAAACATGGACACAGATAAGGAAATAGAAAAATACGTGGAGGGGAGTAGAAAGTCCTTCTAGTCAGGGCAATGCAGAAAGCAGAATCATTGGGGTAACAGGAACTGCAACTTGAAAGAAGTTGGGGGGGGTCCTAGAGGTAGAGGCAAGGAGAGTGAGCACTCTAGGAAAGAGGCACAGCCTATGCAAAGCCCCAGAGACCAGAGATTGGGGATGAACGTTCTGTAAGGGGAACAGCAATGGAGTGTAGAGTGGACGAGGGGCAGCCTAGAAAGACAAGGGGAATTAGATGGTGAAGGGTCTTTAATGATAAGCAGGAAAATTGGTATTTTATCCTCCCCATCGCCCCGGAATCTTCTTCCTCAGGGCAGTCACAAATTTGAGGAATATCAGGTGTTTGGCAGCTTTGTGTAGGAATGAATGAGCTTCACCTCCCTTCACAACCAATACCTTGTGTGTGATGTGCTGCTGTTCCACAGGAGCATGGCCTTTGGGGTCGATGAGCGTTGGGTGGGCCACCAGATAACCCCTGTCCTCCATGATGAAGCACCTGCTCCCAAAACAAGAAAAGCCACATACCTCAGTCATCAAGCAAGGGTCAAGAGAGTCAAAAAACAAAGCTTCCTGTCAACTCTGAAAAGTAAGACTCTACGTAGATCTAAGCTCCTGAGGTCAAGGCAAGTCAAGTCAACAAGCATTCCTTGGGTGCCTGCTGTATTCCGGGCACTGTGCTAAGTTCTGGGAATATGAAGAAAGGCAAAGCCAGCTGTTTTTGAAGAAAATCCTTCTTGCTGACAAGGTGCATGTCCCAGGATGTGAAACTGGAACGGGGTGTTATGCAGAACACTAATATAAGTGGAATCCATCCCCATCAAAAGCAATACAAAGCATTATCCCAATTTGACAACTTTTAGAAAGCTGAATGCAAAAGAAATGTAGAGGAAGGGAGCCAGGTATCTGCATTCCTAAATTTTTAAGCCAATCACACACACAATTTCCCTCTGCATATAGACCTAAATATATACAATTACATCCAGAGATCGTATCATGAAATTCATTTATGACAAGAGCCAGAGCAACTGCTGTCCAAGCCATGTGTGCCAGCTAGTGCCATCAGACTATTATGAGAAAGCAAGGAAGACTTCTTGTCCCTTGTTGTTGTTGAATCATTTCAGTCTCTCCTGACTCTCTAGGAGCCTGTTTGGGCTTTTCTTGGCAAAGGTACTGGAATGGTTTGCCATTTCCTTCTCCAGCTCATTTTAAAGGATGAACAAACTGAGATAGAGTTAAGTGACTTGCCCAGGGTCACACAGCTAACAAGTATCTGAGTCTGGATTTGAACATAGGAATATGAATCTTCCTGATTCCAGATGTCCCTTTAAATATCTGGAAGGCAAAGACTTCTTTTCTTCAGAAATGGAACAGTGCCTTCAGAGGCTTCTGATCTCCTTAGGTCTAACAACAAAAACAACCCAAGAAAGACAGAAATGGGAACCCTTGTCTTCACCAGAAATGTCTGATTTCTAATGGAACAGAAACTTTGGGACATCCTTTGGCACAGATATACTTTATATCAGAGATGATGTCTATCTTCCAGTCTATGCCATAGAGGGTCATGCCTAAGTTGAGAAAACCACCATCTCCAAAAGAAAAGCTCTAGGTCAACACCCAGAGCACACCCTCACCTCCCCTGCATCAAAGCTCTCTGAGAAGTTATACATCATGTTTGGGATCCCCAGGTCCTTTCTGCATTCCTCTTGGTTTTGTGGTGTTTAAGCCCAATGGCTGTAGGAACTAGACAGGCTTACCGTATCTTGTTGCCACCATCTTGGTTACAAACTGGTAACAGGTCCATGAGAACTTTGTAGAAATATCTCAGTGTGAAGTCAATGCCCATCACTGCCACGGTATGCCCAGAAGACATCTGTGCACTTTATAGATACAATAAAGCAAAAAATAAAAGTTCACCATACAACAGAGAGGCAGTTTGATGTAATGAATGGAGAACTAGGCTCGGAATCACAAAGGTCCAGATTTGAATCTCACCTTAGACACTACTAGCTATGTGATACATGCAAAGTAGTTGGAAAACGCTAAGTGGTATGTAATTGTCAGCTCTTACAGAGATGTGAGGCAAAGATATGAAAAGGTGAATGACAACAGTTCATATGCAGTGTCAATCTCCTTTTAGTAATGGCTGATCCTGGCAGGGCAGACTTCTCTCCTATAGTCTTATTTCTCTGGAGAATAGAATGTACAGAATCACAGAAGGGCCAAGTTGGAAGGCATCTCAGAGGTCGACTAGACTGAGCCAAAACTGAACAAACATTTCTTCCAAAGATCATCCAGCCTCTCTGTGCATGAAGACCTCCAGTGACAGGGCGTTCCCTCCATCTCAGGGCAGGTTTTCCTTACTCTGCTTCAAGTGAAGTCCATATTTACCCATCTGTAACTTCACTCACGGCTCTTAGGAAGACCCTCTTGGGGCTGAGCAGAATAAACCAAATCCCTCTTCAATGACATCCCTTCAAATACAGAAAGATATCTCTCAGGATACCCCTGAGCCTTCTCTTTCCAGGGCCAGACATCCGCAGTTCATTCCACTGAGCTTCACTTGGCAAGGTCTCCAGCACTCTTACCCCCTCAGCTGCTCTCCACTACATGCACTCAATAATCAGAGGCCTTCCCAGTGTGGATACCTGTCTACATGTAGACCCTCATTGCCTCAGCTTGCACTTGTGAACTAAACATAGCATAAAATAACAGCAACTCCTTTTACAGAGCAAGGAAAAAATCCCACTTTATATACATGATTTCACTGGATCCTCAGTTGCAGTGCTCACCCTCATTTGAAAGGTGAAGACACTGAGGCCCAGACTGAGTTACTTTCCCAGGATCAGACAGCTAGTAAGTGTCCGAGGGGAGCCTCAAACTCTAGCATGCTTCTTTATATACATTATGGGGGAGCTGCCTCATTTTCACTGAGGAATCAGAGAGAGGCACCTAAGCCCTCATCTGTGCTCCCCTCCCTCCCCCAGAGACCCTCTGAGATCTCTCCCTGCCATGAGATTGGCCCTGGGACTAGAGAATCCCTGCTTTTACTTGGCATATTTTTTGCTAAGACACACTTTTGCAGAACAACAGAAATAGGAAGACAAAGCCCTACAGACTAAGACCTCAGGAAAATCAGTAGAGGGAGTTTCAGAAGGGCCTTCCTCCTAATGCAAAATCTAAATGTCTCACTAGAGTTTGCCTCTGAAATAGGATTTTTTTGTGTAGGTCTACTGCCCCCTTCTGGTTTTAACTGGCATTTGTGGTTACTTTAAACGATCGAAACCACTAGATAAAAATGAGAGTAGCAATAACAGCCAACATTTATATATGTGCCAGGCTCTGTGCCATTATTACCTCACTTGATCTCATTTCATATGGAAGAGTGAATGGAAACAGTGTGTCCCAAAAGTCTTAGTGCGGCTTCCAAGCTACAGAGGGCTTTGGGGACACCCTATGTATTCGTCTTCATATAAATGCTGCTTTTTGGATTCATGAGATCCTAGAATTTACGAGGAATCCCGGAGATTATCTAATCCAATACCTGTGTTTTACAAATGAGGAACTTGAGAGCCAGCGACAAGAAGACAATTACTCTTATTAGGTAAATAGCCTCCCTTGGGAGGGGCCCAAGATTGAGGATCCTAAAAATAATTTTGTTCTGTTCTATTCTACCAAGGTTCTGGTGTAATGCAAAGCATGTCGAGATCACAGAATCAGACATTCAAAATTGGAAGACACATGGCTGGCTGTTAAGTACAGACCAAACTTGAACAAGAATGTCATTTGTTGGCCCTGGAAAGTGGCCCTCCACACTTTGAGGACCTTGTGGACTTAGCATTTAGGGTCTGGTACAGAGTACGTGCTTAGTAAATGCTTACTGACCGGAATGACACCATTGTGGTTCTTTCTCTGGACACTCTCCAGTTTGTCAACCTCCTATCTCAACATGGTACCTGAGACTCAGTACAACACTGCAGATGGGGTCTGATGAGGGCAGAGTGAAGATGCATCTAACTAAGAATACATTTCAAATCCTGTCAGTTTCTGGAGGTGACTTATGTTTTCAATTCTATTCAATTCAACAAGGTCTCTCCTCCTCCTCTCCTCTCTCTCTTCTCTTTCTCCCTTCTTCCTCTTCTTCTTCTTCTTCTTCCTCTCTCTGTCTCTCTCTCTCTCTCTGTCTCTCTCTCTCTGTCTCTCTCTGTCTCTCTCTGTCTCTGTCTCTCTCTCTCTCTCTCTCTCTCTCTCTCT
>NW_027185850.1:11034486-11038979 GCF_028583685.1 Petaurus breviceps papuanus
TCTCTCTCTCTCTCTCTCTCTCTCTCTCTGTCTCTTGCTACCTCTCCTCCTTCTCTTGTAACCAACAAAAAGAAAAGGTTACTTAGTGGAATAGAATTGGTCTCAAAACCAGGAAGCCCTGCCACATATTGGTTGTGTGACTCTGGGTAAGTCATCACCACCCAGGGATCTAGGCAACTCTCTGAGCTTAAACATTGCTGAAAAGGGACTGACTTACATTGGTAAAGTAAAATTTCACATTGGGAATTCCCTTTACCAGTGGGTCTAGTCCCCACTCCCTAGATGTTCCAATCTGAGGCAGGGGGTTAGCTTATATGGTCTACAAGTTTCCTTCCAGTCTAAGACTACGTGACTTGATTGTCATGACAAAGAGCACCAGTAAACTGCAGGGTGTACATTTATATGCTTCGCATTCCTATTTTTTAACCTGCATTTCAGAGATATGCTGTTACCTTAGCAACTGTGAAAGAAGATCTCAGAGGAGACAAACTGACTTTTCCACTCCACACATAAGATGCAGCCATGTTCCTTCTCCATTCAAAATGGATGCCCGCCCACCCTCATCACTCTGCCAAACTCCAAATAATAAAAATTCCCAGGATAAGGATAACAACAAATGTTATAGAATTGCACCATGGCTTCCAAATGATGTTGTTCAATTGTTTTCAGTTATATATGACTCTCTGTGACCCAGTTTTCTTGGCAAAGATACTGGAGTGGTTGGCCATTTCCTTCGCCAGCTCATTTTACAGATGAGGAAACTGAGGCAAAGAGAGTCAAGTGATCACCCAGGGTCACATAGTTATTGTCTGAGGTCAGATTTTAACTCAGGAAGATGTGTCTTCCTGACTCCAGGTCCAGCAGGGCCACCTAGCTGTTTGAATGTTAATTGATGCTAAGACACTGATTATCATGAAGATATAAGCTAGGACACAGGCAGAGGTGGGTTTGATCTGAGGTGTCCTGAATTCCACTCTCTTGTTCTTACCTATCACTGGAATAATCTGTAAAGCCTTGCACTGCTAAGATTAAACATTCAAGTAAGCTCCTCCCCCTATACCCACCAAGAGGAAAGAAACTTCAAACACAAATAGGCACTGCGTAGGACTCACTTGATTCAAAATAGGGCAGGACCCCTTTGCTGCAAAGTGATCTGCCCCTTGGAAAGAAGACAGCACCTCTTATGACCTGAGCTGTCAGAGCCTGGACCACAGTGTGGCAATATCTCCAATTAGCCAGAGCTCAGAAGTGATCTTGGGAGTAGGGAGAGCAGCTAAAAGCACGTAACCTGAGAAGAACATCATTCAAAAGTGGATCTCCAGGCACAAGCCTTTGGAGGCTGCTTTCTCTTGAGCACCCCCTCCTTGAGGAGGGCAGGAGAGGATGATTCCTGGTTCACTGTCTCTGTCTGGCTTCTTTTTCCCCAGAGAATGGAACATTTGGGGGCATTGGGGTTCATCACCTTCTCTTTAAGGACCAGTAGATAAAAGACTACTTTTCTGAGGGTTCAGGGATCAAACGACAATCTCTCTGTGTCTGTCTCTTCCCTGGAAGTTGGGAAATCTGTGTGGCCTCATGCCAAGATCAGCTCCAGAAGAGATAACCATCGACAACCACTTGTCATTAATTATTAGGTTAATAGGTGGCATAGTGGATGGAGTGTTGAACCTAGAGTCAAGGAAGGACCAAGGTCAAATCCCACCTCAGACACTTCCTAGCAGTGTGACCCTGGTCAAGTCACTTAGCCTCTGTTTGCCTCCTTTTCCTCATCTGTAGAATGAGGACAATAATATCACCTATGTCCCAGGGCATTGTGAAGATCTAATGAGATATTTGTAAAGTGCTTCACGGACCTTTTGCGCTAGAGAAATGCTATTTGTGCGTCTTACATGTCCAGGACTACAGGATTGATGCTCTGAATAAGGAAGACTTCAGAGGTCACTTAACTCAAAGCTCCATTTTACAGATGAGGAAACTGAGGCATGTAGCAGTCAAGAGACTCACCCACAATCTTATAAAAAGAAAGAGCCAAGATTGAACCCAAATCCTCTGATTCTAGAGTCAGTGTTCTTGTGTTGTCTCCTTGAGAATTCACATTTTGTTGACACACAAGACATTTGGATGTGGCTAACAGTTCACAACAGAACTTGGAATTCCTCCTGACAACCAATGAGCTCGATCATCTCCATCCAATTCTGTTGTCTCTCTCAAGCAACAACACGTATTTATTTAGTAGGATTTAGCTTGTGGAGGGCTGCTTCTGACATGGAGCTCCTATGGTGTAAAGGGTGGCCCTGAATAGATTTGAACTTACCATAATCTAATGAATAGTTTCTTGTGGGAGAAAATTAGGGTATTCTTGTTACTGGGACTTGGGTCTGAACCCTGCCATTCATTATCAATGTGGCATGATCACTTAACCTGCCTGGGTCTCTGCAATCCCTGTAATCCCTAAGGCTCAAATGAGTTAATGTATATAAACTGTTTTAAAACCTCCAAATGCTAGTGAATGTCTGTTATCTATGAATGACCTAGAGAATCTCTGGGGTTCTGTCCAACTCTAAACCCAATGATTTCCCCCCAGAATATACAGCATCTTTGACCCATTGCTGTCATCCAAAAAGACATTTGATTTTTTTCTCCCCTCTCTTTCCTGACTGTTAAAATCATGAGCTAAGATGTGTTCTCTTCAGGTCCCAGGAAAATGAGACACGTTGAACCTCTGCACCACAAAGATGTCGTTACGTGGTCAGAAGACCATGTCGAGGACAGGCCGAGAGTGAGCTTTGAGTTCATTCAAGGGTAATCAAACCCCAGAAGGACTGCTGGCTCTAACATGTATCTACTGTCTCAAATGTAGAAATGAGGCTCATTGCAAGGGTGTTAGCTGGTGCCCACATAGCAGATGGCATCTAATGCTGGCAGTGGACTGGTGGGTGGAATCTGTTCTGAAGGAGTGTTTACAATTTTATTTGTGAAATATCGTGGTGTGTGAGAGGCAGCATGGGAGGGAGGCTAGACAGACACTCTCAGATTCAGGGGCTCAGAGCACCCCAGAGGCTAAGTGATCCTGGACAAGTCAACCTACCTGGTCACCTCCCCAGGAATCTTTTCAAGAATATAAATTATAGCTTATTTGTAGGGGGCGGAGCCAAGATGGCGGAATAGAAGCATGACCTTCCCGCGGCTCCGGCTTCCACCCTCCCCAATCCATGTAAAAAGGGGACTCTAAACAAACTTTGGAGCTGCAGAACCCACAAAATGACACAGAGAAGCTAACCTCCCGCTGAGGACAGCCCGGCAGGCCGGCAGGAATCGGCCAGGGCAGCGCTCTGGGAGCTGAGCCCAGACCCAAGCCGAGGCTTTGGCCCCAGGGCGGGCCTGACCAGCCGCCAGCCAGAGGGACTCCAGATCAGCAGCAGCTGTGGCCGTTTCCAGATTTATCAATACATAGATGCGAAGGACAAGGTGAGAGGCCAGTGCAGTCTGGACTTTGGGACCCAGTAAGTGGGAGTGCGTGGCTTTTACCCCCGGGGCGAGAAACCGCTGAGATGCCAGCACAGCCTGCCAGCACCACGTGGCGGCTTCAGCTCCTGGCCTGCAGAGTGTAGGGGGACAAAGCACCAGTCTGAGGGGTAATCGTTCTTGCTTTAACCTGCTTGGATCTGGATTGCAGTCCAGGGTGGAGGTCCTGGGGTGTGTGTCCAGCTTGCCAGAGCATGTGGAGACCTCAGAGAGGGCACCCATCTAATACCTCCAGCAGCTGAGAAAACCCCAGCGTTTGGGACGAAAACTCCCCTGTCTGGTGGCAGAGTCCCACTGTGGAAAAAAGCCCAAAAGTCAAATAATTGAGAGGCAAAATGAGCAGGCAAAGGAAACAAAACAGACAGAAGATTCCAACATTACACTCCTATTTTGGGGATAAGAAGGAGCAAGGCATGGAACAGGAGGAAAACAGTGAAGTCAGTACTGCTGCACCAAAAGCTTCAAAGGAAAATACAAGCTTGTTACAGGCCATAGAGGACCTTAAGAAGCAGATAACAGAAGTGGAGGAAAAACTGGGAAGAGAAATGAGAACAATGCAAGAAAATTATGAAATGAGAGTCAACAGCCTGACTGAAGAAAATAATACCTTAAAAAACAGACTGACTCAAATGGCAAAGGAGGCTCAAAAAGGCAATGAGGAGAAGAATGCCTTAAAAAGCCAAATTTGCTAGATGGAAAAAGAATCTCAAAAGCTCACTGAGGAGAATCATTGCTTCAGAATTATATTGGAGCAAATGGAAGCTAATGACTTTATGAGAAATCAAGATGCTGTGAAACAGATCCAAACAAATGAAAGAATAGAAGGCAATGTGAAATATCTCATGGGAAAAACCACTGACCTGGAAAATAGATCCAGGAGAGATAATCTAAAAATTATTGGACTACCTGAAAGCCATGATCAAAGTAAGAACCTAAAAAGCATCCTCCAGGAAGTTCTCAAAGAAAAC
>NW_027185850.1:11039379-11059917 GCF_028583685.1 Petaurus breviceps papuanus
GCATTAGCCGCACATGTACAACCTATACTGAACTGCTTGTCTCCCCAGTGGGGGTGGGTGGCAGGGGGGGAAGGGAATGAATCTGGAATTGAAAGTTTTAAAATCAAATATTAATATATATGTGTGTGTGTGTGTGTATGTGTATGTGTGTATATATATATATATATATATACTATTATTAATGCCATCTTACATGTAATTAAGAAATAAGATATACAGGCACTAAGGCATAGAGATCCACTGGAAAAGTCGAAATGGGTATGGGAGAAAATACGGGAGAGAGAAGATTGGAGGTGGGGATATCCTGTGGGACTGCTGTTTTGGTGGGATGGGTGGGGGAAAAACGGAGAGAAAATTTGCAACTCAAAATCTGGTGGAAACAAATGATGTAAATCAGAAGTTAATAAAGCATTAAAAAAAGAAAAAAAAGTTCCTTATTTGTAAAATGAGCAAGGAATGAAGGAAAATCAAGGACATGGCAAACCATTCCAGTATCTTTGCCATGCAAACCCTAAATGTGGGACTAAAAAATTGGACACGACTAAAGCAACTGATCAATAACAACAACAGCAACAACGGCAAAGAAGATGTAATATCAAGAATAGCAAATATCAAATATTTAAAAATTGCCATCTGACTGTGGAATAAAATGAGTTTATTTTATTATATTAAAAAAAGAATATAAATTATAGAGAAACTGATTATTTGTTTTAGAAAAGAGAATTTCTTGCCAGAAAATACCTACACTAATGAAATCATGAGTCTGATTTAAAAAAAAAAAAAGGA
The DNA here is from genome assembly GCF_028583685.1 of Petaurus breviceps papuanus. Classification (NCBI taxonomy): domain Eukaryota; kingdom Metazoa; phylum Chordata; class Mammalia; order Diprotodontia; family Petauridae; genus Petaurus; species Petaurus breviceps. The sequence goes on from NW_027185850.1 coordinate 11,040,166, forward strand.
AATAAGGGAGCTCTATAAGCTCTAAGAAGCAAATAGCTTCTGTGACTCATGGAGAAATCAGCACCTGATTTCATTTCAACACCTGGGTGAAGCCACTTGTTCCCTTCCCTTCCTCTCCCCCCTCCCCAAGCTCTCCAGCTCCCCTTTATGTGTCCTCTTCTTCCATTAGAATTTAAATGCCTTGAGAAGAGGGGATGTTTGATTTTTATTTTAATTCCCAGCATTTAGCAGGGACCCTAGCACATAGTAGTTAGTTTATAAATCATTCTCTCTCTCTCTCTCTCTCTCTCTCTCTCTCTCTCACTCTCTCTGTCTCTCTTCCCCTTCCTCTTCCCCCCCACCCCCGCCCCCGGCTAGATGGCGAGGTGGCTAGAGCACTGAGGCTGTGTTCTGGAAGAACTGAATTGAAATCTGACCTCAGATACCTCCTAGCTGTGTGATTTTGGACAAGTCACTCCACCACCGACTGCCTCCACTTCCTACTGTAAAATGGTGATAACAACAGCCCCTCTTGCCCTGGGCTATTGTATGGATCAAATGAGCTAATATTTATAAAGTGCTCAGCACAGGACCCAGTATACATTAGGTACCTAATAAATGCTTCATTTCTTCCTCTCCATCCCTTTCTTTTATTTGTCCATCATATTTCTATCTATTTCTATATCTAGCTCTCTACTCTTCAATAAGAACTCTGCCTGTCAATAAAAATCAAATCAGCCAACACTGCTTAAGTGATGACTGTGTGCCAGGTACTGTACAAAGAAAGGCAGGACCAGACATTGTCTTCCAGGGCTCACAGTCTAATGGCAGTGACAACAGTCAAACACACTGTACCAACAGGATCCAGACAGGGTAAGCTGGAGCTGGTCTCAGAGCAAAGGCATTTGCAGTGAGAACTGGCCCAGGCTCCTTTGCAGAAGATAGGATGTGAGCTAAGCTTTGAAGGAAGCCAGGAGCCAGGAATGAGGAGGGAGCCTGCCAGGCCCAGAGGCCAGTCAGAGAAGATGCAGCGGCCTCAGCTGGCAGGGAGAAGGGACTTGCTAGCCCCTCATTTTACAAAGGACGAGTCAGGGGCACAGAGGGACCCAGACCCTTGTCCATGGTCTCACAGGAATAAGTTGCAGGCATTGGTGCTGAGCGTTCCTGTGCAGAACTGAAGGGAGCATCATGGAGCTGTTCAGCTGAGGGGGCTTTCCAGGTGCCGGAGGTGAAGGGGCGTGGCATAGCTATCCATATAGTTAAGGATTAGAATAGCTGGTCTTCCCCACCTGCTCATCCTTAGATCTCTGCCCAAAATGCCCTCTGTGTTTGTGTCTGCAGGGATAGCTTTTGTTTATATTCTATAAGCTCAAAACCCAATTTGTCAGTAATCTTGAGGAATTTTCACAAAGCTTATGTATCCAATGGGAAACACCCCAAACCTGCATTTGGAAACCAGGAGAGCTGGAATAGCAGAGGGGAGAGGAGATGTGGGCTCAGATTAAGTCCCAGACACTGACCAGCCATGTGACCACAGGCAAGGGACCAGTCTCTCAGGCTTAGTTTCTTCATATGTCGAACAGGGATAACCACCTTTGTACTAGCGTGTTATCTCCCCCATCAGGCGGTAAGCTCCCCGAGGGCAGCGACTGCCTTTCTATGTATGCTCAGCACTCAGCACAGGGCTTTACACTCTGGAATTCAGAGCCATCCTCGACTCTGGACTCTCCCTCACTCAATACAAACAGTAAGTGGCGCCATCTTGTTTCTGCTATCTGACTCCTCTTTTCTTCTCACCCAGCCACCAGATGCATCCAAAGCCTCCCCACTCCAAAGGCCTTCTGCTTAGTCTTCCTTCCTATACTCTCTCCTTCACCCAGTTCATTCTATACCTTTCTACCAAAAGCACTTTTCTCTGAGGCCGCATGGTGTTGGACCCGATGTTAAGAAGACCCGAGCTGGAATCCTGGCTCTGATGCTGTGTGACTCTGGGCAAGTCACTTAACTTCTGTTTGCCTCAGTTTCCTCATCTGGAAAAAGGAAATCACAATGGTACCAAATCCCCAGGGGTGTTGAGAGAATAAAATGAGCAAAGTATTTCTTTTGGGTTTTTTTTGGGGGGGAGGAGAAAGACAAGGCAATTGGGGTTAAGTGACTTGCCCAAGGTCACAGAGCTAGTGTCAAGTATTTTGCAAACCTTAAAGTGCCCATAAATGTGAAACTATTATTATTTTCATCATTGTTATTATTTACAAGCCTGACTAGGTCACTCCCCTATTTGATACACTCCAGTCATTCATTATTGCCTTCATGTTGAAACACAAGCTCTTCTGTTGGATGTTTAAAGTCCTTCACAGCCCGTTCCCATCTCTCTTCCCAATCTCGATGGACATGACTCCCCTTACAGATCTGACAATCCAACTGAACTAGCCTCTCTGTTCCTCAGACAAGACCCTCCTCCTCCATGCCTTTGCACTGGCTGTCTTCCACACCTAGAATGACCTCTCTCCTTAAATCCCTCTCTTCTTTCAAGGAACAACTTGAGATTTACCTTCTACAAGAAGTCTTTCCAGATTCCCCCACTACCACTGACATCTCCTCTTCAAAGCCACCTTGTATTTATTTTTTCTATACTTATCTATTCAGGGGTGTCTCCCCTGATAGAATATAAGATTCTTGAGATCAGGAATAGTTTCCTTCCCAGTGTCTGGAACATAATAGGTGATTAATAAATGCTTTAACTTAATAAACATTTATTAAGCACTTATTCCCTCATTAACATCCCATTTTACAGATGAGGAAACTAAGACTCAGAAAGTTTCAGTGATTTGCTCAAGATCTCAAACCTAAAAAACAAGTGACAAAGCTGAAATGAGAAGCCAGGTCATTGTATACCACCAATTCCAGCGCTCCTTCAACCACCCAAGGATTCGGGAAAGTTCCAATGAGACAGGCATGAGGACACTCTTTTTTTCTCTCCACTAAATAATTCCATTTCCTTTAGAAATTGCCCATTCAAAGGATTATGGATTTAGAAGTAGAAGGGACATTGGGTTCATCTGGTCTAGAGTTTATTAACCTAAAGGGTATAGACCCCAGTGGGAGTGGGGATGGATTTCAGGGGGTCCATGAAGTTGAGTGGAAAAATTACATTTTTATTTCAATAGAATTAATCTTCCTTCCTTCTTTTCTTTCTTTCCTTCCTTCCCCCTTCCTTTCCAAAAGAGGTTAAAATTTTCTCAACTCAATTTCCTCATTTTATAGATGAGGAACTCAGGGGAAAATGACTTTGACAGGGTCACACCAGTAGTAATTGGCAAAGCAGGGATCTTATGGCCCCAAACTCATGTCTGTCCCATGCCTTCTGATTTCCTGTGTTGAACCCTATCCCTTCATGATTCCCCATATCTGTGGCCGACTCCAGCTTAAGGTTACTGCTTCTACTCATGGTTTTCACTGATTCCTTGTATCTAAATAAAATGCCCTCATTCATTCCCAAAGAATCTTTTTGGCAGACTGAAAAATGCCCCATAAATGAAAGGGTTACCTGGAAGAATGAACAGTGTGACTGATTGTAACCACGTAGCCCGCTCCTCCAACATCCAAGTATGGACCAGTCAAAGAAATCAGCCCAGGGTTAGCCACTGCATGCAGATACCTAAGGGAAACCAAGAGAATGTTCATGCTCTCCAAAATATTGGAATTTTGAAACATACTTCTAACAAGGGCTCCCAGATGATCAAAGGCATGCAATAAATATTCTGTAAATAAAAATGTGTTATTAGACATATGAAATGCTAATTTTGACTTCATGGGATAAAAGAAGCTGGAGAGGCCTGCTGAAATCATTTAGCTCAAGTCCTCATTTTACAGATGAGGACACTGAAGCCCAAGGAAGTTATATGATTTTTACAAAGTCACACAGGAGCTATGTAACAAAGGTCTTATTTGAAACAAGCTACACCAACCTGCTTGCAAAGATCATAAACTCATGTTTAAAGTATTTTTGATTTAGTAAACACATCATTAAGGGCTCAAAAATACAAACTTTTTTTTTTAAAGCAATCAGGGTTAACTAACTTGCTCAAGGTTACAAGGACAGTTATTTCTGGGTGTGGTGCTAAGTATCTGAGCCCAGATTTGATCCCCAGGTCATCCCAACACTGGAGCCAGTGCTCTTACTTGCTGAGCCACCTGGCTGCCCCTAAGCAATTGGGGTTAAGTAACTTGTTCAAGGTTACATGGCCAGGTGTTTCTGTGTGGGTGCTAAGTGTCTGAGCCCAGGATTCGATCCCCAGGTCATCCTGACACTGGAGCCGGTGCTCTTACTCGCTGTGCTACCTGGTTGCCCCCCCTTTTTTTTCTTTTCTTTTTTTATATACAAACTTTTGATTTCAACAGTTTCTAAGTCTATGGAAAAACAGCAAGCACTGCCCACTGTCTATAAAACACACACACACACAGACATACACACATAGAATACAAATGTTTTTGGTATAAAAATCGCCTCAGTAAAGAAAGCTCTTCGTATTTCATGGAAATTCTTATGTTTTCAGAGTGGAATTCTTGTCCCTACTTATGCTGTGTTATAAATCTCACTTATGGTACCCTAGGGTACATGAAGGTTATTGGGTCGTGTTTAAAAATTTTGTCAGACCCTTTGATTGTCCCACATTCTGACTTCTGCCCTTCCCTATAGGTCAGGAGGCTCTGACGTTCCATCTTTTAAAACAAAAGGCAGTCTGAGACCCATACTTCTCTGAAAGGTAGAGAAAACTGTAAGTTACAGTTGAAGTTGCTCATTTACAGATAGAAGGAGGTCAGGTAAAGAGGGGAAAAGGAATGACTAGGAGGGAAAAAAAAGCATTTTTTTTCACCTACAGAAAAAGGATGAGAGGCTAGGAAAGACCAATTCCCAAAAGAGTTTATCAGACCTATTTGTCTGCTAGAAAATCTCCCTGCAGCCTCCCTGGATAAACTTCTTCATTTAAAAGTCATACCTATCAGAACAATGCCCAAATGGAATAAGGTATTTTTGAGTTTTCAGGAAGCAATCTTAACCTGTGTCATGGCCAGAATGGTCGCTTGAGGATGCTAAGTAATGGGAACTGAGATTTGCTAATTCAAGATATGCAAAGTGAGTTCTGTTAATTGCAGATATAGTGATGGTTCTGTTACTTTATACAGACAGAGTTCTATTAATTTTAGCTAAAAAGACTGAACTCTATTCATTTCAACTCTGCTGACAATTCTGTACATTTCAGCTAGAGGCTGAGTCCTCTTAATTTCAGCTATAAAGCCGGGTTCTGTTAGGTTCATCTACACAGACTGAGTTCTGTTAATTCTAGCTATGATAACTTGGCTCTGTTAATCCAGCTACAGTAACTGAATTCTGTCAATTTCAGCTATTTATACAAATCTGTTCATTTCAGCTACAGAGATTAATTTTTATTGATCTCATCTATAATAAATGGGCTCGGTTAATTTTATATATTTTGACAGATCTGTTTATTTCAGTTTCAGAGACTGATTTCTATTAATTTCATCTATGATAACTGGGTTCTGTTAATTTTAACTAATTTGTTAGTTTTGCTCATTTCAGCTACACAGACTGGGTTCTGTTAAATTCATCTGTTTTGACAGATCTATTAATTTCAGCTGTATAGACTGGGTTCTGTTAAATTCAGCTACGTAGCCCTAGTGATATATCTGTTGTACAGACTGGATACTATGAATTTCATCTGGATCCATTATAGAGAAGTAGCCACAAAAATATCAAAACAATTGGGCTATCATGAATAAAAATATAAAGGAAGAACTTTAAAAATATGGTCTGAATTGAAATATATTGTGGAAAATAAATGTTGACATTTGTAGCCTGGAATTGTTTGTGAAGAGATAAGGCAAAGTAACTTCACCCACAGAGGGAAATACTAAAGCTTCCATTAATGATACATTAAAAACATCTATTCAAAATATTTTTTTACTGCCATCAGTCTCTTCCTTTAAGGTAAATCACTCAGGGTGTTTTATTTTGTGTCTGTCTAATGTCTCTCAAGAATTGGGCGGGGGGGGACCCTCTGATCATGGAACCCCCTGAAACTTACCATTGTCTCCTAGTGGGATCAAATGCTTTGTCCATGAGTGAGCCAGGATAAATTCTGAGGACTCCATTGGGCGTTGCTATGTAACGGCGGACAATGTAAGTATTCAGGCTACTCATTTCCATTTGTGTCATCCATTCATCTGTGACGTGACTGGTAGCCATTACTTCATTTCTGACAGAGAACTGTGAGACAAAGCGGGGGGATGGGGGACATAGCAGGGATCCTTTAAGACTCACATTTTTTTTTAAAAAAAAGAAGATAGTAAGCTGCTGGCAGGGTTTCCCAAAGACCCAGCACAGAGAATCCAAACCCAATTACTTCTTTAAAGCCATCTCACACCAGATGGGCACAGCCAAACTTGAAGGAAACAAAGACTGATTACAGATAAAATATATTTCAGGCAATATAAGCATAGCCAAAAGTTTGTCCTGTCTAGGACTGGGCCATTAAAGAGAAGGAAAAATCTACATCTCATCTCATTAAAAAAAAATCTCATCTTTGATTTTTTGAGATCTTGGATCATCTTTCCCTAATCACAGACAGCAGGGATGCCTCACATCTTTCCCCTGGGAAAATGAGGGCCTCCAAAGACTTTACTGCCCTCTGTTTCACATTCAACTCTCCCCCCTTCTCTTCTCTTGAAAACCTATGGTGTATCTGAAGCCTGAAAAGGATTCTTTAGCTAGTCCGCAGGGCTTCCTAATCCATCAGAAGGGTCTCCACTGATCAGCTGTGGCCAAGTCATATGCTGTTTGCCATCATCCCTCCAGCTGAGGGGCATGGCCTGAGCCCAGAGTTCCCACACTGCAAGATCACTGCCTCAGGTTTTGAGGCCACCCCCAGGGATGTGCATTCCTAAATAATCCGTAGACAAGTGCTTACTTTTAGCCCAGGGTTAGCGATGAGGCGGGTGTTGTCACTCAGGTAGGCGGTGTAATGTTCTACCATGCGCTTGGTCTCTGGTTGGCTCAGATGCTCATAGGGGGAAGAAAAACTACCTGCAGACAGCATAACTGTGGGGCTTTCTGGAAGACACCCACATGAAAAATAATTAAAATTCACTGAATTATTATTCAAATCCTGAAGAGTCCAGAGTCACTCAACCTATTTTCTATTGTATTTGAGTATTATCTCCTACCATACCCCCTTTCAGAATCCTACATACCAGGCTGGTCTACTGAACAGGCCCAAAATAATCTTCCCACACCTCATTTCTCTGCCTTGATGTTTTTGCCCATACAGTTCTCTCCTCCCAGAATCTGCTCTCCATAGCTAACAGCTTGTCAAATTCTAACCTGCCCTTTGAAAACCACCTTAAGTAGTACTTCCTGTCTTCCCCAATGGGGCAGTTTTCTCTTCCACCTTTGCCTTTTTTAGTCCCTAGATCCATTCAGGGGTCAGTTCAAGGCTGAGAGGCTTAGAGAAGACTGCCACCTTCTCCAACCACTCAGTTCTGAAGTCTTCCTCCTCCCTTGTCTAATGCAATAATATTTGTAAAAGTGCCTAACGGGGGGCTAGGTGGCACAATGAATGGAGCATGGACCCTGAAGTCAGGTGGACCTGAGTTCAAATTTGACCTCAGACACTTAACACTTACTAGCCATATGACCCTGGGCAAGTCACTTAACCCCAATTGCCCTGCCTTCCCTCCTCCAAAAAGCAAAAAAAAAAAGCCTAACAAAGTGCCCAGCACATAGTAGGAACCTAATAAAAGCTTATTCCATTCTCTTCCTCAATCACTGTGCATTAAAAAATATTCCTTATTTATTCATCTATGAATGTGCTGTCTCCTCTGGTAGAGCGTAAACCTCTGAGGGGCTTTAGTCTTTCTTTATCTCCCAGGTGCTCAGTAAAGAGCCTGGTGGGGAAACATCCTTTATTAATGCAGATAAGCATCTGTTTGGAATGTTTAATAAATGGACAGTGATTGACTGACTAACTGACTGTGCAGCGTTGCCTCTGGCTCCTGCAAGATCAGCTTCTTTCTTTCTGTTTTCAGCCTTCCAGGATCAGGGATTCTACCCCTGGGATTTCATTAGTCTCCACCCATGTAGATCGCATATTGGCCAATGGTCTTTCAGAGCCACCGTGTGTAGGAGATGGATCACCCTCTTGGCCAACTAGTGATGGGACTTTGTGCACTCAGGAAGCAGCTCCTCTAGCCGTGGGCCTTCATGGCCACCTCTTACTGGACCTGACTCAGAGCCTTCCCACGAGAGAACCAGTCCGAGCTCATGCTTTGCCAGCATGGGGTGGGAGAACCCAGGGGCACCACCACTCCCAGACATGGCACCTGAAGAAGACTGTGGTAGAAGACTTAAGTGTTTATTGCTCGCCTACTACATGCAATGTATTGAGTGTGGCTCTAGGGATAGAAAAACAAGGGAAATGTGCATTCTCTGGAATAAGGGGAGGTCTGCTGCATGCAAACAGATTAGCACACACATGGTACAGGATACTTTGAGAAGAAGAGGGCACATGACTAGGGGACTAGAAAACATTCATGAGCTGGGATGCAAAAGGAGCTTGGCATTCTAAGAGGTGGGGCTAGGAAGGGAGAGAGCCTATGAAAAATATCAGAAGTGGGAGATGGATCGCAACCTTGGAAGAACTCTTGTCTTGGGTGGTTAAACCATGACTTGATTCCCTGTGAGACCTGATCTAAGACACTTGAGCTCCACGAGCCTCAGTTTCCTTCCCTGAAATATGAAGGAGTTGAATTTGATGACCTCTAAATCTATTAGAATATGATTGAATGATCTTATTGCTTTGTGTGACAATGCACAAACCACTTTGCCTCCTTAAGCCTCAGTTTCCTTATCTGTAAAATGAGATTGGACTAGACAGTTTTATTCCCTATGTAAAATTTTACAAAGTCATCCCATCTCTCTGGCCCTCAGTTCATCTCTAAGATAAGGAGTGGCAGTGGGGTGGTTCAGAAGAAGATCAGAGTTCAAATCCAGCCTCAGACACTAACTATAGCATGACTCTGGGCAAGTCACTTCACCTTGTTTGCCTCAGTTTCCTCATCTGCAAAATGAGCTGAAGGAGGAAATGACAAACCCATCCAGTGTCTTTGCCAAGAAAACCCCAAGTGGGGTCACGAAGAGTCAGACGTGGCTGAAAGGACTGCATGCCGCCACGAGAAGGCGCTCCTTTAGACAGCCTCTGAAGTCCCTTTGTGACTCTAATGATCTGATCTAACTGATAAACACTTCCTGAGCCTCTCTGCGGGGGAGCCAGGCATGGAACAAGGAATGTCAGCACTGAGCTCCCCTCACAGTACACTTCAAGGACAGTGTGCGGGAAGGAGCAGAAGGAGCGGCCGCGCGGCTTCACCGAGGGTGGAGAGCTGCTTGAAGTGCAGGCAGGCGCTGGGCTGGCCCAGCAGGTCCAGCCGATGGTAGAGCAGCTTGCTGCTGGGTACCGTGTTCAGGTTCTTCAGCTGCCGGACGGGCACCTCGGGCTGGATCACAACAATGCACAGAATGAAGGAGGTGTCCTGCACCTGAAAGCAAGGCCAAAGACACAGATCAGTGCCTGCCGCTGCATGGCAGGCGCAAGCCGACGCGCCCTCATCTCCTTCGCTCTCCTTGCCTGCGGGAAGGGGTGGGAGAAGTCACAGGGGGAAGTGTCTGCATCCTGGACAGAGCCTGGTCCTGAAGGCCAGGAGACCCACGTCGGATATCCCCATTTACTAGCGGAGCAAACCATTGAACTTCGTTGTGCCCAGGTTTTCTCATCTGTATAATAGGAATGATAGTAACACCTGCCTCACAGGGTGGTTGGGAAGGCCCAAGGTGAGAGTATACCTAAAACTGGGAGTGATGAGGAGGGCGGGGTCCTGGGATCAGGACATCCAGAATTCATAACCTGCCTCAGATATTGGCAGCTGTATGACCCTGGGTCATGCACAACCTCACCGAACCACAGTTTCCTCTTCTGCAAAATGGGTTAATAATAACACCAGTGTCCCAAAGTTGTTATGAGGACTGACCGAGGTAATATGTAGAAAATACTTTGCAGACCTTAAAGTGTTATAGAAATGTGAGCGATTGTTACTACTACTGCTACTACTACGGGGCTGTTGGGATCAAATGCATGAAAGACTGTAAAATATTTCACAAATTTCAAAGTCCTCTAACATATCAGATGCATATTATTGTTGTTGTTGCTGTGGTTATTTATATGACGAAGGGAGAAGGCCCCTAGAACATAGTTCTTCTAGGAGAATGTTAAGGGCACAGTATCATGGTCCATTCTTGATTTTCCACAGGAAAAGAGGCCACCACTGGGGTAGAATTGGAAAAAGTCAGTTTGCTTTGGGAATACATTTGGGGGAAGATTGGGTGGGGGGTGTGAAACCACTGGGAAGCTTTGGCCAGAGTTTGTCCCTGGTGTGTTTCTCCCCATCTCCACTCTTCCCCACCCAACACACCTTTGACTGGGATAAAGATCATCCTTTCCCAGCACAATGAAAAGCACTGGACCTAAGCACTCGGGCCTTGCCCTCTCTCAGCTTGCTCACACTTTGTGTGGGAGTGGGAATGGGTAGGGAACACACTCTGAGGACACAAGTGGGGAAGGGGTTGAGGGAGTGAGGAGAGAGAATGAATGGTTCTGGTTTAAAATCAGACGTGTGGTTCAATCCAATTTAATTCCAAAATGGACGTCTCTAAGGCTCCTTCTGGGTCTCAATCTCATGATCTATAAAAACAAGGAAGTCCTACAGGGGCATCACAATACCTTGGCAACTGCTCAAAGCTGGGCCTCATCTACAAAATATAATGAATTAATTACAATAACTGAAAACAAATTGAGCAAAACTATCATGTTAGACAGTATAAAGAGGGTGGATTTGAAACCAGAGGACCAAGGTGTGAATCCCAAATCTTCTGTTACTGCCTGTGGGGTCTGTGGCAAGCTGCTAAACCTCTCTGACTGGCCCTCAGTCTGCTCATCTGTAGTGATAATGGAGCAGTAGAATGGAGGTCTCTCGTGTCCCTCTAGCTCTAAATCTTTGCTTCTCCTCTTTCCTGAGGGCGGGGGTGGGGTGAGGGTGGGGGATGACTTCTAAATACAAGTATGGTTTTGTTTTTTGTCAATCTGTAAGAAGCTGTGGAGCTCATCTCTCCTAGCTTCTTCATTTTACAGCTAAGAAAACTAAGGCCTAGAGGGATAAATTCAGCCAAGGTCTCACAGCTAGTTAAGGAAGGGCAGAGCTGGGGCTCAACCATGGGCCTAGCCACTGTCTTTAGCCAGGCTTTCCCTTACACCAGGATTCCCCTTGAGGGACTCCTGAATGACTTCTGGCAGATTGTAGGAGCGTGTCTTATGCAGATAGGCAGATTGGATGGACTCTCAGATTCCTCCCAGCCTCAAGATTCAGGGACAGTTATGGTGGGAAGGCCATCACAACTCAATGCAACTTTCCTGCTTTCTCCAGACCTCACTGTCCCGTCTACAAAAGGGGCCTCCCCCTCCTGGGCTTGTGGAGGAGATCCAAGGAGGCCACGCATCCAGGCAGTGCTGGATCTGCATTCAAAGGACCTGGGTTCAAATCCCACCTCTGAAATGTGTTACCTGTGGGACCCAGGCCCCAAGTCACTCTACCTCTCATTGCCTCAGTTTCCCCATCTATGCAATGATAGGGTTGGATTAGATGGCCTCTGAGGTCTCCTCTGGCACTAGATATTTGGTCTTATAATCTTGGATAAACACTTTGAAAACCTTAAAATGCTGTGTTAACATCAGATATTAACCTTCAATAGAACAGCACCTGCTACCACTTACATAGCACTTTATAAACACTATTTCATTTTATCCTTGAAACAGCTTGGAAAGGAGGTGCTGTTATTATCCCCATCTTCCATATGAGGAGACTGAGGCAGGCAGAGGTTAGGTGACCGGGGTCACATAACAACTGAGTGTCTAAAACTGGGTTTGAACTCATATGTTCCCGACTCCAGTAATCCATTCACTAAGCCACCTAGTAACAAAAAGTAGGTTTGTTAACCAGTTTCACAGGTAACATTGCAACAAAGTTTTGTGACATCATCAGGAGGGTGGCCGTGATTGGACAGTCTCCTTACTTTGCTAGTTTTCCCATTTGCTGGGTGTCCGGGAGGAAATCATACCAGTGTAATTAGAATTAAGATTAGAATTCTAACTAGCAAGGCTCCAGATAGCAAAGCCATCTCGAGGACACACCATCCCAGCTTTTTCCAGTACATTCAGAGAGACTTTAGTTACATGATGGCTTAAAGCTTTTCAAACTGTGAACTTAATCTCACAGGTTTTATACACACATGCATACACACACGTAACATAACATGAATTTATATATGTGTGTATACACAATATATGAGTTTATATATGTATATATGCATATATACATATAATATATGAGTTCATATATGTGTGTATTATGTATGTATATATAACATATACCCATATAATATGTATGAGTTTTTATATGTATATACATATATAGAGATATAATACCCATATATGTATAATATATCTATCTATCATCTCTCTATCTCTCTATCTATCCATCCATCCATCCATCTTAATGTTACCTTGTTTAAATGCCTCCCATAACCCAGCAGGACCTGCTACGTTTTCTGGCACAGGCTCTTAGTCAATTATTCCTGATCTAAGCTAAATCTGCCTGAATTCTCATGTAGCAATATCTCCTTTTCCTGAGCTCCATTTAAATGTTCAGATTTGTTCACAATTTAAGACAGCTCAAAGTGCATTTTTTCTTGCTACTGGGTAGAGAGAATTTCTTATTTTTTTCTTTCCTAGAAGCTACTCATTGGTTTCCTTCTTAACCTTTCACTTCAGTTTCATCTGTCAAATGGGACAATTGGTCCTCGCCTTAGAAGGGATGAAAGCAGAGTTTGTCTGTGGAGCCAAAAGGAGTGGGGAGAATGTAGGAGTCACATTCACTAAGTGGGACAGCACCCCTTTCCCCCTTTACAATGGAATACCTAATTCATTTATCATAATACTGAATTGGGGGCAGCCAGGTGGTGAGGTGGGCAGGGCACCTAGTCTGGAGTCAGGAAGCCTCCTTTTCCTGACTTCAAATCTGGCTTCAGACACCTACGCACTGCGTGGTCCTAGGCCCATCACTGAATGTCTCTGGGTCTCATTCTGCTCAGCTAGAGAATGGGAATCACAATGCCATGCTAATTAACTCACAGGGTTGATGTAGTTCAATCAATTACCCCATATCCATTCACTGTGACACTATGCTCTGTGGTTAATGTGTGTAAAACACTTTAAAAACTATAAAGTCTATAATAATATCAGTTATTATTACTCAAATACATGAAGGAGTTACAGCATGGAAACTACCTTCAGCAATCCACATTGTAGCCCATCTATAAGAATAGTTTAAGTCCTAGGGAATTGCCAGAGGGCAAATGGGGGTTAAAAGTCATGGGGCTTTTAGTGTTTGAGGCAGAGCTTGACTCAGACCCAGGTCTTTCTGGTTCCAAGACCATCATTCTGTCCAGAAGCACCAAGCTATGTCTATCAGTTATGACTTACATAATAACTGGGTATTATACATCATTCATCAATCATTTATTAAACACTTACTATTGGTACTGGGGATACATATAGAGCCATAAAAAATGAAACCATCCTTATTCAACAACCATTCATCATGCATTTATTAAGCACCTACTATATACCAGACACTGTGTTAAGTGTTAGAGATACAAAGACAAAAGAGAAACAGCTCCTGCCCACAAGGAGATTATATAGAGACAACACAGATGGAGACCTATGCCAACAAATGTGATAGTCTATTAAAAGACTTGAAAATAGGAAGTGGCAGCAGCTCAACTGACTTCAGACCCCATCACGGGCCCTGCCAAAGCCTGGTCCCTGACTCACAGGCAGCATGTCTCCTTCCCCACTCCCCACACCACACACACTCACCATCTTCCAGGCGTAGCTGACATTATAGGCTTCTTTTCCAGTTTCTCGAAGTTTGTTTATATGCCAAGACAGTGATGAGTTCACAGGGACTGTAATAATCTGGCTGCCTAGAGGGAGGCTACATGGGCAAATAGAATTAAGTACTTCAGGCAAAAGATAAAATTAAGCATTTAATTAAAGAAAGGGAGGAAGCTGTGAGTCAACAACCCCCTCTCGATGTTTTTAAGACACTGGGGATCCTCACTTAGGAAGGAGATAATGGGCTGTTGAAATTCAGTAAAGGCGGCCTTCCTATTTGTTTTGCATGGAAAATACCATTTTCCTCATTCTCCATTTCCCCCAGTAGGAATTAATAATTGGTCAGTGAGTTCCAGGCAGTCAGTTCAGAGAGGCATCTTTCTGTGTCTGGCCCTGTGCACTGCCTCTGATCTGCTCTTCATTGCTACCTATGTGACCCCAGGCAAGCTCTTTAGGTCTCTAAAATAAGGGGGTTAGATTGGCTGACCAAGAAGGTCCCCTTCCCCTTTGGGGAAGCTCAAAGTCTAGATCATATGATCCAATGAAGGAGGGAAGATGGTATGTGGTTATGCACAGAGTATCACTCTGGTGATTTCTGGGGCAGCCAGGTGGTGCAGTGGCTAGAACACTGGGCTGGGAATCATGAAAACTCATCTTCCTGAGCTCAATCTGACCTAGGACACAATAGCTCTGTGACTTTGGGCAAGTCACTTCACCCTGTTTACCTCACTTTCCTCAACTGTAAAATGAGCTGGAGAAGGAGATGGCAAACCATTTTAGTCTTTTTGTAAGAAAACCCCAAATGGGGTTACAAAGAGTCAGAAACAACTGAACTATGACAAAAATGTTTTTTTTTCTAAGACCCAATGATACTCAATCTGACACCAACTTAAGCCCACCCCTAGCAGCATTGTCCCCACTCATTTTCCTGGGGGCAGGACTTTTTGTGATGATGTCTATCTGATTTAACAGCGGGAGTGAATGCGAATAAAGGATTTGCTTAACAGAAACTTCCTTTTCTTGCTCATCTTCCTCCAATACACTTGCTACGTAATAGTAAACGAAGAAATATTTGGATTCCCAAACTCTTGGCCACATCTCAGGAGGAACAGATAGCAATTACTCTGCTACATTTTCATTATAACAATGCAAGTTGTTTATTTTTAAGTTCTATTAATGATGTGAAAATATCAACCCCATTTCTCAAGCCCACACACCCACTCATAGAACCCTCCCTTGTAGCAGCAAAAGTGGGCTTCATTTAAGCAAAGTGGGCTGGTGCATTGGCCATGCTGGACAGTGCTTGCCCCCTGCTGCATTGGAAGTCCAATGGCTCTCTCTGGAGAGGGAGATGACACCTGTTGTATTTTCCCATTGGTTCTCAGGAACCCAGGTTGCTCACCTATTAGAGATCTGATGACCTCTGGGGTCATTTTCTTTTCTATTATTTACTTGCTGTGGACATTAATAACATTCATGTATATGACACATCTGGGTCTTTTTTCTGAGAAAATGCTTTATCTGGAAAACTTCAGGACCATCCGCTTGTCCTTACCTTAGAATATTCTGCCTCACCAACTCGAATTTAGGGATGTTTTCATAATGAATGATGTCAGTGTGAAGAGGGGGCTCCGACAGTAAGTAAGGCCTTGTCAGGGATGGATGCATAAGAGTGTAGCCTGAAATAAGAGAGAATAAACAAACATAGCAGCAGAACTTACTTTGGTCACACTTTTTAGGGACTGATCTGTGTACATTGGGATTCCCTCCTCTTCCCCCCTCCTCCCTGCCAAATATAAGCTGTTAGAGGACAGTGAGATCCCCTTAATGTTCTTCCAGCCAAAGTTGGGTGACTACTTGTTAATAGTCTTGGAGAAGGGGTTCTTATCCCGAAAGGGACACACACGCACAACACAAAACTTGGACAATATTGTTACTAACATGCCAAATTTAAATACATTAAACATAATCACAAACTCTAAATAATAGAACTATACAATTTCATATAAGATCCTCTTTTCTTTTAGAATAATGAAATACGTGTTTGTTGATGACTGTTAAATTCATAATAAAAAAAGAAAATGGAAAGAGAAAGAATTCTTGTTCAGGTATGGGCTGGATTTGATGGTCGCAGAGACTTTTCCAAATCTGAAATGGTTTCATTTTTGTCTTTGAGCCTAACACATAGTAGGTGCTAAAGAAACACTTGTCATTTTGTTGAATGGATGAATGAGTGAAAATCACAAAATATCTGGTAAGAAATCTGGGCTTTAGTGAGATGTTCATAGTTTGTTCATGTTGCCCAACTCCTAAGATAGAAGGTTATTGAGAAGCCCAAACATGGTCATATCTATATAGTATAAGTATAAAGTGTTACATAAATATCAATTATTATAAATAATGATAACCCAAACCACACAAACTTAATCCCAATCAATTAAGCAAACACTCAAAAAGCATTTATTAAAGCACCTACTCTGTTCCAGGCACTATGGTAGGTCCCAGGGATACAAAATGGAAAAAAAAAAATCTTTTTAAGGGACAAAGGATTCATTTTAGCTATGCCAAAACCTGTTCAGGCGCTCTCTACAATAATATTTTGAGGGTATTGTGCTTAGCAGCTGGGTGGCACATGGGATAGAATGCTATGACTGGAGTCAGGAAAAACCTGAATTCAAATCTAGCCTCAGATACTTACTAGCTATGTGACTTACTCTCTTAATCTCTGCCTGAGTTTCCTCATCTGTAAAATCGATATAATAATAGCAACTACTTCCTAAGGTTATTGTGGGGATCAAATGAGTTAATAATTGTAATGCACTTAACAGTTTTTGGTATTTAGTAAGTGTTTAATGTTTGCTCCCATCCCCCTTCATCCTTTTAAAAATTCCAGCTATCACTTAAACCTTAAAGGCCATAAACCTGAAAAAAGGTAATAATGTAAGCCTGGGATCTAATAGGCTCAGAAACAAACAAACAAACAAACATTAGGAAGACCTCTCTCTCCCAAGTTCTCTTTCCATCCAATTCCCCGATGGTACAAATATTCCTTATCTACCTCTCACCACAGGAAATCAATGAATATTTATTCTCTGGGTTATTATCATTATTGCATTTCATTCCCTTAATTAAACTGCCTTTGGACAGAACTAGTCCAAGTACTTTTGCATTAAATGCATTAAATTATCCTCCTGACTTAAGATCCCCTGTCACTGACAAATAAAGAACCCTACATCACAGCAGGGAGTCTACAGGCTGTGAGTAAGAGAACTGTTAGCCCAGCAGGGAAGGCAGCACGACTGAAATGTAGGCAAGGGGGTGGGAGGAGGGGTGGTCAGGTGACTGCTTGTAACAGGAGAAGCCATTCCTCCCCATATTCCCCTGGCCTGAGGCGGGTCTTAAAATGTTATTTTTAAAATAACTGTCATGTATTTTTTTTATAACTGCATCAATGTATTATTATTCTATAATCCTATGTAGGTGCGTGGGCAGCCAGTGTGCTTAGGGTAAGTGCCAATGCTATCAGCGCCAAAATGTAGAACCTGACCTAAACAAGTCCATGGATGAAACGTGACACATTGTAAGAAAACACAGGGAAGGGGTAAGGTATGACCCAGTCAACAAAGTGACCGGGTGTGATGGTTTGAGAGTCCTCAGGGGCCTACCTTCCCCCATTTTTGAATTCTTACACTTCAGCTGGGACTTCTCTTGGCTGGAAATGGAAGCCAGCAGGAGATTTTCTGGTCCAGTGGCTTTGTAATCAAAGGTCCGGTATTAAAATCCTGCCTGTGGCATTGTGTCTCTTGTGCGATCCTGGGTAAATAGCTTCATTTCCTCATGCTTGTTTCCTCATCTGTAAAATGTGGGACTGGGCCCAGCTTCCTTGTGAGGTCCTGTTCAGCCCTGGGATCTCTGAGTTTATGTTCTCAGGTATTTTTCTGTCTCTGATACTCTGCTGGTAAACCACCTCACTTAGCCCTTTGGGGAGTGGCCCAAGGTAAGCCTTTGTTTTCAAATTCAGGACTTTCAGATGAGAATTGTGCCCTTCCAGGGAGACCGCTCTCTCAGCAAGGGGCTAGTATTCCTTCACTTAGTACCCATTTGTTAAGCGCCTACTGTGGGCATAGCATGGCAGTAGATGTTAGAAGAGACAGGTCCCTGAATTCATGGCACTTCCAATGGAACCATTGTGAGCTATAATCCAACCATAATACAGGGGCCACTAAGTGGTGTAGTAGATAGAGCACTGGCCCTGGACTCAGGGGGACCCAAGTTCAAATTCAGCCTCAGACACCGGACACCAGTTGTCACTAGCTGGGTAAGCTGCTTCACCCCAATTGCCTCACAATACCCCCTGGCAAAAAAACCCCCACAACAACAATACAGGAGAGGCCTCATGGTATAGCAGAGAGGGTTTAACATTTGAAGTTAGAAAGACCTGGTTCAAATTTCATCTCAGGCACTTACTAATTGTGCAATTCTCGTCAAATCACCCGATTTCTCTGGGCCTAGGTTTCCTTATTTGCAAAAAGAGGCACCTAGGGTATAGTTATTGATATATAATCTTGATTTAGGGACTCTTTTCCTGGGTTTTACGAACTTAGTTTTTTTTTAAATAAAATTTCTATGTAAATGATTTCCTTTAGAATCTTATGTATTTTATTATATGCATTGAAAACATGATTCTGAAAAGGGGTTCATAAGTTTCAACACACTGCCGAGGGGTCCATCTTCCCCCCGCAAAGTTAAGAAACCTTGTCCTGAGTGAATTAGAGAGGTGCTCTCTGAGGTGGGGGGTGGTGTGGGTAGCCACCAATGGGTGTATTCATGGAAAATGTCCTGGACAAAGTTTTGAGAATTCAATGGGATAAGAGAAGGAAGGAGGGAGGGAGGAGAATGGAAGAAAAGGCAGTAGAGGCGAGAGCATCTTCTGGGAGGAGAAAAAATCCTGTTTTCACTGTAACACATGGAGGGAGGCAATACTCTCAGAGATAGCAGCAGCAACAACCACCACAACAGTGACCACAGCAACAACAGCCACAACCACCACAATGGCACCAGTGGGCGCTCACTGCACTTCCAGGTCTGCCAAGGACTTCTCAGATATGGTCTCCTGTGATTTTTCCAGAGTCTCAGGAGAGAGCTTCTAAGGATCCCTCAGATGAGGTCACAGCACTAAGCACAGCGCTCTAGACATGGTCTGGCCAGGGCAGAAAAGGCAGCCCAGCACTCAGCACATGGGCTGCACATGACAGGTACTTAATAATTCACTAATTGAGTTCTATTCAAACATGCATTAAGTGCCCATGCTGAGAACTGGGGTTACAAAGACCGAATGAAACATAGTCAGGGGCCTCAAAGGTGGAGTGACACTGTAGGTAGAGAAGTCAACACCTAATTGTTCCAAAGTAAATAGAAAATAACTTTGGTGTTCAGGGGAAGAGCATGAACAACTGGGGGATGATGTTCTGGCACCTCAACCAAGCTCAGAAGGCCGTGAGCAGCTCCAAAAATCAGTGGGGAGGAGGGAGGGGTGCCAGGCAATGGGACAATCATTGGTGAGGAGGGAGGGGGTGCCAGGTAATGGGGACAATCACTGGTGAGGAGGGAGGAGGTGCCAGGCAATGGGACAATCACTGGTGAGGAGGGAGGGGGAGCCAGGCAATGGGACAATCATTGGTGAGGAGGGAGG
>NW_027185850.1:11059927-11081666 GCF_028583685.1 Petaurus breviceps papuanus
GAGGGGGTGCCAGGCAATGGGACAATCGGGGAGGGCATGTTATACAGATGGGATGATAGGTATGGGGAAGTTAGGACTCTTCCCTCCCTGGTTCTGGACATTAGGCCTGTCTTACTGAGCTGTGTTTAATTACCTTTGTCATCGATGAGAAAAGTATAGGAAGCCAAAGAGTCTTGGTAATATGTCACATCTTCTAGGATATAAGCCAGGTTAACATCCACTCCTACAATCCCCAGGAGGAGGTTTCCAAAGTAACAGGGTTTGCTCACTGTCATTATCAAACCTGAGGGGGGAAAAGGGATGTGGGGGAGGACATGACAGAGAAAGCATTAGCAATAGATGGAGGCCTGAGACTCGCTGGCTGACAAAGGCTTAGATCAGTCATCTATAGGCTGCATGAAATCAAAGGATCCCATGAGAGTCAATCCCACCGACTGCTTCCTCTGTAGACACCACATAAAGCTATTAAGAATCCACTTCATAAACACAATGTTGAGAGGACTTAGGTATATGATTCCAGACAACCCCATCCATGAGGAGTCAGGCAGTTCAGACACTTGTCCAGCCCCTTTCCTCTCTAATACGATGGGGGCTCACCAGACCAAAGGGAAAGAAAGCCTCCAAATCCTGGGATGGGAGATCTTTCCAATTCTAAGCCCAGGCAGCCCCTAGTGACCCTCAGAGCTTTTCCTTCTTCCCTAATCTATGCTAGCCAGATAAAGACCTTGGATTTTCAGCCTTGACTCCTCCCTCTCTGTCAGCTCCCATATCCAATCTTTTGCCAAGGTGAATTGATTTAACTTTTGTTTTTAAATCATCTCTTGTACGTGCCCCATCCTCACCTTTAACACCGCCTGGTACAAGCCCTCATCACCTCACACCTAGACGACTGCAAACCAAATGCTGATTGGTTTTCTGGCCACTAGTCTCAGTGCATTCTCCACTCAGCTTTCCAAGAGATCTTCCTGAAGTACAGCTTTGACCATTCCCTGTATCCCCACCTCCCCATGGAGCTCCATATCAACATCAGTGAATCCCCTTCTCATCCATCTAGCTTAGAAATTATTTGGTATGGTTATTCTTAGCACCATCATTATCAACATCTAAGGGATTATGGGGGAAGCCATCAAGGCAGAACTGGTTCATCAAGGAACTTGGCCTGTTCAATGTCAGGTTTTCTCCAAACTCACCATCCCCCATTTCATCAGAAAAAGGGAGGCTAAAAACGGCCTCGTCGATCATTCGATTAGGGAGGTTGGTATAGAAGCGGCCAACAGTGGTCTCCAGGTTACTCAGCTGATTCAGGACCATCATGCTCCCCTTCACGACAGGCAAGGCTGTCCGATCAGGCACCCCATACTTCATGGAATTTTGTTCAGCGAGATCTCTCAGGAAGGCCAGTTCTTTCAACCCAGTCACTCCATCTGAAAGGGAAATTGGAAGGACAAAAATGAAAAACAGGATTCCTCCTCCTCTCCCACCTGCATTTAATTCCCTGTGGTTTATGAGTAATAGGGATCCTCTTGAGAAAAAAACTGAACTGTGAAATGCTCCTAGAAGAATCAGACTTCTGAAGGTCCAACTGCTAACTTCTCTCCTGAAGAAAAAGGCCAAAAGGATAATCTTTCTATGTATAAAGGTACTCTTGGGAGCCAGTTCAGTACTGAGGATAGAGTACTGGTCCAGCAGTCAGAAGGCCTGGGTTCAAATCCCATTCCTTGGATAAGTTGCTTACCAGCAACTTGGTGGCACAGTGGCTAAGTGCCAGGCCTGGAGTCAAGAGGACCTGAATTCAAATCTGACCTACCCCAGGTAAGTCACTTAACCCTCTTTGCCTTGGTTTCTTCGTCTATAAATGAGCTAGAGAAGGAAATGACAAACCAGTCTAGCTTCTTTGCCAAGAAAACCCCAAACGAGCTCACAAGGAACTGAATAGGACTGAAAAATGACTGAACAGCAAAAGTTGTTGAGCTCCTTGGGTTGAGTTTCTTCATCTATAACATGAAGGAGCTGGACCAAGTTTAGTGGTTTTTACCCTTTTTGGTATCTTGGACCCTTCAAGTGGTCTAGTAAAGCTTATCGACCCCTTCTCAGAACCATATTTTTAAACATTTGAAGCAAATACTAAGTTTCAGTTAGAGATTAGTGAAAATAAAAATCTAACTTTTTTTCCAATCAAGTTTAGAAATCTGTGTCCCCAGCATTAAGAGCCCCTGGACAAAGTGGAATCTGAAGCCCTTTCAGCTCCAAACCCTAAGCATCTGAGGACATCTATGATTCTCAAATGGGAAATAAAAAAAAAAGTGAGGGAACAAAGGAAAGACCACATGGGGCTTTCCAAGATGGAATTTCCACATGGATCAGGACATATTATTCTTTCAAATTTGAGTTTGTGACTTGGCTTTTGTCACAAATTCCTAACCAATTTAGGCATAAATAATTTCACTTGGGTCTCTGAAACCTTGTTCTTATTGAAAAACAATATTATGTTTACAAAAGTAGGGAAAGTTAGAAGCAGCTGAAAGGAAAGTAGGGAAAGTCAGAAGCAGCTGAAAGAAATGGCATTTCTAGGTCCTGATGCTTACTGGTTGGGGGCTTTGGGCAAGTGACTGCTTCTCTGGGCCTCAGTCTTTTAAACTGTAAAAGGGGAATGATACTACTTAGAAAGTGTGCCCTATGGTGCTACAGGGAGAAAACCAGCCCAAGAACTTAAAGTATTAGAAAGGGGATTCTAAAAGTTGAAGAGCTGCCCCACTCCCCAAGAAACTCTGTGTAGAAAGAACAGTACTAATAGAAATAGTAATAGCCGTGCTAGCAGCATTATTGATGGAGATATCAGTGGTAATGATAATAATTCTAATAGTAGTAATAATAGAGTGGGGTCATGCTTGTCTTTCAGTCGATACAACTGGCCCTGCAGCTGGGAAGATCTGGGTTCAAATCTTGCCTCTGACTCATATTAGTAGGTGTTCCTGGGAAATCTTCCTTCTCAGTGCTCCCAGGAAACTAAGATTCACAACCTTGGAGCAAGTGCAGATCTGTGCTCATACAGAGAAATTTCTGCCAACCACAGGTCCAGTCTCTATCTCTATTTAGTCTGTAATAATTAGAGACAGTACTTAAAATGCTGTACTTGGCATCAGGAGCTCTGGGTTTGAATCCTGCCTCAGGAATTTCCAAACTATGTGATCATGGGCAAGTCATTTACCTTGCAGTGTGTCAGTTTACTTACCTGTATAATGGGGACGCTATTATTTGCACTTCACTTAAATGTTACATAAATGTGAGTTGTTATTATATTATTTCCCTGGGCTAAACAATTAAAAGAGAGGTTCTTTCTGAAGAGGGGAGCACTGGAGTCTCTGAGGAGGAAGCAACTGCCTGTTCTCCAAGGAATGAGAAACTAGATCCAGGGGTGGTGTCAAGGGATTCATTATCCAGTATAGGTCAGAAGAAGAGGGACAAGCCAGTAGTGGTTGGTGAATCCCTGCTGAGGAGTACAGAAGCAGTTTTTTGCTGACCATTACAACCACAGAGAGAGATCTCCCTGTCTTCCTGTTCTTCCTCTGGTATCTGACACAGACAGACAGACAGAGAGAGCTCCCCAAAAAGGAAGATGACTACTCAATTCTGGTGATCCATATGAACACATAAAATGCTGCAAGAAGAAACCTAGAAAGTGTTGTCAAAGACTCTGAAATCCCTGGAAAGATTGGAATCTGTAGGGGCAAAAACACTGACATCACTGCTGCCCACCAAAGGCGAGGATGCAAAAGCTGATTTAGGAAGCAAACAGCTCTTTAACAAGGTGGTACCTGAGAAGCAGCTTTGGGTTATTCAAGTTCTGTTTAATATAAGAATGACCAGATCCTGGCGGGAATACCCGACCCTTAAACAACAAGGTATTTTGACTGGTGTCTTCGGTAAGGTGCATTTCACCGATGTCTTTGGTAACATTGTATTTGGTATATTTTTGGTAACTGTATTTATCTGCTGTTTTTTGGTAATTGTGTATTGGTATGTTTTTGGTAACAATGTATTTGTTTGGTGTCTTTTGGTAACAGAGTGTTCGTCTGGTAACTGATAACTGTGTATTTGTCTTGTGTCTTTTTCGCAACAACATATTTTTCTGGTGTTTTCCGTATCTAATCAAAAGGGTTATAGATGGAAAGGAAAAGGACAGGAAAAGGAAAAAGAAACTGTCGATGTATATCCATCAAGTAAGACTCCATGGAGGGGAGATACACTGTAGGAACAGTAACAGTTAAGATATGCAGATGTTCCCAAGTAACACGGTCTAAGAGAGAATTCAGTAGTGGGACTTGTGGTCTCAAATGTTAATAACAAATACACAAAGTACAGAAAACAAGCAAGATGAATAAGATGCCTTAAGGCAAGGAGGCAATCTTGACTTTATGTAAGCACCACTAGACTTGGTGGGATGAAAACCACCTATAACTGGAATACAGTTCTAGAGGGTATTTATTTTTCAAATGAAATGGGATAAGAAAGGGAAGAGTAATAATATTTTTTTAACCTTTTTTTGGAGGGCAATTAGTGTTAAGTAACTTGCCCAAAGTTATATGGCTAGTCTTGTGTGTGTGTGGGGAGGAGGGGGGAGCAGTATTAAGTGTCTGAGGCTGGAACCGAACTGGGGTCCTCCTGACTCCAGGGCCACTGCTTCACTCACTGTGCTACCAAGCTGCCCCAAGGGAAGAGTAATATTATATACTAAGAAAGTATTCTGATGAGAAGAAACCTAGGGTAATGAACACATGTGTGCAGATCAGTGGAGGAGGAATCTGCATGATTCTGTCTTCAGTGTATACTATAGACCACTTGTAGAGGAAAGGCAAGGAGTTCAGGATACAGGTCATAAGCCTGTTCCCAACAGAGGCAGTGTCAAACAGTAATAGTAAACTTCAATTATCCAGTGCCCATGAGAGCCCCATCATTACCAAAAGCAGAACTGGTACTCATTTTAACCCTGGCCCTAATGAGGCATCCCTCAAAAGGTGGATGAATCAACAAAGAAACATTCTATTATGGATCTGATTCCTCATCAACAGGGAGGAAGTAGGTACCAACCTGAAAATGAGGGGAATCTTAGGAAGAACTGTGTACTCCATCTTAGGTTTTTAATATTTTTATCTGTATGAAAATCTGCTTTCTCCCTCTCACCCCCCCCCCCCCTCCCCCCTGAGAAAGCAAGAAAAGTCAAGTCAACAAGCATTTTTTTTTAAGTAAGGACCTCCCTGTGTGTCAGACCCTGTGCTAAGCACTGGAAATACAAATACAAAGACAGTCCCTGCCATCAAGGAGCAAGATAAACCGAAGCATCGTTACAAATATGCATAGTCAAGGGAATTCCTAGATTTCTAACATGCTCCTTGGTTTGGGGGAAAACACATTGAAAGTCTTCAGAGGATGGCGTAGTATTTTATGAACAGAGAAGTCAGCCCAGTGAAATTTGGAAGACACCAAGGGAAACAAGAACAAAGACAGAAAATGGAAGTTCTCTCAAGGGACTGAAGTGGATAATGCAGGAAGCTCAGGAAGCAAAAGTCAGAGCCACCAGGGAAAAGTTCAACTAACGGCTTTCCCTCCCTTTGCTGTAGAAGTGGGAGACAATGAGGAAAGAAGAGCATATACATCATCTGACAGAGGCAAACTATGGGTTAGTTTTCCTGAACTGCCCTCTCCCCACCCCACTTTCCTTTCTTGTAGTTGTTATAATATGGCTTGTTTAATAGTGGGGGAGTATAGGGTGTCCCAAAGGTCTTAGGGCAGCATCCTGCTTTAAAGCTAAAAATACACACAAATGGCATTCTTTCAGTTCTAAAATGAATAAGCTAAAGCAAGTGACAATAATAAAAATTAGATAAAATATCTAAAAAGACTGGCAATCAGTCGAAAACATACTCTTGTGCACACTCGGCTCCTTCCTGCCTTTTTAAGGATTTTCCCACATTACTTTCCTCCATGTATTCTATGATCTAGCCACACTAGCCGACTTGCTGCTCTATTTCCCATTCCCACACCTTTGAGCTGGTTTCCTGTCATGCCAGGAATGTACTCCATCTTTACCTCTGTCTCTCGGGGTCTCTGGTTTCCTTTAAGGAGCAAGGACCACCTTTTACCCAATCCCAATTCCTCCCACAGTGGCTATTGGCCTCCCTCCCTCTGAATGCAGCATCATACATATATTCTGGATATATTATTGGGGAATATAATAAATGCACATCAGTCCTTGCCAATATATATGCTATCTCCCCCACTAGAATGTAAGCTCCCTGTTTTGCTTCTGCCTCTCTATCCCCAGCACCCCACACCACAGTTAGCATATAGCAGGTGTTTAATAAACTCTTCCTGATTGATGGCTTGGTACCCTAAGATCAGGGTTAGGAGAGCCGAGATTCACAGCGAGGTGAGAATGAGGATTGAAAAAGGGAGAGGGGGCCCCCTGCTTGATGTGGAGGGGGGCAATAGAGGAACCAGACTACTTACAGCTTATTTCAATTCTGTCTGCCAAGGAAATAGGCATCAATATACCCAAGATAAGTAAGAAGAGAGTCAGAGACCATGTAAGTGTCCTTGATGAATTAAGGTCAGCAGATGTAGATGAACTGTAGCCTCAATTATTGAAAGAACAGGTTCATTGGATTGTTGAGTCAAAATCACCACTGTTTGAATGAAAGATTCTTTTGTATTCTAGAGAATCAACTTATATTTATTTATTTGTTTTCAACATTCACTTTTATCAGATTTTGAGGTCCAAATTGTTTTCTACTTCCCTGCCCTCTCCCCTCCTTAAGATGGCAAGCAATCTGATGTAGGCTATACATATACAATCATTTGATGTACATATTTCCACATTAGTCATGTTGTTAAAGAAGAATCAGAACAAAAGAGAGAAACCATGGGTAAGAAAGAAAACAAAAAAAGTGAAAATAGTCTGCTTTGATCTGCATTCAGACTCCATAGTTCTTTTTCTGGATGGATAGCATTTTCCATCATGAGTTAGGGAATCATCTAAAATGAGAAAAATTCTATACAGTCAGACTATAGATGAGTACATTTTATTCTAAATTTCAAAAATAAAGGGAAGAAACCAGAATCTCTACACTTTAGGCCAGTAAGTGATTTCAATTTCTGGTAAAGTTATAGGATATATTATTAAAAAGATGGTTGGTAAGTATCTAAAAGAGAAGCTGTGATTACAAAGAGCCAGGGTAATCACTTATTCAAGAACAGGTCATTTGACAGGCTCACTGTATTTCTTTTCTTTTCTTTTCTTTTTTTTTGTTTTTATAGGGAAAAGGATAGGAACTGGCCCTGTGATTTTATGGGTATAGGCAATACCTACCTGGAGAAATTCCCTCTATTAATGCAAGGGAGTGTCGGCTCTATGACTTACCCTCTTGGAGAGTTGGCTACATCCCTGGGAGGTTAGGTCCCTTGATAGAGTCCCACAACCAGTATGCACTGTGAGTAGGACTAGAACCTCTATCTTTTCTTATCTCTTTATTTCTTTGTCTTTCTTTTTTTTCATTTTTTTATTAATTTTACTTTATTTATTAATTTTATTTTATTTAATTTATGGAATAAAACAAGCATTTCCATAATATAGTATAATAAAAAGATGATTGTATATGAAACTGCAGATCTATTATGTAACATTTGCTATTCTTTTCAAATGTACAACAAAATTATCACATAAACTTCCCCTCCACCATCTTTCCTTCTTTTCTTCCTTCACACCCCCTTCTCTCTCAATTGAGATATTGATGGAATTCTGTGTGTATAGTTTACTTAGATTTCTAACAAAAATTTGGTAAAGCCTCTTATACTAGTTTTACAGAAAGGATGGAGAGATGTAAGTTGGTCAATAGTACAATTTGATGGATTTGGAATCAGTTGAAAGGCTGGCCCTAATAAGAATCATGATGGTATGATGCCTACCTAGAAGGAGGTCTCCAGTGGTGTGCTTCAGGGATTGGCACTTGCTTCTATTGTGGAACATTTTATCCATTTTTTTTCCTTTTGGAGGGCAATTGGGGTTAAGTAACTTGCCCAAGGCTACAGCCTAGTTTTGTGTGTGTGTGTGTGTGTGTGTGTTAAGTGTCTCAGGCCAGAACCGAACTCGGGTCCTCCTGACTCTGGGCCGGTGCTTTACTCACTGCACCACTTAGCCGCCCCAATTTTATCCATTTCTGAAGGTT
The DNA here is from genome assembly GCF_028583685.1 of Petaurus breviceps papuanus. Taxonomy (NCBI): domain Eukaryota; kingdom Metazoa; phylum Chordata; class Mammalia; order Diprotodontia; family Petauridae; genus Petaurus; species Petaurus breviceps. The sequence continues at coordinate 11,068,150 of NW_027185850.1, forward strand.
GGAATGAACAATCAATCAATCAACAAATGTTTGTTAAGTGCTTTCTGCATATGGGTCATATGCATGCAGATGGCTTTCTCATCAAATGATACAAAGATGAGAAGACGGTTAATATCTTGGATGAAAAAATCAAGATTCTAAAAAATCTGGCAGGCTTGAGCATTGAGATATATTGAATAAGATGACATTTAATAGGGATGTGTATATTTGTGTGTGTATACACAAATATATGTGCATATATATGTGTGTGTGTGTGTATGTGTACACACACACACATACGTGGGTTAAAAAATACAATCAATTTAATCAGTTCAAGACAGGGGTGGCCTGGTTAGACACCAATTTTTCTGAGAATGGTTCATTTGTTTTGGCTTGTTTGTTTGGTTTTTGGTGAACTGTCAGCTCAGTGTGAGTCAGAACCATAATCTGGCCACTAAAAAGCCCATGTATCTTGGGCTACATTAAGAGAGATCCAACTGCCAGGAATTAGGAGTTGATAGCATTCCTCTACCCCAATCAGGCCCCATCTAGTACTATGCTCACTTCCCAACACTCCAGTGAAAGAAGTTAGTGTGTGTCCAGAGGAAGGCAATCAGCATGGGGAAAGCCCCTGAATCCATGGCACAGGAGGAGCAGGTGGAAGAATTTGGGCTCTTTAGCCTAGAGAAGAGAAGACTGGGGAATGGGGAGAGAGACAGGAGGCCTTCAAGTACCTGAAAGTCCATCGTGAGCAGGAGGGGTTCGACTTCTCCTGTTTGACCTCAGAGGCCAGAACAAAGATGAGCAAAAGAAGAAAGAGGCATGATTTAATGGGTTCCCCCTCCCTGGAGGCCTTTGGGTCAAGGATAGTTAGCCATTTGTTGGGAATATAGTAGAGAGGATTCTTTTTCAAGTATGGGTTGTGCTAAATGCCTGAGAGGACCCTTTTCACTCTGATTCTATATCATCATCATCATTTCCAGACCTGGGTCTACCTTGGTGTAGGGAGCTCCTGTTGTGAAAATGCCTACCAAGGCAGACCGAAAACCAAGCTATCATAGCTTCTATATTATTGTTACTATTCTAGAAGCTTTTATTTTCATTTCTTTCCCTCATTGCTTTAATCTTTAAAAAATCTATATATAAAATATAGTATTGCCTTGAGGAATCACCATAAACTATTGCTTTTGGGACATTCCAATGAAAAATGATTTTTCACCCTTGGCACAGGGAGAATACTGAATGGGATTTACTCAGCATGTGTCTTTTAAATTTACAGGGTTTTTCAAACTCTGGGAAGGATTTAGGTATACTGAGCTACATTGTTCTGCAAACATCTGCAATCTATAGTACAGGACGAAATTTAATAAAATTTCTTTTTCTTTTTTTTTAAGTTTGCTGTTGTTGGAACATGGTCAAAGCATTAGGAACTGTTCACATAAGGCACCACTGTAAACAAATTCAAAAGCCTGGAGTCACTAGTGAGATTCCACAAATGATTTTAAACAAAGATTTTGCCTAATCTCCTTAATGATTTCAATGGCTAGAGGGAAACTTGCAGTAGATTTATTTTTGTTTTTGCTTTTATATAGAAATTTCTAGAGAGACAGAATAATATAAGGGAAAGAATGCCAGTCATGGAGTAGAGAGACCAAGGTTTAAATTCCACCTCTGACACTTGTTGTGTGGTTTCAAATAAATTACTTTGCATTGTGGAGCCTCAGTTTCCTCATCTGTAAAATAGGAGTGATAACCTGTGGTACCTAGCTCACAGGGTCACTATGGGGATCAGTTGAGATAATGGATATAAGGTACTTTACAAATCTTAAAGCTCTTTATTAATGTCAGGTTATCATTTTAACTTCTTAAAGTTAATCCTGTAACACTTAAGACTCCATTAAGAATTTGGGGATACCCTGTGTGGAAGTTGTATGTAGCTGCTCATGGACAAAGATGCCCAGATACAATAGAGAACCTACACATTCCTTTTCATTTCTTTCGTCAGCCAGTAAGTAATTTGGCCCCGCCGCTCACTTGGGTAAGTTGTGATCTGATCAGCGTGGGAATTCCAACTGATAGAAGGACCTGGGAACAACTTGCCTAGGGTGAGAAGGCATCACTCCTGCTCAGAGTCCATCCAAAGGCCCAGGGGGAGGCCTGCTTCTCAATCTCTCAGCATTGCAAGGAAGCCAATGGAAAGAACGGCCAAGCCCACCCTTGCTTCTGCTCCTAGAACTAAGCTACTTCTTTTTCTGATCACGCATCCTTCTGGGATCCTTTTAGCTCTGCCTCACTTCAATCCAATTCACGTACATGTCAAGGCATCACCCTCATGAAGCCCTTAGTCCTCTTTGAAAAGGAAAGATGAACAACATTATTGTTCTAGTATGATGGAGCTTGTCATAAGGATGGGGGAAAGAGCATCCTGAGATGGTGGTTAGAAGAAAAGTAAGCCGGGTAGAAGGAGTGACGGGAAATGACAGGAGAGCCCGGAAGCATTCAACAGTGAAGAGTACCCATGTGACACGAAGTACTACAGGAAACAAATGATGATTTCCATGTCCAAATCTAGAGCCTGAATAGAGAATATCCAGTCAACTCCCTCATTTTACACATGGTCAGTGAGATGTCACAAGTCACACAGGTAACAAAACGCAATGCCACAATTCCATTCCTGGTCTTCTAATTCCAAATCAGTCTTCTCCCCCACCCCCAAGGATACAGTGAATATGCAAATGACAGGACTCAGTAGGAAAAGGAGGGTTCTGGGAGCAGCATCCAATCAATCACCAAGATCAATGAATCCATCATTAGTAGGTGCTTTATTAAGTACTTACTAAGTGTCAGGCACTGTGCTAGGCTCGAGGGTGACATCATGGAAAACTGTAAAATGGGAGGAGGGGATTTTCTTGGTCAAGAACTCGCTTGGTTTTCTTCTACTTCAAAAGTAGCCAGATGAATACAGTCCTGGCTCAGCTCTAAAAGTGGGTCAGCACTTTCATCTAAAGAGGGAAAACTGGAAGACATCACATACCGTTCATGAGGGCATAGGTAAGGATCATGACTGAGTTGTTAAGGAAGCTGTTTTCCTCATTGATGACACAGAGCGTTGCCTTTTTGTCTTCTTCTGAGGACTCTTTCGATGTAATTCCCGCTGACAGGTAAATGATGACCATGTCTGTATCTAAACAAAGACACACAAATCAGATGTTACATGTCCATTCATTCTGGAGCCTCCCTCTGATAGAGAGCTGGGTTTGGAGTCAGCAAGGGTTAGATCCAAAGCCTGGATCAATCAGATCATTTTTATGGCAAATCATATAATCCTTCTGTGCCTTAGTTTCCTCATAGAGGAAAACACAGTGGACTTGGAATCAGCAGACTTGGATTCTAATCTCAGCTCTGCCACACACTCCCCGTGTGACCTTGGATAAGTCACCTTACCTCTGCAGGCCTCAGTTGCCTCATTTGCAAAATTAGGGGGTTGTACTCTATGGCTTATGAGCTCTTTTCCAGTTCAAGATTGATAATATTATAGGCTATTATCTCTCACCTATTGTTTCCATTCTTACACAATCATGGAATTCGAGAGTTGGAGGGGGCCTTGTTGGCCATCTAGTTCAACCACAAAGGGATCGCCACTACTATATGGCTGGTGAATAGTCCCACCCAGCTTGTACCTGAAGACCTCCAAGAAACCACCACTTGATAAGCCAGTACATTTACTGTTGGACAGCTCCAATTAGTTGGAAGTTTTCTCTGATACCAAGCCTAAGGCAGCCTCTTGAGAACTTCCTCCTATTACCCTTGGATCCTCCCTCTAGGGGCCAAACTGAAAAATTCTAATTCTGTTTCCATGAGATAGCTCTTTAGATATGTGAAAAGTGTTCACTTCCTCCCTCCCTTTGTCTCCTCTTTTCCAGGATAAATATTCCCCATTCCTTTAATGATCCTTATGTAACTTTCTTATCTTACCTCCATCTTCCTTTTAGTTCTAATGGCCATCATATACAACAATACCGCATTTATCACAAATCTTCAGGGAATGTTTTAAATAAGTGAATTTTCCAGGTAATCAAAGCTGGCTTTGGGGGTATTATGCTTCATTACATTTAGACTAGTTTTAATAAAGTCTTCCTAAAATGCATCCCATACTTCCCTGCCTTCTTCAACAGATTTCAATATGATTTAAAATTTTCTCAATGACTTAGGGTCATTAAAATTACTGATTAAATGAAGAAGATACGTTTAGATAAAAAAGTAGCAAAAAAAAAAATCTCACCGACTCCAGATTCCAGACTGATCTAAAGAGAAGCTAATACTTAGAGCTATCCTAAGTGGAATGATACATATGCCTTAGGAGGCAATGAGTTGTCATTTACCGGAGGTATGCAGGCAAAAGTTGGATGCTGATGTGTCAGGGATACCTTACTTAGGAATCAGGTTCAGCTCCTGGTTGCACTGGTTGGCCTTTGAGGTTCCTTCCAGCTCTGACAGGCTGTGATCATGACAATCACTTAATGTTCTGTTTGAGGCAGGACCATTGAATGGTTAAGGGCTCCGCTGAATGCCTCCAGACCAATGTCAGGCTGTTGTGCTCTGATTGCTTAGTAGTTAATAGAATGTGCTCTATTGTCAATGGTCCTCTTTATTCCTTCACTGACAGGCTGCCAACTATCAGAGGCAACAGAGTGGAGTCAAGAGAACTCTGATTTTCAAGTCCAAAGACAGGAATTTGAAACACAACTCCCACACTTGCTAGCTCTGGGATTCTGGTCAAGACATTCAGTTCTTCTGGGCCTTAATTTCCTCCTTGATGGAAACCTGTATAGACCTCTCCATCATGGCCAGGAACTGCATCATCCTGCAAGATTACTTAAGTCCTGGAACTCACCTATCAGCCCCCTCCTGTGCCTTTGATTGAAGAGGCTGGGGGTGAAGAGCTCTACCTTGACACTCCCCATTTAAGGAGGCATTCATGCCAGCCATATCTTCATTCCCCCCCTGCCTGCACTCCTCTGGATGTGATCATCAGGCTTCCATGCTGGCAACCTCTCCCTCCACCTCTCAGCTTCTTTCTATGTGTTAACTTCCCCCCTTAGATAATACACTCCTTGAATGTAAAGGATTGTGTTTCATTTTCTTTTCTATTTCTAGCACTTAGCACAGAAATAGAAGCTTAATAAATGTTTATTGACTGCCTGACTTCCCTGTTCCTCAGTTTCTTCCTAGAAGGAAAATTCTTTCTGTCCCAGTTTCTTTCTAGCTTCTCTGCCAAGCACAACCAAATGAGTTTAGAGATTGTGTCTACTTCCCATCCTCCTACAAGCTCACTTTCTCATGTTCTTCCTGTCACTGAAGCAGTTCCTCTGTTCCTCTTGCTATGTTTACCTTAAAAATAAAGCTCAGGAATCCCCTGGGATTAGTCTCATTTTGTAAATTCCACTTTTTTTAAACCCATCTGCCTTTTTTTTAAGTCTACTCAATTATTGGTTTCAACTGGTTTTCACTGTTGTGAAGACATTTTGATGAGGGATAGCCAACCCTGACCTTGACATATTCAGTCTCCTTTGACCTTCACAGGAATGGTGAGGCAGGTGAAGGCCACCTGTCCATGGTCACAGAGGATATAAAGCAAGATTCACACCTAGGTCTTTTTAAATGAATTCAATATGGAGGGCGGCTAGGTGGTGCAGGGAATAGAGCACCGGCCTTGGATTCAGGAGGACCTGAGTTCTAATCTGGCCTCAGATACTTAACACACTTACTAGCTGTGTGACTTTTGGGAAGTCACTTAACCCCAATTGCCCTCCAAAAAAAAATAAATGCATTTAATGCTTCATTCATTAAGATGTGTGGTCACTCTGTCAAATTTGGTGCAAGGAAATCCTTGAACATAAAAGGTTTCTACCTTTTCATTCCTCCTAAAATTTTCTGGCTGAGGAAGAGTTAAAACAAATCCTGAAATGTGATTAATCCCCTCAGGAACACCAGCTTTGACCCCAGGGAGACTACATGAGGCTTTTCTGAAGCAAGAGGATCTTTACCATCTCTGAGACTTCTTTGTAGCAAGAGAACCTTTACCATCTCTTGGTGATTAATAGGTTTATCCTTCTAGATCCAGAAGGGACTTAAAGGACAAACTCTGTTTTAGAGGTGAGGAAACTGAGGGTCAGAGAAGGGCATGACCTGTCCAAGGCCTCATAGTCAGAAATCTGACTCTGGATTCAAATCCAAGCCTTCTGCCTCCCCATCCAGTGTTCTGCTGTTAGAGTGCAGCATCTCTATCTTTGATGGGGAACCAGTCCCACAGACTTTGGAAGGGGCATCTTACTCTCCAACAGGATGGGCTTGTGCCACATTCTGACTGGACTGAATGAACCCTGCCAAGTACCAATATGGGAACCTCAGGAATACAGAGAACTCTTTAAGCTGGTACTGTGGGGAACTCGAGAGTAAAGCAGGAGAAAAGGCCCCAAAGAGAGATGAGCATCCCCTCAAGGCACAGCCCCTCTTTGGGGGCCTGTTGATGTCACCACAAATGCTGACATAAGGATGAAGGACTCAGGCTCCTCTGCAGAGGGCTCCTAGTTATGGGGAAAAGCCTCCAGGGAGTAGGTCTGGGTTTAGAAAGCAAGCTGCTCCCCCCACCTCCTACACCCCCTTCATAGTAAGACTCATGCATCAAAGTCAAATGAAACCCAGAGATCTGGTCACCAGCCAAGCACATGTATTTTTTTTCCCCAGGGCATTTCCCAGATTCACAGAGAATAAGGAGCATGTAGGTTCTGCAACCATCAACTATAAGCCAGCTGGGTAGTGCAGCGGGCAGTGCTCTGGGCCTGGAGTCAGGAAGACCCGAACTCTGCCTTGGACACTCACTAGCTATGTGACCCAGGGGAAGTCACTTAACCCCATTTGCCTCAGTTTCCTCATCTGTCCAATGAGCTGGAGAAGGGAATGGCAAACCACTCCAGGATCTTTGCCAAGAAAACCCTAAACAGGTCAAAAAGAGTTGGACATGACTGAAACAAACAACAACACAGACGGGAGTGGAGAGAGAGAAAAAGGAAGGAAAAAGGGGTGGAGAGGGAGTGTGCATACACATACGAGAGAAGCGCCATTTAGTCAAAGTCTATGTATGGAACCTAAAGAATAAGACCAGTCCTTGGGATGCCTGCAATGCTCTCCATCCAAGCAACTGCAAGGAAAGGAAGCCCCTGCCACCAGAGGCTCTCCACTGTATTTGGGCTGTTCTAGTTATGAATAAGTCTGTATCTGAAATTCACTATGTTCAAAACTGAACTCATTGTCTTTGCCTCCCACCCACAGGCAGAAGGTGGATTTGAATCCAGGGTCAGACTTCCTATTACTATTGAGAGCCCACCCCCTCCTAGCCCCCCAGACTCCAACCTCACCATCTCTCCCCACGCATCCAACATGGCACTGAAGTCCGTCGACTTCACCTCGGTAACACCTCTCTGCTCCGTCCCCTTCTCTCCTCTGACACACCACCACTCTGATGGAAACCTTCGCTCCTGGGTTATTGCAGTAACCTCCTGTTTGCTCTCTCCCCTTCAGCCCTCCACTCAGCTCTCGGAGTGATCTTCCCACAGCACAGTCTGACCATGTCTTCAATTTATTTAATCAATAAACTCCAGGAGCTCCCTAGCCCCTCCAGGATCAAACATAAAATCTTCTGGTGTTCAAAGACCTTTAGAACCTGCCTCCTCCATCCTCCCTGACTCCAGAGACACTGCTTGCCTTGCTGCTCCTCAAAGAAAACATGCCATCTTCTCACTGCAGCCATTTTCCTGGCTCTCCTCCACACCTGGAAGGCTCTCTGTCCTCTTCCTCCTCAATTCTGGGGTCTTCCCTCTGTTGGTGACCACCGCTTTTATTCTGTAGACTTCTTGTTTGAACATGGCTATTTGTGTGTTGTCTTCCCCATCAGCTCCCTGAGAGCAGGGACTGTCTCTGACATTTCTTTGTATCCCTAGTGCTTAGCATAGTAGGTACTTTATGCCTGGCACCCAGTAGGCATGTAATAAGCACTTAGTGATTGGCCTTCCTAAACCCCTCTCCCCTTTTAGTCCTATTCTCCCCTCTGGGCCAAAGCAGACTATGAATTCAAATCCTTGAAAAACTTCAAATATTTGAGAAGAGTGATCGTGTTTTTCCTTGGCCTTTCCCAAGCGAATCATCCCCAGCTCCTTCAACTCACTCTTCTTTGATATGGTTTGAGGTACCTCCATGGCCTAGATGGGGCAGCAAGGTGATGCAGGGGACAGAGCACCAGGCCTAGAGTCAGGAAGCCACCTCCTCCTGAGTTCAAATCTGGCCTCAGACACAGAAAGCAAAGCAAGGCAGCCTCTAAGAATATATAAACATAGATCCAGACTCCCACATTAACTCTGCCACTAACCGCTGTGTGACTTCAGGGCAAGTCATGGCTTCTCTGGGCCTCAGCTCATTAGGATGAAATCTTCTCCCAGTGAACTACAAGCTTCTGGAGGGCTTGGACTGCTTTGTCTTTGTCTTAGCATAATGCCTTAAAGAAAGTAGGTGCTTAATAAATTCTTAAAGGAAGGAGGAAAGAAGGAAAAAAGAGAGGGAGGGAAGAAAGAAGAGAAAGAAGGAGGAAGGGAAGAGGAAGAAGGGGAAGGAGGGAGGTAGGGAGAGAAGAAGGAAGGAAGGAAAGAAAGGATAGAGGAAGGAAGGAAAGAAAGGAGGGAAGAAGAGAGGACATGAAAAGAAGGCAAGAAAGAGAGGGAATCCTGGAGCAGGAGCCAGGGGGAACCTCAGAGACCATCTTGCCCAAGTCCCTTATTTTTCACATTAGGGACCTGAGGCCCGAGGAGGTTCACTCATTTGCCCAAGGCCACAGTAGAAGCAAGCACTACAGGCAGGATTTGCACTCGGGTCCTCTGACTCCTTTTTGTCCTTTCCACACACGGGTGGAGCCTGGGCTGAGCTCCAGCCCTGGGGCTCTCAGCACAGGGAGAGTGAGGAGCGAACACAGCAGCTTCCTCCCAGTTTTTCCCAGTAGAAGGATCGTGTATTTCTCACAACACCCCCTTCAATCCCCCTACTTTTGTTACAGAAATTGTCCGGATGGGTTTTCCAACAATAACAGCTTTCTGGCGTGCCCTCCCGTGTTTTGCAGATCCCTTCTCTAAGTCAGCCCACACAGCTGAATCCCAGCTGGTCTCTAATAAGTGAAAATTCAAGGCACGCACCTTTGTGTATTTATCGTCTCACATTCACGCCTGCGACTGCTGGAGAGGGGAATGTAAAATCGGATGGAGGGGCTCTCGCTAATCTCTCTGTGCGCATGCGTGATTGGAGGCCCGGGCCAAGAGCCTCCAGGCTGACAATCAGCATTAGAAGGATTTGGCTGAGGCCCTGGGAAGTGATGCAGGTCCATTTCATCTCATGCCCATCATAAGGCTCCTGAGTCAGAGTAACAGAAGGGGAACAGGACACAGATCCAGCCACAAATATGGAACACTGGGGAGGGGGTGGCCTGCCCTACCTGGGACATGCATGCCTGGGAAATGGCCATCGAGGCCAGACCCTGGATTTCTCTCCTGGGCGACCTCATTTTGGCAAAAACTCTCCCAGAGAAGCTGAGCGCGTGTCCAGCTATGCGATCACTTACTGGAGTGGAGACGGGTGCCATTGTTGGTGCTTCGGATCAGCTGGAAGGCCTTCTGGAAGCCCACAGCATGCTGGGTCGGGCTGTCGGACGACTTGATGCTACTGACGAAGGTCGACATTTTTCTTTTTGTCTCGCTGGTGGCCGGAGACAGGAACGTTTTGTAGCATTGATCGAGGGAGCAGGTCCTCACGGTGTCTGCCACCGTTAGCACAGAGATCTTAGGAGAGAAGAAGCAAGTCAAACATGGACTCACCTCACCATTTATATTAAATTCTGCACACACCAGAATTCCCGGAATGACAAAGCTCAGGGAGATATTTCTACAAATCTTAAAAACTCACAACTAGGGACAAAGAAATGCTGGAAGCACCGATCTGTCGGACCAGGAATGGACTGTGTGAGGTGGCAAGGGGTACAGGAGGGGGCTCCAACCTCTGTTCCCAGGGGAATTCAGTGATGCAAAGTTCATGCACAATTAAAAAAAATAACCAGCACAAGTCACAGAAAACCAGCAAGTGTATTTCACATAAAGAAAAATCAGCTAGCTCTGTGTTCAGATGCTATTCTGTCATTTGGAAAAGGAAACAGAGCCCTGGAGTGGGAAAGCCAAATCGATGTAGTGTTTGGTTTGGCAGATCACGGTGAGCTCTAGGTGAGCACATCTGTGTGAGGGCAGAGGTTAGAACAATTCAACCCCTGCTCCTCCCATCACATTCATCTTGGAGCAAAGGTGCAAGTGGCCACAGGAATCACACACACACACACGCACACACACACACACACACACACACTTTCCCTAACTCCTAATATTGACATATACAACCAACAAGATGAGGGAGCCCATTTTTCATGGAGGAGAGTAACCACAAGACGTGGGCAGGGTGTTAAACACAAGGCTGGACCCACAAACCAGACCCTGCCAAGGTTTAAGACCCAATGCTCAAAGAGCTGGAAAATATCTTTTTCCACGGACTGTTCCAAAGAAGGATTAAAATAATTAAAAACCATCTGCAAACTTCCAAGGATCAGAATGTGCTTTGGATGGACCCCCAGAGCCCAGTGGACATGGACGGAAAGAAGGATCACCTTATCATGCTCGTCGATGGAACTGAGGATGACCTGAGCCGCATCCTTGGCGATCTGAAGCTGGGTTTCCGTGACTGAGGCACCGTGGTCCATGATGACAACGATGTGTTTTGACTGGGGTCGAACCGTAGAGACATAGATAGGCCTGTGAAACATACAAGTAGAACATTGCTGGCCAATTCTTTCTGCCTTGGGATTTCCTCCTGAATCTCCAGTCTCCTTCTATCAATCCACAAGCATTTCTGTGTCTGGCACTGGGCTGGGCAAGTGAGATTCAAAGTAAACACGAAACCATCCGTACCCTCCCAGATCTGACATTCAGCTGTTTTTCTGTGGTTCCTGGTGTGCCAATCCTCAGCCCTGGGTCTCTGCCCTTCCCCCAAACTAGCCACTTTATCTTCTCTGACCTCCCAGCTACCCTGGCTGCTGGAGGAAGCTGAGCAAGTGTCTTGACTTGGTTGACTATAAACTCAATCAAGCACCAAGCATTTAAGCATTCGCTATGTGCCAGGGGACATAGAGGATGGAGGGGATGCCCTCAGACTCAGAAAGCCCTGGGTTCAGGTGCTGGACTGGATGTGAGATTCTGGGCAAATTCAAAACCTCTGTGGATTCTCTGAGGGGCAGAGTTGGGAGTTCCCTAAACCAATGTAAGCAGATCTGCTAAAAACCACAAGCCATGCTTTATCTCCAAGCCAGACTAGGAAGCCACTTTGGAAGTCCTGCCCCCGGGGCCATGCTGTCCTACTGTGTGGATGCCCACTACGTACCCCATCCCTCTCCTGGTCATGCTTCATCGCAACCACCTTCCTACCATGCACTTCTATCACCCCCCACCCCCATTCATTGCACCTCTATCCACAGTGCCTAGGATGGTGTCTGACCCTGAATAGGAACTTAGTAAGTACACGTCGATCGACCACTAGGTGGCACCAGAGTGCACAGAGCACAGAAGACCTGAGCTCAAAATCTGTCTCAGACACTAGCTGGGAGACCCTGGGAAGGCTAGCTCATCCTTCCATGCCTCAGTCTGCTCACCTGTAAAATGGGTATAATAAAGCACCTGCCTCCCAGAGCAGTTGGCAGGACGCCGGAGGCTCTGCACCCTTGAGGGGCAGTATAAATTCCACCTATTATTGTTATGATTATCCCTCTTATTGATCTGTAACTTTGCCGTCTCTCTTGGAGAACTGTCTGGGACAGGGAGGTAAAACAGCCTGGAATCACACGCCTATATGTCCCAGAAGAGGACTCGAACCCTCGGCTTCCTGATTTAAGTGAGGCCCTCTCTCTATTCATTGAACTGTGTCTATTGTTCACCTTGGGTCAGGCAGCAGAATGATGGGGTGTTGGGGCTGAAAGAGACCTGAGAAGTTTGCTCAGAGAAAGAGCCTGGGACCCAAAGACGGGAACAATTCGCCCAAGGTCACGTGCCCAGAAAGTGGCCTCCAAGCCTAGCACTGTCTCTACCTGGGAACACTGAAGGTTGGTGAGCAGCCTTTTTCCTGGAGTTGTTTTATAGGAATTCAGTCATCTGCTGATCTATCTGTTTTCAATGATGAACATCTGGGGTCAATCTGCGCTTTTTTTTTTAAACCGGAATTTGCTTTGAGGTTAGCATAACAGGCCCCAGTTACTCAAGAGGTCTTGGTGGATGAAAGCAAACAGAGCATGGAGCTCTGTCGTGAAAAGTCTTGGAGTCAAAGGACCCGGGTCCAAGTCCTGGCTCTGCCATTTACCCTGGGTGATGCTATGCAAGCCCCATTCCCTCACAAAGCCCAATTTTATTCCTCTGAAAAAATGTCAGATGACCCCTAGGAGACCCCCTTCCTGCTCTGAATCCTACAATCTAGGAATGGAGGGCTCTGAATTAGCCTCCCAGCACCCTCCTGAAGAGTGCCACCTGGGTATTGAAGAGAAGCATTGGGTTCAGGTGTAGGGATGGCCTGTGTAGTGGAGGTCCACCCAAGCTGCAGCCTGTGATCCTGAGATCCCCTCTCCAGATGGCAGCTATGGATCATACAGCCAAAGGCTGGAGTTAGCCCTTCTCCCAGGGGCTGGGCCGTGTCCACAGACTGGTGAAGCCCAGGGTCCTGAATCAGCACATAGGTATCAATCAAATGATATGATTACAAAGGAAACAGACTCTAGGAAAACATGATCATCTGGGTTCTTACAACATTATCAAGTGGGTTCTAAAGTTCACAGACTCCTGGTTAAGAACTTCAAATCCAACTTCATCCTTTCATTTCCAGATAAAGAAACTGAGGCCCAGGGAGGGAATGGCCCAATGTCACACAGGTAGTAAGTATCAGAGATGAGATCTGAACCCAGGTCTCCTGACTTGAGAACCAATGCTCTTCCCCTTTCTCCACACTGCCTCTGCCTGGAAGGCAGATTCAGAACCATCTGATTGGAATGATTCTATAAACCAAGGCGAGAATCTGTCTGTCTGTGGTCTGTCCATCCGTTCAATATATGTGTTTGAGAGACAGAGATGGAGAAAGGGGGAGAGAGACAGAGAAAGGGATGGAAGAAGTGGGAGAAGGAAGCATGAAGAAACAAAGAAAAAGAAATAGAGATAAAGAGAGAGGGAGGAAAAGAGAAGGGGGAGAAACAGATTTACAGAAATAAAAACAAAGAGAAAAAGCAGGAGATGGAGAAAGAAGGAGATGGAGAGAGAGAGGAGAGAGAAGAGAGGAGAGATAGAAAGGAGAGAGAGAAAGGAGGGAGACAGGGGGGAGGAAGAGAGGGGGGGGAGAGAGAGAGAGAGAGAGAGAGAGAGAGAGAG
>NW_027185850.1:11081766-11099237 GCF_028583685.1 Petaurus breviceps papuanus
AGATGGAGAAAGAAGGAGATGGAGAGAGAGAGGAGAGAGAAGAGAGGAGAGATAGAAAGGAGAGAGAGAAAGGAGGGAGACAGGGGGGAGGAAGAGAGGGGGGGGAGAGAGAGAGAGAGAGAGAGTGCATATTCATTGATAAGTGCATTCTTTTTTCCTGCATACAACCCAATGTAGAGAGACACTGCATAGGTCCCTGCTCTGGCCTGAACCCCCAGAAGTTGGTTGGGTTTGTCATCCAAGGACAAAGGCCCTACAGAGGAGCCTTTCCTCTCTGAGCACCAGCAGAGAATTCACCCAGGTCAGGCACTGAGAGGCCTCTTATCTGGGCATTTTCAAACATGTTGTCAAAATATGTCAGAACCAGTGCTTCAGCCTTCCACGTTTTGGGGTCTTTGTTTGCCAACATCAAAAACAGACCAACAAAAAGCCCACTTCTCTAGTGAAGTCGTATTCAGCTCATGCCCATTGCTTGGGGGTGGAGGGAGGGTTTGTGAGAAAGAGGTTTAATGAGTTTTCTATTCACAGTTTTAAAGCTGGAACAAATTAGAGGGATCTTGGGAAAGCAAACCGGGCTTAGGAGCACTCTCTCTTTTCTCCCCCGTGGATGCCCCCACCCCTAAATACCAGGCCTGACTTGGAGACGTGGCATGACTGCAGAGCTCAGTGTCCCTCCCTCATTTATGAACATGGATGAGAACTGGAAGACAGTGAGACCCCAAATCAGGGCTTGGCAAGATCAAGCCCACTTGTGCTTGAGCCAAAGGTCTTGCATTGGAACTGGCGAGCTGCCATCAGCCCCACTTAGCGACTGTGTGTGACATCGATGGGAGCCAGTGGGGAGTCAGGAGAAAGATGAGCCATCAGAGGTGGCAGCTCTGAAGGGCCAAATGGAGATGTCTCCCCTTCTTATGGGAATGGGAAAGCCAGGGGGAAGAGATTTTTCCAAACGAGGACTCTTGAGGCTTAACCTCTAATTAGGATTCCTAAGGTGATGAGAAGCCAGGAAGAGATTTTTAAAAAATTCCACCCAGAATCACAAACTTGGAGCTGGAAGAGAATTCCTGGGTCATTGAATCCAATTGCTTCATTTTACTAATGGGGAAACTGAGGTCCAGAGAAGTTAAGGGACTCCTTTACTAAACTGCCCCAAAATGGATCAGGTCTTGGGGGTTATTAGATAGAAAAAGGTAGTGAGGGCAGGGCCTTTTTAGAAAGAGGAACTGACTTGGAATTGGGAGACTTGGAATAAATCCTTTCTCTAAAGTTTACTGGCTGTGAGATCTTGGATGAGTCACTTAGATTCTTTGTACTTTAGTCCCCTCAACTGTAAAACTGGAGTGAGGGGAGTCAGTAACCTCTAAGGTCCCTTCCAGCTGCAACTCTACAGTCCTATAACCTTACTGGACTTCCACTTCCTCACGTAAAGTAGGACTCAAAATCTTCACAACTCACCTCCTGGGGCTGTTGTGAGGGCACCATTTTTAGGAGTGTGAGTTGTTAGAAACAGCTGAGCGTGACTCAGCCACATCGTGTTATTTTTCTTTCCATTGCAGTTGTGGGATGTACAAATGTGGCCTGAGAATCAAAACATTTGGGTTTCCTCCTAGATCTAGAATTGAAAGGGATCCCAGAGTCTAGACTCCTCATGGTGAAGATGGGGAAACAGACGTGGACACATTTGCACCCAAACCTTGGGATCTTCAGTTCAAACTCCATCATTTTATAGTTGAGAAAATCAAAGCTCAAGGAAATGACATGATTGGCTCAAGTCAGCCGGAAAGGACCTGAGGGGGGACCAGAGGCTGGGTCTTCTGGCTGCACAGCCAGGGCTCCTGGGGCTTCTCCTTTCCCAGCCCCACACCTAGACCTTTCAGGCCAATGACTCTGAGCCTCAGTTTCCACATCTGTAAAAGAGTAGGCTGAGTGATTTCTACAGCCCTCCTCAGTGCTATAAAAGATGCTTTGGGTTTCCTATAGAATCAGGGAGGTCACAGGCCGGGACCAGGATGCAGTCCCATTAAACCAGGGATGCTCGAACCCTGCCAGGAAGCTTGGCACTTTTTTCCAAGTTCAAAGGGGCCAAGAGAACTTGTACTGGGAGGTTTCAGAAGCAGATGATTAAAGGATTGGAAAATGCAGACCCAGGGGGGGGGGGGGGAGCCGGGAGGCGGGGTCATTTTGTGCCGGGAAAATGGAATGAATTATGGCCAGGGATCTCAAGGGTTAATAGCAAGAGGTCTGGTCTCAGATACAGGCTGGGAGGGGCTTCTAAGTGGTGCTTGGAGAGAATTGCTTTGGCTAATTCAACAAATGGCTCTGGTTTTCTTTCTGGTGTAAATGTATGAATTCTCTGAGATAGCTCTTATGGGTGGGCCTTTAAAAGAGGGGTCACCCACCAGTTCCATTCATCTTGATGGGTTCATCTAAGCCATGGCAGGCAAGAAGAGGTGACCTTGATCTTTCCTAGATCTTCTCTACCAATCACTCAGAGCAATATGGCCTAAGGGATAGGTGATGCAGTGGGAGTAGCAAAGTCCTGGGTTCGAATATGACCTCTGAAATTTACTAGCTATATGAAGCTGGAAATGCCACTAACTTAACCTTCCAAGGCTTGATTTTCCTCATGTGTAAAATGGGGAGGTTGAATTTGATGACTGCCAAGGTCCCTTCCAGCTCAAAACCCATGATTCTGTGATCAGAGTGGCCCTAGTATCAATGGCATTTGAGAAACACTTTTTCTACCCAGGCCATTTCCTATATGGTCTGCTTCTACTAGGAGCAGAATTAAAAAAAAAAAATTACTGGTATATGGGCTCTTGGTTTGGAATAAGAAAGCAGCACATGTAAACCATACTCCTAGAAGGCAGAAGCCATGTTGTTCAGTGTCTCTTGTATTCCTCAGGGTACTAGATACAGAGAGGTGTCCTCAAAAACCATTTGTTGAACAAATGAGGCTCTGGATGGCAGATGCTGTTAAGCTGGAGGCTGGGGGAGTTGACTTCTGAGGAGGGACAGGGACTCATGGGCTGTGCTTTCATGGGTTTAGGGAACTCCAGGTGAGTAAACTCCTTCTAACAAAGCAGATCAGAACTTCTAGCCTTGGAGGGTTGCTTAGAGCACTAGGTTTAATGACTCAGCCAGGGTCACACAGCCAGTATGTGTCTAAAGTAGGACTTGGTTGACTTGGCTTTGAGATCAGCTCTCTATCCACTACCCCACACTTCCTGACAAAGAATAAACCCTTCCTCCACACCTCCCAGCCCCCCAAATGGGAGAGGAGTAATCTATTTGGACTTAGTGGCCTAGAATAGTTTAAGTAAGGTGTTGTCCCAAAGAAAAACATATTCGATGATGAGCAGAGGACCTCTGGGCTCTGGGCCAATTCTGGCTCTTAACTGGACCTGTTCCATGGAACAAGTAACAGGAGGTGGTCTCCTTTATGCCTACAGCTGTAAAAGTGGAATCCAACTTTAAAGGGGTTTAGTGACAGCATTCCCAGAGGCCATAAAATGAACACATTAACCCCAAGAAAGTAAACTTTTTTTCCTATGAAATTTAGTCATCTATATACCCTGATTTCTGAAGTAGTAAGCAAGATTCATTTTTTCACCTTCGACAAAAATGAGAAAAAGGGGAAACGTGCTCACAATCATATATTTTGTACAGGAATTTGATCACTTTTCATAAAGATTTTTTTTTGCAATGCCTAATCATCTTGTGTTCAATTGATAGGGATATCTATTTATGTCTGTCACTGAGTCCCAGAGCTCCATATCCAGCCCCCTCTGAATGGGATACATGATGAGGGAGTGAGTGATCCAGTGGATGAATGAATGGGTGATTGGATGATGTGTGAATGAATGGGTGAGTGAGTGAATGAAGAACACAAAGTAAAAGAAAATTCTGTACCTGCTCCGATGCTCATAGCTGCCCTTGCACCGGAATTTGTGTGCTGGGAAGACTGTGAAGATGCCTTCTTCGGAGCTGAAATACTGCCACTTAATCCCAGGGTTGGACTTCAAATTGTCTGCAAGAACTAGAGGGAATGGGAAGATTAGACGTGGGTACCAAGCCCCCAGGTAAGAGTGACTTGAGCATCTGTTTGGGAAGATGGGCAGGATACCCCCCTCCCCCACAATCACAATACAAAGCTTTCTGGCTTACACATGAATTATTTGGCCACACTCTTACACAAATAACCCTGGAGTGAGAATCAATCCCTAAGCAAGTGTTTATGGAAGCCCAGGTGTCATGTAAGGTGCACTGTCCCTGTCCTCAAAGAGGGGACAGTCTGTCCCTTGAGAACAGTGAAATTCCCATACAATAAATGCTCAGGGTTTGCCAAGTGATGTATTACTTGCTTTTTCTTTAGGAGTATCCGTCTTGAAAATCCAGCTTCTCTCTTGTCTGATGCCCCTTGGACATGCACTTTGCATATCTTTCTCATCTGATTCTTCCAACAAGCCTATGCTGTTATGATGCCTGTTCTATAGGTGAGGAAGCTGAGACTGACAAAAGTTAAGTGACCTGTCCAGGGTCACACAGCTAGTAAGTCATCTGAAACCATATTTGAACTCGGGTCTTTCTGATTCCAGGCTCTGTTTGCCTCTCAGAGTCAAGTCTATGAAGTGGAATCTTGGATTTCAAACAATTGATGTGCAAGACCCTGTCCCCGGTCTCATCGGGTACAGCACCCAGCCTGGCAGCATGTGGATGTGGCATTCACAACAATGACCCCAGTGCAGACAGAGGCTCAAAGGTCACCCACACAGTCCCGTCTTGGCAGAAATGCAGAGTAGCACTGCTGGTATGTGCTTAATAATCTCAGCAAAGGTGACCCATTGCCTAAAGAGGTCCCATCTGAAGGGCTAACACGAAGCTTAAGGTCTAAGCAGGCACTTATGAGCTCAATACAGAAACAAAGGGCTGCTGGACCCTGTGAAAATGTCGGGAGAGCAGTTGTGTGACCCTAACTTAGACCACAGACCATTCACATCCCAGACCTGGCTGAATTGGAAATAACCCAGACAGAGCAGCCAGGCTAAGGAGGGTCCCAGTCAAGACAACAAACAAAAGCCCTGAGGCGTTGACACTGAAAATAAACACGCCCTTGGAGAGCTTAGTTCTGGCACCTCCAGAATACCCGAAAGCTCTGGCCTGAGGCCTCCCTCCTGCAGGTGGGTGGGACATGCAGCCCATTAGGTCAGGGGTGCCTGGACCCCTTGGGCGCCTCTGGTGAAGCTTAGGGACCCCTGCTCAGAATCCTGATTTTCAATGCATAAAATAAAACACATGGAATTAGGAAGGAAACCTATTCTACTGAAATAAACTTGTGAAAACATTTTTTGAAAAAGCAAGTGCATGGACTCCAGGTTAAGAATCCCTGAATCAGAGGGCGTTCTCTTTGGAAGGCAGTGTGGTATATAGGAGAGGGTCCTACATCTGGAATCAGAAGCCCAGAGTTCCAATCTTGGGACTGAAACCTCCTCCTTGTGTGACATTGGGTAACTCTGAGCCTCAGTTTCCTCCTCTGCAAAATGAGGGGGTTGGGCCTGATTGCCTTGGAGATGCCTTCAAGTTCTAAATCAATGCTCCCATTGGATCTCAAATAATGGGAGTTGTCCATGTCTGAGTAGAAAAAGCCTCCACGTTCCTGAGCGTGAGAGATGGACGATTCCATTCTCCAAAAAGGGGGACAATTGACAAAGGAAACACGAGAGGCTGAAATGAGCATTAACCACATAGGAGGAGTTGGATACTGAAGGAAGGGCAATGGGGTTCAGGAAGCACAAAGGCCTCACTTAAGATTCCACAATAAGGGAGAGGGAAGTCAGACACAGTAGTGATTACTGGGAATTTGGAGAGAGGGAACTGCAAAGCTTTTGGTGTGGAAGGTGAAAAGGGATAGTGCAGCTAGGATTTCACAGTCAGAGGAAACTCTGGGTTTGCACACTCCCAATGCAGACCCTGAGGGGTCTGAGAGACCTGGCCCAGGCTCAGCCAGCCAGGACTTAGCCCCAGGGAA
Source organism: Petaurus breviceps papuanus (assembly GCF_028583685.1). NCBI lineage: Eukaryota > Metazoa > Chordata > Mammalia > Diprotodontia > Petauridae > Petaurus > Petaurus breviceps. The sequence goes on from NW_027185850.1 coordinate 11,087,795, forward strand.
GCCCGAGTATCTCCACTCTGCCTTGGGCAAGGGGGAAGAGCAGTGTGTTAGGGAAGCAGAGGGGTTTCCAGAATATTCCGATCCAGGCATCCATCCATTCATTCTCAGCAGAGGGAGTGTTTCTCAGTAAGCACAGAAATGCTTTTCCATTCATTTATTCATTCGTTCGCTAGTTCTCTCAACAAATATTTTCTGAATGCCTTATTAGTGCGCTGCTGCTAAAGGGCAGCCCCATACATTCCTGCCACCATCTAAGATAGCCCATCCACAGATTAAGAGAAGGGATATGTAGAATCCCAAGGCCGAAATTCTGTGGAGGAAGCTGGCCCAAGAGGGATGGAATGCTTTTAAGAAAGGCATTCTGATGGCCAAGTGTGCCCCAGCTAAAGACCTAAATGCTAAGGTCACCTTAGGTTGCTGTGAGAGAACTATCCTTCTTAAATAGAACCAGGAGAACGACACACACAAAGTGACTACAGCTGTATAAATGGAAAGAACCACAATTACAACATGAGAAAAAACAAATGGGAAAATGTAATGACCGCGCTTGGTGAAGAAAAGAAGAGAGAGGAGAAGCCACGCCCCTTCCCAGCCCCTTCTCTGCAGAGGTGGAGGAGGGAGGCTGTGGAACATGGCACAGGGTCTTTAATTTCTTCCAGTGTGTGCTTAGTTTTGTGGAATTGGTTTTTCCTCTCTTTTACATTCTTTGTTATACAAGATGGCTCTATCAGAAGGGCAGGGACTGGGATATATTGGGAAATATATCGATAAATATGTGGGTTGATTTTTTTTTATTTTAAAGAGGGTCATACTTGCTGACATTTATTACTATTCAAAAGTTCATTGGACTGTCCATAGAGGTCAAAAGTTTCCTCTTCCTACAGGTCTTTCAAGCAAAACCTAGAACTCTGCTTTCTGGAAAATTGTAGAGGGGATTGCTTGATCAAGAATTCTGGAATTACTTGCTATGACTATGGCTTTCAATCACCTCGTCTCTTCCTTGAAGTCTGGAAGAATAGCATAGAGATAAACTGAGAAGGGCTTTAGAAGCCAAGATGAGAAGTTAATAGTTTCACTTTTTTTTCTTCTTGGAAGGCAATTGGGGTTAAGTGACTTATCCAAGGTCACTCGGCTAGTTTTTGTGTTAAGTGTCTGAGGCTGAATTTGAACTCAGGTCCTCCTGACTCCAGGACTTCACCACCTAGCTGCCCCTGGGAAGTTAATATTTTCTCCTGCCAGTCACAGGGAGTCCCTGAATCTTCTTCAGAGGCAGAGTTGTGCTGCAACTTTGCTTTAGGAATATCAACATGACAGTTTTGTGGATGGCAAAGAATGAATTGGAGAAGAGAGACTGGAAGCATGAAGGCCAATTGGAAGGCTATTGATTATATTAGTTCCTGTTAGAGATTGAAAGGACTTGAAGCAGGGCAGTGGGTGTGTCAGTCAATCAGTCCCTGCCCTCAAGGAGCTCCCAGTCTACTGGAGGAGACAGCAAGCAAGCAAATATGTGCATAGAAGAGACGTGCAGGATAAATAGGAAACAATGAACAGAAGGAGGTGCTAGGAGGAGGGGCTGGGCAGGGCTTCCTTAGAAGGTGGGGTCTTAGGGGGGAGGTCAGCCGGGGAGCAGAGGAGGAAAAGCATTTCAGGTGTGGGGCCCGCCAGAGAGAATGCCGGCAGTGGAGAGAGGCAGGGTCTTGTTCACAGAATGGCTGGAGACCAGCATCACTGCACTGAAGAATGTACAGTGAGGAGTAAAGTGAAAGGAGGTGGCAAAGGTGGGAGGAGGGGAGGTTATAAAGGACATTGATGCCAAGCGTGATTTTATATTGCATCCTGGAGGGGATAGGGAGTCACCAGAGTTTACTGTGCTTTGGGAAAATCACTTTGGTGGCAGAATGGAGGATGGACTGGAGTGGGGGGACAGTTGGGGCATTTACAGAAGGGGGTGAGAAATGCTGCAAAGATGAAATCAACAGGTCTTGGCAACCATGTGGATATGGGTGGGGGGTGTAGTGAGGAGCCCAGGGCGACTCCTAGGCTGAGAGCCAAGGGGACTGGGAGGATGGTGTTTCCCTTAACAGTAATAGTGAAAGCAGGAGGGCTGAAGGGTTTAGGGGGAAGAGAATACAGTGAGTCTGGACAGCCAATTCATGATGTTTAGAAGGCATTTGAGAATGCCACAGAGATGTTAGGGCAGGCTAGGCAGCATGGAGATACTAACTGAATCCAGGGGAGCTGATGACATCACCAAATACAATAGTGCAGGGGGGAAGAGGAAAGGGCCCATGACAGGACCCAGGGGGACACAACTACGTGTGGAGGTGTAATCTGGAAGAACATCCACCAAAGGAGATCAAGAAGGATGGGTCAGATAATAGGAGAAGAGCCAGGAGAGAGGAGCATCCAGAAAACCTTGAGAGATGAGGGGGATCGACAGTGTCTGTAATGTTAATGGAATCTGAAGATCTTCCCTGTCCATTAAAAGGCACATAGAGCCCTGGCCCAGAGCTCATCAATGTAGTGCTGAGGCAGGAGGATTTTCAAGCTTCTCAGCACTAAGCAATCAGATGTCGAATCTTCGCTATATATTCTGGGAGGTCAGCATTTTGCTTCAGGTGTGCGCAGGAGAAGGACCTTTAGATTCCCTGGATGAGTCTCTGAGTAGGTGCTTGTTAGGAGGCCCCCAACTACTCGGGTTTGTGCCCTCCCGAGTCAGTGGGGTCTGTAGGTGGTTGTATTATTTTGTTCAGACAATAGGAGCCTGGAATGTTGAATCTCTGTGTTAATTTCTCTGCTTGTATTTTCTACTTACTACAATTAAAGTAAGACTGTTGACCCCTTAGAGGTTGTTTTTTCTTTAGAAAAACAGATCAAAGAATGTGTGCTAGGAGGCCATCCTGGATGTCCTAGGGTGCTTGCTAATCCAGTGTCAAAACCTGCAGAGAAGTCATGGAAAAGAAGGATGGAGAAGTCACTCAATTTGGTGTTCAGAGGCAGGGGAGTACATATGGGTGACGAGGGGATGGCACTGGCGAGGTCTGCCATCTGACAAGATGTGGGGAATAGGGAGAGAAGTCAGTCCAGCCTGACACTGAGGCGGGGAAGCTGGATGAATTCAAAGATGGCAATCCCCTTCACAGAAAAGGGGAAGCTGGGAGGGCGAGGGATAGGTTTAGGAAGAAAAATAGTGAATTCTCTTTTGGACAGTAAGATGGCACTGGCTTTCTAACTCTTCTCCATCCTCACTCCATCTGGTTCCCGTAGTCCTCATAAGGGATGCCCACACAATCAGACTATGAATACTTTCCTCCTCAATTTGAGTATTATTACCTAAAGAGAGGGCAGTTAGGGGGCGCCATAGTGCACAGGTCACTGGGTCTGGAGTCAGGAAGACTCATCTAGAGTTCAAATCCAGCCTCAGACACTTACTAGCTGTGTGACCCTGAGCAAGTCACTTGATCCTGTCTGCCTCAGTTTCCTCATCTATAAAATGAGCTGGAGAAGGAAATGGCAAACCGTTCCAGTATCTCTGCCAAGAAAACCCCAAGTGGGGTCACCAGTCAGACAACTGAAATGACTGAACAAGACCCTAAACAAAACCTTCCTAGCTGGGGAGAAGGATCCTGACCTACCCTGTGAAGGAAGCTGGGAATTCACGAGGCAGAGACGAGCAGGGACATCCTTCAGAACGACCGACTCCTGTGCAAAGCTAGGAAGGTTTGTTTGAAATTGACTCATGATTGTTATTTCTCTCTAGTAGAATGCAAGCTCTCTGAGGTCAGGGCCTGCCTCCTTTTGGTCTTCTCATCCTCAGCCCCCAGAGTAGTGCCCAGCACACAAGGGCGCTGACAAATGTTTGTTGAATTGAATGGAGATGGAATGTTGAGTTTGAGATCTCTGGGGGATGCCAAGGGGCAGCGGGCAGCTGCTGCTGCTGCTGCTGATAACAGCACTTACTATATGCCACACACAGGGCCAAGCGTTTTACAAATAGGACCTTATTTTAGACTCAGAACAACCCTATGGGTTAGGTGCTATGAGGATCCCCATTTTACAGTTGAGGAAACTGAGGCAGAGTGATTGACCCAGGGTCACACAGCTAGTAAGTACAAATGTCCCATTATCTCTTCTCATCTGTAAACAACAGCTGAAAAATCCCTATGAGGGGCGGCTAGGTGGCACAGTGAATAGAGCACCAGCCCTGGAGTCAGGAGGACCTCAGTTCAAATCCAGCCTCAGACATTTAACACTCGCTAGCAGTGTGACCTTGGCCAAGTCACTTAACCCCAAATGCCCCTACAAAAAGCAAAAAAAAAAAAAAAGAAAGAAAAGAAAAATCCAGGGACAACGTCCCCCAGCAGATTTTTCTCCCTGAACTCCTATAAACCTCCAGGCCAGCCAGGAGAGGCTCCTTTGCAAACCTAATGGAACTGGGACTGTCGTGACAATGTTCATTTTCCTTGACCAAACTACCTGTTAGAGGTGTGCCTCCCCTATCAAAGACCCCATAATGGAAGCCCCGTTCCTTCCTCCTTCTTCAAGGTCAAGCCTTTCTGGTGTCAGGCCCACAGACACCAGCTTTTGACCTGCCAAAAATAACAGACCACAGTGCACAGAAAAGCAGAGGCGTGGAAACACGGCAGGCTGGAATGTGCAGAACCTTTCATGATGCTCGAATCACCTTGGGTAGCACTGGGGTCAGCTTAAATTCAGAGATCCATAAGCACAGCCCTCCCATGCTGGGGGCTCCCAAGAATCCCTGGGAGGTACTTTCTCCAGGGGAATGGAGCTCACAAGCTCCAACAGGGAGGGAGGGGCCTCAAAGGTCAGAGAAAGAACTGAATGTCACTAAAAGGAAATGACTTGACCAAGGCCCCCAGCAGAGCAAGGGGCAGAGGTAGAATTGAACCCAGGATCCCTGGGACAAAATTCTGTATTCTTTTCAATGTACCTGCCCCTTCCCCCCACAAGGGTTTCCCAGACTCCTCTGGCTGTTGGCATTCACTTTCTCTTAAAATCACTTTGTGGGTGTTTCAGGTTTGCTTCTTTGCATAAATTAATCAACACTCCACCAGAATTTATTACATGAAGATTATAGGATGTTTCAGTCACAGAACTGAGTATCAGGAAGCAAAATCAAAAGCAAATCCTGTCAGCCTCAAGGCATGGATAGTCTATCAGGAGATAAGTCTGGAGCTGGAGGTATCTGAGAGACCTCTTTACAGATGAGGAAACTGAGGCCCAGAAGATGAAGTGACATGTCTGAGGATGTACAGAGAACATCCAAAATAGATTCAAAACACAAGATTGGGGAAAGATGCAAAACAGGCAGAAACTGGGCAAAAACTTGATCCCATCTAATTTGTGTCCGACTGGTTCTGTAGGAGGGTTTGGGGCTAATTTAACACTTGGTTTACACCTCTGATTGATTTAATTGAAGTCTGGGCCATCTGTGTTTAATTGGGTGGGGAGAATTCCAACTCTCACACCAAAGTGTCCAGACACTCCAAGTAAGCTCCCTTGGTGCTGAGGCTACGCAATTCAATTCATTCTGTTAATATAAGTGGGGAAAGTCAGCTGGCTTGGGATGTGGGACCCTTCAAGCTGTAGGCACAGGATCCAAAGAATTCTATGGCTAAATATTAAGTGCTTATCATGTGTGAGACTGGGTGGTTCAGTGGGCAGAACCCAGCCTCAGCAGCCTGGAAGACACAGGGTAAAGTTCCACCCCTGTCACATACAAGCTACATGCCCAGGCCAAGTCACTTAACCAATCAGTGGTCTAGACAAGGCTCTAAGACTACTAATTGGAGACAAAGTGCAACCTGCATGCCTTCTGCTGGATAGTTTCCATTTTTGAAGGAAACACACCAATATTCCTTCCTCAACATTGGCGACCTACTAGCTTGCGGCTATTCATATTAGTTCACCAAGGTTACACTCCTTTTCATGAACTTCTCAAATATCTGAGGTGTGGTTTTGTTTGCTTGTACCAGTAAACTATACCAGTGAATCCCCCAACTTTGTTGTTTTCGACATCCTATCTTAGGTTTTTGGGGGGTTGTTATGAATAAAAGCAAGAATCTTGTGAAGAAGAGTCATGTGAAACAGGTGTCCAATCCAATCTGATTACAAGGCCTGAGAAGCTGTATGGTGCCCAACAGACACATATAATCCATTAATGACTAATTGTGATAATTTAAGAATGAAATAGGGGCGGCCAGGTAGCACAGCGAGTAAGAGCACCAGCCCCAGTGTCGGGATGACCTGGGGGATCGAATCCGGGCTCAGACACTTTGTACCCACCCAGAAACACCTGGCCATGTAACCTTGAGCAAGTTACTTAACCCCAATTGCTTTAAAAAAAAAAAAAGAATGAAATGTATTTTTTCTTTCCATTTCTGTGTTTTTTTTTCCCCCAACAATTACTAAGTTTTTAGGACATAAAGACTTATCAAGTTATTTGGACCTAATTACTTAATAAATGGAAGTATTACTATTAGGTATTTCTTTTGGCTCTGCGAAAAAGCACTGAGATTTGAAGGGTGCCATTAATCAAGAAGTCTGGGAACCTTGGGGTGAGGTCAGTCCCCAAAGACAGACTTAAACCCATATACATATCAACTATACTGGGACTAGCTTGAGGAAAGGGGCTCATGGTCTGCTCCAGGCACATCCTTAGATATAATAAGTCTTCAGATCTGTCTAGTTTCTTCTCAAAAGTTAGCAAGAAGCCGGACCCAGGTCTCTCTGATAGTCCACAGATAGAGTAAGTAAACTCTTCCTCTAGAAGTCTTGATTATTTGTCCAGATCAATTAGCTACATGAAAATCTCATTAGTGACACTTCAATGAGGTCACATTTTGCATAAGTCAGTCTGGGCTTAAATTGACCTTTAGACCAGTCATTCATTCATTCTCTCATTCATCCACTCATTTATTCACTCACTCATTCATTAATCCATTCATTCACTTTCTCATTCATTCAATCAACATTTATTAAGAATGCGCTATGCATGTTCAGTATATTAAGGTATTAACTAGATTATCAAGAATATAGTTAGCTACTTAATAGAAAATACACTCATCTAACACTCAGAAGTACCAATTTTCCTTTGCTTAGACATGCCTGATATGCCAATTACAAATCATTATTTACTCAAGGAAGCAGGGGACAGGAGTATTAGAAAGAAATGCTCTGAGTCTTTATTCCTTTGTGCTTGGGTTATGGAGTTGGAGCTGGCAGGGAATCTAGAGGTCAGTCATGTAGCCCAGTTCACATCTGAGGAGGCTGACCCCTCAGGGAGGTCATAGGATAAGGCTCAGAGATAGCAAAGGTGATTAGTGTCAAAGGCACAATGAGAACCCAGGTCCTGATTCTAGAGCCAATGTCCTCTCCACAAAGACACTGTCTTCCTTGGGGAGAAAGATGAACTGAAATAATTCTTCTATTAATAAGAAGACACACCAGCATGCAACCTTTTGTAAAAAGAAAATAAAATGAAGTTCTTAGCAGAGGGAGGCACAAGGTAAATGGGGATTCTTTACTTTCTACCTTTCTCCTCTGGATTCCTTTACTTTCTACCTTTCTCCTCTGGATTCCTTTACTTTCTACCTTTCTCCTCTCAAGGCCAGTGGGCAGTAATCCTTAGAAGTCTTGAGTCAGATGAAAGATGCTCCTGCCCACCACTGTGTAACATGGTTCATGGGCTCATTGATTTGGAGCCTGAAGGGGCTTCAGAAGCCATCAAGTCCAATCTCCTTATTTTACAGATGAGGAAACTGAGGCCCAGGGGACTTTGTGACCTGCCAGAGATACTGTCATAGCTCAGATTCAAACTCAATTATTCTGACTCCCAAACCAGTACTTGTTCTGTTTAGACACACTGCTGTCCAGATCTATGCCTCTGGTTGGTATCTCCCCAGCTCCTGGGTAATTGTGGGAAGGAAGCATGGCTTTAATCAGGTCAAGGAACTGACTCACCCTGGGAAATTTCTGCTGTTCCTGTCTCACCCTCCTCCTCCTTTTCCTCTTCAGATGCTACCACCAACAAAATAGGGAGCCTGGAATTTAACCCAACCTCTTTCATGTCTAGGCTGACCTCATAGAAGAAGTAGTTTGGTTCCTAGAACATTTATTTATAGAGGTTTCAATATCCTAGAAGGCAATAAAACTGAACTTGAAATAATCTGCAATTCCTTCTTAGAAGTCACTTCCAAACTGGCCCGAGTCACTGAGCTCTTACTGGATGGATGAGCAAAGACAGATTGAATTCTGGACATTTCTTGGCCAGTAAAATCCTGCCTCGATGCCTCACTGTGGTGTGGTAAGGCTCCATCAAAGCAGTGGCCACTCTGCCATGTCCCTAAACTAGGCTAAAAAGACTGCAAGTCTGGGCCCGGCAGTGACCTGGCCATCACTCCACAAGTCAGTCCCCAGATTAGTATGGCATCACAAAGAATAAGTGAAGACATGTCCTTTTATTCATTCCCTGATCCCCCAGATACAGATCTCAGCTCATCCTGGGTAACCCTCATTCACATCTTCCTACAAGTTCATCCCAGAGAGTCGGCCCAACATGCGGGAGGCCTGGCCTGCTTCCTCTACACTTTCCAAGGGAGCTCTGGCTGTCCACCTGGAGTTCCCCCCCCAACATCTGACCAGCTCACCTTCTCCTCCTGGCATTGAATTCACTCCTTGGTGCCTCCTTTGGCTCTGTTTCTTCTTCTAGGCTCCTCACTGATGATGGCTGGCAGCTCCCTCACACTCACCATGTACCTTGCCATTGCCCTCTCTGAGATTTCCTTTTTAATTCTTTTTTTGGGGGGGAGGGAGGAGAGGCAATTGGGGTTAAGTGATTTGTCCAGAGTCACACTACTAGTCTGAGGCAAGATTTGAGCTCAGATCCTCCTGAATCCATGGCCAGTTCTCTATTAGCTGAGCCACCTAGCTGCCCCTTTTTAAAATTCTTTAATTCCATATCTCACAATCATGCAAAACACAGGGGAAGCTTTGGATAGAGTTCACTTGGATGTTAGCAAAGTCTTTCGTGCCATTCTTATGGGAAAAAAAAAATAGAAAGAACTGGGCTAACTGAAAATACATTTAGATTGATTCCTAATTGTGTGATGGCTAGGTTCCATGGTTCAATCTCCATTTGGGAAGGGGTCTCCAGGGAATTGCCCCAGGGATCTGTGCTTGGCCCTGTGCTGATAACCTTTTCATCAGTGACTAGAATAAAGGTATAAATGCAACGTCTATCCAATTTGCCAATGGCATAAGCTTGGGAGAAAAAGTTCTCACACTGTATGACAAAGTCAGAATCTAAAATGATCTTGACCAGTTAGGGCAATGGATGAAATCTCGTTAGGGAAAATGTCAAGAATAAATGTAAAATTTTACACTTGAGTTTGAAAAGGTGCCAAGTTGGGGAAAGTAGGGCTAGGTAAGCCCTTGTTTTGAAAAAGAACTTGGAGTTTTAGTGGACTACAAGCTCCCTATGCCATAAGTGTGTACTATGGCAGTCAAGAAAGTAGATGCATGAAGATGGTCCCAGCATCTGGGAGTAAGAAAGTTCCCTTATATTCTCTCTCTATCAGACCACATCTGGAGGACTTGCTATGTGCCACAAGGATACAGATAATCTGGAGAAAATTAGAGATGGGCAATCAGAGTTGGCAAAGGGCCTTGAGATCCTGTCCTGTGAAGATCAGCTAAAGGAACTAGGCGAGCTTTGCCTGGATGAGAGAAAGCGCAGGAGAAACATTGCCTTGTAAGTATCTGAAGGGCTATCTCCTGGAAGGGGGCCTAGGGTTACAAAGTGACAAAGCGGCAGATTTAGGCTTCATGTCAGAAAGGTTCTGGGACAAAGGCCTTGGTGAAGGCAGGCCTGGGCTGGAGCCAGCTCAAACCAGCTCTGGCTCTTCAATGTTCAGTGTGAGCTTTACACCTGGGGAAGGGGCAGACACTACAAATCAGAGCTCGCCACTGTTCTGCTCCTTGTCCAGACTGAAGAAAGTGATGGGGAAAATGTAACCATGTAGATTGAAATGGAAAGTGTTCCACAAGTATCTTTTGTTCCTCCAAAGATCTGGTTGCCAAACAGTTACTAGTAGCACACCAGTGAGAAGGGGAAAGTCTCCACCGATGCAGGTCGGAATGTTCTCTATAACAGTCTTAGAGAGCTGCCCAGAGCATTGAAGGCCCAGGGCCGCTATAGGCAAGACTGGAACCAGGATCTTCTGACTCCAGGGCCAGTTCTTTGTCTACTATGCTACATTGCCTCTCTTAGGCAATTATTTCCAGAGTAACATGGGCTGCCTTGAGAGGCAGGAAGTTCCCCTCAAGTTCTTTTAGAAGAACAAAGACCCGTCATACATGTTGTAACAGGGATTTTTTTTATTTTTTTACTGGATGGCCTCTGAGGTTCCTTCTAACTCAGATTCTAGGGTTTTTTGTGAGCCTGAACTCTGAAAGCTAGACCAGTTAAGGGCACCAAGATGGAAGCAGGGAGATGAGCTTTTGGCCACTGTGGGTCTCAAGAATCATCTAACTCCTCTAGGGTCACAATCTGCATTAGCGGAGGGGACAAAATCCTAAATCCTTGACCTACTGAAGTTAGATATTTCTCTGCTAAAGAAATCCTGTAGCATAGGGCTGCATTTTTGCTTCCCTACACTATTTCTGCTTTTCTACACTTAACAAAAGTCCAACCCTTGGTTTCATGTCTTCAAATTCAACAGGGAAGAAGTGACACTGGGATCTCCTAAGGAAAAGCACCACTCGCATGCGGTGTATCTGTTTTTTAAAAAAATAACATATGTCCCATTACTAACTTTAAGCACATATTAAAGGCAAAAGGGTCAACGAAAGAGCCCAAATGAAAAACTTCAGGGCAAGAAGGGAAAGATGTAAGAGCACTTTGAAGCTACATCAGTGTGTAGCTCAGATGGTTAACATAAGGTTACTTATGCTTGTACCAGGTAGGAAAGTCCCTTCCAGCTATAAATATATGATCTTATGAATTATAGACCCAACATATAAAAAAGAAGAGAAAATGAGGATCACCCAGAGGACAAGGGAAAGATGAATGGTGGGCATGAGCAGGCTGCAATGAATCAAAAACAGGAAATTGTGATCGAGAATCAGAGGAAGGACGTCATTAAAAAAAGACGTGCATGAAAAAGACAGGCCGGTCTTATTTTGAGAGGGAAGGATAACTGATGGACAGTCTCTGTGCTTCTAAGGATGTATCCTGCATGTACTCGGTTATTAAATGTAGGCTTTCCCATTAGGCTGTAAACACCTTGAGGGCAGAGTTAACTTATTCATTCATTCATTCATGTATTCACCTATTTATCTATCCATCATCCATCTGTCTGTCTATCTATCTATCTATCTATCTATCTATCTATCTATCTATCTATCTATCTATCTATCT
>NW_027185850.1:11099247-11150667 GCF_028583685.1 Petaurus breviceps papuanus
TCTATCTATCTATCTATCTATCTATCTATCTATCTATCTATCTATCTGTCTGTCTGTCTGTCTGTCTGTCTGTCTGTCTGTCTGTCTGTCTGTCTGTCTGTCTGTCTATCCAGCCAGACAGCCATCTATCTATCTCCTTACTTATTTTGTCTTTCTTTGTAGTCTCAGATCTCAGCCCAGGGAGGGCTCCATGTGTGGAGCCAATAGAAAGATGGCCCCAGTGGCCCAGTGACCTGGTCTCCTTGCTGTCCCTTCATCTCTCCACTGCAGCTGTGCTCCCTGGCTTTCCTTATGTCCGGAGCTGTCTCCTTTCTCATCTCCATGTTCCTGCTTCCCAGCCTCCTCCAAGTCTCATTTCCAATTCCACCTTCTTCAGGAAGCCTTTCCCGATCCGCCTTCATGCCAGTTCCTCCCCTCTGAAGATTATCCCAAAGACAGCCTGTATGTGGCTTGACTGCACAGTTATTTGCATGCCATCCGTCCCTATTAGAGCATAAGCTCTGTGAGGGTAGGGCCTGTTTTTTGTCTTTCTTTGCATTCCCAGTACTTAGCACAGCCACACATGGATGTAGCCTACCACATAGGAGGAACTTAATAGATGCTTGCTGATTTGACTTGACTTGGAGTCAGGAAGACTCGAGCTCATATGACATTTAATGGCTGTGTGACCCTTGACAAGTCACTTAATTTTTCCAAACCTCTGTTTTTCAAATGTAAAATGGGGATAATAAGAGTAGTTACCTTATAGTGTTGTTGTGAGGACCAAATGAGCAACCACTTTGTAAACTTTAAATCACTATATATATATATATATAATGTTGTCCAGTCATTTCTCAGTCATATCCAACTCTCTGTGACCCCATTTGGGGTTTTCTTGTCAAAGATCCTGCAGTGGTTCACCATTTCCTTCTCCAACTTATTTTACAGATGAGCAAACTGAGGCAAACAGGGTTCAGTGACTTGCCCAGGGTCACACAGCTAGTAAGAGCCTCAAGCCAGATATGAACTCAGGAAGATGAGTCCTTCTGACTCCAGGCACTGTGCCACCTAGCTGCTACATAGAAATGTTAGCCATTATCATAGTAAGCAAGCGATCAATGCTTGTTGACACAACTTGCTGACGTAACTTATTGCCATCAATAAAACCCAACAGAAGGAAAAATGCAGATAAAATCATAACACCTTTCACTCTGTGCATAAGATAAATGGGAGCCTGGCAAGGAAACCAACATCAGACATAAAAAATGGCAAGTCAAGGACCTTGGTTGTGACGTTGGCTGCCAAGTGTCCAATCAGAGATGGCCAGTTACAGAGCATGTGGCCCCACACGGCCCCATGCAAGAGCAAGAGCAAGGCTTGCTGCTGTGACATTCAGGTCAGTCCCCTAAGCCAGAGATCAAGGGGGAAAACCCATGACACGCCCCGGGATGAGTCCAAAGAAACTGAAGGCATCACTGACCAGAATTTAAGTCCCGGCCTGGGTTGAAGGCCCGGCTATTCACAGTGGTCGACAGCCGGTCACAGCTGATGGTCCTGGACACGTTGGTATTGAAGTTCCCATCAAACCTGGCAGAAGAGAAAGAGAATCATCAACACCTATTCGTGGCCGGTCCAGCCTACTCCTCGGAGTGCATGAGGGGGACTGGACGACGGGCAATGGACTTGAGGTTCACGATTTGGAACATTCACTGCACGTTGATGCTGAGACTTGAGCCTTTCCAGTGACAGGGAACTCACTACCCTACAATGTCACCCCTTCTGTTTTAGGGGTTGGAAAGTGAGTGTTTTTGTTAAGAAGAGATTTGACTCCAAAACCTCTACTCGCTGGTTTAATTTCTACACAAACAATTCTACCCTCCCATGAGGCAGCAGCTCTCAAACACTCCTTGTGTTTTCCATTTCCATGCCGAATATGGCCAACTTTCCACTGCTGAGCCTCCAGTTCTCTTTCAGGCAAAAGCAGCTGAGTAGTTCAGCGGACAGAGGGATGGCCCTGCCGTCAGAAAGGCCTGAGTTCAAATCCAGCTTCAGATGCTTATTGCATATTTGATTCTGGGCAAGTCACTTAACCCTTGTCTACCTCAGTGTCCTCACCTGTAAAATGGGGATAAAGAACAGCACCTGCTCCCAGGGTTGTCTGAGAATCATCATTAGTTATGAGTATCATTACTTCAAATGTTCAGTAAACGCCTTCCATTCTTGTCCACCAAGAGAATCACTGATTCTAAGACAGAAAGGTCCCCAGAGACTGTCCCATTTAATCCCTTCATTTTGCAGGTGAGGAAACTGAGGCAGAGAAAGTGGTAGGGGGGCAGACTCAGGGTTTGAATCAAGATGTCTGACTCCGAATCCAGCAGCCCCTATATGATGTAGGCTTAGACGGCAGCGGGGGTCTGGAAATCATCTGCTCCAGGCTGAGCTCTCGGGCTTCTCGTGTTTTAATAATTCAGAAATGACAACCCCTTCCCCCCCGCCCCCACCTCGTACTCCGAGTCTCCCTCGGATTCTTTTTAATGACATTCTCATCTTACAAGATTTTTAATGATCTGCAATTGCTCCACACGGGCTGGACCACTGGAAAGGGCCAAGCCTACCCAGGAGAGAGAGCTACTCTGGCGTAAGGACGTGCAATGGTGTCTGTGCTGATTAAGCTGGAGACTGAGGCCCAGGAACTGCCCACGGGGAGAAGAAGGGATGTCAACTAGAGACTGAAGGAAGGAGGTACGAGGGTGTGTCTGACTTTGACAAGTCCTCTGGAAAGGCCATGGGAAGTCACACTCACTTGTACCCTCCAAGGTACAGTGAGAAGAACCCCAGGTTTGCAGGCTGTGACCTGAGTATGAATTCTGGCTCCCCTAAGTTGTGATTTGGGGCACATCATGTCTTCCAGCCCTAGGCTTAGGCCCCTCCCTGGAATTCAGTTTCCTCACCCTCCAAATGAGAGGGGTTCAATCAGACAATCTGGAAGGGTCTCTACAGCTCAAAGCCCTAGAGTTATCTGCATTTCTCATCCAAGGCCTCATCTACAATGCCTCTATTTGCTGACATGTTTCTTTCTTCTGGGCTCAGGGCTCACAAAAATTTGGAAGCCTGTAGCAGGTTCTGGTAAAAGGCAGATGGGTACAGTTGGGGAAAAGTGTTGGTGTGGAGTCCAAGGACTTCGGCAGACACTGACCCTGCCTGGGCCTCAGTCTACCCATCTGTAAAACAAGGTATTTGGTCTGGATGCCAGCTCTGGCTCCATGATCCTGGGAAGATCACCTGCCATGGGCTTTGGGTACAGGCCTTGAACCTGGATTCACAGGACCTGGGTTGGAATTCCATCTCTGCTCTTAGAATCTGTATGACCCTAAGAAAGTCATTTCTCTTCCCTAGGCCCCAGTTTCTGGTTCTCAGCCCCTCTCATCTCTAGATCTGTGATCCTGTAAGGGACTAAGGCATTTTGGATTTGTCCCAAATATGACAGCTCCAAAAAAGCCCCTCAGGATTCCCCACTAACCTCAGAAAAATATCCTTCCAGCTTAAAATACTTTATTAGACATGAGTTACTCTAATGGATTTCTCAAGAGAATTCTAGGTGGGCCAGAATTTTAGGAGGACTAATTTTACATGGGTATTTTGATATAATTTACCAAAAGAAAAGTTATTTATACCCCAAGCTCATTTGAAAATTTACAAAGCACCGTCTTCCTAGAGGCAGCTGGGTGGTGCAGTGTATACAGTGCTGGGCCTGGAGGCAGGAAGACCTGTGTTCAAATCCAGCCTCAGACACTTGCTAGCTGTGTGACCCTGGGCAAGTCACTTCACTGTTGGTCTCAGTTTCCTCATCTGTAAAATGAGCTGGAGAAAGAAAGGGAGAGTCACTCCAGTCTCTTTGCCAAGAAAACCCCAAATGGGGTCCCAGAGAGTCAGACGTGACTTAACAACAGCCAGCTTCAGGATAACTTGCTCTTTCTACACCTAACAATGGGCTCATAATTGTAGATAGGGCAGGAAGAGACCCCAGAGTTCTAGTTCAAACCCGTCAAGGTCAGAGGCTAGAACCTGACCCACCCATGTCGTCTACCTCCAGGCTCTGTGATCTTTCCGCTGCACTGTGTTTCTGTCCTCATTGTTGATCCCCATTTTACAGGTAAGAAAATTGAGGCACTAAGAAATTAAGTGGAACCCCAGGGCACACAACTAAAGGGCTGGAGCTGGGACTTAAGTGACCTTCTCTGGACTCTGTGTGTATACAGCACAGTTGCCGTCTGCACTTGCCCAGAGAAGGTCAGAAGCAGCTCAAAGTTCAAATTTTCACCTCAAAGGAAATTCTTCTGGCTTTTTTGTCTTTAAAGTGAGCTGGGGATGACCACAGGCATAAAGCCATCCCAAGTCTCTCCAAATCTTCCCCTCACTGAAACCACACATTTGGTGACCATGGCTTTTGGTACCTACTTCCCCAAGATCAAAACCTTGGCTGAAATTCAATTTCAAGACACACAATTCCCTCTTCCCCCCTTCCCCTTTAAGAAAAAAAAATCAGCTTCCTTCTGGATTTACTTTCATGAACAACTGATCGAAAGCGCATCCCGAGGGAGCAAACAGACCCACTTTGATCTCTTCCCCGTGGAGAAATTCACTCCCTGCCTCGCTTGCAAGATGCACATTTGATTGACGCTTGCTCTGATGTATGGCCAGCTTTGAACTTCAGACATTTAATTCCCATCAGGCCTCAGTCATTTCTATTCTCCTTCAACAGGAATTACAAGCAGGAGATCAGCAAATGTAGGAGATAAAATACATTTGTAGGAGCTTTGAATCTTACATCAAAACCGTGTTCAAGTGAGCTCCAAATGGTTTTTACTTGGGCCGTTCACTGTGTAAATCAACTTTTCTGTGGAGTTCTCAGTTTAGAAAGGAAATAATAAAAAAAAATGCATATATGAAGGATGGCCACATGCACCTTGGAGGGATGGACGGCCCGAGACTCTGTCTTCCCTTTTGTCTGAATCTCCCATGCCTGGAGACTTGCTGGACAAAGTTCTGAAACCTGGAGCATTTCTCCAGACTTCAGGGGTCATGGCCTTATAGACAGAAGGGCCTTTGGATGCCATGGAGACCAAGCGCCTCAGTTTACATAGGAGGAAACTGAGGCTAAGAGAGATTAACATGGCTTCCCCCATTTACAGAGCTAGTAAGTGCCCGAGACAGGATTTGAACCCAGGTCCCCCTGCCTTCTCTCTCTGCTATGCCAATAGAGCTGCGCAGATTATTGCAAGGCCTCCCCCCACTCCCCAGATTCATGTATTGGCTTGCCCCCTGTAGGAAGATTCTGTTACTGCTCTGAATTGCTATTTGGGGAGTTCGCTGAAAAAACAGAATCGCAATAAATCACTCAGAAAAATCAGGCTTCCTGTGGCTGGGAGCCTTTTAGTCTGTGCTCAGCACAGGGCCCCCCATGCGGGGACAACTTAATAAATGTGTAGTGATCGATGGACGGTCTTCTGGAGAGTGAGCCGAGTAAGAGGAAAGAGGCAGTTACAGTGACCTGTCGGGTTCATGTGAGCACAGCTGCATGGGGCAGCGGTCAGCGCTGTGGCCTGGGAGCTCAGAAGACCCACCAGGTGTATGACCCCGGGAAAAGCATTTCACCTTCGTCTCAGTCTCCTCTTCTGTAAAATGGGGATAAAGCAGCACCGGCCTCCCAGGATTGTTGTGAGGATCAAATGAGATAATGATTGTAAAGTGGTTGGCACAGGGCCTGGCCCGTCTATATAAACGTACGCTATTATTTTTATTATTACTGGCCTGTCCGGGAGAAATCAGGGAGGCTTTCTGGAGGAGGTGTCAGTAGGCTTGGCTTTGAATGCTGGACAGGATTTCCAGGAGGTGGAAATGAGAGAAGGGAGCATACCAGAAACAGAGAGTGGGGCGAAGGAAGGGCACGATCTGTGATTTCATGGCTGTCAGGACTCTCAGATGAGGACTGGCCCTTCCTCATATCTGCCACGTACATTCTCAGAGTGTTTCCTGGGGCCCTGAGAGGCTGAATGGCATGCCCAGGGTCAGACAGCCTGGAGGTGTCAGAAACAGGCGTTTAACCTGAGTCTTTGGGCTTGGAGGCCAGCCCTCTAACCACTGGACAACACTGCCTTCCAGAATGGAACAAGCAAAGCGCCTTGCTCAGGGAGGCTTCTGAAGGTTGTTGGAGGATGGTCTGGAGGGGAGGTGGGGCTCAGCCTCCAGGCTGCTGAAGAACCTTCATTTGGCAAAGCCTCCTGCAGCCTCACACTGAGCTCGGGGCTTTGGGCTTCATCTCCTCCAAGCCAGCCCTTACCTGGACATTCATCCCATCTATAATGGCCGGTGGGCATTGAGGCAGCTCTCTGTGAGGGTGATCCAGTGCCTCCTTCTCTGGCCCGGCCTCAGGGCAGCTCTAATTATCTGGAATTGTTTGGTACTTACTTTTCAATCTCCACCCCCTCACAGAATGCAAGCTTGGGGTGGGGGGGCAGAAGTTTGCTTTTTTCTTTGTGTGTTTGGTGCCTGGCATAGAGTAGGCATGGGAAAAAGGATGGGCGAAGTAAGCTGAACTGAAGGGACAAGGGAGGGGGCAGTCTTTACCCCCCCCCCAGGGCTTCCAGGCTAGCTGGGAGACACAGCAGAGCCTGCCTCCCTGCTCCTTACTCTGTTGTCCCCAGGGCGAGGGGTTGGGGAAGTCACCTAACATCCCAGGCCTCAGTTTCCTCATTTGTAAAAAAAAGAGGGTGGCTCTAAAAGGTGTTGGAGGTCCCTTTGAGATCTACGAACCTATGGTCCAGCACTTACCACAGTGCCTGGCACACAGTAGGCAGTTAATAAATGCTTGTTAACTTGACTATGACCTATGAGTCAGAAGGGTAGATAGATAGATATGGAGATAGACAGACAGACAGAAAGATGAATGGATGAAAAGGTACAGATAGGGATAGATCAATGGACAGATGGAAAATGATAGCTAGTTGGATAGTGATGGATGAGTGGAGAGAGAAAAGATGGATAGGGATGGATGGATGGGTGGATAGAAAGCTAGAAAGGAAGAAAGAAAGATGGATAGAAAGGAAAAAAGATAGTAAGATAGACATAGATAGACAGATACAAACAGATGCATAGATCCATACATAGGTATATAGATAGATGATAGACAAATCGATGCAGATACATACATAGATAAGACAGCTGATGGATAGACACATAAATTGATGGATGGATGGACAGACAGATAGATGACAGATGCATAGTGATGAACGGACAGATAACTAGACAGTAAGGGATGGATAGATGGATGGATGATGAATGCTGGGCACACGGGGAGTGACAGACAGACAGAAAGGCAGACAGACAATCCAGAGGGAAAGAACTTGTCTTCTGGCCCAAAGTGATTTTAATGAAAGAATCAGAATTAGCCTCTAGGTCTAATTAAACCCAGCTCCCCAGGGACCTTCAGGAAATGTTTAGCTTCAGTTCAAAACGCTGTCACTTCAACACTGAGTGATAAGCACTTGTGTGGGACATGCAGAGTCAAGCATTGTTGTGACACTTGTTTCAGTGCTTGTGATGTGTGTGGGTGGCAGAGATTCAGGGCTTATCAAATGATATGAATCAAATGATCAGAAGTGTCCAGAGAGAGCTTCCTTGTGGGGTGGGGTAGTGAGTTCCCTGTATTTGGTAGTATTCAAACAGAAACCAGCTGACTAGTGATAGAGCTGGATGTTGGAGTGCACATTTATGCTGAGGAATTGACAGGCCCAGACTGATTAATAATCCACCCAGATTCATTTATTAAGCCTTTACCATGTGCCCGGCACCGTGTTGGCCGCTGGGGATGCCTTGACGAGAGTGAAGCCTGACATCCCTTTGGCTCTAAGATCCTGGGGTGCTGCCGTCTGTGGCTGGCTGGGGGTTCTGGCCCCCTGGCCACGCCACAGAGCTTGAGCTCCCTTTGCCCGGGCCCAGGATCCTTTGGGAGAAGTGACTATACTCCAAATATTTGAGCAACACCAGCCCGAAAAGAATCAAGCAGGATTCCTCTTATCTCCCCTTTAATTGCCCCCTGAGAATGAAGGTAAACAGAGGAAGAGATGAGATAAACCCTGAACATCTGAGCTGGCAAATATTTAAACCTGGGCTTCAGAGGGAGGGGAGGGCCACTTCACAAAAGAAATAACATCACACTGAAAGAAGCAGAGCCAGGAACCAGGCTGGGTCAGCCAAACAGGCCAATAAACGGCAAACCCTAGACCTGTCACCACATACCCAGAGGTCATTCTTCATTCTCTCTTTTCACAAATTGGAGCAAATAAACAGGATTCCTTGGGCTCTTCTAAAGCCTGCAAGGGCTACAGGGTCCAGTGACATGGACACCACAGGATGGAGAGCTCTGACCTCTGACCACTGGCCAGGCCAGTCTGCAGCTATTCTCTGCCCCTCCAGAATTGTGCCAGCACCTTGGGCAGACCCTGAGCAGGGGCTGTGGTCTCTCTGTGCTGCCAGTTCAAACTGCAGAGTGAGAAATGAAGGGCCAACATGGCAGATAAAATGCCATAGGTTTGGGTGTTTAAACACCTTTCTCCTGGGCTACAACAAACTTCCAATTTCACTCTCCTAGGAAATTTTTCACCTCGCCGTCTAAGACAACAGTCTTCAAACTTTGTTGATCACAAACTCCTATCAGCAAAATAAATGAATGAATGAATGAATACAATAAAAATTTTAAAATCAGCACATCCCTCTCTCTCTCTATATATATATTATATATATTTATACTTATTTAGAAATCATATACATGTACAACTGAAGTGATCTATAATTACATGCATTATAAATTGGCACAAATATTGATATGTTAACAGAATGAAATAAAAGGTAAAATCATATTTATTTCCTCAGTCAATAGGGAGCCATGGGAGTTTATTGAGTTAGGGAGTGACATCAGTTAGAACCGCACTTTGTGAAAATCAGACAACAAGCATTTATTAAGAACCTTCTGTATGCCAGGTAATGTGCTAGGTGCTGGAGATTCAGCTGAGTGAAGGGTGGATTGGAGTGGGGGGTGGTTGAGGCCAGGAGACAAACTGGAGGGTATTGGAGTAGCCTAAGAGGAAAGGAGCTATGAATGGAGAGAAGGGGGAATTTAGGAGATGTGTGGGGGTAGAAGTGGTAGCTGATGGTAGAAATGATTGGCTCTGGGGGGTGGGAGAGAAGGAGGAGTCAAGAATGATGCCACAATTAGAAGAGCCTGGGAGGGGGGTGTTGGCAGGATGGCAGTGACCTCAACAGTCACAGGACAGACTGGAAGATGGCTGGGTTTGGGAGCAAAGATTATATCAGATCTGGGACATAGACTGCAGTTTATCTCATGCCCCACCCACAAAATGAAAAGTGGAGGGGGTGGGAATCTTATTTACCCATCACCCCCCCCCAATTGTTGCTACTATTATGTGGCATGGGAGAAGTATTTTCCCGAGGGCACCTGTACACCTGCTGTGGGTCGCAACTAGTTTAGGTTATAACTTCATTTGGGGCTGATCCAGAAGGCGGAATGAGAGGGATTGGATAGGTGAGGGGGATAAGGAATGGGGTGCATCAGCTATCATAGTAAAGGTCCTCATTCTGGAGGGGAAGGAGTTATTGGAAAAGGAAACTGACAGAAAAGTAAAAATAACAAACTATTTGTAAAGAAAAAGGATTATTCAGTAGCAGTGAGTGTACACATAGGGTTATATATGCACAGGTTTTTAGGGGGTGAAATTGGCTCAATTTCTGACTGTCCCCAGCAATGCTGAGTAGCCAGAGAGCTGAGAGGGGATATGTCATATGGGAGGGGATTAGTCAAGAATGAGGATTGCCACTAAAGCAGGGCAGAAGGATGGGGGGCATGCAGGAAGAAAGCAGCTGACCACAGGGTCAAGGCTAGGTCCGGAGGTAAGTCAAACTGGAGGGAGAATGAGAAATGTGCTTTGGAGACTGGGGAGGGATCAAAGGCTCCCAGATCATGATAAGGATAAACTTTTAAGTGAGGGAGATAAAGGGAGTGCTGGAAGGCTAGAAGGCCACAGTCAGATGAGGTTTTTTCCCCATGTTGGAGGAGTGCTGGAATTCTAAGTTCCACTCCTTAAGCATCTGCTATATGACAGGCTCTAGGCTAAGTGCCAAGGGTCCAGAAGACAAAAAGGCTCCCTCTGCCTTTGAGGAAGAAGCTGTGATGCAGGTCCCATTCTCCCGACTCCAGGACAGCACTAACTGTCCGCCATGTTGGAAGGCTGTCCCTCCTGACCTCTAACTCCCAAGTTGCCTTCTAGACTCAGCTGGAATCTCACTTCCTGCTTTAGGATTGGGGAGATCAAGAAAAGCTTTTAGAAGAAGATGCCTCTTGAGTGAAAGCACGTATTCCAAGGCAGAGGGAAAGAGGAGGGACCTTCTGGGTATGGGGAACATCTGGTGTGAGAGGCCAGAGGTGGGAGAGGGAGGGTCCAGTGCCCTGGAGAGCAGATAGGCCAGTAGGGGTGGATATCAGAGTGTGAGGGGAGAAGGATGTGTAAGAAGACTGTAAAAGGAGGAAGGGGGAAGGTTCTGAAGGGCTTTAAATGTCAAATAGAGGAGGGTAAATAGGGAGCACTTACCAAGCTGGGGAGGAAAGGGAAGGAATGATTGGGTGATTGACAGTGGCTGTGTGGATGCATTGGAAGTGGCTGGGAGGGGAAGATCTGGGGCAGCCACGCCAAACAGGAGGCTTAGAATTGTTGGGGGAAATGGACTTGTTTAGACCAGGGAAGACCTAAGGTTAATGAAAGAACGAGGGAGAGGGTGGGGGGAGGGGCAGACACAAGGTGTTTTCAAACCTAGAAGAGGGTATCACATGGAATGGGGATGGGACTTGTTCTTTCTACCACTACTACCACTACTACCACCACTACCACCACTACCACTACTACTGCTATTACCACCACTACCACCACTACCACTACTACTGCCACTACTACTGCTACTACTACTACTACTACTACTATCACCACCACCACCACTACTACTACTACTACAACTACTACTACCACTAGTATTACCACCACTGCCATTTACATTGCAGGCTTTAGGGTCTGACAGAGTGCTTCACAAATACTCTCTCCTTTGATCCTCACAACAACTCTGTGGGTGGTGGTTGTTATGACCCCATTTTAGAGGGGAGGAAGCTGAAGTGGAGAGTAGTTAAGTGATCAGCCAGTCCCATGGCTAATGTCTGCAGCCAGATTAGGACCTCTGCTCATCCTAACACCATAGCCTGCTTTCTACTTTTTACACCAGCTCTAGCCCAGGACAGTCTGCACACTTATTATGTTCCTTCTTCTAAGATATAATGAACAAAGTGGATTCAGGTGATTCCCAGCTGCCCCCTCCCCCTGCCTCCAGCCCTCATTCTCGGCTGCCCTCCAGCCCAGCCTTACCAAGCCACTGCCCTGTATCCCACCTGGTGCATACCCACTCCATATGTCTAAAGCAGATTTCATTCTTTCCTCCCAGATCCTTCCCTCATCTTCCTGGCTTCTGTTTCCGTTGCAGGCACCTCCCTCCCACTCCAGTTTATAGCCTCCAAATCTTCCCCAGTTCCTCACTTTCTCTCATATCCCAGCCCCAATCAGACGCCCAGTGCTGCCCATTGTACCCGCAGCATCTCTGGTGGCCTTTCCCTTCTGGACCCACATGCAGCTGCTGCCCAGTCAGATCCCTCGTCAGCTCTTGGCTGGACTGTGGACATGTTCCCAACTGGTTTCTGGGTTTGAAGTATCTCGGATCTGTCCTCTAGTCTTAAAAGATCTCATCTCATCATTCCTGCGCTTACAAAGCTCCCACCTGCCTTGAGACGAAAATACAAATGGCTGTTTGATATTTGAGGCTCTTCAGAATCGGGCTCCACCCTCCTGCTTTTTTTCCTCCTGATTGCATGTACTTGTCACGGACTCACCAGTCGAGTCACACTGGCCCCCTGCTCCCCAGACACACTGTGGCCCTTTACCCAGGATGCCTCGGAGGCCTGGGCTGCTCTCTTCTCACCTCCGCATCTCTGACTGCCCCCCTCCTACAAGATGACTGCCAGCCGCCAGTCTCTCATACACCCCAAGCTGCTTGTTCATACTTTAAGCAATAGGAGGGCTGGCCAGTGATAAGGGAGGGTCCTGATCTCCCCCTGAGAGCGTGCCTGGCAGTGGTTCATCCAGCAGAGCTCCCAGGCTCTCCTTGGCCAGTCCCATCCCCCCCATTACATTTACATTAACTTATCTCTGTAAAGCTTCTCCCCCAGGAGAATGTAATCTCCTTGAGGGCAGGGAGCATTTCATTTTTTGTTTTGTATCCTCAGATTCTAGCAAAGGACCTACCTTTGGGCTGTAAGCTCCTGGAGAAAGCAGAGTCCATCTTTGGACTTTTTTTTCTGTTGTTACCTGCTTTAGTACAGGGTCTGGCTTATAGGAAGTGCTGAATAAAGGTTAATGATTGGCTCGCAATGTACTTGTCAATTTAAACATAACTCACATAAACTAAATGCTTACTGTATACAGAACACCATGTTTGGCACTATGCAACATATAAAGTTGAGATAAGGGTCCCGGCCCTCATGGGGCTTCCAGTTTACTGGTGAGGTGGTTCAAGATACTACCTATAATGTTATAAGATTCATGCATTAGAGGGTTATAAACCAAATGTGAAGTTTGTGAAGGTGGAAAAGGTCAGAATGTCTAAAGAGATCAGAAGAGAATGGGGAGGTCTGGGAGAACTCAGAATGCACTGATTAATATCAATATCAATATCTATATCTATAACTGTCTATATGTGTGTGTATACATAAGCTTATCTATCTGTCTGTCTATTTATATATTTTAAAGGAAGAATTGATGAATTAGTATATCAAAAAGCAGTAGCATCCAAAGAGCAGAATGGAGAGAGGAGGTGGAGGGAATAAAGGACAGGTCCGATTAAGAGGAGATGAAGAAAATATTATCGACCAGTCTGTGGGAAAAAGTCAGGGCCAACCATGGTATAGATATTTTAAGAGTGAGCACACATTTCCCCAGTCACCCCAGAGGAAGCATCCTTTAGAATATAAACTCAGCATTAGGGGATGGTGGTACGCCAGGAAACAAAACGGGGCTACACAAGTCTCTACCCCATCTTTAGGCTTTGGTTTTCCCATCTGTAAAATGGAGAGATTAGATCAGATGGCTGTTAGTCTCCCCAGCTCTAGAGCTGGAGGTGGTAGGGCTCATTGGACAGAGCACTGGACTAGGCAACAGGACATCGTAGGTTCAAATCCTGTCTCTGATGTTTGTCAGCTGTGAGACCCTGGGTAAGTCATTCAATCATGCTGAGACAGATGGAGATAATCACAGCCCCTACCCAGAAAGGCTGTGGTCAGGATCAAATGAGATAATCCAAGAAGCTCTTGGGAAACCTTCAGGCTGGAGAAGGAAATGGCAGCCCACTCCAGCATCTCTGCCAAGAAAACTCCTAATGGGATCTCAGTCAGATGATGAAAAAACAGCCAAACAGCCACCGAAACCTGAAAGTATTACGTGATCTGAGTGGCTGCTCTTATAATCCTAGGAATCTTATGGGGCTAGAAAAGCTTTTTCAAGGCACTTACGATGTGCCTAGCACTGTGCCAAGTGCTGGGGACAGAAGTAGAAAAGGCTCCTCAAAAAGCCCACACTAATTGGGGAAAGCCATCTACAGAATAAAGTTCAACTGCAGGGAAGATGGGAGAGACCAGTGATGGGGAGGCAAATGCAAAGACCAGACATCCTTAGAGAAGGGTCAAACATCAATGACTGGTAGAATCCAGTTCTCTTAACTCCCACTTCTGAGTTCAGGGAAGAGAAGCCCAATTTTCCAGATAAAGATACAAGGATCAGAGCGGAAATGACTTGTCCAGGGTCACACATGAGCTATTGTGATTCATCAAGTTCTTAATACTTATGAAATCTTGTATAGCAGTTATCTGTGTTAACAGCCTGAACTACCCCACTAGTAGTGAATTTATCTGGGGCAGGATTTAAACCTGAGTCTTCCCAATTCTAAGCAGCAGCACCCACACTCTCTCCTACCCCAAGCTACCTCTCATTAGAGATGTGCTGCTGGCTATTTGCACCCCCAAACTCCATAGACCTTTAGGATACCCTTCATTTTCTAACCCAAATTGTCAAAATTTGAGCTCTTTATAGCATGAGAGAGAAAATTTTAAAAATGGCAGAGAATGGGGCAGGGCAGTGGGTGAATGCAAGAGGGTATTCTATCAAAAATACCTTCTGGGAGCCAACATTGAACAGCCCATTAAGAAAATTCCTCAATATGTCAGTTTAATTCTTGGAATTGTATCAAGTCCCCTTAAGGAAGGCTGTTGCATGTGCATGACTGTGTTACTTTACTCCAGGGCATCACCCAGATTTTTTCGTCCTTCTTCCAGCCCTCAGATGACTCTGCTATCTCACCAATGTGGGTCCTCCTTCTGCCCGTGCTCTTCACAATCCATTCATGCCGACCTAGCCTGAAAGACGCTTGCCTTTCTCATTTCCTAGATCCTTGGCAGAGGATGCGTCCAGTGGAGGGAAACCTTCCTCTACCTCCTGGTCCCCTTTTGTAGGACACTTGGGCTGTCTGTGGGATTGGAGATTAAGCACCGGAAGGGCCACTACAGGTCATCTAGTCTGACTTCTTCATGTCACAGGTGAGGAAACAGAGATCCAGAGAAGGAAGCGCCTAGCCCCAGGTGGCAGAGGAGCCAGGTGCTAGGGCTGGGATTTGAACCCAGGTCCTTCTGACTTGAAGTCTAGTTTCTTTCCCTGTGCTGCTTTGCTCATTCTACTAATGGGAAGCACTCCACCGTAGGGCTAGCCGATCTCCTTTCTGATCTTAGATCTGGAGAATGTAAGCCCCATGAGGGCAGGGAATATTCCTTTCTGTGTTTTTGTATCACGAGTGCCTAGCACATTTTGTTTGTTTTCATTGTATCTGATTTCATCAGTAATGGGAATTTCCATTTAAGAAAATCCTTCTGCCAAAGGAGATGTGCAGCTCCTCTGTAACTTGGAACCCTAGTGAATCACCAGGGATGGGAACTTACGGGGATAGGGTCACACAATCAGTGTGTTTCAGGTCAGAGGTGAACCCATTTTCCCTCGTAGACTGCTGCGCTTTTTCCCCTCACCTTGTACAAAGTAGGTGCTTTGTGAATGTTTGTCAAATTGAATTGAATATACTTCATGCCACTTTTTTTTGGAGGGGCAATTGGGGTTAAGTGACTTGCCTGAGGTCACATGGGTAGTTTTTTGTGTGTATGTGTTAAGTGTCAGGCCGGATTTGAACTCAGGTCCTCCTGACTTCAGAGCCGGTGCTCTATTCACTGTGCCCCCTAGCCACCCCTCATACCACTTTTTCTGTGCCTAGTTCAGCTCTGTCAATATAATGCATCTGACTGGTGTCTCCCTCAGAATTCCTCTCCTTTCCCTTAGATCACCCCCATCTTGTCTTGTTCTCACTAACATGACTCTGAGTCAAGGCACCTGCAAGAAAAAAGGCTAGGGCTGGAGGAAAAAACCTTATTTGGCAAATAGAACATATATATGTATATGTATATATGTATATATATATATATACACACACACATATCCATCCATATATATGTCTATACATATATACACACACAAACATATACATACATATATAGGTAAAGTGACGTAAAACAACAGACAACTATTTTTTAATTTAATAAAAGAAAACTTAATTGTGCAGATTTCCCCCTTGAAATCTCCCTGAAATTCTCCCCATCAGAACAGAAGATCCTGAAAGGACTGCTTTGGTCTTAGTGTCCGGCACTTAGGAGGAAGACTGTAGTTTACTCAATACTTCTGGATCGATGTCTCCTGGCAAAGACTCCCTCCGGTTCTAGCTCTGCCCTCTGGGGCCAGGCCAAACAAGCCTCACCCCTTTGCCACATGACCTTTCTCTCTCCAGCCCACTTTGCTTGGAATTTGTACCAGTTTGCTAATGTCCCTTTTCAGACCCAGTCTTTGGCCTAAGATGTTCCTCCTGATCACATTTCCTAGGCAAAGAGAAGTGAGATGATGTTTACTCCCATAGTTTACCCTAGGGATGATCCCTCAGGGTCTCCCATCTGGAATTTTTTTTTCAGTGTTCTGAGAGAGGGAAGGACAAGAGCAGAATGAAGTTTTCTTGGCCGCAGGAAGGTGTTAGAACAGCTGGAGGAAGCCAATGAAAACCTGCCAAATGGAGACGGCAACCTTGAAAGCCAAGAGTTCTTCGTCTGTCTCAGTTAGTCCATCTTGGATTTCTGGTTTTAGGACTGAAAGGGCCCTGAGGGACTTGGCAGGGGAGGTGAGTGAGATGGAGCTGGCTCTTTAGTGACTTCTCCAGCATCAGCTAGGGAGTGGTACGCAGGTCTCAGAATGCCACACCAGGCCCCTTCTCAGGGCCCTTCCAAGCTCCTCCCATCCAGTTCTTAGCTGTGTGACCTTGGCAGGCGGGTGGATAGGCAACGTGCAATGATTAAGCTCTTACCTTGTATCAGGCAGAGTGAAGTGTTTGGAACAGAAATGCAAGCAAAAAGAAAGTGCCTGCCCTCAGGGAGCTTACATTCTGACAGGGAAAAACAGCACAGCATAAAGGGAGCTGAAAAAGTGAGGGGCTGGAGGGTGTCTAAAGAGACTGGGGCAGCCACATAGACCCCAAAACTCAGACTTCTTAAAAAGCAGGTCCAATTCTAGGCATATGGTGTTACTTCTAAGAATGTGTGGTCCCACATCTCAGAAGCACTAAATAATGGATACCAGTTCTTTCAGTGATACCACTACTAGACCTACACATCAAGGGACGACTGAAAGGACCCACATGTACAAAAATGAAGACCAGATCTTTTTGTGATGGCAAATAACCAGAGACTAAGGGGGCAACCATCAGGTGGAAATGTTATGGTGTATGAATATCATGGAAGATGACTGTACCATGGGAAAGGATGAAGGGAACAGTTTCAGAGTTTCCTGGAAGAGTGGAACCAGGAGAACAATTTGCTCGATAACAAAAACACTATAAAAATAAGCAACTTTGAAAGCATTAAGAGCTCAGATCAAGGCACTCCCACCCCGGGTTTCAGAGAATGATGATGATGAAGATGCCACCCCCACTTCTAATAAAGAGCTGGGGGACTTAGGGTACAGACATCTCTGTGACATAGAGGTCTGGGACATCACCAATGGAGGAATTCATTTTGCTGGACTATGCCTGTGTTACAAGGGTTTGGTTTTTCTTTCTCTTTTCCAGTGGGGAGGAGGTGAGAGGAAAAAAAAAAGATTTTTGTTCATTGAAAAATATTAAAATTGAATTTAAAATGTAAAGTTCCTAGCCAATTTGCTTATATTACTTCCTAAAGTCCAGAAAGATCTGAGCGCTCTGATCAACTCTCTGAGACAATAAATTACAGAGAAGGGGCTGGCCTTTGTCTCCCGGGCTTCCTTAGGGAACTCTGGCTACCAATGAGTGCAGATCTAGTCTCTAGCCCTAGTCCTGTCTGCAAATTGCAACCGACTTATCTGTTATTGTAAACTTACTGAGTGCCCCAAAACATTGTAGGGTCCCAGTCCCATCCCAACACTGATCCAAGCCATGAAGAAATTTCCTGATTACTTTTGGAGGGAGAGGATGTATGTATGGATTCCTGGTGTGGAAACTCCCTTCATTGACATAGATTTGCAACTCATGGAACTTACTTACTGAGATTGTCTACAGGGTCATGAAATATGTATATAAGCAGAGGCAAGACTTGAACCCAAGTACTTTGGAATCTGAAGCTGACTCTCCATGCCACACTGCCTCTGGGATGCTCCAATCAAAATTCTGATAGCCCAAGTGCCCAATACAATAACAAAAACAAGTGAGAAAAGTCTCCTTGAAATAGGTGCAGCGTTTTCTTCACAGAAGTCAAACAAATTGTGTTCTAACACACTGGTCTCAAGAAATAAATGGGCAGGTTATACCGACCTCGTGTGCTACCCTCGAGGCTGGCTAACTGACCTGGTGATCAGCCCGCCCACTCCCCCCACAGATACTCACTCCATCATGGAGGGTGGGATGGTGCAGCAGTCCTGGATAGCTGTCAACGGGGACGTCAGATGTGCCGTGTAGGAGGCTTCAACGACCTGCTTGTTCCGGTTTACCACGTCCAAGTAACGGTTGAACTTCTCTCGGATTTTTTTGGCTAGCTGTGTGAGAGAGAGAGATGCAGAGAAATGAGGACGATCCGTCCATACGTCTCCATTCTTAACAAGTAATCAATCTGCGAACCATCTGGCCGCATAATAAACTTTTACTTGAACAAACAAGAAACACCCAGGTCCACCTGCCCACCACCACCCTTCTCCATGATGTGGGGTGAAATAGTCACATGAAGGGAAAACAGCTGAAATGTCACAAGTCATAGAAGACAGCTTATTATCCCATTTCATAGATGGGATTCACCTCTGACACATGCTGTCTGTATGACTGGGCAAGTCACGCAATTCCTGCAGCACTAGAAGGCTTTCTATTGCAGAGAACGTGTTGACAAGGGGACATTCCTCACCAGGCATTCTCTATTTCAGTGAAATCACAGCTCCACTCCCTATTCTATATTTTACAGATAAAGAAACTGCGACTGATTTAAGTGACTTGGCCAGAGTCACATAGCTAATAAGTGTCTGAGCTGGGATTTGAACTGGTGCTTCTTCTTTCTCCCTCAGTGTCCAGCCTTCTATCCACCACCACAGGCTGCTCCCAAATAAAAATGTCTGGAGCTCTCTGTTATGGACACTCAAGTGTCCTGCACAGGCTAGCCAGAAAACTACCAAGAAGATCCTCCCACAGACTCCTGAGAATCGATGAATGAAAAGTATTTGTAAAATGCCTACTATGTGCCAGGTGCTAGGCTAAGGACTGTGGATGCAAATACAGAAGTGACACTCCCTGATCTTAAACTGGAAGGGAGGAGGAGGAATACACGGCAAAAGAGAGGAATTTTATTTTAGAAAATAATTGAGATAGTGAATTGACAAACACCTTCCACACACACTTAAGGTACATATTAATCTTTTTTTTTTTGAGGGCAATTGGGGTCAGGTGACTTGCCCAAGGTCACACGGCTAGTTTTTGTGTTAAATGTTTGAGGCCGGATTTGAACTCAGGTCTTCTTGACTCCAGGGCCAAGTGCTCTATTCACTGCGCCACCTAGCTGCCCCTATTACTCATTTTTTTATGTGCCAGACACTAGGCTAAAGTCTAGAAATAATAATTTTTAAAAAGCCAAAACCCTCAAGGGACCTCCATTCTAAAGAGGGAAGACAGTATATGAAAGGGAGATGGAAAAGTAGGGGAAGGGGAGCAAGACAGAAAAGTTTGGAGAGTCAGGAGTAATGGCAGGGCAGTGGGGTTGGAGGAGAGGAGGACGTGCCACGTCAAGGTGACAGACATGGGGAGACTGGGAATGATGATGCTGGCCATGGACGGGTCAGCATCGCAGGGACAGTGAGGGAGGAGGGCAAAGGTGAGGCCATCAGCGGCACTGTGGAGTTACAGGTTTATCAAGGAAGACAGCAGAAGACAGAGGATTGTAAATTACATCTTTGTGGAACCTTAGAGCTCATCCAGTCCAAGTTTCTCATTTTATAAATGAGGAAACTGAGGCAGAAAGAAGTCAAATTACTCTTCCAAGATCACACAGGTGCCCCGTACCACAACCAGGTTGCAAATCCATACCCTGTGCTTTTTCCATCATTTCATGCTTGGCCCTGAGATCTGCTATTTGGTTTAAATTCCAGGAGATTTTCTTTAATTTGTCCTGCCTAAAGTGAGACTCCAATTCATCTACATTCCCTGAGAATGCTGATTAATAGAGGAATGTGTGGAAGGGGGAAGCCATCCTGGGCTGGTTAGAAAAGGCAGCTGGGGGCACTGGTCCTGGAATCGAGAAGACCCCAGTTCAAATTCAGCCTTAGATAACTGTGTAATCTTTGATAATTAAATCCCATCTGCCTTAATTTCCTCGATTGTAAAAATGGAGACAATAATGGCAGCATCTCCCTCCTAGGGCTGTTGTGAGGATTAACTGAGATTTGTGAAGTGCTGTGTAAACCTTCAAGTGACACACATATAAATGGTATCTTATTGTTAGGGCAGCTCGGTGACACAGTACATAGAGTGCCAGAGCCTGGAGTCAGGAAGACTCATCTTCCCGAGTTCAAATCTGGCCTCAGACTCTTACTAGCTGCGTGACCCTGGGCGAGTCACTTTACCCTGTCTGCCTCAGTTTCCTCATCTGTCAAATGAACTGAAGAAGAAAATGGCAGACCACTCCCGTATCTTTGCCAAGAAAACCCCAAATGGGTCAGGAAGTCAAACATGACTGAAGTGACAACTGTTATTATATCTATGATTCTGTGGAAGCAGAGATGGAGAGTGGGGTTCATTTATTTTTTCAACAGAATCAGTCTCCTAGAAGCAGTAATTCACTGGGCCAGACAAGGATGTGGGCCTAGTGAGTGATGGTGAGATGGGCCCATAATAGCACATCTCTTTATATCTTACTTGTATGAGTATATTCACAGCATTTGTATATTACATATAATATGCAATATATAATAAATTTATATATACAATATATAATAAATTTATAATTTATTATTATATAATAATAAATTATACATAATATACAACTTACATATAATAAACTCTGTAGTTAAATCAGCCGAATTGTAAGCTTTTGTCCAAGTTTCCCCAAGTCTTGAGTCTACCTCACACACGTGGCTTTGTTTTTTCCCATCACCGTTAGAAGTAAAGTCCTCCAGAAAGTGAACTCTTTGGAAGAGTCACTACCCACCATTCCAGGACAATTCCCTTTCTTTTCACTCTAGAACAGGGATTCTTAACCTGGAGTCCACCTCAGGTCTGTGGGTAGATTTAAAGGGATCCATGACCTGCCTCATCTTTGACCTCCTTTGTAATCTGACCTATTTCCTCCATTTAAAGATATGATTCTTTGAAGGGGTCATGGGCTTCGCCGGCCTACAGCCGGAGGGCTGCAGGACACACAGACATGGGCAAGAGTGCCTGATCTTTTCCCATTTTATTGCTCACAATGAATGTTGAAATGTTTTATTTGACTCCCCAGCATAATGATGCAAGTCCCTTTTCTGGCTTCTAATTAAAATTTGGGGGTTTTGTTGTGTTATTGTTGTTGAAGTGGGCCTCTTTAAAACACACACACACACACACACACACACACGCACAACTTTTCCTTCTCCCATGCAAATGAATAAATAAGAAAAAAACAATGAACCTGAAAGCACATTTGTCTAGTGAGAAGGCCCCGTTCACCTGCAAGGTTGTCAGGCCCAACAAATGAATGTCTTTGCTAACTACTGAGAGCAGCTCACTCCATCATGATTGACTTTTGACCAGGAATAATGAGGCCCAATTGGAGAGAGCAGGCCCTGTGTTTGCCTGCATTGTTCCCATCAAACACAACAGCTCAATTCCGTGTCTCCAAGGGCCCTGTTGGCTAATAGAATGTTGTGCCAAAGAAATGACTTATAGAATTATAGCTAATTGGTTGTGGAGAATGATTTATTATCAGTACACCAGAGGATTGCTAATCATTTCCATCAGGTTACGCATCTACCCAGCAGCAGGCAGGCCGATAACAAGAGGCGGAATCTGAGAAACTTCCATTTCCTAGGCAGGATAATGTCTAAATGTGATTTTGCTGCTATTGCTTTCTTCAGGTTTCTAAGGGTCCCCTGAATAAGCCATGAAAGGAACATGGATTTGGAGCTGGAAGTCACCTTAGAGTCAAACCCCCTCCTTCACAGAAGAGGAAACTTAAGACCAGCCAGCTTATGTGACCAGCTCAGGGTCACACTCCCAAGCAAAGCATTGAGTGTAATATTTGAACTCAGGTCTTCCTCACTCCAAGCCCAGCCCTGAATCCACTCACTAGCTGTCTCCAAGGTTCTCAGTTTTGCTAAAAATGCCAAACATGTGTGCTCACATGGAGAGAGGGAGAGATGTAGGGAGAGACAGAGACAGAGAGAGAGCTAAATATTTCCTACATGTTTTGACACTACAGTCATATATAAAAGTATAGACGAATATATAATTTATGCAATTATGAATGAATAACTGAATAAGTAATTTTATACAGCCTTGCCTGAACTGATCTCTATGGTTTCAAAGGAGATGTCATTTACCTAATGAATGAATGTGGCACCTGAGAAACGCCTCCAGATTTGAAGGCTCAGGCTTTCCAGGCATAGGAGGTCTGTGCTCTAGACATGCCCAGCATCTTCTCTCCTTCCTGCCAGGGAAGCTGCTGAGCTCACCACAGAGTGCACAGAGGGAGAAGAGAAGGTCTAGGGCAGAGTTGGGGACATCCCCCCAGTCAGCAGATCCAGCACCATGTCCCACTCCTTTCTGGAATCTACAAGAAATCACTCCCTCTAGAACATTTCATCTCCCATGAAACCTTGATGACTGGGGCCCTTCTAGGGCATGACAGCAGAGCTGGCAAACTCACACCTGAGTAAGAACCGCCTCCCCCCAACCTGGGCTCAGAAACAGCTGATTCTCCTTAATGTCTTTAAGCTGATCCATGGGGCAATGAGATAAGGAACAGTAAGCGCCTGGTGTAACCACAGTCATCAGTGCTTAAAAGTGAACTGAGGTTTTGGGGCCTGCCCTATGTGCCAACTTACCCATGCTTCTATCTCCAGAATCAAACAAAAGCTGCTTGTCCCACATTTCTAAATGCCTTTAGGCTAAGTGACAATCACGGCTCCCTGTTCTTGCCCTCCTGCTCAAAGGCCCCTCTGGACGCAGATGCATCCTTGTCTCCCCAGGGATGCGACCTGACTCTGTGTCCTCTACCTCCTCCATCCTCTGGTGGATCTCTTGGCTGCCCCTCCTCATGCCTTTGAACCTCTACTTCAGCCCACCCAGAGCATGCTCATTCTCCTTGATGCATCAGCCTGTCTGTTTTTTCTAGGATGGAGGCCCTTTAAGTCCCAGCAGTGACCACCTCAGGGAGTCGCTGAGAGTTCCACCAAAAACTGAAGACAAAGACATGTCCTTGGTGGTTCCTCCCATGCTGAGATTTCTCATTTCAGGTTTTCCTTTTTGTAAGCCCTGCACCAAAAATGTTCCTCAATCTCCCCCCTTCCCATTCCCCTACCCCATTCTGGTGTTTTTTTCATTCCACCCTGATTTCTTTTCTTCTTCTTTTTTTATAAATTATCTGTTTTTAGTTTTCAACATTCACTTCCATAAGTTTTAAATTTTCTCTGCCTCCCCCATCCCCAAGATGGCGTGCAATCTGATATGGGCTCTACATATACATTCCTATTAAACATATTTTCACATTAGTCATGTTGTATAGAAGGATTAGAATGAATGGGAGGAAGCATGGGAAAGACAAAACAAAACAAAAAAAGAGAGCAAATAGTCTGCTTCCATTCACATTCAGACTCCAGAGTTCTTTCTCTGGATGTGGATGGCATTTTCTGTCATGAGTCTTTCAGAGTTGTCTTCAGTTCTTGCATTGCTGAGAAGGGCTAAGTCTATCAAAGCTAGTCATTGCACAATGTGGATGTTACTGTTACAACGTTCTCCTGGTTCTGCTCACTTCACTCAGCATTTAATTCCTTTTTTTCAAAGCCCAACTCAGGATGCCACCTCCAGGAAGCCACTCCTGACTTGCCTCTCACCAGGTAAAGCACGACTCTCTCTGTTTCTCTCTCCCGAACCCAAAGTTTTGGATACTGTTCTTCTAAGACACAAACTTTGCAATTATCTCACTTTCCCTTGTATCATAGTTCATAAGATTAAAAACTGGACCATCTCTGATGTGTTAGAGACAAAGAAACCAAGAGCCCCAGAAGTTAGGTGACTTTGCCCCCATGCCTCAACTGCATTCTCACTTTGGAAATTTCTTCAGTTCCCAAGACCTCCTTAGGCTGGGACATTCATCCACTGTAACTTCTCTCCACTGTGCTGGCCCCCAGCTCCCACTGGTGAGTCCAACCCGGGCTTCCACTCTGGGGAAGGTCCCTAACTGGCCAATCTTTACTCCCCTCCTGGCTCTGCTGCGGACTGTCTGGACTTCCATAACATGACCTCAATGACTACACCCCTCTCCCACTTTTTAGCTCCCTTTTGTGAGAGATTTTCCCCAATTTGAATGAAAGCTCCTTGAGGGCGGATTTCTCTTAAAATGTTGTTGTTCAGTCATTTTTCAGGTCTGTACAGCTCCCCAAGACCCCATTTGGAATTTTCTTGATAGAGATTCTCGATTGGCTCATGATTTCCTTCTCTAGCTCATTTTATAGATGAGACGAATGAGGTAAACAGAGTTAAGTGACTTGCCCAGGGTTACCCTGCTACTAAGAGTCTGGGGATTTGGGGCCAGATTTGGACTCAGGAAGCTATCTTAAAATTGCTTAAGCTTAAAACTGCACTAAGACTGTTGCAACATCCAGGTATAGAGGAGGAGCTGGGCCTCTGCAGGATCTTAAGGAAGGATCTAAAATGATCCATCTTTGTGTCATTGTTGTTTTTGGAGGACAATTGGGGTTAGTTGACTTGCCCAAGGTCACACGGTTCATAAGTGTTAAGTGTCTGAGGCCGGATTTGAACTCAGGTCCTCCCGACTCCAGGGCCGTTGCTGTATTCACTGCACCACCCAGCCTCCCCAGTGGTCCTTCTTTATATATAACTTTGATGGGAGTTATATGGAGTGGAGTGGATGGAATTATCCTCTTGGAGCTGGTGGCTGAAAACACAAACATTCACAACAGCATTCTTTGTGATGCACACACACACAAAATCACACACAAATACGTACAAACAAATACGCAATATACAAATATGCATGCATACACAAATACACGTACGGGCATGCCGACACACACATGCACCAAAACATACATACACAGATGCACACAGGTACACAAACATACATTCACAGACAAATATACAGTCCACAAATGCACACACATGCTAATACTCAATATACAGCACGGACACTCACATACACACACACACACTTGGAATCTAAGCCAGAAAGACCTCGGTACAAGACCTGCCTCTGAAGTGTCCTAGCTGTGTGACCCTGGGCAAATGACTCCAGGACAGTCTCTATGACTCTGGACTGAAGAAAGATCACAGGATTCTCCTGGCAAAGAAAGAATCCCCTAGTGTCCTAAATGAATGAGTTCTTCGTTCAGTTCTCATCCCTGTGTATTCATGGCAGCTCCCTTTATGTCATATGAATTTTATTTTTCCAACTTTCTTGGGGTATAAACCTCAAAATGGAATCACTGGGTCAAAGTATATTAAAATTTTGTTTTTTAGAACGGCCAAACCATTGTAAGCACTTACTGCTTCATAAACTGCATATTCACTCACCTATTAACCTTCTACAATAACACTGAAGTGCTAGACTGAGGGCTAGATTGAAGGTCGGGAAGCCTGGGTTAAGGGGTGCCTCTGACATTCCTGGCCATGGGACCCTGGGCAAGTCCTTTCATCTCTCAGAAGTCTGGGTAACTCTCTAAGGCTATAAAGTACGCAGAAGGGGCCAACATGAGTTACTGGAAAAAGTTTCCAAACAATAGTGTCCAGCATTGTCTGCCTTAATAAAACCCCAGGTCTGGGACACATATGTGTGCATGCACAGCAGCACACACATGTGCATGTGTGTATATTCTCACACACGTATACAGTAGATACATTCATGTGCACATGCTCACACACACATACGGGAATATAAAAATCTTAAAGTAGAGCATGGAAATCATTAGAAAGAGGAATTAAGACAAGAGACCTAATACAAAAAACCAAATCCATCACCTTTGGGGCAGAGCTGGATGAAGAAGCAGATGCGGGATGTACATTAAGTGTAGGTTACACCTCAGTCCATATAACCGAGAGATAACAAAGGAGATTCTGGAGACAAAGCTCCAGGGAGAGGCAGGCCCACAGCCCTCCCCAGCACAATTAAAAATACTTTTCTTGCCAGGCTCAACTTTTCATCTCCTCCCTTCCCTTTATCCTTCTCCCTTCTGCCCCTGAGGTGTGTCTGAATGCTGATGAGACAAAGATTCAAAAGAGGTTGTCATCTATGGGTCTGTTCAAGGCCGGGGCCCAGCCTCTGGTCAGAGGTCAGACATAGGCAGGTAGGGAGCACACAGGCATCCAGCCCCCAGGGAACCCAGGAGAGTGGGCCATCATCTCCAATGACAATGTTTCATCCCAACATCAGTGGCCTTCTCCCTCGGTGAATTTTGTCTTCCTTAATTTTCCCATAGACATTTTCCCCCTATTTGCATGCTTCCCAGAAGTCTTTATTTTCCAAAGCCTTTTTAAAATTTCCTCGTCAGCTTTCTATTTCAGAAGACTGGTGGGGGCCCGGAGGAGGAACTCAAAGGAGGAGGGGGTCTCTAGAAGGCACAAACAGAAAACCTGAAGTACACACCTTATTTATGGCTGTTTTCTAAGCCCAAGAGTGGAAGGAGCCTTCAATACCATGAAAATCTTTATTTAAAATATGTCACAATGCAACTGACAGGCCTGGGAGATGAAGCCACTTTACCCAAGGGGCCTGAGGATTCAGAGGAAAAATACCTCTTGAATGCAAAGGAGTTAGCATTTAATATCTACAGCTTTTAGAGCATGGTAAGAATTTAACAGACAACTCCTCCCTCCCTCAACTCCCCTGCTGCCTTCTGATTCAAGACCAGACCTTTCTGCTTGTTGGTATTTTTCAGGGTATTTTATATAAAAGGGGATGGCATTGGCCTTGTAACTGTAATTATAATTTCTCCCTTCTCTAAATCAATAAATCTGTCTGTGTCTCTGCCTTTCTTCTCTCTCTTTCCCTCTCTCTCTCCATCTCTCTCTCTCTTTTTCTCTCTCCCTCTCTCTCTCTCCATCTCTCTCCCTCTTTCTCTCTCTCTTTCCCTCTTTCCCTCTTTCTCTCTCCCTCTCTCTTCTCTCTCTCTCTCTCTCTCTCTCTCTCTCTCTCTCTCTCTCTCTCTCTCTCTCTCTGTCTGTCTGTCTCTCAGTTCACATTCCAACTAGGTGCTTACCCTGGAGACAAAGCCGGAGGGAGGCATCTGAAGGCATCAGTATCTGAAGGGCTACTTTAGAGAAGGAAGGCTTAGTTCTGTTCTGCTTGACCCTCGAGGGCAGAAAGAATGAGATGTAAAGACAAAAAGTGGGGAAACAGGCATGACTGAAGGGAGCAGAAGCAGCACCACTTTTGTAAAGATCCACCTCAGGAAGCAGAAAGAAGCCCTTCGGAAGAGGCCTTGGAGCAAAGACTTGCCAGAAA
The DNA here is from genome assembly GCF_028583685.1 of Petaurus breviceps papuanus. Taxonomy (NCBI): domain Eukaryota; kingdom Metazoa; phylum Chordata; class Mammalia; order Diprotodontia; family Petauridae; genus Petaurus; species Petaurus breviceps. The sequence continues at coordinate 11,126,684 of NW_027185850.1, forward strand.
GCCAGAGAGCTGGACCACTGAGGTCCTTCCAATCTAAGTCCCTTAGCCAAGCTTCCAGAGCTGACCACTGCACTGAAACTTTGGGGACACCCCAGAGAAGGCAAGGCGCTTAGTAACAGCTTTATGGCACTGGGTAAATGAAGGCTCTTGCTAGGTTACTTAAGTTTGTAGAGATGCTATGAGGACAGAGACCTTGCCTTGGAGTCAGGGGTTCAATTTCTGGACAAGCTGCTTGCAGTTAGGAAATTCCTAGCACTGGAAGCTGGAGAGGAGATGAGGACTGCCAGCCCCGGGGCTCTGGTTTCACACCTTCTCTTTAGGACCATAGGTTAAAACCTAGAAAGGCCCTCGGAGGTCATCTGCTCCAAACCCCTTAGCTTATAGGGGAGGCAACTCCTCTAGAAGTGACTTAGCCACAGTCACAAAGAGGGAAAAGAGGCAGCGCTGAGATGGGAGCCCCGGCCCACACACACACTCCTTGCCTGTGGGTCAGTGGCTGGCTCCCAGCGGAGCTGAACAGAGAACCCCCACCTCCTGATTCCTAGTCTAGTGCCTTTTCTGGGACACCGCCGGCCTCCCGGGATCTGCCGTCATCAAAGGAAGCCAAGTGTCCCAGAGGGGCTAAGTCATGTCCCAGGCATGCTGCTGCCTGGCCCAGCTCGATTCAGACAGGCTGCAGCCGAATGATGACAGGCAGGCTGCAGGTGGACAGGCGTGATTTATAGTCGGAGGCGGCTTGGGCCGGGAGTGGATTTTCCCTTCCCAGCTTCACTGTCACATATTCTGGAGGAGTGTGAGGGGGAGCTCGGTTGCTGGGCAGCAGCAATTCCAGGGGAGGAGCAGGATGGAAAAAACAGAAGGCAAGTGCTAACATGCTGGAGAGGTGGAAAGGGGGTCAAGGGCTGGGCCAAAGGAACTTCCTTGTCTTTGCCCCATAGACTCGCACAAACATCTTAGGGTGGGAGCACACCTTCCTCTAGGTCACAGACATACCTCCCGAAAGGTGTGAGGGACCTCCAAGTATATCTGTGCCAACTCTCTCCTTTGCAGATAAGGAAGCTGACCTGCTCAAGGTCACATGAGCAGTAAGTTGAAGAAGTACTGAATTCTGGAGCGAGCACAAACCCCTGTGGGCTGAGGACCTCTTTAGCCCGAGCTAAACAAAGCACCAAGAGCAGGCCTTGATCTCCTTCAGCTGATTTCCCTTGGGGACACAAGGCAATGAGGGGAAGGGTGTGTATGTGGGCCCAGGATGTGCCATTCCCAAGGTCAGGCCGGGAGCAAGGAGGGAAAAGGTGCGCCTTGTCACTGGAGTCTGCACCAGGCCCAAATCAAGGGAAAGGGGAGAAAAGGATGGGGGCTGTGAATTGTTAGGGGCTTGTGAGGTTCACACTGCACCGGGACCAGAGGAGGCCCAGTCCTAGAATGGAAACTGCACAGGGGCAGGAACTGTTTAATTTTGGTCTTTGTTATTCCTCATGTGTGGTCCAATGCCTAACATGTACACAGCAGGCACTTAATAATGTCTATTAATCAATTAGAAAGTCAGCTCCTTATGAACCGGTTGTAAACTCCTAGTGGGCAGGAAGCACCACATTGTTTTGTCTCTGTTACCACAGTGCCTAGCACAGTGTTCATCATATGGGAGGTGTTCAGTAATAATCCTTAGCTGGTTACTTGACTGTGACTCTATTTGTGACATGATTATCTGGATGTTTATCTATGATTTCTTAGAATTTCTAGACTAGAATCTCCTTGAGGGCAAAGGCCCTTTCCTACATAAACTTGACTTCCCACTAAACACTACACAATGCCCTGGGCTGGACAGTGAATTAACTGAAATGAACTCAATGAAAACAACCACCTTGGAAGGACTGGGAAGGATCCCTTGGCCTTCATTGGTGATGAGAGGCCATGCCAGACAGTGGAAGGACTAGGAGTCTGGAGGCCTCGCTTCCAAACCCAGTCCCTTTTTAGCTTTGTGACCTTCAACATAACCTGTCTGAGGCTATAAAGCAAGAGGCCAGACTGTCTATGGTCTCTGAAGTACCTCCCTGTTCCAGACCGATGATCCTCTAATCCAGGAAATCTTAACCTATTAGGAGCCATAGGCCCCTCTGCCAGGCTGATGGAGCCTAAGAACCCTGCCTGCCCCCCTACTAAGGACCACGTTTTTAAATGCATGAAATAAAATACACAGTAAAATACAAATTGTACTAAGATACCATTTAAATGTGGATCTAGGCTTACAGAAGGAGAAAAAGAATAAGCATTTGTATAAAACCTACGATGTGTCAGGCCCTATGCTAAGCACTTTTCACAGATACTGTCTCATCCGATTCTCACAACAAGTCTCCGAGAAAGGCTATTATCCCCATTTTACGACTGAGAAAACTGAGGTAAACAGGTTAAGTGAGTTACCCAGGGTCACACAGTTTATAAGTATCTGAGGCTAAATTTGAGCTCTGGTCTTCCTGACTCTAGGCCCAGTGCTCTGTCCACTTGATGAAATAGTTTCCTCCTCCCTGGTGGTTTTTTGTATTTTTTTTTTTGGAGGGAGGAAGGCAGGGCAATTGGGGTTAAGTGACTTCCCCAAGGTCACATGGCTATTAAGTGTTAAGTGTCTGAGGCCACTTATGAACTCAGGTCCTCCTGACTCCAGGGCTGGCACTCTATTCACTGCACCACCTGGCTGCCCCATCCCTGGTGATTTTTAAGTAATGTTGGATGGCCACTTGTCAGGCATACTGCATCCAGGGCATTCTTGGCCAGGTAAGAATGGACCAAGACGGTCTCTGAGTGTTTTTCCAACATAGAGTCTTTTGATTTTTAAAATTTGCATTTTGGGGGGAGGAGTCAAGATGGCGGAGTAGAAGCAGGACCTCCCTGCTGCTCTGGCTTCCACCTTCCCCAATCCATGTAAAAAGGGGACTCTGTACAAACTTTGGAGATGCAGAACCCACAAAATGACACAGAGAAGCTAACTTCCCTCTGAGGACAGCCTGGCAGGCCAGCAGGAATCGGCCAGCACAGCACTCTGGGAGCTGAGCCCAGCCCCATGCCCAAGGCTTTAGCCCCAGGGCAGGCCTGACCAGCCACCCACTGGAGGGACTCCAGATCAGCAGCAGCTGTGGCCAGTTCCAGATTTGTCAACACATAGATGCAAAGGACAAAGTCAGAGGTCAGTGCAGTCTGGACTTTGGGACCCAGTAAGTGAGAGTTCATGGCTTTTACCCCCTGGGGTGAGAAGCCGCTGAGACTCTGGCACAGCCAGCCAGGGCCATGTGGCAGCTTCAGCTCCTGGCCTGCAGAGTGTAGGGGGACCAAGCACCAGTCTGAGGGGTAATCGCTCTTGCTTTAACGGGCTTGGATCTGCATTGCAGTCTAGGGTGGAGGTCCTGGGGTGTCTGTCCAGCTTGCCAGAGCATGTGGAGACCTCAGAGAGGACACCCATCTAATACCTCTGGCAGCTGAGAAAACCCCAGAGTTTGGGACAAAATATCCCCTGTCTGGTGGCAGAGTCCTACTGTGGCAAAAAGCGCAGGGGTCAAGTGACTGAGGGGTGACATGACAAGGCAAAGGAAACAAAGGAGACAGAAGATTCCAATATTAGACTTCTATTTTGGGGACAAAAAGGAGCAAAGCATGGAACAGGAGGAAGACAGTGAAGTCAGAATTCCTGCATCAAAAGCCTCAAAGGAAAATACAAGCTGCTTACAGGCTATAGAGGACCTTAAGAAACAGATAAGAGAAGTGGAGGAAAAACTGGGAATAGAAATGAGAACGATGCAAGAAAATTACGAAATGAGACTCAACAGCCTGACTGAGGAAAATCACATCTTAAAAAATAGACTGACTCAAATGACAAAAGAGGCTCAAAAAGGCAATGAGGGGAAGAATGCCTTAAAAAGACAAATTTGCCAGATGGAAAAAGAATCTCAAAAGCTCACTGAGGAGAATCATTGCTTCAGAATTATATTGGAGCAAATGGAAGCTAATGACTTTATGAGAAATCAAAATACTGTTAAACAGATCCAAACAAATGAAAGAAGAGAAGGCAATGTGAAATATCTCATGGGAAAAACCACTGACCTAGAAAATAGATCCAGGAGAGATAATTTTAAAATTATTGGACTACCTGAAAGCCATGATCAAAGTAAGAACCTAGAAATCATCCTCCAGGAAGTTCTCAAAGAAAACTGCCCTAATGTTTTAGAACCAGAGGGCAAAATAGAGGTTGAAAGAATCCACCGATCACCTCCTGAAAAAGATCTCAAAAAGTATTCTGGAATGAGGGTTGGTCAATGCCCTAATCAGAGTTCTTAAATCTTTCAAAGTCTATCTTTAGCATATTATTGTATAACTGTCCAGAGTATCGCTCACCTCATTCTATATCAATTCATATGGCCCCTCCCCAATTTTTCTGAAACAGTCATTTTTATCATTGACTGTCAATAGTCTATTACATTCATACGCCATTTTTTCAGCTATTGTGAAATTGATGGACGCCTCTAGTTTCTAGCTCTTTGCTACCACAAAGAGTTGCTAGGAATGTTTTCCTCTTTCTTTAGTCTCTTTAGGCCCAGTAGGATTATCACTGAGTCAACTGGTTTGGGGGCATAATTGCAAATTGTCTTCCACATTGGCTGAACCAATGGGATTGGCCTCTCTGAGGGCACGCCTGTTTGTCTGTTTTCCTGGATTCCCTCCAACAATTGTCATTTGTCTTCACTGCCTTCTTTGCCAATCTGATAGGTATAGGGTGTGACCTTAGTTTCTAGTCTTTTTTTCGGTTCTTTGTATATGGAAACAGTTGTATTATTCGGTGTTTGTTAAATACAGAATTTATTAAAATCTGAGATGAGAATAAGGGAATTGAAGATTAATTATTTGATTCCAGGGTAAAAAAACACAAGTATAGCATAAACAATTTTTTTCTCTGTGTAGTAATATTCATTAATATTCAGAACAACTACTGGCAAATAGGGAGCAAAAATAAAGCATGTGAGGGAGGTTTTTATTCATTGGAGAGAACTGTAAACTCTGCTTCTAATCAGGCCATTTAATCCAATTTAAAAATTGACCAAAATCACAGAGTAAAACAGCAGAATTGGTGCATAAACCCAATTCCTTATGACTCCAATCCTACTGTTTTTTTCATACATTCATCAAGCAACAAACATTTATAATTGACTCTGATGCTCTGCCCTGCAATAAGACAGGCATGATGCAAGGGGTCAGGGAGAGAAAGACACGGATGAATAGTTCCTTCCTTACAGGGGCTCAGGGAGGAGACAACATATAGATGGTTCATGCCGGGGCGGGAAAGACACAATTGACTGGGAAGACCCAAAAAGGCTTCATGAAGAAGGTGACATTCGATCTGAATCCTGCAGAAAGCCAGATGCTTGGAGAGGTAGGCTCTCAAGAGTTATCTTGCTGATGAGAGCTATTGCAACAAGCACACACTCTGTCCTTACTCAGTCCTTTTAATACACCTTTCTGTGGCAAGAAGTTACAAATATAAATTCTGAGAATGCAAGTACTCCCACCGGATTTTTCCCCCCTCAAAGCTTTTCTCTTTCTCATCTTGTGAAAAGATGAGCTGGGTCAGTTGGTGAGTGCTGGAAACACTGGAGTGTTCCCATCTTCTGACCTTGGAAGGTCTATGGGACAGCATCTGAGGGGGTGGGTTATACAGCCTCTGAAGCCCCTCCCATGTCTAATTCAGGATCTCCTGATACAATTCAAGGCTTCTTAACTGCAGTTCTATGAACTCGCTTGTTTGTTTTTTAATATTTTGATGACATTGACAAATAATTTTAAAAACATTTTGATAAAAGAAATGGATAGAATAGCTTCTTTTGTAAGCCTGTATATATATTATTTTCTGTATTTAAAAATGTGATCCTGAGAAGGGATCCACCCACAGGGTCCCCAAGGCTCCATACCACAAAAAGGCTAAGAATCCTGTGCTGGTTATTGCCTGCAACATGAAGATGATGTTAAGAGAAACAACGTTCCAAGGGGCAATTAGTTGCAAGGGAATAGTATCTTGAAAGGACGATGGAATAAATGATATTCTTGGTAGGACTGAGGGAGGAGGGAAGCCTTGTGACCTTATAGTTCAGTTTGGTGTTCATACACTGAGTAGATGAAAGTCTGGCCACTCCTGAAGGAAGGCTCCATTTCTAAGAAGTCAAAAGCCCAGAGATTCAAGGTGAGCTCAGGGTTCAATCCCCCCCCCCCCACCTTATGGAGCAGGAAACAGGCTAGGACAAGTTAAGTGAACTGACAATGTCACCTAGAATTTGCAAGTCCAGCATTCTACACTAGCCCATACATTTCTTATTTTGGAAGGAGTGAGTGTGTGTGTGTGTGTGTGTGTGCACTCTGACAAATTATTATACTTTTTAAAAATTGTATGCAACTATTTAGGAGAAACCTGCTATTTTTTCCCCTAAAGATTGAAGTTTCTGCCACATAAAAATGTAAAGCATCTTAGCAGTTAAAGGGGTTCCAAGGTAACATGAGAAGTGAAGAGACCACTGGCTTTGAGATAAGGGGAGCTGTGATCAAATCCCAATTCTGAAACATAATAATACCATTAGGACTCAGTTAAGCCCATTTCTTCACCTGTAAAGTGAGGGGGTGAGTGATGACTTGGAAGGACCTAGGAAATCCTCTGATTCCATGAAACCAGGCCATCACAAACACACTGCCTGTGGAGGGGAGGATGGGTCCATCACGGCCAATATGCCTCCTTTTAGTCTAAAGACACCCAGGCATGGACCAAATAACTTAGGCACTAGAGACAGTGGGGCCAAAGCATAGGAATTCAGAGCATCTTTTCTCTAAGGAGCTTGCAGCACCACTGGACTGTACATGGGGAGGACTGAATTTCCTAGGGCTACTGTCCAGTTGGGTGGGAAGCCAGAGGGTATGTGAAGGAACTCCACCCTGAAAGAGAGGGTGGAGCCAGCCTGTGAAGAGCTTTACAAACCATACATAGAAGCATGACCTCATTCTTGAGGGAATAAGGAGTCACCCCAACTTCTAGAACAGAGAGTGACCAGGTCAAAGCTGTGCTTCAGGAACTTTGATAGGTCAGTATGGGGAGGGTAGATTCAGGAGGAAAAGCCTTGGTGTGGGGGATCAATTATGGGGCAGGCTGAGAGTCTTAGAGTGAGGCAAGTTCTTAAAGATGAGCTGATCCAACCACCTTGTTTTACTTGTGAGCTAACAGAGGCCCATCAAGGTAGAGGTTTTTGTCCAGGACCACACAAAGCAGGGCATCAAAGGGATTTGGACCAGGGTACTGTGACCCCCAACGCAGTTCTCCTTCCACAGCCTATTATGTAACATAACGGAAGGTGTGGGAGAAGATAGAAAGCTGAACTGGGCCTGATCAGAAGGATCCCCACCCGTTGGGAGGGAATGCCAGCCAACCAACGAGCACTGAAGTACTCACAACGGCCCAGTGGCGGTCCTAAGCTCAGGGGGTAAAAAGAAAGACAAAAGTACAACCTCAAGGAGCTGATATTCAAGTCTAGGAGAAAACATGCAAATATAGAGCATGAGATAAAGGTACTGAGAAAAGTTGGGAGGGGGAAGAAAGGAACTCTGGGGAATGGCTTAAAAGGCAGCAAATCAGCATAGAGAGCAGGCTAGGGATGTTGGGAAATGCACCATCTCCTCCAGGACTGGTTAGAAGCCATCACCACCCAGAGCAAGGCTCCCGTGTGGATCCCACACAACCCAAAGGCCCAGGCTTTTCACCTCCAACCGCAACAATCTCATTCCATTCCCCTAAAACTTTATTGCGTATTCCTTTGCCAAGATGCATGAGCCAGCATTCCCAACTCACAGTTGGGGTTAGGAAGCGCTCTTCATTCCCTGTCTGATGACAGGGGGGGTTGCAAAGGGAAGAGCTGGAGCAGGTCTGCTCTCTCTCAGCTGTTATTTTCCCCAGGAACCGACACCAGCCGCCTTCCCTGAGAGATCTGTGAGATGGGAAGTCTGACGTGGTAGCTGGTTTATACAAGAGTGACACTTCCTGACCCCTCTCAGAAGCAGAGAGATGAAAGTTACTGCTTGTAGAATTGCTTGAGGCATCTTGAGAAGCATCCATCAAGAGAAGAGGCCCAGGACAGAGGCCCACCAGCCCAGAGCTTGGAATATAAACAAGCATGGGACCTCATCAAAATCCCCGCTCTCTCCAGCACTCCATGTGTGGTAGCCCCCAGAAACACACACACACACACACACACACACACACACACAGACATCCCTCAGGGCCCCCAAGGTTGGGGTGGGGATAACAGTCTGGGCCAGGAGTCAGAAAGAACTGGGTTAAATATCAGATGGCTTACTAGCTGTGTGACCCTAGCTAAGTTTTTAAATTTATATAAGCCTCAATTTCCTCATCTGTAAAACAAGAAAGTCAACCCTGAGGACCTAAAAATGAAATCTATAATCCAAAATGAATTAAAGGGTCCTAGATATTAAAGTAAGGGACACAGCAGATAGTGTGGGACTTGGAATCAGGAAGACCTGAGAATCCAGCCTCAAGCACTTGCTTCCTAGCCGTGTGGCCCTAGGCAAGTGACTTAACCTCCGTCTGCCTCAGTTTCCTCATCTGTAAAATGAGGGTGAAAAGGCATCTACATTGGGACAGTGCCCGGCCAGCCGGGAAGCACTACAGAAATTCTGGCTCTGCTGGGTAGAACAAAGTGCTGCCTATCAATTCGGTAGCAGCAGCAGCAGCATTTACTGAGTGTCTGTGAGTGACAAGGTGCTTCACAGAACATGAGAGATGCTTTGGGGGGAAGGATGGGGGGTGGCATTTACGTAGCATTTTGTTGTTGTTTCCTCATTTCAGTTATGTCTGACTCTCCATGACCCAACGTGAGGTTTTCTTGACAGATCCTGGAGAGGTTTGCCATTTCCTTCTCCAGTTCATTTTACAGATGAGGAAATTGAGGCAAACAGGGTGAAGTGACTTGCCCAGGGTCACACAACTTTTAAGTACCTGAGGCCAGATTTGAACTCAGGTCTTGACTGCAGGCCAAGAGCTCTGTGCACTATGGGCACCCTAGCTGCTTTTAAAGCAAGCGAGCAGCCCAAAAGGAGAATGGGGGACCTGGACCAGGAGTGGGTCCACTTTCCTTGGAAAATCTCCAAGCTGAGCTTGGAGGAGAGATGGCCTGTAGTGAAGATAAGGAGGCTGTTTGCTGCTTGAGTGACCCTGGCCAAGTCTCTCACCTCAGGAGTCCCAGGTTTTCCTTCCATAAAATGAAGGGTTTGGACCAAATGCTCTCTGAGGTTCCTTCTGGAGCTAGCTGTATGATTCTAGGTGTGACCTTGGGCAACTCACTAGACTGCTTTGGGCCCCAGTTTTTTTCATCTGTAAAATGAGGAGGGTTAGGGAACTAGGTGGACTCTGAGGTCCCTTCTGGCTTTCAATGTGATTCCTATTGAGCAAATTGTTAGGAATACTGGGGGCGTGGAGTGGGGAGGCTTGGGAGCCCAGATGGCAGCTCAGAGGCCTGTTGGGCTCAGCCAGGACTAGATGCCTTTGAGACCCCTTCCAGTGCTGAGATACTTCAGCTGGCCCTAGGTGGGGGAATAAAAAAGGGGAGCTTGCATGGCTGCTCTTGCCCGGCCCCCACAGCTCCACTCTCCCCTCCCAGCCAGCAGCCCATTTTCCCTAGCTCTGCCTGCCTGCCTCATAAACAGAGCCAGGGGCTGCCTCCCTGACTCTCTCCCTCCCTCCCTGCCTGCCTCCCTCTCCCTCTTCTTTCTTTTTCTCTCCCTCTCCCTCTGCCTCCTTTCCCTCCTTCCTTCCCCTCTCTCCCTGCCTTCCTCCCCTCCCTCCCTCTCTCTCTGTTCCTGCCTCCCTTCCTTCCCACACCTCCAACTGAAGCACACAGAACCATGGAGTCAAGAAAAAGGGGTCAGGACCCACATGGTGACTTACCAGACCAAACCTCCAAGCTGAGCTTCTAAGTCCCAGACAGTGGGCTTTCTATGTGCGTATGTACATTCTAAGGACTGTGCATGTACGTGTCTGAATGTGTGTGTATTTTTATCTAGAGAGAGGCCGTGTGTTATGGCTGAAGACAGGATTATCTCAGCTTATCTCAGCTATCAGTCACATTCACTGGCTGATGTCCAGCTTGGGCCAGGGGAGGCAACTGGTATTTCCCTATTTAGGGGCTGAGCTATTCCTCTTTGCATGGGGCTGAATACAACTAGCCTGGCACAAAAGGAAGGAAGGAAGAGAGGAAGGGAAGGAGGAAGAAAGGGAGAAGGGAATAAAGAAGAGAAAGTGGGAGGGAGGGAGGGAGAGAGGGAGGGAAAGAGGAAGGAAGGGATAGTGAGAGGGAGGGAAAGAAGGGAAGGGGCAGAGTACACAGACTTGGAGTCAAGGAGACCTGAGTTCAGACCCCATAGTAGCTGTGTGACCTTGGGTAAATCATTTAAACTCTCAGCAATCTGTGTAACTCTTGAAGACCAAATTGGGGAGAAGCTGATAACTTGCCTTGGCAGAGGCCATTTCTCCATACAGAAGTTCCCTATACCAATAAAATGAGATCCATTTTTTATCCCTCTGTACAAAGTGCTAGAGATACACATGGAAAGGCAAGACCACCTCTGCTCTCAGAGCCCCCATTTTCACAGGGAAGACAGCTCATGTAGGAGACTTCAGCTGTGAGGCATATGGGAAGGCGCAGTTGTACTTAGGATATGGGCTGACGTCAGGGCTGATGTCCAAAGCCAATGGCCATGCGTGTTCTTTAATATCATTCGCATGAAAAAAAAACCCAGTCTGTTGCTGATGCTGACCCCTTTGATGATCACAAGCACTTCAGCGGCCAGAATTTCCCTTTCAGTCTCCAGTAGCTATGGACACCAAGGAGGTCAGGGTGTCAGTAGCTACAGACATCATGGCTCTAATGGGAACTGGGCTGGAAGCAAGGCCAGTGAAGGTGGGGGAGAGGAGCCCCAGAGGGGGCCAATTGGGGCACTTGGCTGCAGGACCCTGGGCTTCCTTCCTTGCTGTCAGAATTAAGCCAGTGGTCAAGCTGGTCAGAGTGGTTTGAACTTCCTGGCCTGAGATGCTTCCCATGTCTCCCTCAAAGCGACTTCAGCTTCAGCTAGGCCAGCTTGCCTATATATAGGACCAGAGCTATGAGTTCATTGGTATAAAAAAACTCTCAGTGAGAAAATTCCCTCCACCAACGGAAATCACCTGCTCCTCTACTCACAGGCTTAGAAAATTGCTTGGGGCTTCTCCATACACACATACAGAGCTATCAACTACATGCATAGCCATGGGTTAAATGGGAGGGTTGCTGAGAGCCTGAGGAAACTCCTTGCGTGCTGCTTTTATCTCCTTGTGGGCTGCTCTGGGGTGGGGGGCTAGGGGGGGTGTCACTGTTTGCATTTTTAGTAAAGTAATTGTTTATCTGAACCCTCCAGCTTCAAGTGGTCCATCCACTGACCCAATATGGCACCCGACTCAAGACAAAGGGGGCATGGGTTAAAATGGGAAAAGAAAGAAATGAGGAAATGAGTGAGCCAACAGGAGTCCAGTGATGACCTGAAGGTCAGTCGGGGCCTCCAGGGTTGGACGCTTCCCTCAAAGGGAAAAGAACTCTAGAAGCAAGAGGGTTCAAGGACTCTCCATTTCCTCTTCATCTTGTCTAAGCAAAGATGTAAGATGATCTGTTAGGGATATAATGCCCTTCCGCTGCCTACGGATCAAGTTATCCAGCTCAAGGTGCATCAGGCCTGAAGGATTTGTTATTAATAGAGCAGAAGCTCCATTATTGTGCTCTCCCTTCCAGCGTGAGGCCCACCCTTTCCAGCCCTCTCTCCCCGCCTCATGCTTCCCCCTTATGGGACGGCTCCATTTTCATCATCCTACTCACACTATTTGGATGCATTTATTTATCTTACTTGAGTCGATATGTTATGTCTGACAGTGGAGAGTAAACCACCTTTCTTAAGAGAGAAAAATTAAAGATTAAAAGCCAAAAAGGAAAGGTGGTTCTGGGGGGAGCATGACAAGAATGAGCTTGATTTATTACCCTGTCTTTTATTCAGACGTTATGCTGTGGACTTCAAACCCCTGTCCCAGCCTCCCTCCCACCTTACTCTAATCTGCCAGAGGCTCCAAATTAGAGAAATGCTCAGGAATTTTTTTTTTTTAACACAAGGATATGAGCTCACTGAAATCAGGGATTCTGTTTTTGCCTTTGTAACCCCAGCACTTAGCACAGTGTCTGAAACAGAAAGTGTTTAAAATGCTTGCTGGTCAGCTCCATCAAGTTCAATTGGCCAAGACAGTCTGGTTGTGGCTCCTTTCTTGTATTCACCCTCTTCCTCCTATGGAGGAATTGATTCATTTATGTTGTGGAAGGCCCAGGAAGCCTTTGTAGGTAGGTGGATGGCTAGCGGTAAAGGAGGAAGGAGGATCTGGGTTCAAGTCTACCTGTCACATAATGCCCTTGTGGATGTGGACAACTACTTAGCCTTTCAGTATCTTAGGCGGCTCCCCCCCCCAAAATGTCCACTTGCATTGCTAGGGGGTGTTTCCTTACCCTTTAGTTCCCTATCCCAATGAAATCTTGGATCTAGTCTTCTATCTTTCTATCTACCTACCTATCTATCTGTCTTCATCTGTCTATCCATCATCAACCTGTCTATCTATCTATCTATCCATCTATCTATCTATCTATCTGTCTGTCTGTCTGTCTGTCTGTCTGTCTGTCTGTCTGTCTGTCTGTCCGTCCGTCCGTCTGTCCATCCATCCATCCATCTATCTTTGTCTCTCTTTGTATAAACATTGCCTTGCTCTATCTAAAACACAACCAAAAAACCCCTCAAACAAAACCCAACCCCACATTGATCTCACATAAATTTTACAGAGAACCTTCTTTACTTTAAGGTGTAAGAAGATCAGCATGAATTCATGCAAAAATGTGAATTGTACTCTGCATCCGAGTCTGGAGAAATAGGAACTTGCCTAATAAAACCTGACCTGCTGGAGGGTCCAGGGCAGGTGCTTTAATGAGGAGATAAGAATTATTAGTAATGAGCACATCAGATGTTTGTGTGACAGCATCTCCCTCCAAAGTGCTAGAGGCTAGCTTTAAAACATAAAATAAAATCTCATTCAGATCGACAGGAAGCCTTCTTTCCACTCCCCGGTCTCTTGGCGGTACCCTCACCTTGGGGTCAAAAGGTAAATCTGAGTCCTGCTTTGTCCAAATGTCTTTCCAGTTTTGAAGGTCACTGGGGTCTGAAACACACAGTTCTCCTCAGGCAGGCAGGAAGGAGGGTGTGTTCTGACTCCCCCGGCCTTACTTCTTGTCCCCCCACACCTTCTAGTGACCAGCAGAGAGCAGAAGAGCAAGCCCTGAGCTTCAGCAGGACACTCAGCCTGGTTCCAGAGGCAAAACACTTCAAAAGAGCTTCAGAAGGGTCACAGCCCTGCCCCAGAGGGGCTCCCCTTTAAAGACTTGCGGAGGTGACCTTGGGCTGTTGAAAACTACGTGAACCCTAGAATGAGCTCTGACAGGTCCTACCAGCTGGCAAACCTTTACCTGGGACAGCATAGAGAGGGTTTTTGCTTTAGGTAGGGGTTGGATTTCACTGCCTCTGACATCCATCCCTTCCAACTCTGGGTCAGGCCGTGATGGAGAAGAGGCCTGTCTTCCAGGCCAAAGCCCAGAGACATTCAAAAAGAGGAAAAGGATTTCTATGTGCAAAAGTATTTATAGAAGTTCTTTTTTATGGTTGCAAAAAACTAGAAATTATTGGGGGTGCCCGTCACTAGGGGAACAGCTGAAGAAATCATGCTGTATGACTGTATTGGAATATTTTTGTGCTGTAACAAAGAAGCGAACATTTACTGAGCACCTACTATGTGCCAGATCTGTGTCAAATCATTTAATTTACAAATATCTCATTTGACCCTCACAACACCCCTGCAAGGAGGGATTATTATTATCTTCATTTTACAGCTAAAGAAAGTGACCCAGACAGAGATTGAATAACTTGTCCAGGATCACACAGCTAGTAAGCGTCTGAGGCTACATTCGAATTCAGGTCTTCCTTCAGGCTCGGGGCTCTACCCATTGCTTCCCCTAGCTGCCTTGGTGACTACAAGGATGGGTGCAGGGAAGTATGAGAAGAAGCCTAGATGCAGAGAGAATGGGGCAGAATCTGCCTAACAATGGATACAATAACAACAATATTATAAAGATAACTTTGAAAGACTTCAGAACCCTGGTCAGTTCAATGGCCACCTTCAACCGCAGAGGACAGCAGGCGAGGGGATGGGCTCAAGATGGCGCACCAGACCAGTTCTGACCGGCTACGAATTTTTGTTTCTTAAAACTGAGTCTTAGGTGGAAGAACTTGTCCAAGGTGGGCACACTGGCAGTTACGGATAACAACAGCAGAAACTACATTTTATTATTGTTAAACCACTTTTCAGTGGTGTCTGATTCTCTGTGACCCCGATTGGGGTTTTCTTGGCAGAGATACTGGACTGGTTTGCCATTTCCTTCTCCAGCTCATTTGATAGAGGAGGAAACTGAGACAAACAGGGTGAAGTGACTTGCCCAGGGTCACACAGCTAGTTAAATATCTGAGGCCAGATCTGAACTCTCAAAGATGAGGCTTCCTGACTCTATGCCAGGTACCTTGTGCACTATGGCATCCCCTAGCTGCCCTACCATTTTAATTGTGCTTTAAGGTTTGCAAAGCCCTTTTATATAGACTATCACATCTGATCTTTGCTCAGGACCTCTGCCTCCAAATACAGCATTCCTGCCACTGGACAACCTACAACTCATCAAAACACAATCTTCAGGCACTGCCTCCATTGAGGGAGTACTGATGAAATCCCAGACCTCAGAGAGTTGGGCCACCAAGTGAGCTCCCAAGTGAGGGAGACAAGGAGGTGTGAAGGGGCAGAGGGTCAGGAATCTCTCTCCAATGGGTCAGAAAGCCAGAGAATAAAAGGATCCCAAGAATATTTCCTGCAGTCAACAGACAGCCAGGGATTTGGTTTCACACAGAAAAGAGGGTAGAACGCCAGTAGAAGTCAACGGCTCTGTCTGGAGAATGTTGGTCGTGCTTCATTTTGGAAGAGGACCAGTGACCTCATAGGTGATGTTTTGACTCATGAGTGAATTGAATTGAAGCAAGGCAGAGTCACACAAAGTTGTCGGCCTTTCTCTTCCAGGGTCATTTGACTGGCAATGGCCCAGTATACAGCGGAAGACCTTGGTGTCTTCCACGGCTGACCAAGCTCTAAGCCCTCCACAGCACCTGCTTCAGTTGCCTTCATGGCTGATGGAACAAATTGTTCTCATCCACCTATTCTGCTGGGGGAGGTCTTCACATGCTTGGGGTAGACATCCCCCAAACAGACCAACACATTTGAGTACTGTCACTACCTTCAACCTGGTTTAGCTTGTCTGCCTAGACAGTTTTACTGGGGTGTGGCTGGGAACCACAGGTGAGAGCTGATTGGCAGGTAGATATCAAAGATGGATGAATGGCCCTGAAAAGGGTTTGGCCAGCCCTCATAACCAGAGGATTCGAATCCTCCCTCAGCACTGAATACACTCCACCTAGGGAACAGGCAGGAGGTCAATGATCTGTCCTTGAGTGGAAAAGAGATAAAAGGTGTCAAGAATGAATCTAGACCAGCTAGAAATTAATCCTCCATTAGACAGGAAACCAGAGACCAGATGTAGACCAGGAGACTATCCTCAGCATACAGGAATCCTGAAATAGGAGTGAGGGAAAGGCAAGGGCACCTGATGAGCAGGCATTGCATTCTCATCAGAGATTTAAAGGATGAGTTCTTCACCTGGAGTCTGTGAATACTTTTTTCTAATATTTTGAAAGCTATTTCAATAATTGGGGTTTTGGTCATATTATTTATTTCATTTTATGCATTTAAAACCTAATTCTGAGAATGGGTTTTACCAGCCTGCCACAGGAGTCCAGGACACAAGCAGAAAAGAAGCCATAGTAAAGGGACTGTATGTGCTGATGGGAATCCAGCAATCGGGGGGCATTCAGCAATTGCAAAGGAGCCAGGGTAGACACGGGAAGTCTGGGCATCTGCCAGCCATCTAATGGTACATGAAACATTGTATTAATTACAAAAACGTGCTGACTCTTTCCCTGAGCAAATAGTTGGGACCGACAATTACCAGAGCCTTTCTGGGAAATCAAAGCTAACTCCTAAGCCATAACACCCAAGGCCATTATAATCCTTTTAGAAAGCTGACCAAAAGGTCCTTGGAACATGAAGGCTCACCACCAACCCAGCTCCTTTTCTTCCTGGTCATTCTCCTCCCCTCCCCCTCAACTTCTCCCAAATACTTTGTAGCACTCTCCTGCTCGTTCATAATTCTCTGCCTGCTAGCAGAATAAAAGCTGCCCAAGGGCAGGAACTGTCCTCATTTTTATGTCTGTGTTCCCAGAATCCCAGTGTTTGGCACATCAGAGGCACTCCATACATACCTATTGAATTGAATTATGTTTCTTCTTAAACCATTTATTTTTAGGTTTAGGGACTGGAACTCTTTCTCTGGATCATTAATATTTGTAAAGTGCTTAACAGTGCCTTGAGCAAAGTAGGCATTTAATCAATGCTCATTTCCTTCCCTTCCCTCCTGGAGATGGGATTGCATCAATGTGAGGCACTCCCAGTGTGAAAACCTCCTCCACTGATAGAGATGTGCTCACCCTCTTTCTCTGCCTTACGAAGGTGACTGTCCTCCACCTGTCTTAGACAGCTGGCTGGGATACTGGGAGGGTAGATGACTTAGGGGCATCAAATCACCTATTTTAGAGAGGAAAGGGACTTTTGAAATCACTGAAGTCAAACCTTTCTTTTTACAGTTAAGGAAACTGAGGCGCAGAGAGATTAGGGCTGGAGCTGGATTTGTCTAAAGTCCTAGAAGGAGGTGGCTGAAGAGCGAAGATTTGAACCCCAGGTCTTCCTGTTCCATCTAGCTCCTCCCAATATAATGGTGGTCATACAGCTAGTATGTATTATTACAGGCAGGACTTGAACCTAGGACTTGGGAGTCAAAAGACTTGGATTTGAATTCCAAAGTCTCTTCCAGTTCTGGATTCTGTCATAGCATGACTTGATTCCAAGGCCTTCTACCCATTATGCTGTGCTTCCATTTTTCCCTAACTTGAGAAACATTTTATCCAAAACTCGATTGTCTGGATGCACATGGTCTGTCTCAGTCTTGCTATCTCACGCCTGCACACACATCCTGCAATGGAGTCCAGGAGAAAGTCGGGTCTGGGTAGATACTTGCACAATTTTTGTTTTTCCAATATGGTTGCTATGGTTTCCTTGGCAGCACGATTCCTCCCCTATTCAAGTAATGAAAAATGTAAGATGCCCTGTCAGGTAACCAGGGCCCCACATTCCTGGTTTGTTTTTTAAAGTATAATCTACATTAACAGAAAGTTTTATGTTCAGACACAAAAATCAGGAAATGTTCTTTTTGGTAGATCAAATTCTCTGGTATCACTTATCCAGAAGTCATTACCTCCAACTTAGATTTATTGTCCACTTAAGGAGGATACTTAGTGTGAAAAGGGCTCCAAGGAATGGAAACCCAGCTTATCCCCAGAGGAGGGAAGCTCAAACCAGGCCACCAGACTGGCTAACAGAAGGAAGGCAAAGAACATCTCAGCTGAAGCCTCAGGTACTCACCAAAACACAAAAGGCCTTGCCTAAGTCACCCAACCCAAAGAGGGACAGAGACAAGAGACAGGCCTCAGGTTTTCTGACTCCAAAGGCAGAGTTCTCCCCAGCACCCAGCATATCCTGAGCTGTAGGCTAAGGTGCCAATGCAATCTAGAATCTGCTAACATTGCTTTTATCAACACATCTGCTCCCCAAAGGCACCTTTGGCAAAATGGCCCTTCCACAAATCTCATTTCAGAGGAAATTATTTTGAAGCAAGCTTTGAGGTATGCATTCTTAACCTGGGCTGTGTAGTCTTTTTGGGGGGAGGGAAGCTTGCTTTAAAAAAAAATTATATTTCAATATAATTTATTTCCTTCATAATCATATGTATTTTATGCATTTAAAACATGATTCTGAGAAGGTTTCACCAGACACCACCAGGGAGATCCTTGATTAAAAAGAGATTAAGGCCCCCACTCTACAGACTCCAGTAAAGAGACTGTCTCAGATCCCAAATCACCATTTGAGATTGTGTCAGGGGAAGAAAGGGAAGAGAGGGAGGGGTGGTATTTCTCCCATTTTACACAAGTTAGATTCAGAGAGGTTAAGGGACTTGGCCAGGGTCACAGGGCTAAAATCCAAAACCTGAACCCAGGTTCTCCTACTTTAATTCTCAGATATCAGCATGAAATATGGGTAGTCATGCAGGTGGAGATGTGAATAGTGCCTACCATTCAGGAAAGCAATTTGGCATCATGCAAGGAAAGTGTCTTTACTCTCGGTTCCAGAGATTCCATTGCTAATCTATCCCAAGGAGGCAAATGGCCAAAAAGAGACGCCCCAATATACTTCAGTTATCATAGCAGCACTTTTTGTGGTAGCAAAGAACTAGAAAAACATTAGTTGCTCATCAGTTGAGGAAAAGACAAATCAATATGTTAATGCCATGGAATCTTACTCTGCTGTTAGAAATGATGAATGCAAAGCAGAGGAAGACTTCCATGAACGGATGCAAGACTAAACAAGAAGAACCGAGGAGACAATATATGTGATGGGAAGAAAAACAATAACTACATATTCAAAAAATTCTGGGAAAAGAAGGTGAACAAGCTTGGACTCAAAGGAAGAGAGAGGGGAGAAGGCATGGCTGAAGAAGTGGGGAATTATGGGGTGGAATACAGCATATAATAGACTTTTCTGACATGTTGGATGTTCTCGATGAAACTGTTTTTATTTCCTCTTATTCTCTGTTCAAGGGATGGCTTTCCAGGAGGGGGAAAGATTCACTGAGAACAGCAGGTGATGTAAAAAACATCAGATGTTGACAAAAAATTTTTTAAAAGAAACGAGTGTAGCAGAGTGCTAATGAAATTCAAAAGCAGGATGGTCCACAAGAACAAAGATTCACTTCCATATGAAAGAAGGGAGGGAGCAGAAATGGTTTTATTTCCGAGGTCTGCTTACCTGCTGGACCTCACTCTCTCCATTTGAGATCTTCTCAGTGTACACAAAAGAGTTGAAAATGCGCTGCAATGGAAAAAAAAAAGAAATTTAGGAATTCAGATTTCCAGATGTGACATCCAAACCTTTCCATAGGGAGGCAGGAGGCAGGAGGAAGGAGGCAGGAGAGGTGCTGTTTATGGAATAAATAGAATAAGGCAGGAAAAAAAAAATATTTCAAATTGAAACACTGGAATTTTGTATAAATAGAGAAATTCACATTTCAGCCAAAGTCAGTCATGCTTGTATGAGCAACACACATAGAGGGCCATCCTTGCACACACAACACACACACATACAACACACACAATAAGTACACACAACACACATATACACACATGCAGAGCTATAGTAAAGTAAGCCAGATGTCACATGATAGCTTTCATTTTCAAAAATGCACTTCACTACAGATTTCTGGCACCTCTGCCATTCTACGCTCATGGGCTGATCTCAACCCGTCATGTTTCTCATTTTGGTGTTGACTATATTTCATGGCTCTAATTGTTTGCAGAGTCACGTCAAATGCAAGGCGGCTCTCCACAGGATTCTTTCCACGCTCCCTCATGTCCCTGCCTGGTTCATCCCCACTCGGCAGGAGTCACTGCCTTCCTGCCCACACCTTCTCTGCTCTCCTTCCCACTACTCATTCTCTCCCTCCTAGCTCAAATTGGGCACATTGAAAGTTCTCCTCCCAAAACAATATCTGACATTAACATACAGCTTCAAGGCTTACAGAGATCTGTGTGTACAGGCTCTCATCTAAGCCTCAGAACTGGGAGCTGGGCACTACAGGCATCATTACACCCATTTTACAGTTGAAGAAACTGAGGTTCTAACTGTTAAGGGACAGTTTTGGGTAGAATCACAGGGCTAGTGTATGAGAGGACATTGGAAGTTAAGTCTTTCTGGGTCCTAATGCCCCCCCAACACATGTCTGTATACACTATATTTATATGTCATACATATTATAATATGTGTTTGTGTCTGTTCCTGCCTGATCCAAGACAAGACTCATGAATCACAGGTTTGCCAACATGCAGCTTGCTCTAGTCAGCTCACACCATCTCGAAAGAGCTGATTGTTAAATTTTCAGGGTGAGTATTTACACCTCAGAAATTGACAAAGGCTACAAAACAGGGTTCAACTTATTATTTTGTTACACTTAAAAAATTAATAATTTTGATTAAACTTAAAAGCGCATCATGTAAAGATATTTTCCAGAAAGCTAGTTGTTAAACATTTGTCAGCACACCCTTGGTTCTGTATCTAGAAGGGGCTTCAGAGATTGTCTGGTCCAATTGCATCCTTTTCCAGGTAAGGAAATTGAGGCTTAGAGAAATGAAGTGTTCTGCCCCAGGTCCTAGGAGCAGTATGAGCCAGGATTTGACCTCAGGTCTTCTGACTCCAAAGCTAATGCTCTTCCCCTTCTGATCATAGATTACCAAAGTTTGAGCAGTTTTCTATAGTGGGAAGAGAGCCAGATTTGGAGTCAATGGGTCTGGGTTTGAATTCTGTCTCTGCTACTTACTGGCCAAATGACTTCAGTTCCCTGAATCTGTTGTCTCATATTTGATTAAGGAAAGTTGTACTAGATCAAAGTCATCCAGAACTGCAGCAAAATGCCTCAGAAAGCTGATTAAAATGTAACTGGGAAATATTTAACAAAATTAATAATATAATAGATGATGTGAATTTGCAGTTTTCATTTCCATTTGAGCTGGATACCACTATACTAGATGACTTCCAAGGTGCCACCCAGCTCTAAATCTATGGTCCAATTCATATCTGAAATGAAGGCTTGTTATGCTTGAAAAAAGGTCAGAGTTGTCCCGCTCAGCCCCAGAGGGTAGCCCTGATAACAAAGAGAAGTGGATTGAGGCTCCCTGTGTGATGCTGGGGAAATCACAACCTCTCGGGGCTTGTTTCTTCCTCTATAAAAGGAAGGATTTTGAGGCTTTCAAGGTCCCTTCTGACACATCATAATTTGCCTCTATTAACAACTCCTATTCATATAGGTGTGCTGGGCACTTTCCTCATAGCTCTGTGAGGTGCTTGTTCTTATGATGCCCATTTTACAGAAGAAGACACTTACTCTGAAAGAGGTTATAAGTGATTTGCCAAGTCATGCAGCCAGTAAGGGTCTGAGGCAAGATTTGAACTCAGTCCTTCTTACTCCAAGTATACCACTCTATTCACCAAGTCACCTGGCTGCCTTCTCCTCATGCTTTTGTCTACTTTCTGGGACTGAGCAAAACAGAAGACAGTGGAAGGACATAGTCATCTGAAGAGGAGGGATCAGAAAGGCAGAGTTCAAAGCCAGGCTGACTGTGTCAGGTTATATATACCTGAACAGGTAACCTTACAGAGATAAATTCAAGGTGCCAAAGTATCAGAATGAATAATGTCTGAAAGGCAGTTTGGCGTCACGGACAAAGGAGCTGTTCTGAGATGAGGAAATCCTGAGTTAATGTCCAGCCTCTGGTATGTGCTGGCTGGGTGAGCCTGGTCAGGTCACGCAACATCTCAATGCCCTGGCGACTCTCTCAGGCTCCAAGTTACAGGTGAGTACAGGTCTGTGCCAATACAAGCGAGACTCGGGCTGATGAATTCACAGGAACAGCAAGATGACTGCCAGTTTACTGTTGCTGTTGTTGTCACTATTACTGTTATTGTATAGGGAAATTGGCAGAGAGGAAAAGGAAGTAGTCTTCCAATTTAAGTCAGTGCTTTTGAGAGCGCACAGATCACCCCAGAATAGTCTGGGGCCAGACCTGGAGTTGTTAACCAAAACTTCCCTTGTCCTCTTTCCCCACCTGCCAAGCATTTGTCAGTACCTGGGACAACTGCCCAGTGGCTTGGACACACCTGCATAGTTGTGGTTGAGTAGAAGTGCCAGCCTCATTAAGTGCTTAGGAATCTAAGGCTAGGGCAACAAAAACACATTACAAATGCAAGAAGACCAAGGAATTTAGGAAAGAAAATCTGTCAGATTTTTTTTTTAAATGGATTAAAGGGTGGGTTCATGGACTCATGAGATTTGGAGCTTTAAGGAATCTCAGTGGTCATCTTGTTCAACCCCCTTCCCCATTTTACAGATGAGGAAACCAAGGCACAGAGAGCGTGAGTGGTTTGCTCAAAGTTACACAGGTATAGTCAGTTTCAGACCTGAGATTTAAACTCAGTCTGACTCAGTGGTGAATCAGGAAATAATGATAATAATACAGAGTGACAATAATAAAAACAAGGTGGTAATAGATGATATTTATATATCACTTTTAAGTTTTCAAGGAATTTTATAGATATTCTCTCATCTGATTCTTCCACCAACCCTAGAAGGCAAGTAGTATTGATCTTGAATATTTAGGCATCAGAAGTAGAGAACTGATTTTTCTTGTTCGGTAGTTTCAGTTGTGTCGGACTCTTTGTGACCCCATTTGGGGTTTCTTGGCAGAGATACTAGGATGGTTTAACATTTTTTTTTCTGCAACTCATTTTACAGATGAGGAAACTAAGACAGACAGGTTAAGTGACTTGCCCAGGGTCACACAGCCAGTAAGCGTCTGAATCCAGGTCTTCCTGGTACCAGATCCAGAGCTCGGCCCACTATGGTGCCACCTTACTGCTCAATTCCTGACAGAGTGAAAGAAATCGAGGAAGCCATCAGCTCAAGCTAGCTTGATAATAGTGTTCAGCTGTCCAGTCTTGGGTACACCACTTTCCATTCCCAGGCTTTTGTTTCTCCATCTGTTACAGGGTGTGGGCTTTGGACAAGATCAGCATTAACTCCTGTCCCCCCATGTCTCTGGATCCATGATTACTGACCCCTGTGCCTCCTACAGCATCCTCAACATGTCACCCCAAGTCCTCCTGCTTTCCCACACCCTTTCTGTGCTCCTTTCCCTTATCAGAATGTAAGCTCCCAGAGGGCAGTGACTCTTATGCCCAGACTCAGGGCTGAGCCCATTGCCTGGTGCCCAGAAAGGAGCAGAGTTGTCAAAATGGAAATGCTTAAACAAGGCTGCCTTCTCCTCCTTTTAAACCCCCCAATTCTTTGATTCTTCTAATTATTTGCATACTTGGGAATCACGAAGCATCTGTGATTTCCTCAGAGGATTACTAGAAGATCCATTCTACAGTATGGATCACAGCGAGCTCTGAATTGTTAGCTAAGTCCTAGAGAACTGACTCAAGTTTAGAAAGGATGAAGTGACTCCCTCAAGTTCATATGACCCTACTGGATATAACTGAAGCTCCCAAAGGAGAGCCTAGAATCACACAGGATGTTGGGATGACAGGAAGCATTATAAGTCAGGAGTTGGCCACAGAGCCAGGGAGGAGATGAGGGTAGACAGGTCCCCTGAGTTCTGCCCACCACCAGGACACACACTGCCTCTCTGAAACATTTTCAAGTACATTTAATAATACTATTTAGCCCATTTTTCTAGTGGCAAGCACACTGGATTTAGGGTCATCTGTGAATTAAGCTGGAAGGGTCCTCAGAGGTTGGCCAACCCCTTCATTTGAGGGATGAAAGAATGAAAAATCCAGGAAGAATAGTGAGCTAGCTTGCCTAGGGTCCCACTGATCATCCACATTGGAGGGGGGATTTGGATCCAGTACCTCTGACCCCACCACAAGTGTTGTTTTGTACTGTACCAAGCCACCAGAAAGAAAGAAAGGAAGGAAGGAAGGAAGGAAGGAAGGAAGGAAGGAAGGAAGGAAGGAAGGAAGGAAG
>NW_027185850.1:11150677-11176489 GCF_028583685.1 Petaurus breviceps papuanus
AAGGAAGGAAGGAAGGAAGGAAGGAAGGAAGGAAGGAAGGAAGAAAGGAAGAAGGGAAAAGAAAGAAAGGAGGAAAGAAGGGGAAAAAAAGAAAATAAGGAAGATATATTCTCTTCTTTTTGTGAATTGAAACTAACACCCTCCCCCACCCTCACCTCTGCTCCCCAGTACAAGAGATAGAGTACATCTGTTGGGGAGAATTTGAATTTCATCATGAGAAAGAACCAGAAGGATGTCTAGTCTAATTCACATGTGAACAAGGATCCTCTACAGCAGAGTTCTTAGCCTGGGGTCCATAGGTCTGTGGAAAATCTTCAGGGGGCAGGAACTGGGCAGAAAAAAAACTCTATGTTTTCATATGTTGCCTTTGTAACCCTATCTATGTATTTTATTTTATGCATGTAAGGACATGCTTCTGAGCAGAGGTCCCGAGGCTTCACCACAGTGATTGCCAAAAGGATCCAGGACACAAAAAAGGTCAAGAGTCTCTTGTATACACAAAAGTTCCTGGTCTCAGCCGTGAATGGGGGGAGGGGCACAGCAGTGCACACATTCACACCGTGTTCCACACTGAGCCTCCACCATTTCTGGAAGGAGGCCCATTGACCTATGAGAGACAAGGATTGTTCGAGGGCAGAGGGGTGTGGGAGTGGGAGGTGGGGGCAATGTTCTCCTTAGTGTTTATAAACTCAGGAGGCTTTTATTGAGCCACAGCTGACTGGTGATAAATGGACCATCGTAAGTTCCAAATAAGGACCTTTATTTAGGGAGGCCATTATAATTCTATTCAATCCAACAAGCTTGTATTAATTGCTTACTGTGTACAGTATCAGGAAATGGCAAAGGATTCCAGTGTTTTTGCCAAGAAGACTCCCCAGTCATGAAAAGTTTGCACAACTGGAAGGTCTGAACACTTGCCTTCTGTAATAGTAATGTAATTTAAGGATCCCCCTGTATTGGCTTGGTTTTTGGTTTGATTGTGTTAAAACCCAGAGCTTGTTAATCCCACTTGTGGGATGGACTTGTTGACATGAAAAGAGAGTGCTGAACTGGGAGGAGCTGGTGATGTACATTTGGAGAGACACAAGAGAGAGGCAGAAGAACTTTTTGGAAGCAGCACCTTTGGAGGCAGAGAGAGACTGAGAGGATTGCTGAGGGCCACTTTGAATTGCCCTGGACTTTTGAGACCTGCTACCCAGAGCTGCCAAGGACTGAGGAGACATGGCTGTTATGCTGGCACTTTGTCTATCTGTTTTGATGTTGCTTTGCCAGATTTGTCCACTGGTGAAGGACAGTGCTGTTGTTGCAGAGGTTTTGGAACCTTGCTGTTGGTTCAGAGCTCCAGAGACTGTTCTGCAGAACAGTCCTAGGACCACTGAAAACATTAGCAAAACCCTCTTCCAGGATTTCTGTAAACATACAACAAGAAAATCCTTCTTCAGGGCTTCTGAATTCAAGGGCCTGAGGGAGAAGAGCCAAAGTGACTTTTGGAGCACCTGCCCTCAGGGCACTTACACTTGATTAGACAAAGGATCTTAGCCTCTAGAACCTGGGGAACCTGTTTATTTAATATTTTGTTAAGCATCTTTTAATATATTTGGCTCCTCTGTAATCCCACATATTTTATTTTATGTATTTAAAAACAAAATTCTGAGAAGGAATGCCTAAGGACCCAAGAAGGCTGAGAACCCCTACTCTAGAGTTAAAAGGCACCTCAGAGGCAATCAGCCCCTTCATTTTAAAAACAGGGAAACTGCGGCCCAAGGTGACTTGCTCAAGGTCATTCAGATGGCAAGCAGCAAGACCTGGGATTTGAAGCGCAGGTTTCTAACATCTACTCCACTGCACCTGAGTCCCCTCCACAAATCTTGAGTCTCACCTCCCTTAGCCAGGATAAATGGTGACACTCTGCTGTTACCCAATTACAGAAAATCTGGGCATTGTTTGTTGCTTTCTCCTTTTCGTGGTCTAACATTAGCACTGCCCTTGGCTACCCAAGCAATCAATCGGTAAAAATCTGCTAAGTGCCTACTGCATACCAGGCACTGTGCTAAGCCCTGGGGATACAAAGAGACAAAAGACAGATCCCGCCCTTAAACTTGGAATCTGACTTGGGAGACAACAAGCCAAAAAAATCGTACAAGGCAAACGCTATACAAGATAAATAGAAAATAATGAACAGAGGGAAGGCACTGGAATTAAAGGGGCTTGGGGAGGGGTTCCAGTAGATAGTAGGGTTTAGTTAGGACTTAAATTGCCCTGGAGCAGAGAGGTGCAATATCTTGCTCCTGGCCAATATCTCTGGATCAAAAAGTACCTAGCATGGAACAAGGTATAAGAAAATTGGAAAGGTGTGAGGGAGTGGGGACAGGGCTTTCAGTGCCCAACAGGGGCTTTGACACTGGATCCCGGAGGTGACAGGAAGCCACCTCAGTTTATTGAGTTGGGGAGGGGGTGGTATGGTCAGATTGCACTTTAGGAAAATCACTTTGGTCCCTAAATGGAGAGTGGGGAGACACAAGGCAGGCAGACCTACCAGGTGTGAGGCGAAAGTGTCAGAGGAGAGAAGAGGGTGTCTTTCAGAGATGTTATGGAGGCAAAATCAACAGACCTTGGCACCATATTAGATGGGGGGTGGGGTGAGAGATAGTGAGGAATTCAGGATGCCTCCTAGGTCTCCAGCCTGAGGGACTGGGAGGGTGGTGTGGTCATCTAGAGTGATAGGAAAGGTAAGAGGAAGGAAAGTCTAGGAAGATAAAAGAGTTGAAGATGTCTACTGGGTATTTACTTATGGTGCCTGAAAGGCAGCAGGAGAAGTGAGATGGGAGGTCACCACAGAGTTTGAGGCAGGAAAGGTAGATCTGAGAGTTATCAGCATAGAGCTGGTCGTTAAATCCAAGGGAGCTGATGAGATCACTACACCTGACCTATATTAGAGATATTTAAAAGCTATCCAAAGGAAGCTTGTTTTTCTGTCTGTCACATAAAATTGTGAAAGTGGCAGAAGGCCACCTCATGTAAAAAACAAAGAAACAAAAAATGCTGGCCAGGAAGTCCGGAGGCACTGGCATGGAACTGACCACCCAAAGGGGTCAGGCTTTTGTAATAACTTTTCAAAAGGAGAGAATCATGTGAATGAGGGATCTGAAATAGCAACAGCAAGAACTGATACCAGGAAATTCTGAGAGTATGACCCATGATGTACCTTACCTTTAGGGATAAAATGCACAGAGGCCTCCGGTTACTGGGATGTGGGGATTCTAGAAAAAGTCAGCCCTTCTCTGCTACTCAGCTTCAGTCTGTCACTCTCTCTTATCCCCATCCCCAGAGGACCAAAGGAATGTCAGAAATCTGAACTCTTTTAATTCAAACACAGCCTTGGGAAAGCCAGCAGTAAATCAGTTTACAAGTCCCTGGGATTGTAAATGGAGTCCACACACATACACAACCATGCATTGCCATAATCGAAAGCCCCAAATGGTTAGTCTCCTAAGGTAAAAGCTCAATGTAAATATTCTTAAAATACTAAAATTGTTGTCTTACAGGGCAAGAAGAATTTAAATAACCCACATGCGTGTGTGTATATGTATGTGTCTGTGTGTGAGTGTGTGTGTGTGTGTGTGTGTGTGCGTGTGCACGCACGGGTGTGATATTCAAGTATCTTATTCTGAATGAATGCAAGACACTGGAGGGCAGGAGCCATTTTTTTCTGTGAGCTTGGTGTTTTCCCTAAACAGACAGCCATAGTAGGCACCTTACAGTGCATTAGATTCTAAGACCTTGGGCCAAGAGCTGAGAGGGGTCTTTGAAGCGGCTCAGAGGCTGGGGCCTTCTCATTTTTTCGCTGAGGAAACTGAAGCTGGGTGAGGTTTAATGATTTACTGGAGGTCCCAGGTAGTGAGGGGAAGAGCCAGGAAAGCCTCGGCCTCAAACCCAGTCCCTTTTCACACTGTGCCAGGGACTGGAAGAAGTGTTCTAAGCGAACCTATCAGCAACACTGGCCAATTTCCATTCACATCAAAGGATTTTCCCAACCGTCAAAGGACAAAAATCGAGAAGGAATTATTTTTCCCATGGCTCATGAGAACAGGGCAAACCCCAACCCCAAGCTGACCTTTCCCTGTGTCTTGGAACACAGTTCTATTTAGGGGATGCAAACAACAACATGTACCCGAGAATAATGACCAAGGACATTTGTGCAGAGCTTTGTGGCTCAGAGTACCTCACATAATTTAGTTAGGCTCCTCCCAGCAAGCAGCCATGGGCATCAGAGACCATTCCCATTTTAGAGGTGGGGAGACTGAGGCTTCAAGGGGGGATTAGAGCCTGGGAGCTTCTGAGCACAAGTTCAGTTTTCTCCACAGGACAGCAAGCTGACAGCAGACATGTGATTTCATTAACCATTCCCTTACTTATCCATGAATAAAAATAATGGTGGGCCTGTGGCGGGTTCAAATCCCACTTCAGACACTTACTGATCGTTTGAGCCTGGACAAGTCACAGCCTCTCTGAGCCCCAGTTTTCTTATCTGTAAAAAGTTGGGGTGTGTGTGTGGGGATCTTGATTACCTCTGGAGTTCAGTTTGTTGTTCAGTCATGTCTGACTCTTGTGACCCCATTTGGGGTTTTCTTGGCCAAGATACTGGAGTGGTTTGCCATTTCCTTCCCTAGTTCATTTTAGAGATGGGGAAACTGAGGCAAACAGGGTGAAGTGACTTGCCCAGGGTCACACAGCTAGTAAGTGTCAAGTGTCTGAGGCCGGATTTGAACTCAGGTCCTCCTGACTCCAGGGTCAGTGCTCTATTCACTGTGCCACCTAGCCGCCCCCTTTTTTTTGGGGGGGGGGAGGAACAAACAAACAAAAAAACCTTAGTCGATGTTTTCAATTAATAAAATTGAGGCTTGGTATAGTGTTGAACACCTAGCAGCTGGGTGGTGCCCTCGGCCTGGAGTCAGGAGAGACCTGAGTTCAAATCCAGCCTCAGCCCCATCCTGGGCAGTTCCCTCACCTGTAAAATAAGGATAATAATAGCCCTCATCTCCCAGAGTTGTTGTGAGAGAATCTTTGTCCAAAGTACTTAGCACAGTGGCCGGCACACAGTGAGTGCAGTGTAAATGTTAGTTATTATTATTAACTATAAACGCTGAGGTTGATGTGTTGCTGGGACTTGGGAGCCAAGTAGGGTTAAAGCCCATCAAATGTCCACACTAAGTCTGGCACTGAAACGACGAACCCTAGGCGGAGAGGGCTGCCCCAGGCTGCTTAGGGAGGCGCCAGCCAGCCCTGTCAGAGAAGCAGCCATGACCATCGGCCACTGAGATCTCACCATAACTGGCCACTGGACTTCCTTCCAGGCTTCCGGGAAATAGGCAGAACCAGGCTCAGAAAAAAGAAGAAAAAGAAACAAAGAAAGCAGAGTGTTTTGAGTGCACAGAAAAACCCCAAAGTCCTTAGTGGGACTCCCACAGTCAAAGATAAATCCTAACTTCCCCAGAATCCCAACTCTCTCAGGACTCCAGTCACAGAGCAGCCAGCCCCAGACAGGTCTCCAGAGCCTTCCCTGGGGCTACATATTAATTGGTCCTCCACAATTCCAGGCATACACTCCACCCTCCTCTTCCCAAGCCTTCTTCCAATACTTAGAGGTTTTCATGGGGAAATTGGCATTGCCTTCTGGGCGCAAGTGCTAGGTCCGAATGACTTGCTAAAGTCTGAATGAGACTCAGGACCAGCAGATGCCGCCCCTTTGCACGCTGCAAACCTTCCTCCATCAGCATCAAAAAGCAGAGACTTCAGGCCTCTATGAAGTTAACTGAACTTCAGACACATAAAAGCAGCTGAAGCCATTTCCTGGCCCCTGCTCCCTCCACCCTCCCTCAACCAAACTGAGCCAGCACCAAAACCCCGGCTCCCACGGCTTCTTCCCCACCTATTACAAGCATCTGCCCCACATCCCTTCCCTTCCCCCACGGCCCCACCCCCTCCACCAGCCTCACTATTTAATTGAGTCTGCTTAACAGATGGCAGGAGAATTTGCCTTCCCTGGGACAGGGACAATTACTGGAGTGTTTAATGAGGTGGTCAGAGAGGGCGATTTACCCCCACTCCGAGGCCTGCCAGATTTTAACTAGACGTTTAAGGGAAGGCAATAGTGGAATATCATAGATAAAGAATAAATAATTGCAAATTTAATGAGATTCTGGAAGCCTCCTCTCCCCAATCTTTGCTTTTAAAAAATAAAAAGAACCAGGCTTGATTCCTTGAATCAAAAGATGCCCCCGCTATTTACCAGTCCCTTAGGCTGCTTCCAATGGACCTGTCAGGCCGCTAATGGCCTCATTCAGCCCCGAGTTTGGTCTTATTATCGCCAGGAATGATTTCTAACGGGAGCCAAAGGATCTGCCATCCCCAGCCCCAGGATCCAGCAACTGTCCAGCAAGAACCAGTTAAAAAAGTAAATCATTGTTCTCTGAAAACCCTCTCCAACAACCATCAGGGCTGAGGATTAGAAAGAACTCGTGTGAGGGCTCCTGGAAACATTTCCCCAAATGAGATTTCTCGCCCCCACTTTATGATTAAACAGGAGGACGCTTGGTCAAAGCAGTAAATGAGTCTGGCCATGACTGGTTCTGTCGGATCAGCTGATGCTCTAACCGTGTATAAAATGCTAGAAACACTTGGGGCACTTTCTCGGACCAAAAGGAGACTGAGCATCCAGGATGCTGAGGCCCGAAGAAAAATCAGGCTCAAAGGACCTAGCCAGGTTTTTTCATCTTTCTGTCTCTGTCCCTCTTGCTCAAAACAAGTCTGTTTACAGTATTCAGAAAGCTTTCATTAAAAAACAATCTTTCTGTACTTCAGGGTTTAAAGATCACAGGTGTAAGGTTCTGAGGGGCCTCAGACGTCAGTCAGCCCAAACCTCACATTTTACAAGTGAGGAAACTGAGGCGCAGGGAAATTCCCTCTTCTGACAACACTAACACTAACTCTAATATTCTGTGTTCTAAAGTCCCTCCCAGCATTACATTTCCTGAGAAGTCCTGTTCCCATCTCTCCCAATAGATTGTGAACTCCATTTGTGGAGCTGTGAACTACCATAGGCAGTGAGAGAGGGCAATGGGACACCAGGGAGGGGTGTCAGAATTGAACCCAGATACTGCTGACTCCAAAAAAGGCCTTATATCACATTGTCTATTATTGGGAAAATCCCTTCAATTCAGTCTAGTTCCTTTACCATCAAAGGCAGATGATAACACCAGTTTTGTTTTGTTTTCTTTGGTCCATTAGTCATGTCCAACTCTTCATGACCCCATTTGGGGTTTCCTTGACAGAGATACTGGAAAAGTTTGTCATTTCCTTCTCCAGCTCATTTTACAGATGAGGAAACTGAGGCAAACAGTTAAGTGACTCGCTCAGGGTCACACAGTTAATAAGTGTCTGAGACTGGATTTGAACTCAGGACGATGAATCTTCCTGACTCCAGGTCCAGGGCTCTATGCACTATGGCACCACCAAAGCACCTGTAAGTACCTGCGAGTACATACATACCTCACAGGCTGGTTTGTAAGGCTGACATTGAGACAGTACATAGACAATGTTTTCAGAATCCTAAAACATTGTTCCAAATACAACAAGGCATTTCTAATGCCTCCCAGAGGCTGAATGGAGGTAAAAGAACAATGTATGCTTTGTGTGGGGGTATGTATTTCCCAGATGCTCAAGTTTCCATTCCTTTGACCTTGAGGAGACTTCCTGGCCACAAGTTTTTGCAGAAAAGACACACCCGTCCATGCTTGCTTCTGGTTTAGCCAGCCAGGAGGCTCTGGAGGAGGGGCACCACTCCCTTCCCCACTGATTCTGCACCAAGGAGGCTGTCCATTGATGCCCCCTGCACATGTTCTGGCATCCAGGGACACCATCCTCCTTGCTGGGCCTCAAACAGGGACTCCATCTTTGGGCTCCAAGTGTTTCCATTTTCTGTCCCCCTCCCCATCTCCATCTCTTGACTCCCCAGTCTCAGCCAAAGTCCCACCTTCTGCTGGAAGCCCTTCCTAGTCCTCCACCATCTTGGTGATGTCCTTGATTATTCCCAGGTTAGCCTGGAGATGTCTCCTATGCATGTCTCTGTTTGCCTCTTGTCTCCTCCTCTGGGTCCCGAGCTCTCTGAAGGCAGAAACTGGTTTGGTTTGTTTGTTTGTTTGTTTTTCCCTTTTGTTGTATCTCTAGTGTTTTTGCCCAAAGCTTGACATGTGCTGGGACTTAACAAACACCCATAGACTGATTGGCTGGCATCTGCAGCAATGGGGCTGCTGTTCTTTGTTCATTATGAAATATGCCCTCTCTGAAAACAAACGGATTTTTTTTTCTCTTCTCCCTGGCCCCATCTTTACCTAAAACAGTGTGGCTGACCCTCCTTCCTTTCCCTGCTTCTGCTTCCCCACACCTGCATTGGATAATTTTTAAAAGCCTATCTGGGAAAGAAATGATCTTTTCTTTAAACTCTGAGTATGTCCTAGAAAAAAAGCAGATGCCAGAAATCCATGAAATGTTTCAAGTTCACCAGTGGTATCTGAGCTGCTCTGAACTGTGGCAGAACTATTCACTGAAGAGATTCCTTTAAATCTGTCCAAGGACTATTTCTGGTCCAAGCAAAGGGCTGGCTGCTTTCCCCTGGCGCTTCCACTCACTGCTCCAAAGAAGAAACGAGGACATGTAGGGACTGTTGGAAGAGGAGGGGGTCATCTCCAAAAGAAAACCCTGGAGCTTCCATCATTCCTATAAGAGCAGCCCACTTCCTGCTTCCAGGTCTTTGTCCAGCCTGGCCCCCTCACCTGCAAGCCCTCCCTCTCGACTTCTGCCTCTGGGAATCTCCAGGGCCCTTAGAGACTCATCTCAAATGCTCCCCTAACAGTACCTTCTTTTTCTCCCCACTTGATAATCATAATAACAGGCGGTAACTAACACTTATATAATGATTACTGTGCAGGCACTATGTCAAGTACTTTCCAAATAGCTCATTTGACCCTTACAACAAAACTGAGGGGTGGGTGCTATTATTATGCCCATTATACAGATGAGGAAACTGAGGCAAACAAAGGCGAGGTGGTCACACAGCTAGAAAGTGTCTGAGGCAGGAATCAATCTTGGGTCTTCCTGACTCTGCCTAATTACCTGGTAAAATAAAATATAAAATAGACACATTTTAATTCAATTGGTTTCCTTTGTAATTCTATTTGAAAACATTAAGAACATGATTTTGAGATCTATAGGCTTTGCCAAAATGCCAAAAGAATCCTTTCCACTTCCTCATTTTATAGATGATGAAATTAGTCTTCAGAGGTTAAGGGACCTAGCCAAGGTCACACAGTTTGAACCCGGGGTCTCCACATCCACAAAAGTTCTTTTGTATTTTAGGCTTTGTGTCTTGTTTGAGAATCACAACCCTGTGAAGCAGATACTATTATTACCTCCAGTTTGCAGACAGAGAGAGAGATGCAGGGATAGCTAGAGTGGGCACTAACTGAGGCACTGTCACTGTGCACAGTGAAACTCAGGCAGTTCCTGCCCTCCTGGAGTTTACATTTTAATGGGGAATGGGGGCAGGGCAAGCAGCAGAGTGTGATGACAGCGAAGATGAAGAAACCAAGGCTCCAAGGACTTAAGTGACTTGGCCAGAGTCATACTATGGAGAAAAACGGGCAGTCCTGTTAATAGGTCCTGGGTTTTAATCCTGGCTCTGCCACTTCCTCCGGGTCTTTAGGCAAGTTGCTTAAACTGAACCTCAGTTTCCACATTTGTAAAATGGGATTTAAGCCAAGATCTCTCCTAACTACAGATGAAGCCCTATTCCCATTAAACCAAGCTGTCTCTCATTGTACTGGAATCTTGTTGTAGGGAGTATTGCTTGAACCAAATGGACCACTGCTTGAGGATAGAAAATCTATTTTGCTCTCCATGGATTGTTGCTGAAATGATTATCTTGTTGTCATGGAATTTGATCATTTCAGAAGCTTGGCAAACCAGGAGTAATCAAATATGAATAGGATAAATTGGGTTTTCAAAAGGTAATAATTTAAATGTAAAACAGGACAGGCTACAAGAGGGTGGGTTTAAATGTCAAAAATTTAAGGCAAATCCAAATATTTACACTTGATCTGTGGAATAAATGGAGAGATGCTAATGTGATGACATAAATATTTCCCTGGTTCTCCTAACTGTATCATTTCCTGGGATTCCAAACCAGAAAGAATTGTCAGAGGGCAGCCTGACTGAAAAAACTTCCCTAATGTTGGGAAAGATTGAAGGTAAAAGGAAAAGGGGACAGCAGAGAATGATGGAGAGAAAGCATGGTAGAAACAAAGTACTCGAGCTTGGATAGATTTTGAGAGATAGTGGAGGAGAGAAGAGTGCCAGAGGATCACTGAGATATGACTGAAGGAAAGCAATACATATATATATGTACATGTATATATGTATATTGTGTGTGTGAGACAGAGAGAGAAAGAGAGAGAGACAGACAGACAGACAGAGACACAGACAGAGAGACAGAAAGAGACAGAAACACAGAGAAAGAGATAGAGACAGAGAGACAGAGGCAGAGATAGAGACAGAGACAATGAAAAAGAGAGACAGAGAAAAACAGAGAGAAAGAGGGAAGGAGAGACAGAGACAGAGAGAGAGACAGACAGAGACAGAGAGATTTGAGGATGAGGGGGTAGAAATTTCATACAATCTCCTTGCAGGAAAGACTTATATGAACAAAATGAAACCAGAAGAATCAGGAAAACAATGTAAAAATAAATGTTTGTTGGAAACAACAAAATTCACAAAACTGAAAAATGAACAATGTATATATAATGCTATCAATCAAGCACAGCTCCCCCAAAAGAGTGCAGAAAATTGACTCCCTCCCCGTTTCTTTGCAGAGTTGGGAGACCATGGGTTTCGTCTCAGATGTGGTTAATATTTTGTTACTTATGTGGAATTGCTATCCTCCTCACCCCCCAAAATATGTCTTATTCTTTGTTATAATATAGACATCTCTGGGGAGGGAAAGGAATAGGGGTGCATTTGAAAATGAAGGTAATATTGAACCAAAAGATCAATAAAGTGTGTGCGTATGAGTGTGTTTATGTGTGTGTGTGTGTGTGTGTGTTTTAAGAAGTCCAGGTTCTCAGACTTTGTAACAGATCAGGAAAGCCAAGGAGATTCTAGATACTCCAATGATAATGAAAGATGTCTCATTTCTACTCCTTGCTTAGAAAACCTATTAATCTATGCTTTTGAGAGTCTAGTACAAGCGTTTGTAACCTGAGAAACTTAAGACAAAAATACTTTGATGACTGTATTTTAACATAACTGATTTCCTTTGTACTCTGATATATTTTATTTAATGCATTTAAAAACTTGATTAAGAGTAATCTGTTGGTTTTGCCAGACCAAAGTGAGCCACAACAAAAGATAAGATTCAGAACCGGTCTAGGGGCAGCTCAGTGGTGGAGTGAATAGAGTGCCAATCCTGGAGTCAGGAGGACCTGAGTTCAAATCTAGCCTCAGACACTTAACACTTCCTAGCAGTGTGACCTTGGGCAAGTCACTTAAGCCCAATTGCCCTGCCTTCCCTACCTCCAAAAAGCAAAAAATGAACTGGTCTAGAGGAAGAAATTTTAAGAGATTCATGTTTACCGAGGTGCTTTGGATTTATATTTGTGACTGCTTTTCTTGTTTCCATTTACTTTATCGTGGTCATTTGTACATTGTTCCCTGGTTCTGCATGCTTCCTTTTGCAGTGGTGAGAGCACAGGAGTCCGACCTGTGTTCAAACCCCAGTCCATTTGACCATGGACAAGTAATTTCAACACTTTGAATGCCATTTTCCTCTTCTGTAAAATGAGAGAACCGGACTAGGTGATTGACTAGTCCTTAGTCTATTATCCTAATTGAAGGCTCATCCCTCCTTCAAGGTGCTCCTGATTTCTAAAGGATATAATCACAGTGGCCCCACAGTCTCAGTTTCTACAAAATGGGCTATTGTGAGCTTCTTTCTTCCAAAATGTGGGTAGAATCCTTATATGCTGGGGAGGGCCTTTGAGGACAAATACCTGCATAGGCATATCTGGAATCCCTGGTGCACTGTTGCCTTAGAGGTTTTACAAGCATCTGATGGGGATGCCAAAGTAGGAATTCAGGATTATGAAATATAGTGGCAAAGGTTCTGGTCCCCTTGACTTGCCAGAGTTTGCTCAACCAGTTACCTCTGACTCCCAGGAAACCCTGATTTCAGACCCAATTCTTCCACATTACTTCTCTCACTTAGGTCTCCCATCTATAAAATAAAGTAGATGAAATGGCTGATCTTCAATCTAGCCTTTTGGGGGTTAACAATCTAGAAGACTATACTCCTGACCAAAAAGAAACTACATCTTTATAAAGAAACTCAATCCATTCAGGAGAAATACACCTGGAATCTATAAAACTGGAGTTCAAAAGGCTGCATTGACTGGCTAAATTCCAAACTGTTCAATTAAGATTCTCACCAAGAAGCAAACCAAACCAACATTTTTTCCCTGCAAAGTAGCAATTCATAGAACCTTAGAGCCAGATGAGACCCCAACATGTATTTAGCCTAATCCCTTCATTTAGAAACGAGAAAGCAGGCCCAGAGAACTTAAATGACTTGTCCAGGGTCATACTTTGAATATGTGTGAGGCAGAATTGAACCCAGGTTTTCCTGGTTCCAATGCTACCATACTATATTGCATCACAGTGTATATGTGTGCAAGGGGATAATGTGCCCGGATTTCTTTTTTGGGGGGAAGACTGTTTTTGTAACAACTGTCCGTGTTATATCTACTTAATAAATACTCTTTATAAAAGCTAATTTCATCTGACTGATAATAAGGAGTTCACAGGTGGGGGCTCTTGGAAACTCCAACCTCTGTGTATCGTCACCTTATTTATTTAATTTACATGCAGAATACATCATGCAAAATGCCAGGCTGGAAGAATTGAAAACCAGAATTAAGGTTGCTTGCTGGGAGAAATGTCAACAGTCTCAGATATGCAGATGATACTATTCTGAAGGCAGGAAGTAAAGAAAAATTAAGAATCTTCTTGATGAGGATGAAAGAGGAGAGTGTGAAAGCTTAACACCAAAAACAAAAACAAAAAATCCCTTGAGATCCTGGCAACTGGTCCCATTACTTCCTGACAAATGAAGAAGAAATGGAAACGGTGTCAGACTGGGCTCAAAGAGCAGTGCAGACGGCGACTGCAGCCATGAAATTACGAGGCAGGAAAGGCATGGCAAATCTGGCCAGCAGACTAAAAAACAGAGACGTCACCTTACCCTCAAAGGTCCCTATAGTCAAAGCTGTGGGTTTTCCAGGAGCGATGTATGGCTGTGAGCGCTGGACTCTTAAGGCAAGTTAAGCACTGCAGAATTGACACTCTTGAATTGTGGGACTGAAGAAGACTTTTGAGAGTCCCTTGGACAGCAAGAAGATCAAATCAGTCAATACTTTAAAAAAATAATTCAGACTTTTCACTGGAAGGTCAAATATTGAAGCTGAAGAGTAAATACTTTGGCCACCTCAAAGACAGGGCTTACTGGAAAAGACCCTGATTTTGGGAAAGATTGAAGGTGAAAGAAGAAAGGGAGGGAAGAGGATGAGATGGAGGGACGTCATGGAAACATCGAATGTGAACTTGGCCAGACTTTAGGAGATAGTGGAGGAGAGAAGGGCTTGGGGCACTATGGTCCATGGGTTCAGGAAGAGTCAGACAAGATTCAATGACCAAACAACAAAACTATATGCTAAGCATTGGTGGTAGAAATCCAAAGAATGAAGAATCCTTACTCTCAAGGAAAATACGTTTTCTAGGAAACAAGAAGTGTGTGTAATGTGGAACTAGACAAGGAGAGTCCAGTCTTTCTATGAAGGCACAGAATGCTCTCTGTTCCCCACAGACGTGTTTGGCGAGGCTGCTTCCAGCATGAATAACTGAGAGCACCAATCTGGAGTACAGACAATGCAGGTAATCTGTGACTGCTTCCTATCCAATTACTGGATATCACTGGGGGGCTCTTTTGATTGGCTGCTGAACTAGAATTGAGTGTGCATATAAATAGTCTTTTCCTCATGGCAGGGAGAATTAATTGCTGTGGGTCACTGGATGGTAGTGGATCAAGAGGAGGTCAAGGTCTAAGCCAAGACACTCATCTCCCTTCCTAGCAATTCCTCTCCTTCCTCCTCTCTGCTGCCTGATGTTACAAAAGCCCAGCTTCCAAATTGGCCCTCCATTTTTTAAAAGTGACCTACAACTATGACTGGGTTTCCTCAATCAATCTAATGGCACCTCCAGTGAAAAGTCATTCCCATTGAGCCAATGGCTTTCAAGGACATTCAGACAGAAGTCTAACTTCTTTGATTGATTGGTCGGTTGGTTGGTTGAGAGGGGTTCTTCACTGTTTAAAGTATTAAGCTATAGCATTTTATTTACTTTAAATGGAGTAGAATAATTGATCAAACAACTCAATGACTCCTCCCCCCTACACATCATATTATACATGCATGTCTCAAATAAAAATAAAGAGGCTGAGACAGAAAATAGTTAAATACAAGGTAGCTAGCTAGGGAGGGCATTAGCAGTTGGGGACATAAGGCAAGGTCTTTTATAGACAGTGAAGCTTCAGCTGTCTTGACACAAAGGTGAGGAGAGGGAGCATACCAGAAATGGGGCATCGACAATACCAAGAATTAGAAATGGGAGATGTAATGACTTTTGTGTTGAGCAGAGAGAAGACCAATAAGGCTGAATCCCAAAGAAGGTGGAGGAGGGGAGCAATGTGCCAGGATACTGGAAAGGTTGGTTGGGGCCAGACTGTGAAGGCCTTTCAAAGCTTGTATTTGATTCTAGATAGTGGAGTTTAGCCAGTAGGGGAGTGACAGGGCTATACCTTTGATTAAGGAAAATCACTCTCACTTTGACAATAGTATGGAAAATGGACTTGGTGAGAGAGAAGAATGAGGCCGAGTGCTGTGATTGTCCAGGCCAGAGATGGGGAGGCAGCACCAAAACCTTCCCCTTCAGAGAGGGGGACAATCTGCATCTAAGAAGGGAGTTGTCCCGTAGTTTTGAAATCATGGCTATAAAACCAAGCCTTTCTGAGCCTCAGTCTTCCTCTGTAAAAAGACAATAAAAATAATAGCACCAACGTCTTAGGGTAGTTGTGAGGATCAAAGAGATCCTTTAGCTAGATGGAATATAAACTCCATGAGGGCAAGCGCTGGCCAATGCCCTTTGTTTCCCTATCTTCTTTGACAAGCACACAGTAGACACTTCATAAAGGAAAGCTGATTGACTGAATGTCTTGTAAAGCACTTTGCTAACCTTGAAGCCCTATATTAATTCCAGCTATAATAAGAATGATAATAATTATTATTATTATCATTAATAAAATTTAAAAAGTGGTAGAATGTAAATTTGAATCCATGCCTTCTGGCTACAGGTCCAGGGCATGTTCAGCTACAGCATGAAGCTTCTCTGAAACTAAAAACCTCCTGGAGGAGGCATTTCCATGGAACTCACCCCACCCCCAGTCTCTTCTCCCAAGTGGGAGGGCTTTGCTAAATCCAGGGCTACACTTCTCAGATTAGGAAAGGTGGAAGGTTTGGAGAGAAAGGGCCTACAGACAAGAAGTCCAAAGGGACGGACTGGAGAAACCCCAGGCCCTGAATAATCTGCAATTTGGATAATCAGCCACTTAGTGACTTAATTATCTCTCTAACCCCTCCCCCTCCCCCACACACTCACCTGCAGTTCAGAGCTACAGGATAGAGAAAGCTTTATTATGCCAAAGCTGTGGTTGGCCCCAGGCAAGGCTGATAGTGACTCTAACA
Organism: Petaurus breviceps papuanus; assembly: GCF_028583685.1. Classification (NCBI taxonomy): domain Eukaryota; kingdom Metazoa; phylum Chordata; class Mammalia; order Diprotodontia; family Petauridae; genus Petaurus; species Petaurus breviceps. Next base: position 11,166,580 of record NW_027185850.1, read on the forward strand.
GACTCATAACCAAGAGGTGGGTCCTTAAGTGACTTTCAAAACTCTGAAAGAAGGCTGGTGGGATGGGGGCCATCTCTCTTCCCACTCTCTCACCTCCAAGCTGGGGCATGGGCGAGGGACGGTCCCAAGTCTGGCAGAGAGGGTGTCTTATCCTGAAAGCCCCTCTCTTTTGGGGGGTGGGGTGGGTGTGGGAGTTTGGAATCAGGAAAACTCATCTTCATGAGCTCAAATCTGGCCTCAGACATGTCTAAGCTGTATGACCCTGGGCAAGTCACTTCACCCTATTCGACTCAAGTTTTCTAATCTGTCAAATGAGCTAGAGAAGAAAATGGCAAACCACTCCAGCATCTTTGCCAGGAAAATCCTAGATAGGGTCATAAAGAGTTAGAAATGACAACATTATTATCATTATTAGTATTATTGTTGATCTTTTTCCAGGGGCTGTGGACTCACTAACAACCAATTAATCAGTTCATATTTATTAAACACCTTCCAGTACTCATCCCTGGAAATACAAATTCAAAAACAAAACTGTCCTCACCTTCAGGGAGCTTACAATCAACCCATCTCTTCCAGTATCTCTATGGACATATGAGAATTCTGCTTTAAGGAAAAACATCTGAGCAGAAAATCAGGAAAGAAAACAAAATCGGTTGGATCTGGTTTAAAATGGCAGCCAGTGCTATCTAGCACTCTAGGACTCTAATTACATTTAGTGAGACATCCTTTCAAGCCTCCCTCTCCATCCACAGTGCAGAATGATAAGATACAGAATTTCCCTGCCATTATTAATGGACCTGGCTCTGCCAACTGAACAGAGTTTAAAAGGAGATACCCAGATGTGTCAACATTTCATCATTGCTTAAAAGAAGAAGAAAGCAAAACAAACATCTTCCCCATTTTCTCAGTTTTATTCCTCCTCAAGGAGGAATTTGTTTGAAAGAAAGTCTATCCTGCAAGGTTCTGAAGTTTCTATATGTCACAGACCCCTTCAACCTCAGTCTGGGAAAGCATATGGACTCCTTCTCAGACTAATGTTTTTAAATGCCCAAAAGAAAACACATAAGGATGACAAAGGAGACCACTAGAACTGGAAGGCCAAGTCTGCCAACCTCTTCTGGCTACTGACATATGGCCATCCAGACTCTGCTTATAGGAAGGAAAAAAAAACAAAAACAAAAACCACCCACGTTCAGTGACAACTTATTCCACTTTGGACAGATCTAATTAGTAGAAAAATATTACTCAAGTTAAATCCAAATCTGTGACTTGTACTCATTTCACTGCCCCTGTTTCAACCCTCTGGGGTCAGTCAAGTCATTTGAGAGAGATCACAGAAGACCCTGACTGAATCCCAGACAGGAGTTGGAAGATGTGGACAAGCCAGAGGACGTTTTTGAACAGACACAGGTCTTTGGTCTTTGAGTGGGAGGCGTGACTTAACTGAACCTTTTGTTTTCTGGCAGAAAAGATTTGTATGTCTAGAACTGAGGGATAGAATTGAGATTATGAGACCAATTAGAAGCCCATTAGGATTGCTCAGGTGAGATGATCTGATGTACTGAAAGAGACCAAATGAAAGAGTCAGAAACACTGAATCTTAGAGTGAGAAGGGACCTGAGACGTCATCTACTTTCATTGAACAAGAATTCTCTCTGCAACTTAGCCAGTACCTAACTATTCAACCTTTGTTGAAGAACTCTGAGGAAAAGAAATCCACTGCTTATCGAAGCAGCTCTTTCTGTTATAGTAGATAAACTTCAAGACACTTGAAGATAGAAATATTTTTCTCCCTGAGTCTTTTCTCCTTAAGAATAAATACTCCAGTTCCTTCAACCAATACTCATATGACCTTCACCCTTCTCCATCTCTTATTCTCTGGACACCTTCAAGTTTATGTGGGGATTAAAATTGTCCAACCCACAATAAAAACCATTGAGGTAGAGCTATGAGCCAATGGCATTTTATTAAATGGTCCGTGGTCCCCTTTAATGAAGCGGGCCTCAGATCTTCCTCATGATCTGAGCTGCCCCCTTCATCCAGGGTCTTATTTTCATAAGGCTTGATACAGAATCGCATTGGTTGACAGACCTTCCTTTGAGGACCAAAAATGACATATCAGCAGAGGAGTCACAGGTTGGATGAAGTGCGGGTCATCTCCACTGACTAAGTGGTCATAAGATGGTCACCTGCACATGCTGGACAAGAGAAAATAATCCAGTGCAACAAAAAGACATTGCAGGACTTTCCAAAGCATCAAGGCATCCCAGCCATGCTGTTTAGACAAAGAATTTGAGCAAAAGAGTATAGAGGTAAAAAAACAAAACAGTATAGAGGTGTCTTTGTCAGTATTCCTGTGGTGGCACAAATGAACTTCATAACTGGACCAGACAACACTTCTTGCTTAATTAAAGCAGTGTATTGCCTCATCAGCTCTCTCAACAGCCATTTCTTACTGTTGACTCGCATGGAGCACATCTACTATCGACTGAAACACAGATGTTCTTCATGTGAACAACCGATCAGCCAAACCTCCCTCATCTTGTACTTGTAAAGTTGATGTTTTGAACCCACTGAGAAGACTTTGTATCGACTGCTTTCAAATTTCATCCTATTTGGTTCTAGCCTCTCAAAATCGGTCCAGATCCTGTCTCTGGTCCCCAGCAAGTTAAGCATCAATCTCAGCTTTTTGTGTATTGGAATTTTTAGAAGGATGCTATCTCTGTCTTTATTAAACTCATTACTCAAAGGCCAGATACAGATTCCCATGACCCTCCACTAAAGGACTTTCCCCCATAGGGATCTCTCAGGGCAGCTAGATGGTGGAGAGCACAAAGCCCTGGAATCAGGAAGACCTGGGATGAAATCTGATCTCAGACACTTACTACCTGGAAGACCTTGGGTGAGTCACTTCACTCTCTTTGCCTCAGTTTCCTCATCTGTCAAATGAGCTGGAAAAGAAAATGGAAAATCACTCCAGTGTCTTTGCCAAGAAAGCCCCAAATGAATTCATGGAGAGTCAGACGTAACTGAAAAACCGACTGAGCAACAGAAGAAGGATCTTTCCTTCTACAGAGGAGAACACTTGAGCCCCAGGGTGAAGAATGGCCCAAAGTGACCTATCCCTGAAAAAGTTGGGGTAAAAACTTAGAACTCCTGGCCCCAGGCCAACATTCCTTCCAGGACCAGCACTGATTATGGAAAATTGGGACAATTAAGAAAACATTTCTTTCTATTTCAAGAGGTTTCATGGCTTCTTTGACATCCAAACCTGAATTCACTTCACACTTTACTTACCCAGAGAAATTCAAATGAAGGGATGGAGAAGCTGATCTCTAGGGACAAAATCGAATCCCCCATTTCAAGTCAGACTGTCCTTCGACTTTTCTTCAGCAAGACATGATCCATGAGACCATCATTATTTAGCCAACTGCCAGGCTCATCAAGTACCTGATGTAATCTTCATTAAAAATAATTAAGATTCCCTAGGTGGCCGTTCACAGCTCAAAATGATAGAGTTTTTATTTTTTATGCTACTGCACGGTTTTCTCAAACTCATCCATATTTAATTCTTACAGACGATTTGCAGAGCATGAAATATTTAGCAGTAAGAGCGTTTCAAACCAGAATACTAAATGTCAGCCTCTCTCTCCAAAATAGTTTTCATTTCCTTCTCAATAAATGAGCTGGCCCTGGCTTCAGAAGTTGAGAGGAAAGGGAGTGGGGGAAAGAGAACCCCTCCAACTTCACCCACATTAAGGAATGGAGATAATGACATCCATCTAGCTGGACTCAGGCGCAGACAATTAGGCCACATATGAGCCTCAGCTTTAAACTTCAGGCTTATTAAGCATTGTCAGATTCTGAAGCCTGGTGCCCAGTTTGCATTATAGATGGAGATAATCACTCAGAAACCCATCCTTCCTGAATCCTGTGACATACATTAACAGAAAGGGAGACGGAGATAAGGCAGCCCTGGCAGGCATGAACTTGGCCAGATTACATTCTGCAGGGCTAATTAGCCATACAAAATGACAATTGAATAACATGAATTACCCTCTTGTCCTAATTAAGAGGACCTAGGAAATAAAAGGCATTGAAGTTGGGAGGTGGTACAGTCTTAAGTTCCTACACTGATTGGATGAGGACCGTAACTTACTTTGCTAGCCAAAAAGATTTTTTAAAAAATAATTTTATTGTGAATTTTTGAGAATTGATTTGATAAGACATGGTTCCACACTTATTTAGAGTGATGGGGATACAAAAGGGAAAAAAAAGCAAAAAGTTTCTTTCTGTAGGGAGGTCACATTCTATTTCGTGTACCCAACAAATAAACAAGAAGGTAAATAGGAACAGGAATGAGCAAAGTCGTGCTGTAGTGGAGAGAGCTGCACCTTGGAGTCAGAAAAACCTGAGTTCAAATCCAGCCTGAGACACTTACTAGCTGTGTGACCCTGGGCAAGTCACTTCACCCTGTTTGCCTCAGTTTCCTCATCCGTAAAATGAACTGGAGAAAGACATGGCAAACCACTTCAGTATCTCTGACAAGAAAACCTTAAGTGGGGTCACAAAGAGTCCAACAGGACTGAAAAATGACTGAAGAGAAAAAAAAAATACAAAGTCTACACAAAATTTTTTTCAAGACAGAAGGAATCAGAAAAGCCAGATGTAGGAGAAGACACCGGAGATGAGCTTGGATTTCAATTCAGGTCAAAACAATTCAATTTATCACGTATTTTTAACTGCCTACTATGTGCCAAGTGCCCTATTAAGTGCTGGAGATAAAAGGATCAAAGCAGAATGGTGCTTGCCCTCAAGGGGTTTTCATTCTGGATGGTGGAGAGCAGATTCAAGCTCATAACTTAAGTCGACCGAAGTCAGGGTAGGGTGGGAATTGCAACAAGCAATGGGGTTAAGAAAGCTAGGAGGAAGCCATTCCACCTTTGGGGACAGAATCTTCTCCCTTGTGTCTCCACCAGTGCCTAGTACAAGGCAGTACACAGTAGGCTCTTACAGAATGCTCATTGAATGCTGAGCATGTGTGCACAGTGGGCTCTCTGATGGACACAAATATGCACATTTTGCCCGTGGGAGGAATCATGATGAAACCTGTGATTTCAGTGGCATGGCATGCTCCCAGGGAACGGGAAAGGCAGCCTGTTTCCCACATCTTAAGAGTCCTAAAGTTGTCTCCAGCGCCAAGCACTTGAGTGATTTGTACAAGGTCACATAGCAGTATGTGTTAGAGTCAAGATTTGAACTCAGTCCTTCATTGGCTTACTATGAGAACTCTGCATTAACAGAATATTGATGTTTCTAGTAGTTTATTTTTTGATCTCCCAGAGGGAAAGATGGCTTTGTAAGATTCATAGCAACAAATAAGTGGGCACATTCCTTTGGCACCCGGTGAGCTAAACCCAAGCCCAAATGTGGAGTGAGACATCTAGCCCAAAGCCCAGCACATAATAGACACTTAATACAGTAAATCCCTGTGGAGCTGAAATGAATGATGGCAGAGACATGTCTATAAACTCACAACTGACCCCTGTGCCCAACACAGGCTGGGGCATACAGTGGGCACTGAACTAGTGCCTTCTGGATTTGTTCAATTTCAAGTTGCTCAGAATTTTGGGAGCTGCTTCATGAAGTGGGTAAGGGGCTGTACTTGGAGACAGGAAGACCTGAGTTCAAATCCCAACTCATATACTTGGTAGTTATGGGACCCTGGGCCAGTCTCAGCACCCTCCTCCACCCACTAGGGATGATAGTAACAGCATTTACCTCACAGGTCAGTGGAGGCTCAAGGGAAATGATCTATGTCATATATGGCAAAAACATATTACATATATGACAAACCTTCCAGTGCCCTATCCAAAAGCTGGCTATTAGCTATGAAGGGCCCCTTGCGTGGGTGTCTCTACCATGGGAAAACCAAATCTACACCTCTTTTTGCCAATGAGGAATTGCTTCACTTTGTCAATTTCTAAACCAAAATCTTCCACCTTTCCACCCACCCCAGGAAACTTCCCACAAGACAATTGCCCAATCCTCCCTTCCCCTTTCCCGAACTCCCAACAATTCCTCGCAGGCTGGGACCTTTAGTGTTCCTGGAACAATATCATCGTTGCTATGTACGAGGATGTTTTCAAACAACCCCCGCTTCTGTTTGCTACTCTCTCAAAAGCCGTTTTTGGAGAAAATGGGAAAACACTCAAGTCTCAGGAGTATGGATTTGGGTACATGGACCAAACATGGGGCTAGTTTTCCAAATAAGGACAATTTCCAGAATCCAAGATTGAAAGGAAGGGATTTGGGAGAGCAGCAGATCTGACTCTGACACGATTAAGGACGCACTCAACAAGTGGTTGTTTGGTCTTCCTAGCCTGTGATGCAGTAACAGTACCCTCCTTGCACAAGAGCCTCCCCTCCTGACTGGGGGCACGCCACTGGCTCTCTCTCTGGTCTACCACTCCCCAGGCTTCCTTCAAGTCTCACTTGAAGTTCTCCCTTCTGCATTTCTCAGTTGTCCTTAACCTGAGCGCCTTCCCTCTGAGAATAATCACAGTCGGTCCAATAATCCAGCCTGTCCTTTCCATATCTTGTTTGTCGTTAGACTGTGAGCACCCTGAGGGCAGGAACTTTTTTGCCCTTATTTTGCATCCTCAGGACTTAGCACAAGGCCTGGCATACAGTAGGTACTCAATAAAGGCTTTTTAGTTAATACTTGTTGGAGGATGGAATGAGGTAGGAAATCTTCAAACACAGAGAGCCTCCATTATTCCAAAGTCCAGTATTAGGTCATCTGCTGAACATTATCAGACTTCACCTAACAGAGAATAGGGGAACACTGAATTTGAATTCAAAGGATTTGGGATGGCGTCCTAATTCTACCACTCTAAGTGATGTGGCCTTCGGGAAAGTCGTTTCCTCTCCCTGAAACTCAGTTTTCTCCTCAGTTTAAAAAAAAAAAGAAGTTGAGGATGGCTGCGGGGTGTAGTGAATAGACAGCGGGCCCTGGAGTCAGGAGGACCTGAGTTCAAATCCAGCCTCTGACACTTAGCACAAAACTAGCCATGTGACCTTGAGCAAGTCACTTAACCCCAATTGCCCTACCTTCCCCCTCCTAAAAAGAAAAAAAAAAGTTGGACCAAAGTATCTCTAATGTCTCTATTTTTCAGGACAAATCCTAACACTGCATTTTGTTTTGACATCATGGTCACTTGTGGGCACACTAATAATCCACATATCCATGAACCCTGATATGTTATAAACAAAAATCATCAAGAAAGAACATCAGACTTACTGACTGTAGCTAACAGTGCATGCAGCAACCCCCACTCTACTGCTGCCCCCACCAAGCTCCCTCCTGAGAGGAAGGAGGTAGGTGCCTGCCACAGTCATGACCCAAAGTTTGTCTTTTTCCTGTTCCTCTCACAGAGCACTCCAAGCCTGGAATTCACGGGCTCCTCTCACCTCTGCCTCAGGGAATTTCTCCCCTACTTAGCCCAAGCACCACTTTCTAGATGAAACTCTTTGATTCCACCAATGCCCTGTGCCACACCGCCACACCCTCATCTGCACTCGCCCCACTCCCAGGGTGCTGGGGCCAGCTTGAACCAGCTACTTGAATTTTTTTAATTAAATTTTGAATTTACTTGAATTAAATGTTCAGCAAGAGCATCCACACCTCCATAATTAGCCAATACTCCAAACCCGGCTGGATGTTATCCTTTGTTCATTGTCCGGACTTGCTGTTTGTCTTCTGGACCATGACTTCAGGAGGTGATGCCATGACACACAAGTGAGTTGCACTGTGCAAAGTCTCCAGACTCGAGAAAGTGATGGAGAAAAAGTTAATGCAGATCAGATTTAAACCTATGCCCTCGGGGTGCATGTTCTCTCAGGAGAGCTGGTGATTAAACACTGACCAGCACACCCTGCCTCCCTCCCTCTCTGCCCTGTATTTAATTTCCATGCATTTATTTTACATTTATTCTGCTAACACTCACACAGCTACTTGCTTTCCCTTCTCCCCTGGCTGTAAATTCCTCAAAAGCAGAGATGGCTTCATTCTACAGATCATTCTGGCGCAGCTGGGTGGTGCCCTAGTGCATAGAGTGCCCGCCCTGGAGTCAGGAAGACTCACCTTCCCAAGTTCAAACCCCACCTCAGACACTTACTAGCAGCGTGACCCTGGGCAAGTCACTTAACCCTATGGGCTTCAGTGTCCTCATGTCTAAAATGAGTTGCAGGAGGGAATGGCCAACCACTCTTGTATCTTTGCCAAGAAAGCCCCCAGTGGGGTCACTAACAGTTGGACACACCTGAAACGCATGAACAACAAAGTAGATCATTATGTCCCTAGTGCTAAATGCATGAAAGACCCTCCTCAATAAATCCAAGTGGACTGTTTGTTTATATGACTGCGTTCCTTTTATAAAACATTTTGGTTTTGCTTACTTGACTCTAAACTGGTTGCTACAGGTCCTCAATACAGGGTCGGTCAGGGGAGGAGGCAGGCTGGAAGGGCTAAGGAGGGCACGAATTCTGGGCTAGGATACAACCTTTGCAGAAGCACCAAGAGGGGCTAGCGATGGGTGACGGCTGACAGCTGAGGAAATGTTGCTTGTGAGGATTCTTAGCCCTTTTTGCTGCTAACAAGTCCCAGAAGGAAATTTGTAATTATAAAGGGAAGGGCTTTGAAAAGCTCCCTCTTAGGTTGTTTTGCCGTGTGCAGGAGTCAAGCATAGGAAGACTGCAGCAAATCTAAATGCCTGCAGAGGAGGATTTTCAGAAAAAACACCCAGCAGCCTCTCAGTCCCTTGCTTTCTCAGGACGTGTTTCTCATGCTCACTAATGGAGTCTGACAGTGGCAGAGGCTCTTTTCCATAAGGTTTTGGGTCCAGGTTTTCCTCATGAGGCTGGCACATTCACTGGATTCCCTTTTTAGTGAGAGCTTAAAGTAAAATTCTTTGAAATGAATTGTCCTTATCCATCACCAGTGACCGGAGGAAGCTATAGCTGAGAAAGGGAGCCTGCTTCTGAGGGCGGCAAAGCCTGTTGTCTAGTGATGAGCTGCCCAGTGAAGGTGAAAGTAGGATGCCGGCCTGCCCAGGAGGGGAAATGTGGGAAGGAGGGGTTTAAGGCTCCCAGGGACACTGAAGTCTGGACTAATGGGCATGGGCGATCTTCACAAGCCCCGAGGTACCTCACAGAATAGGCAGCTCAGATTAGAGGGTCTCAAAGATACCTTTCTTTTTGTTAAGGACCCTATACAGCAGGGAGACTTCTACTTCCCTGCACTCAAATTTAGTGAGCAGCTCCTGGGAGCAAAGTCTTTTCAGAGGCATGATGGGGTGAGTGTGGGGAGAGAGAAGTATAAGACATGTTTCTTTGTCCTCAAGGACCTCGTAATATAAATGGGGGGAAATGAGACTATATTTACATATGGTCACAGATTTGGAACCAGAAGGGCTCTTAGAGGTCATCTACCCAGAAGAGCTTGGGCCAAACGGGAATGGGCTGCCCTCCAGAGGAGGAGCTCCCCCCTCTCTGGAAGGCTTCAGGAAAGCGTTGGATGACCACTTGTTCAGAATGGTATTGCCTGGCCTCTGAGCTCCCTCCCAATTCTGAAATTCTGGGAGTCTGTTCTTCCTCCCAGTCCTCCCTTCTTAGAGCAACATGGTATTGCATTACATTCATCTGACACAATTTGATCAGCTATTCTCCAATCAAAAGTCCCCTCTTGGATTCCAGTGGTTGGTCATCTTCAGTTCCTTTACTACTATGACTCCAAGATGGGCTAAGCTGGCAATGCTCTGGGAAGCACTGGATAGTGGTGCTCCCTCATTGGAGAGCTTCAGGCAATGTTGTACAGTCACTCAGCACGTGGCAGAGACAGTCATGGGCC
>NW_027185850.1:11176589-11197249 GCF_028583685.1 Petaurus breviceps papuanus
TCTCTCTCTCTCTCTTCCTTCCTTTTGTCCTTTCTCTCCATTTTTTGGATCACTCCTCACATTGAAAACCAGCATAACTTTTTTTCTAAATTTTTTAAAACTTCAATGAATAAGCATTTATTTGTCCTCCTTCCTATCTCCCCCCAAAATGAAAAAAAAAAACCCTTGCAAAATACAGCATAACTTTTAGATGATAATAATGGATACTTATGGAATCCTTTCATATTTGAACTACTTTATATACTTTTCCTTATTTGAGATTTACCACAGCCCTGTGAGTTAGGTAATACTAGCCCCATTTTACACATAAGTAAACCAAGGCCCTGGATGGTGTTATGGTAATGGGATTTGAAGATCTTCCATGCCCCTTGAACTTGGTGACATAGCAGGAAGGGGTGGAACAGTATGGCATAGTGTAAGGGTTCTTCAGCTGGGATCCAGGATAGATTTCCAGGGGTTTGTGAAGTGGGATGGAAAAAAAAAATCTTTATTTTCACTGACTTTTGATTTCCCTTTTAATCCTATATATTTTATTTTATACATTTAAAATGGTATTCCAAGAAGGAATCCAGAAATTTTAACCAAATTGGCGAAGGAGTCTAGAAAACAATAGTTTTGAGGGAATGCTATCTTTGGAGCAGGGAGTCCTGACTTTAAACCCTGCCTCAGACATTTCTTATCTATAAGATGATGGGGATGTCCATTAACCTCCTAGAGTCTCAGTTTCTTCATCTTTACAATGGGGACAATAATACCATCTATCACATAAGGTTCACGGGAAGATCGAATGAGACAATGTGTGGGAAGAACTTGAAAACCCCTCCAAGTGTCAGATAAATGAGTGTCTGCATTTACAAATAAGAAGTGACTTGTCCAAGTTAAAACTGTGAGGAAGCAAAGGATATGGACCCAGGTCTATCTATTCAACTTAGAAGTTTTGGTGGGTTTTTTTTCATTGTCACAAATGGAAATTAATGCAATGTATTCATTACTCAATCATTTACTAAGCGCCTGCTGTATGTTAGGTACTGTGCCAGGTACTAGGGATAGGAAAAACTAAATAATTCCTGCCTTAAAGGGGGAATAACACACTTATTGACAAGGGTGGGGATGGACTGTGTTTTCATTGCTATGGGCAGCCCCCAGGTAAAGAGCCTCTCTCTGTTAATGCAGGTCAGTTCCTTCTCTGTACTTTACAGTCTTAGAAAGCTGACTGGGCAATGAGAGGGCAAGGGATCTGCCAAGTGTCACCCAGCCAGGGTAAGCCAAGTCAGAGGCAGGACCCAGCCAGGACCTTCTTGACTCTGAGGCCAGCACTCTGACAGCCTGGTAGGAGCCAGCCCAGCTCAGAGGAAGGAGGGTGAGGTCTAGGTTCAGAGGAGCAGGCTTTCCAATCCCAATTCTGCCATCTGTCACCTGTGTGACTTTGGAAAAGTCACTTCAGTCAGTCAACAAACAGTCATGAAGTACGTACAATGTCCCAGCTGTTGTACAAGAACAATATGGTCCCTGCCCTCAAGGGACTCCCATTCTATTGGGAGAGACATGTCAAAAACTATACATAGAAGGAACAAGCAGCATAAATCTCTGGGGGAACCAGTCAGCTCATGGTAAAACGAGGGAGCTGGACTCAGTGACACCCAAGACCTCTTCTGCTCCAAATCTGTGATCTGCTGATGTAGCCAAGAAAAAACAAAATACACACACAGGGCAGCTGTAATTTCAAATTCTTTGACTGTGGATAAGTAAATATAAAGTAATTTCGAGGGGGAGGAAGGGGGGAAACATTGTCTGGTGGGGGAGTGTGGAGAGAGCAGGAAAGGCCTCCCTTAAGGGCTGGCCCTTGAGCTGAGCCTTGGAGGGATCTGGGGAACATTCAGCTTACACCCCAACTGTTTGCTTAACACCAGAGATAGCGATCTTGTCTCCACCTCAGTATAAAGAACAAGATGAGTGGTCTTATCCTCCCCCACTTTCTTTCCAAAGAATTCTTGCCCTGATTCCACCCCCCAGTGTCGGCCCCTTCCACAATTCTCCCAAGCCAGTTGAGGACCACTCAGGTACCACTACCTAATAAAACATAACTAGCCCAGGGAGAAGCCTAAGCAGGGAAAATGCCCTGCACATGTGGGATGAATTATGTGGTGATGACCTTCCTATTCTATTTAGGAAAAGCCTGAAATGCTAGCCAACCCCTTCCTGGCTGAACTGCAGAGTGTGGGTCTGTCTGTATGCTCAGAACAGCAAGATTTCCACAGGCTTCAGCCACTTAAAAACCACTGGGCTTGATCACGGGCAAGGCAGCGTAATCAGAGTCATCGAAGCACTCTGGAGCTCAGTGTTTGGAAAAAGGTGAGTGGTGACCTTGGGACTGGTGCCTCAGCCCAGTGCCTCCCTGTGGGATCACCTAATAGGGAGCCCAGTAAGACCCTGGACAGCATCCCTCTAGGACCTTAGGGGGCCTAAGGCCAGGCTTCTGGGGCTTCTGGTGAATCAGGAACTCCTCTGGAGATCAGTCTAGGGAAGCTTACGGCACCTTCTCAGAATCTTGTTTTTAAATGCACCCATTATGAAGGAATTCAGTTATACCAAATGCAAATATCAAAATATTATTTTTAAATAAGTTCAAAGAATAAGAACCTTTCATTCTAGCTCATCTTTATATTTGGCCAAGTAGGAAATGGAAGACAAGAGGGGCAAAGTGGCTTTCCCAAGGTCACACAATAATTTAGAAGAGGGGATTTTACCTGAGACAAGTTTGCCTCAGTTTCCTCATCTGTAAAATGAGCTCAAGAAAGAAATGGTAAATCACTCCAGTATCTCTACCAAGAAAACGCCGATGGGGTCATGAAGAATCAGATGTATCAGGAAAATTTCTGAAAAAAACACCACCTCAAAATCAACACCAATCACACTGTTCCGATTTCATTGGATCTACAACTTTTTAACCTTTACATATTTTGTACGAGGTGGGTGGGAGGAAAATATTAGTATTATCTCCCTTTGACAGATAAGGAGAATGAGGAGCCAAGTAATCAAGCAATTTAAGAATATAATTTCCCCTTTTGGAAGGCCCTTCTATTGAGAGAATTCCCACCGTCGGGGCTCTAACTTTCCAATTCCACAATGTCCCTTCCAGACCTCACATTCAATGCTCTTCAGCTTTTACCTTACAATCCACATTTTTACATTCTCGCTTTTCTAAGGCCTATCCAGGGTCAAATTCTGTGATCCTGGGATTTTTAAAAAATTAAATTCCTTCCAGAAACATCCATACTAAAAGCACAAGACAGGTGGATTATTTGTACCAAAGGGTCCTTCTGCTTTGGCTAAAAATAGCACCCATTGGGGGTTTTATTAAGAAACAAACAAACATGATGGCGAGTTTGGGGTGGGGTCCGGCAGAAACCCAACAAGACTTTTCAGAATCTGGCCGTTATTTACAGGACAATGCCTAACAATGCTGAAGCATTGGAATGTTCGTGTTTCATTATGCTAGCAATACCAGGGATACAGCCAGCGATAATTTCCAGATGGCCTCCATCTGGAAGAAGGAAATTGAGGCCTGAGGCAGTCAGGTCATTTCAGATCACAGATTTTCCAGCTAGAAGTGATTTTAGAGGTCATCTTATCCAGTCCCCAGCAGAAGTACATTTTACAGAGGAGGACATGGAGTCCGGAGGAGGGGAAAAGGCTGGTCCCAGAACCCACATGGGAATCCAGGGCCTTCCGCACTGGGGCCAGAGTGACTGGTCAAACACATTGGACTGTGATGCTTCCAGTGGACAGCTGGAGGCACAGTTGCTTCAGAACCTGAGGGACATTCCCAAGGACTGTTAAGTTGCAAAAAAACCAGGAGATAGGTGAGCATGAACTAGGGGTTGAGAGAATGGGTTTTAGACCAGCTCTGCAACTGTCACTTCACCTCCCAGGGGCCCAACTCTCACCATCTGGAAAACAAGGGAACATGCTTCTACATGAATTCCAGATGGCAGCCTCCCTGCTTGGTATTGATTGTTGAATTCAACATTGTTCTGTAAGCTTTAGTCATCAGAATCCAGAGTGCCCACATTCTGGCCAAGGGCCAAGTTCACCTACAGATCCTGAAAGAGCTCTTGGGATGGGGGATGGGGAGCCCAGAAGCTATGGGGCTCAGCAGATAGAGCCCTGGGCCTGGAGTCAGGAAGACTCATCTTTCTGAGTTCAAATCTGGCCTCAGACACTTACTAACTGTGTGACCCTGGGCAAGTCACTCCACCCTGTTGGCCTCAGTTTCCCCATCTGTAGAATGAGTTAGAGAAGGAAATAACAAACCACTCCTGTATCTTTGCCAAAGAACCCCCAGTGGGGTCATGGCAAGTAGGACAGGATTGAAAACCACTGAACAAGGACTTTAAAATAGTGTTAGAAATCTAAGACGGAAGTCATCTCAGATCAGCTAGTCTGAGCCCCTCATTTTACAGATGGGGAAACTGAGGTGCAGAGAAGCCACAACATGCACAAGCACTTAGCTAGTAAGTGTCAGCACCAGAATTAGAACTCAGGTCTTCTGGACTCCACATCCAATTCCACTCCAGGCACCATCCTGCTCTGCCCCATTAAAAACAGGGAAGATCTTTAGATGCCAACAAATAAGTAGAAAGTTACTCAATGTGATGAAATAACATCTGGGAGGGGGCAAATAGCAAAGGAGTGACACGGAAGGTTAGGAGACAGTGTAGTCTGGGAGCCTGGGGAGGCAGCACAGCCCAGGCAAACGTGTGGAAGCAGGAGATGGGAACCACTAGCAAGCTCGCTGGGAACCAGTCATGTGTGAAGGGAGCTGCTACAGAGTAAAGCAGAAAGGAAAAGGGGCCAAGCTTTGGAGGGTTTTAAATGACACGCTGAGGATCATATCTTTTGTTTTAGAGGCAGTAAGCAGGGAGCCACAGAATCTTCCAGAGAAGGAGAGTGTCACTGGGAGCTCTGCCTTAGGAATTAGCCTTAGCTGTTTGCAACTGGAGGCAGAGAGATTGATGAGGATCCTATGGCAATAGTCCAGGCAAAGGTGGTGAAGATTCTGAACTAAGATGGGCTGAGGGAGTGAGGAGGAGGGGCTTCAGAGACTGTTGACTAGCCGGCAGCCCAGTTCTACTTTCTATGTCTATGTGTAGGCATATCTACATACCTGTTATCCCCACGTCTGTGTGTATTTTTATCTTATCTCTGTTTTGCCTTATTGATAATGTGAATATATAGATATATGCACATTATCCATACATGTGTGTACATACATATATGTATATGCTATATACAGAGACATATAATCCATAAAGCAAAGGAGAGAGGGTGAAAATGTGTATTTCAGAGTAAAAGCATGACAAATTGTTTACCTTAATCAATGAATCTGTTTCTTCTGGTGTTTTAATTCTCATGCTGACAATGGGGTTAAGAATATGGTGATTTCAGGGCAAACTTTATGTTCCTCCCAGGAAAGAGAACAGACCACGATGGCCTCCCCCTGATGCTGTGAGGAGCCGGGACACTTCTCCTTCTCTGTCCAGAGTCGGAGGATCTATGTAGAAAGCATGTTCTCCTTTAGTGTTGCCCCAAAGGGGAAAGCACTGGAGATGTATACCATCTTCACCCTCTGTGGGACTGTGCCTTCCCCAGGGCCTTCTGCATGGCCTTGTTAGGTGAACATGAAGTCCACACTGAACACAGGGCCAAGAGAGACCCCAGTGACTTCTGCTGGAGCTCTCATGGCTTGGAGCACATGGTGCATTTTTGTTAACTGGAATTCTGCCTCTGATGAATGTGCACCCAGGGAAAGCTCCTCCATTAACAGCTGCAGGGTGGGGGGGAAGTGTCATGGACCTGGGATCTTCATTTCTATGTTAGCCAAGAACCCCGGCCCTGAGGAGAGCCACTCCAGACCTTAGTGTACTTCTGCTGGAATGAGCTTCCTTCTGAGGACTCTCACTTCCCTCAGTCTACTGAAAATAAGAAGCAAAACAAGAAAAGGTCATCAGGGCTGGACCCTCTGGTTTCCCGCTTTGCCCAGCATGTAACAGGTGTTCCTCCTTGATCTCAGGAATCATTGAAAAGTCAAGTGTTACAAAGAGACCTCTCACTCAGTGAAAGAGCAGAAAGGTCCCTCCCCAGAGAACAGGCAGCAGCCAAAGGAAATGTTCAAGGGACTCATTTCTTTCAGGATGCTTCCAGCATTGGCAACAGCTATGAAAACAGCTTTTGAGTTCCCTCCTCCCCAATTGCCTTCACTTCCCAGAAGCCCAGGCTCTCAGGGCTGGAAGGAGGCTCAGCCAGGCCCCTTCTCCAACACATCGGACAAGTAAAGAGTCCTCAGTTTCTTCTGCTAGGGAAAATGCGGAGGGGAGGATGAGAGAAGGATGGAAAGGGAGACAGGAACAACTCATCTGCCAATCCGCATTCATTAGGCACCAACCATGGCGCAAGACACAGGAAATCCCAAGATCACAATGCTATAGCGTGCCTCCTTCAAAGGACTTATAATCTGTTCAGGGGATAAAATAAGTGCATATACAGGCAAAAACAAAATAGAAACGACGTCATGGGGGAGGGAGAGAATAGCAGCTGGGGAGATCAATCTATCAGGAAGCATCTATCAAATGCATAAACAATCGGAGTCTTTCAGAAACTCAAATTCTAATGGGGTAGACAACATGTAAATAAATATATTCATCAAGAGCCATGGAGATACGATAGATAGAAAATAATCTCGATGGGAAAGGTACTGGCAGCTGAGGAAGACCTGAAGAAAGTGAGATTCAGATCAAGACTTGAAGAAAGTCAGGGAAACCAGAGGCAGAGGCAAGAAAGGTGAGCATTGTGGACCCGGGGCACAGACCATGGAAAAGCATGGAGGCAGCAGATGGTGGGTCTTGTGAGAAGAACAATTAGTGGGTCAGTGTAGTTGGGTTGGAGAGCATGGGGAGAGGGTGAGGGGAGTGATCCTTGAAAGACACTAGGCGTCCTAACAGGTTTGGGTGAAGAGGGAGAGTCTTGCAAGCATGGGGAGAGCTAAGGTCAAGCCAGAGTGAGCACCACTGAGGCTGTAACAGTAAGCCAGGGCTAGTCTGTGAACAGCTTTGAGGCCAAGTGAAGAAGCTGATCTATGGAGTAACAAAGAGTCACTGTGGTTTAGGGAAAAGGAGCCACCTGGTCAGCCCTGTGCTTCAGGAAAATCATTCTGGCAGCAGAGGATGAATTAGACTTAGAAGAAACCTGAGGCAGGGGGATTGATGAGGAAAGGACTACAACAGCCAAGGGGGCAGGGATAGTGAGGCCCTGAGTGGAGGAGAGAGGAGCAATGGGAGAGCCATTGTGGAGCCATGCACAGCAGAGTGACCGGCCGGGGGCTAGCTGATGGGAAGCACGGCCACAAGGACCCTGAGAGACTGGAAGGATGGATGGGAGCTCCCACTGCAGACACAGGGGCGTTCTGAAAAGCAGTGGTCTAGGGGAATAGAAAAGGGATTCTGCTTTGGTTCCAATGAAGTCACTCTATCTTTCTAGTCCTCAGGTCCTTTTCTCTAAAAATGGTGACAGGAGAAAAAGACAGACAGACAGAGAGAAAGGGACAGAGAGAGGGAGAGAGAGGAAGACAGAGAGACAGAGAGAGGGAGAAAGACAGAGAGACAAAGACAGAGAGAGAGAGAGGGAGAGGGAGAGAGAGGAAGACAGAGAGACAGAGAGAGGGAGAGAGAAGAAGACAGAGAGACAGAGAGAGGGAGAGAGAAGAAGACAGAGAGACAGAGAGGGAGAAAGAGGGAGAAAGACAGAGAGACAGAGACAGAGAGAGGGAGAGAGAGGAAGACAGAGAGACAGAGAGAGGGAGAGAGAAGAAGACAGAGAGACAGAGACAGAGAGGGAGAAAGACAGAGAGACAGAGACAGAGAGAGGGAGAGAGAGGAAGACAGAAAGACAGAGGGAGAAAGACAGAGAGACAGAGAGAGGGAGAGAGAAGACAGAAAGACAGAGACAGAGAGACAGAGAGAGGGAGAAAGACAGAAAGACAGAGAGAGGGAGAAAGACAGAGAGACAGAGAGAGGGAGAGAGAGGGAGAAAGACAGAGAGACAGAGAGAGGGAGAAAGACAGACAGAGAGAGGGAGAGAGAGGGAGAAAGACAGACAGACAGAGACAGAGACAGACAAGTGGCGCCCACAATGAAGCCTGTTCTTTCAGGAATGTGCCAATAGAATGGAAATGCCTTCATGGCCTAAAGTTTTATTTTTTCTCTGCATCCCCAGTGCTTAGCTCCAGAGACTCGGCAGGTACTTAGTAATGCTTATCGATTGATTGTGGTTCATTTATTTTAATTGTCTCTGACTCTGTGAGCCCCTTTGGCTTTGTTTGTTTGACAGAGACATTAGAGTGGTTTGCCATTTCCTCCTCCAGCTCATTTTTCAGATGAGGAAACTGAGGCAAACAGGGTGCAGTGACTTGCCTGGAGTCACACAGCTAGTGTCTGAGGTCATATTTAAACTCAGGTCTTCCAAACTCCAAGTCCAGTGCTCTATCCACTGACCCACCTTGCTGCCCAGATTGATAGTTTTCCCCCATACAAATGTGATCTCCTTCATGGCAGGGACTGTTTCTTTGCTATCTTTGTGTTTTCAGTGCCCAGCTTAATAAATGCCTGTAGGCTGATTGCTGTAAGCCCAATAAAATGTGAAGTCCTTGGAGATAGGGCATTTCCATTTTTGTCTATGCATCCCCACTAAGTACAGTGCCAGCACATAATAGGCACTTAATAAAGGCTGAAATGATCAATTCAGTGAATAGAAAAAATACTCGGACCCTTGCAAAAGGGGAAGTGGGTGTGCATCCACTCTGCCCCAGGGAGGAAGGACCCTGCTTCAGGACCCCAAACAGTTCATTTGCCTTGAGCTTTCAAGTTTAAAAAGGCAGGATGAGTCCAAGAAAGTCCAGCTCCAGTGGTATTTGTCTCAGCTTCTGATAGAGGATCCTAAGGAACAGCACCAGCCAAAACAAAAATCTCGACTTCATTTGTTGGGGTCCAGGGGCCAGAGCCTGGACTCTGCACTACTTCTCTGAGCCTCAGTTCCTCGTTCTGTCTCTGACACTCCATTTAGTTCTATATCTGTGACTCTAAGGAGCAGCCCTCACCACAGAAGCCTGTCCATCTCCCCAGCCCTTCCTGTCCACCAGCACAGAGATAACCTGAACACGGGAAATTCGGCACAGCCTCGATGACAGAAATGCTTTGGCACACACTGCCACGGTGAGTTTGTGAGCATCCTCACAGCCTTTCATTCACCCGCCTTGGTGCCAAGAAGGGCTGGTAAATAGAAAATCCCATCTTAGAAGCACTAGAGGGGAAGCTAGGTGGCACCATAGTGCACAGACTCATCTTCCTGAGTTCAAATACAGTCTCAGACCCTTACTTACTAGCTGCGTGACCCTGGGCAAGTCACTGCACCCTGTTTGCCTCAGTTTCCTCATCTGAAAAAATGAGCTGGAGAAGGAAATGGCAAAACCACTCCAGGATCTCTGCCAAGAAAATTCCAAACAGGGTCACAGATAGTCGGCCACGGCTGAAAAACAACTGAACTACAACATAAAAAACAGATGTATCATACCAGGTTATCCCCAAGGTCCTTTCCATTTCTTGATTCTTTGAGCTTGCTATTCTGTGAATCCTTGTGCTCTTTTAAATTAAAGTGAATTTAAATTTCAAGAATTTTATAGAAACCAATGAGATTGCAGGAATGGGGGATTTTAGCATCATAGATTCAGAGGCTGATGGGAGGTTAATACTCCAATTTTGTAGATAGGGAAACTGAGTCCTGTCAACAGCCCTGAGCCATAAAACCAGGCCTAGAACCACTAAGCAAGACTGTTGAGAAAGAACCAAGAAAGTACTTGCAACCTCCCAGTAGAGTGATGCTGTGTCTGTCTGCTGTTATCTGGGCGGGAAGAAAAGGTCAGGAGCTGACAAATTGCTGTACTTAAGATCTTCTAAAGGCCACAGTCCCATTCATAACAGCTACTCTTTCCTGGAAAGAAATACAAGGTTCTTTAAACAGCCACCCACTTCCCAGCTCTGCTGGGCAGGTTGACCTGAAGCCACAGCCTTCATATTCTAAGCTGGCTGGGGCGGCCTGAGATTTCTCTCTCTTCTCTCTTCAGGTCTAATCCCTTTCTCTATTTCTCAAGGAATACAGATATTGGTGCCTCAGGGCCCTGGCATTAAGGTAGGGACACCTGGCACCTCCACAGTGGTGTGTGTGTGTGCACATCTGTGTGTGTGTGTTTGTGTGTACACAAAACAATCAGTGAAAAATCTCAACTTTGGCCAGAGCCCCCAGTTCTCAGGCCTCCCTGCCAAGAGATGCTGCCTGATGAGCAGGGCACTGCCAACTGCCTGGGCTCCCTGAAAATGCTGTCTACTATATCAGCTTTTCTTCCTCTCTGCTCTCTCTCTCTCTCTCTCTCTCTCTGTCTCTCTGTCTGTCTGTCTCTCCTGAACTGACTCAGTTTGTAACACATAAACTACAAAGATAATTTCTGTTCCAGAATTCTTTCCTAATTCAGGTCAAGTCAGTGAAACATGAGTGCCCACTATGTGGGCTATGGGCACAAACAGCTAAAGCCCAGGACATCCTTGCCTTGTAAATGCCTGCACAGCTTTCCTTATCGAGACTGTGCAAGCATCATCTTTTGCAGGAAGCCTTCCCTCTGTTAATTATTTCCTACTTATCCGGCAAAGAACTTCCTCTGTACATACTCATTGGCATGTTTTCTGTCCCATTAGATTATAATCCCCTTGAAGGCAAGGATTGTTTTTTGCCTCTTTTTGTATCCACAGAACTTAGCATGATGTTTGGCACATAGTAGGTGCTCAATTAATGTTTACTGATTGATTTATTGATATGCATTTAACAAGTATTTATTGACTATTGACCATTATAGGCATGTAGGACCACTTTTACGAAAGGGCAGAGATAGGAAAAGGGATGTCCTGTATAAGGAACAGTCAAAAGGTCAATTGAACTGGAATAGAGAATTCTTAGAGGAGAATAATAATGAAATGTCTGAAAAGGGAAGGTGGGAGTTAGAGGGGAGGGGGGGACTTTAAACGCCAGGTTGAGGATTCTGTATCTTATCCTAGAGGCAACAGGGAGCCAGAGGAGGACATGTAGCCATGTAACTACTAGTCTTATGTCCCAAAGAACGTAAAGGGTAAAAGGAAAGCATATACAAATACTTGTAGTCACTCTTTTCAGGGGAGTCAAACATCGAAACTAAGGGGACATCTTTTGGAAGAGTGGCTGAGACAGTTGTGGTATATGACCATAATGGCATATTGTGTCATGATTTCAGGGGGAATTATGAACGACGATGAGAGAAAATAGCAGAACTCAAACAATGTATGCAATAAGAACATTCCAGAGATAGGCAACGTGGAGAGATTTGGGGCCTCTGATGGATGCAATGATGATATATCCAAAAGAATGAAGATGAAACATGCCACTCACCTCTGGAGAAAAAGGTGATGAATTTAAAGTGTGGAGACCCACATTTTCAGACAGTAATAATATGGGAATTTGTTTTGCCAGACTATGTACTGAGATATGTATTTGGTGTCTGTTTAAGTTGGCTGGGGACATGGGCATCAAATGGGAGGAACAGATTAATTTGTCTTAATCTGCTACTTAAAAATTTTTTAAAAGAGTTAAAAATAACAATTCTACTGCTATTAAAGTTTTTTATATGACTTTTTTTCTTGCCATTAACAATTTCCTTGGGATACCATCTCAAGTAGAATGACAACAAAAAAGCATGCTGGAGTAAGGCTGGAAGTCTTAGATGAAGTTGTTTTCAGGAAAATAAAGCATGGAGAGTAGTAAAAACCTACTGGGAACATGTACACTTAGAACCAGCAGGGGCATCATACATCCATCCCATGGATTTATTAGAACCCATTTCCTCCCTTTGGGGGTTAAAGGACAGCATCGTTTACTGTTACTTTGGAGCTGTCTGCTAAAATCATCACCATCCCCAGATGAATCTCTACTACAGGCTTGACCTGAACGTGCCCCCATCTCCCTAATCCTCCAGCCAGGGCACAAGCAGCTTCATGGTTCCAAGATGGACACCTGAGTTTGAAGCACGTCAGGAACTGCGACTCTGGCTTATCAGCCATTATAGACCCGCAGCAGGAAGGACCTTAGAGGTCATCCAGTCCAACCCCATCATTTTTACAGATGTAGAAACTAAAGTTATCCAGAGAGAGAAAGATATTTCCTTGTTCCTAGTCTCACAGGTTTTAATCAGCAGAGCCAGAATCTGGATGGAGAGCTTCCCTCTGCCTTTGGACCCCTCTTGGCCACATTGTCTCTGCACCTCTGGAGGCATTTGGGTTCACTTAACAGCTGAGAAGGGAAGCAGCATGATGGAGTGGATAGACCATTGGTCTTAAAGCCAGGAAGTCCCAGATGCAAGTCTTGTCTTGAACACATTCAGGCTGTGTGACCTTGGGTGAGTCTCAGCATTACAAGTCACTCTCTAAGAATCTACAATGCAGAGAAGGCACCAAGCTGCATGGGAAGAGGGAGTTTCCTCAATCGTCAGTTCCCTGCACCAATGAAATCCCTATCCCTTTCCTAGAGCTGAGAGTAGCTAGAATATGCTTGTAAAAATCGACACAAATTGTGAATTGTTGTGATTATTGGCTTTCTCTTCCACCCTCGCCGACTCCATGTAAAAGTGGCTTTATGGTCATGGCCTCAAGAAGTTTCGGCTCCAACAGAATAATTGGGGGGAAGGATGTGGACTGGGAATCACCAAAGACAAAGGACAGATGAAAGAGGTTGACTCTGCTGAGGCTAAAAGGCTGCTTCACTGAAGACAGGGTCATCCAATGTCACCTTAGCCCGAAGGATGTAACAGGAAATGACTAGACCACCATTTTGTATATAGGAGAGAAAAAGAAAAATCACTAGAAAGAACACTAAATTTTTAATCAGGAAAGACCTGGCTTTGATCTTATTCCTAACACAAGGTATATGACTATGAGACTACAAGGTATATTGTTTAACCTCTCTGAGCCTCAGTTTCCCCATCTGTAAGATGGAGATAATCACAATCATGGTATCTGTTTCCCTCATTGTAATAAGGATCATATGAGCTAATGGATGTAAGGTCATGCAAAACCCCCAAAGAGCTAAATTAACAGATACCAACTATCATTCAATGACATAGCCATTGAGATAGTACTTTTGATTTTGCCAAATACTTATTTTTTCCTTTCCTTAATTGAGTCTCACAGTAACCATTAAAAGAGGGATATCAAGGCATTATTATCTCCATTTTATAGAGGAAGAAACTGAGGCACAGAAGTTACAGGACTTACCTAAGGACATGCAGCTAATTGGTTTCTCAGAGGCAAGATTTGAACCTGGGCTTGTGGGACTCACAAGTGTCTTCTGCCACATCACATTGACTTTTTTTTTCTTTCCTTAAAGCACATGGTCAAATGATTTGAAAATATTTACTTCAGTATCACTCTCAGCACTGTACGTTTAATCATTCAACAGTCACTAAGCCCCTTCTAGAAGCCATGTGGGGCAACTGTATGGTGCAATGGACAGAGGGTTGGCCCTGGAGTCTGGAGAACCTAGTTCAAAGTCAGTCTCAAATACATATTAGCTGTGTGACCTTGGGCAAGTCACTTAACCCCATTTGCCTCAGTTTCTTCATCTGTCAAATGAGCTAGGGAAGGAAATGGCAAACGAGGAGGAGGAGGAACAATGTACCCTGCTAGACACTGAGGCTACAAATGAAATTCGAAGACTCCACCTGGGGGAATCCTGCCTCCAAAGTGTCTTCCAACTCAAAGACCCATGGTTGCACTAGCTGACAATGATGGCTTCTCCAGCTTTTCCTAGGGCACTTTTTCTGGACCTCTCCTTTGGTTCTTTGTGCTGCTCTATATGGTGCCATGTTTATATCTGTGATCACATACGGTTTGTAAAAATCTTTGTAGCCCCCTTATGTCTTGCCCATCATAGGAAATTGATAAATATCTGTTGTGACTTGGAACAAACGAGAATGACAAGTATTACAAAAAATATTTGTTGGGTAACCAGACGTCCTTTCACTTAAAAACACACAAACACTTTATCCAAGGCAGACATTGTGGGCTGCAAACTCTGGTCTTCTCATGAATGTGAGAAGTGGGGCTGAGAAGGGGTACAAGTCCAAGGACAAACACAATTAACCAAACACCAACAAGGCTTTGAGAACAGCCGAGCCAGGCTCTCCTCCCCCCTCCCAATGACGAGGATTAGCATGTAAATTTAATTTCTGCACATCACTTCAGACCACCTGCACCTCCCCCCCCGACTAGTGTCAGATTGCAGGCCTATCTCCAGCCATTAATTTTACATCACCCTCCTTTGCAAGCAGCTAGGCAGCCAGCAAGCCGTCCCTGAGGTTCAACCCAGCCGAATTGGCATGCTCTCAGGCAACACAACCACAGCTGTTGCATAGTAACATCCTTCCTACATAGAAGTGATAACTCCTTAAATCCTAGGAGTCTGGGACAACTAGAGAGAAAAAGAGTAACACCTGTCTTTCAAGCAGTGCTTTAAAATCAGCAAAAGCCCATCACATGGATTGCATCTCATTGGAGCCTCCCCAGCCCCAAGAGAGGTCAGTGCTGCTGCTAATACTATGGCGGCTTTGCAGATGAGAAAGCTGGGTAACTCACGTATGGTCACTCAGCTAGAAAGTGCTAAGGGTGGGACTCTGAACTCAGGTTTTCTTGACTCCAAGTAAACTAATGAATGTTTTAGGAGATGTGAACAGTCAAGGAGGCTGTCAGGCTGTACTCAGAAGGCTTTCTGCTGGGGTTTCTTCTTTTTTTCTGGAGGTAGTGGGGGTTAAGTTACTTGCTCAGGGTCACACAGATAACAAGTGTCAAGTGTCTGAGGCCACATTTGAACTCAAGTCCTTCTGATCCCAGGGCCACCATCCACTGCACCACTTAGTTGCCCCTCTGCCCTTTTGAATGTCACAGACTCCAGTGGCAGTCTGGTCAAGCCTATGGAACTTTTCTAAGAATCGTGTTTTTGAATAATTGAAGGAAATATTCAATTTTGGTCAGAGATTAGAGAAAAATTAAGATGTCACTTTTGCCCATTTGGGGCCTCCCTGAAATCTGTCTATGGACCTCGGCTTAAGAACCCTCATCCTAGGGGAGCGGAGCCAAGATGGAGGAGTAGAAACAGGACTTCCACATGGCTCTGGCTTCCACCTCCTCCAATACATATAAAAATTGACTCTAAACAAACTTTAGAGCTACAGAACCCACAAAGAGACAGAGAGAAACAAATTTCCCACTGAAGGAAGCCAGGCAGGCTGGCAAGAAGGGTCTATCGCAATGCTCTGGAAGCCTAGGGCAGTCCTGACTGAGCTGTGGTTTTAACCCCAGGGCAGCCCCAACCAGCAGAGGTTGCAGCAGACTTCAGGAGAGTGGATGACCAGCAGCTGTGGTGATTTCCAGACTTTTCAATCCACAAATGCCAAAGACAAAGTAAAAGGTCAGTGTAGAACTTTGTTGGAACAGGGGGAGTGTGGTCAGTTGGCCCCAGAGGGAGAATCAGAGGAGGCATGGTGGCTGCAGCTGCTACCTCTGTGGCTGCTTCCAGTGCTCCTGGTCTACAGATTGTAGGGGGACCAAGTGACCATTCAGAGGGTGATTGCTTTTGCTTTGACCTGCTTAGATCCAGACAGTGGTCTTGGGTGGTGGTCCTGGGGTGTGTGACCAGTGAGCCAGAGTGTGTGGGGGCTGTAGAGAGGGTAAAACCCCTGTGATTTGGGACATAGATCTCCCATTCTGGAAGCAGAGTTCTACTGTGTCAAAGAGCTCAAAAGTCAAGTAATTGGCTGCCAAATGAGCAAGCAACAGAAGGGGGACAAAAAGGATCAAGGCATGGAGTGGGAGGAAGACAGCAATGTCAGAACCCCTGCATCAAAAGCCTCCAAGAAACATATGAACTGATAACAGACCATGGAAGAGCTCAAGAAGGATTTTGAAAATCAAGTAAGAGAAATGGAGGAAAAATTGGGAAGAGAAATGAGAATAATGCAAGAAAATCATGAAAAGCATCTCAACAGCCTGCTAAAGAAGACCCAAAAATACAATGAAGAAAATAACACCTTAAAAAATAGACTAACTCAAATGGCAAAAGAGGCCCAAAAAGCCAAAGGAAGAGAAGAATGCTTTAAAAACTGAATTTGCCAGATGGAAAAGGAATTTCAAAACGTCACTGAAGAGAATACCTCCTTCAAAATTAGATTGGAGCAATTGGAAGCTAATGACTGTATGAGAAATCAAGATACTATAAAACAGATCCAAACAAATGAAAAAATAGAAGGCAATGTGAAATATCTCAGTGGAAAAACCACTGACCTGGAAAAAGACAATTTAAAAATTATTGGTCTACCTGAAAGCCATGATCAAAAAAAGAGCCTAGACACCATCTTTCAAGAAATTCTCAAGAAAAATTGCCTGATATTCTAGAACCAGAGGGCAAAATAGAAATTGAAAGAATTCACCGCTCTTGAAAAAGATCCCCAAAAGAAAACTCCTGGGAATATTATAGCCAAATTCTAGAGTTCCCAGGTCAAGGAGAAAACACTGCAAGCAATCAGGAAGAATTAATTTGAGTATTGTGAAAACACAATCAAGATGGTATCAAAGGGCTTGGAATATGATATTCCGGAGGTCAAAGGAGCTAGGACTAAAACTAAGAATCACCTACCCAGCAAAACTGAGTATAAAGCTACAGGGAAAAATATGGTCATTCAATGAAATAGAGGACTTTCAAGTATTCTTGATGAAAAAACCTGAGCTGAACAGAAAATCTGACTTTCAAATACAAGAAGCAAGAGAAGCATGAGAAGGTAAACAGGAAAAAGAAATCATAAGGAACTTATTAAAGTTGAACTATTTATATTCCTACATGGAAAAACTATAATTGTAACTCATAAGACTTTTCTCATTATGAGGATAACTGAAGGGAATATGTGTGTGTGTGTGTGTGTGCGTGTGTGTATGCATAGGAGGATATATTTGTATATAAATATATTTGTGAGGGTGGGCATTTGTATGTTCATGTACACATAGACAGAGGGCACGGGATGAGTTGAAAAGGAATGATATCTAAAAAATAAAATTAAGAGGTGAGAGAGGAATTTATTGGCAGAAGAAGAAAGGGAGCATTAGATTAGGGGAAATTATCTCATGTAAAGGAGGCAAGAGAAAACTGTTACAATGGAGGGGAAGAGCAGGAAGGTGAAAGGGAATGGGAAACCTGATTCTTGTTGAATTTGGCCTAAGGAGGGAATAACATAGGCACTCAATAGGGTATCTTACCCTACAGGAAAATAGGGGGGTAGGAGATAAGAGGGAGGAGGATGAAAGGGAGGGCAGACTGGGGGAGAAGGTAGTTAGAAGGGAACCTTTTTGAAAAGGGACAGGGTCAAAGGAGAAAATAGAATAAGTGGGGGTGGGATAGGATGGAGGGAAATATAGTTAGTTTTTCATAACATAACTACTATAGAAATGATGTGGGTGACTACACATGTACAATCTATATTGAATTGCTTATCTTCCCAGTGGGGGTGAGTGAGGAGGGAAGAAGGGAAAATAATCTGGAACTCAAAGTTTTACAAACAAATGTTTAACAGTTGGTTTTTAACATGCAACTGGGAAATAAGGTATACAGGTGCTGGGGTACAGAAACCCATCTTGACCTAGTAGAAAGTTAGGGAGGTGAAGGGGGAGGATATAAGAGAGAACAGATTGGGGGAGGGGGTATTCAGTAGGCTTGCTATTTTGGGGTTGGGGGTATGGGAAAAACAGGGAGAGAAAATTGTAACTTAAAATCTTGTGGAAATGAATGTTGAAAACTAAAAATAAGTAAATTAAAAATTTGGGAAAAAGAACCCCCATCCTAAGCAAATGTCAATTAATGACTTCATTTGCACCTGATTTGGACAGAACTTGAAAGTCTAAGGTGGATTCACCCAAAAAGGGAAGATCCATCTCCTATTGCCTTTCCACTGCCATTTCCCAAAGTAGGAAGTACTGTCCTCTCTCCTACAAAATGTTGTCTCCTGAAGACAAATAACTAAGAAGACACCAAGGTTTCAAGCACTATTGAGATGAATGAAAAATGAATGGGGTCTTCCTGACTCCATGTTGGATCTTCTATTATGCCAGCTAGCTGCCTAGTAAATGTAAGTGATACAAATCAATAAAATTCATTCAAAAAGAAAAAAGAAAATTCAAGGAATTTAGTAAGTACCAAAATTTGTGACAGTTCAAAAGTTCCTTTAAAGAAAAAAGGAAGAAATTGCATCTTAAGTAAGCTTGCTAACAAATGTTAAACTTCCTCTCCATGAAAGGTGTCCTGAAGTGGAGCGGATCACCTCACAGGGTTGTTTGGTTGCGCTTAGCCCAGTAAGCACTTAATCAATGTTTCCTGATTTGATGTGATTCTGCTTGGTCCTTTCCTATACCTAAATTTGCTTTCTTCTCCCTTGACCCAAAAGTAAAGAAGAAGCCCTTGTCTCAAGCAAGCCATTATTAGGAACATGACAGAATACCACCCATATCAATCATGGGGAATGGAAGAAAGCCCCAAAGACTGAAGAAAGGCAAATGCTGTCCTGATGTTCAAAAGGAAAGGCAAGGAAGGTAGATTCCATAAACTACTAGTTCATAACAAAATACTTATTATTGGGAAAATTCTAGAATAGATTACAGAATAGGTGACTTCTTAAAGAGAAAAAATGGTCATCACTAGGTTGAATTCAGTAAGAATCGTTCAGGCTAAACGAATATCATTTTCGTTTTGATACAGTGACTATATGAGTAGTTCAAGGGAAGGTCATACACAATATATAAAATGCATAATGTTATGAGTAAAATTACTTGTAGTGTTACAGAAATGTCAGTTATCAGAGGTTCTTAAGCTGGGGGCCATGACCTTAAAAAAAAACACTTTGATAACTGTTATTTCTAAATAATCAGTTTCTTTAATGTTCCTGTGTATTTTATTTTATGCATTTAAAACCACAATCCTATGAAGGAGGTATATAGGCTTCACAAGAACTGCCTAGGGGGTCCAGGACACACATAAGTGCACACACACATACATACACCCACACACACAAATTTAGGACCCCCTGATCTCAAGGGTAGGGTCCCAGCTCAGACACTGAGGGTAAAAGGAGGTTTTGCTAGACTAAATCTATGACAAACAACATCATCAATCACATCCCATTTTTAGACATTTTTTCTTAAGGTTGACTCAAGACCCCAAAACATTAGGCTGCATTCTGGGTCTTCCAAGTCATCAGCAGCCAGTCACAAAAGCAAAACAGACAGAAGCACAAATAGCACCAGCACACAGGACCACTCAGGGCACAAGTCTCTCAGACTCAGTTTCTCTACCAATAAAATGGGAACGACTTATAAATGCAAGCTAGTATCATTCTCCTCTGAACCCCATTGCTACCAGCATCCACCAGTTTCTCATGATAATCTTTGTGATTTGAATGAGAGCCTGTTTAGGTGAATTCCTAGATGGTTGAAGATCTAAACCCAGAGAATCTTGGGAGATATCAACGTGGAAAGAGGCCTCTCCGGGGGCTTCACCCCATCTTTGGCGCTGTCCTTATCAGTATTGTCACCCAGGAGGAGACATGGAGGGAAAAGCTCTTGGTTTGATGGAATGGACACTGGAAAGATATAAAGAAGTGCCGGCTCTACCAGGGATGGGCTGTGTTACCATGGGCAAGGCAGCGGACCTCAAGGAGCTGCTGCGCCAGAGCACAGAGTGCTTGGGTTAAAATCTGGCCTTGGACACTTACTAGTTGTGTGGCCCTAGGTAAGACACTGCTCAGTCTTAGTTTCCTCAGCTATAAAATGGGGATAATAATGGCACCAACATCCCATGGTGGTTGTGACGACAAAATACGATATTTGCAAAAGCATTTAGCACCATACCTGGCACATAGCGGGTGCTCTATGATGCCTATTCCCTCTATTAGTGGGCCTCAGTTTCCTCATCTGTAAAACGATAGGATAAGAATTTTCTATATCTACGATACTATGATCTGCAGAATGTGTGTGGATGGCACTAACACTTATCCCAACCAATACACAGGGTGACTTTATAAAGGCCAAAGCTCTAAATAGTGGAGGTATTATCATAAGTCAGAGTTGTAGATGACACAAAGCCAGAAAGGGGAGCAAATACATTGGAGGATGTAATCAGGGTTCAAACAAAACAAAACATCACAACAGGTGAAAATAACCAAGATTAATGTGCTTTGATGGATCCATGACTTTGGCACGAGGATCCCCCAACAGACACATGGTAGCAAACCTGGGACACTTCAGCACGTGTTCCCTCCTTACTTATGACTCTCCCTAAACCCACTAAGGAAGATATGCTGCATTCATTGGGATTAGTCCTCTGGATCTTTTTAAAGTCCAAAGGGTACCAATATAGCACCATAGGAATATAGCACCCTAGGTCTAGAGCTACTCCATCCATCCATCCATCCATCCATCCATCCATCCATCCATCCATCC
>NW_027185850.1:11197259-11230677 GCF_028583685.1 Petaurus breviceps papuanus
CCATCCATCCATCCATCCATCCATCCATCCATCCATCCATCCATCCACCCACCCCTCCATCCACCCATCCATCCATCCATCCATCCATTCACTTACTCACCTATCCACCCACCCATTCATCTGTCCATCCATACATTCACCTACTCACCCATCCATCCATCCATCCATCCATCCATCCATCCATCCATCCATCCACCCATTCATCCATTCAAACATCCATCTTGCTAACTGAACAGATGGCCAGCTAGTATCTAGTACCTAGCACAGCATTTGTTATATCAACCCTCCTAGGTAGGGGGCCATTTAAAAAGTCCTTCATTTTAGAGAGGAGAAAATGGAGGGTGAGAGAGGTAATGTTTCTAAAACTCCAGACCCAGCTGATATTAAGGACAGCTTGTGCACCATTATGGAGGACCCTAAAACTCTTCTTTATATAGCTCTGTGTGTGTGTGTGTGTGTGTTTTACAGGCTTTAAGTCCAAAATGAGAACAGCTGCATGAGGAGCTTGGGAAAACCTCAGAAGTCAGTAGAGAAGCAGGGAAGGCCTCTCCGGACTGGCCTTTTCAGAGCAGGTCTACACTTTCAAGACATGACTCCTAACACTAACATGCTTTACGAGGCTCAGGGAGGACGGCTACCTTTCTTGCACAGACCTCAAAGTGCTCAACACATCTCATTTATGGCCACAGCATCCCAGAGGAGACAGCTCAGGGGTATCATTAACCCCATTTTAGAGATGAGTAAGTTGAAATCCTTGCCAAACGTCCCATAATTAGCCATCAGAGGAGCTGGAAACTAAAGCCTCCATTCAGGGACCTAAGAGTTCAATGGTTTTCCACCATTTGAAAACTGCCAATTTACTTCTCACTGCCAACCAGCTGCAGCTCCTCCTGTAAAGAAAAGCAGCCAATTTGGGATGATTACCTGGGTAAGTCAAGCCAAAACACTAAGCAACACTGGCCCAATTATGGCCTAGAGATTCATTCATTCATTCATTCATTTTTCATTCATTCGTTCATTCATTCAACAAATATCCACTGAACTTTTAATTTCCATGAGGAACATGCTGTTACTAGAAGAGTAGGGACCATCTTTTCAACTCCCTCATTTTACAAATGTGGAAACTGAGGCTCAGAGGGAGCCTGTTAGTAGTGCTTTCTTTCCCACTCAAGGTTACCTTGTGCCTGCTTTGTACATGTCATATATACACAAAAAGGAAGGGTAAGGAATAGAATGCTGGATTTGTATTCGGGGGAGGGGGGGGCTTGAGTTCAAACCCTACTTCAGACTCTTACGAGTTGTCCTTGTCCAATCCTGGGCAAATCACTTAACCTTTCTTTGACTCAGTCTCTTCATGTGCGAAATGAATGGGTTGAACTCCATGACTTCCAGCTCTGATTCTGTGATCTCCAGATACCAAGAGTGTATTAGGAGCACTTATTATCTCCCCCACTAGAACGTAAGCTCCCTGAGAGCAGGGATTATTTCATTTCTATCTTTGTATGCACAGTCTAGCAGATAAAACCAATTCTTGCAGATGGATTGATTGAGATCATCTAAGCTGACACTAAAGTAAAGCAAAAGAAAGGAAGGCCAAAGAGGTCAAGTGACTTGCCCAAATTAGGAGAGACAGGAATTCAAATCCTGCCCCTGCCATTTACTAGCAGAAAGAACAACCCAGGGATTTTATTTCCTCAGTAAAAAGGACTTCCTTGACCAGTGCAAGTTGGCATTTTTATCTGCCACTTTTAATATTAGCAATTATGTAGAATTTTAAAGTTCGCACAGCATTTTACAATTATCTCATTTTATCCTCTCAACAATCCTGGGAGGTAAATGCTATGGTAATTTTCATTTTTACATTAAGGAAACTGAGGAAGAAAGAGGTTAAGTGACTTTCCCCAGGACACACATCTACTGTCTGAGGACAGATTTGAACTCAGGTCCTCCTGACTCCCCACTATGCCTCTGAGCTGCCTAGCACGCTTTTGACATATCCAGGGTTATATAGACAGTAAGTGTCCAAGGTGAGAATCTAACCCAAGTCTTCTTCATTCCATGACAATCACTCTATTCACTATACCACACTGCCTCACACAAGTTATGTGACCACAGGACATAGTCACTTCACAACGTAAGCCTCAGGGATCCCATCTGTGAAACAGGAGTAATACAGGCTGTAGTACCTACGTGGAGAGCTGTTAAAAGGTTATGGATGTCAGTTAATACTTCTAACATTTACAGAGTTTCTTTATGTTATCTCACTGGAGCCTTACAACCCTGGGAGGAAGATGTTACATAATATTACACTCATTTTACAGGAATTGAGGGTCAGAGAATTTGAATTGACTTGCCTGGGATAACACAGCTAGCAAGTGAGAAGGGTTTGAATCAAAACCTAATTCTGCAGCTACCTCAGGTCTCCGCTGACTAGAGACAGGGGTAGACAAGAAGCTGCCTCTCTGGGTGGATCAGGGTTCAAATCCAGCCCCAGATGCTAGCTATGTGCCCCTGAGCGAGCCACTCAGCCTCGGTTTACCTCAGTTCTTCATTCTGTAAACAGAAACAATTTTGCCTACATCCTTCCCAAGACTGCTTCGAGGGTGAGTTAGGACAACATATGTTGCAAACCTATGAATAGTGTTATCTTGGTAACACTGTGCCCATTGTCTGGTGCAGGAAGGAAGTACCAGAGAGGAGCAAGAAAAGGAATTCAGAATCGAAGGCTACAGTAAAGGAAATGTTTGGTTTCTAGCCAAAGACCCTGAGTTCAAATCCTGCTGTTCTTTCCTACCCTTGTGTGACCTGGGGCAAATCCCTGGTCATGTGTGGTCTGAACTTCCAGTGTAAATGAAGGGGCTGGCCAGGCAGTCTAGGGGATCCCAGAGGTCTCCTGTGCCCTGGACATCAGGTCCAGCCCTGTGTCTGTCCTTTCCTTTCTCTTAGGAAAGTCCCTTCCTCTCTCTGGGTCCCCCTGGTTCTCTTCTTTCAAACTGAGATTGAGCTGATTTACTAGTCGGTGATTGTGTATTGGAGGGACAAACTATTCAGAGAGGGAAGCAGTGCCCTTGGCAGGCAGGAGCTAGCCAGACAGTCAGCTGACAAGCATTAAGTGGTTACTATGTATCCAGGCGGCTGTCCAGTGGTAAATCGGACAGAGCCCCAGGTCTGGAGTCTCAGGAAGACTCAAATCCAACCTCACACTGAGTAGCTGTGTGACCCTGGGCAAGCCTTTTAACTGTTTGCCTCAGTTTCCTCATTTGTCAAATGGGCTGGAGAAGGGAATGACAAACCACTTCAGTATCTTTGCCAAGAAAACCCCACATGGGGTCACCAAAAATTGGTCACGGCCAAGACATTGAACAAGACCCACACAGCATGTACCCAGGACTGGGTTAAACACTGGGAATGCAGAGAAGAAAAGGATGGCCCCAGCCCTCAAGGATCTCCCAGGGGGGGGGGGGGGGGGGGGGGCAAAGACCGCAGGCAGAAAACTATGTACAAAAACCCTCTGAAGTAAGGGAAAATTCTAGCCATGGCAGAGAACAGGAAAGCCCCCGTGCAGAAGGTGAGATTTGAGCTGGGTCTTAACAGAAAGCAGTGGGACTGTAATAGGCAATACCGAAGCAGTTAAACTATCCAGATTGTGTCTGGTCACGTGGAAGGGGCACTGGCTTTAGTCAGAGGACCTGGGCAAGCCACTCAACCTCAGCTGGGCTTCCGTTTCCTCCTCTCTCAATTAAGGGGGTTGGAAGAGATTGCTTCCAGCTTTCCAGCTCTGACTCTTTCAGATGGGGATTGGACTTTGTGGTTCTGTTGACAGAAGGGACTCCAGGTGTAAAAATGCCCTCCCCCAATGCTGACTGTCCCTCCTCTGCTGTATGCTTCAGGCTGTGACAGCACCCTTTGCCATTTATAACCTTCCAGAGCTTCCCAGAGGAGGACTGAGTTTAAGTGACTTGTCCAGGGTCACACAGTCAGTACTTGTTAGAGGCAGGACTGGAGTCCAGGTCCCCAGGCCCATTCTCTCTATCCATTGCCTCTTAAACTGGTTGCCATCATACTGGAGTCTATTCTTGTAGACACAAAAATGAAAAATGGCACGGATTATTTAATTGAATAATTCGTAGTAAAAGAACAAACGGGGGTGGGGGGAGAGGGAGTGTTCTCCAGGGGAAAAGTAGAGCAGGTCACAACTGAAGCCAAAAGCACCGTTGGTCTCCACCGGGAAGCAAAGCGGTTTATTGGACAAACTTCAATCCACTCATAAAGAGAGGAAAGTGAGCAGCCGAGGGAGTGGGGGAGGTTTGGGAGGGAAGGAGACAAAGGGCAGGGCCTTAAGGGGGGAGGGGGAGGGGGCCACAAGGGAGGCTGGAGTGGGGGCAGGGAAAGGGAGATCAAACTCAGCAGCATAATAAGGGGGAACAAAGAGAAGGGACCTCTCTCACCTCCAAGGGGCTGCTGGGATTAAGCACAAGGCGAGGGGGGTGGGGAAGGGGCCTGGAAGGCTTTCTGGTGCAGACTTGGGGAGGTCCGGTTGTTCGGATAGGGATCTTAAGTGCCTTGTCACAGCGGGTTAGAGGCTGACAGCCTCCCCCTCCCCCACTGCCCTCTAGGCTCCCCCCCACAAGGCAGAGCTGAGCTGGGCTGAGAGCCTCCCCCTCCCCAATATTCTCTAGGCGCCCCCCAAGAAGGCAGAGCTGAGCTGGGCTGAGAGCCTCCCCCTTCCCCTCCCCCACTGCCCTCTAGGCACCCCCAAGAAGACAGAGCTGAGCTGAGCTGAGAGCCTCCCCCCAGGCAGAACTGATCTGGGCTGAGAGCCTCCCCCTCTCCCGCTGCCCTCTAGGATTCCCACCCCCCAAGGCAGAGCTGAACTGGGCTGAGAGCCTCCCCCTCCCCAATATTCTCCAGGCTCCCCCCAAGAAGGTAGAGCTGATCTGGGCTGAGAGCCACTAAGGGCAGGAGAGCCAGCCCCCCCTACCCCAACCCACTCCTCTCCTCCCACTCACTTGGGCCAGGGAGGGAGGCTGGGTTTTCCCAACAAGGGAAATGAGATAGAAAGAGGCCTGGATTGTCAGTGGGAGGACCTGGGTAGGAATCTCAGCTCTCCTGCTTATTACCCGGGTGACCAGGCCTCAGTTTCCTTATCTGTAAAATGAAGTAAGGTGTAATAGATGGCCTCTGGCCCTTATAGTTGAGAAAACTGAGACTCAGAAGGCAATTGACTTACCCAAGGTCACACAACTAGTCAATGGCACAGCTGGAATCTGAGACTAGGGCTCCTAACTCTCTTTCACCAACAATGTTAAGATCAAAAGGACTGAAAGAATCTGGTTTCAAAGAATGACTGATGTTAACTATAAATCTGGCTAAGGTAGTCAAGGCAATGGGGCTTCAGCTTCTTCACTTAGAAAATGAGAGGGGCGGCCTTGGAGACTTTTCAGGTCCTTTCTGGCTCTGAATCTGTGATCTCCTACGGGCTTGAGTTCTGGCTGTCCTGCTGCCTGTGTCCTCGGGGGAGCTTTGGAAACTCCCAGCTCCAGCTGCCTCCTTGTAAGATGCAGGGGGAACGCTATTCTCTGTACTTCCAACCCCCCTCTTCTTATCCTACCTCTGTGCCCTTCCTTCAAGAGGAAACAGCTTCTTCTGTTTCAGGGTTTTTGGGGATCAAGAGGAATCTGTCCAAGAGTTAATGCCCAGGGAGCCACAGACCCAGAAGAGGGCTCTCTGCCAAGAAACACCGCTGGATGTCCAGGTGGGAGTGATCTGTCCAAGGTCACACAGGTGTGGGAGACTTACAGGCAGCATCATCGTTTAGAACTGGACCGACCCTTAAAAAATCATCTAGCCCAAACCCCTTAATTTACAAAACAGTGTAAGACTATCCCTCGTGCAGTGCCCAGGCTCCATCACCCATCAGGAGGCAGGCAGCACATTTCATGGCAAGTTCTTGGGAATCAGGACTGGTATTACTGCTTTAAGCAGAGTTCTTAAGTAAGTCTTTCAGGGTTGTTCGCCTTTATAGTGTTGTTTTGATTGTATCAATGATTCTTCTGGATGAGGAATTCCCTCCTCATCAGCCCATACATGTCCCCTTCCTGTCTCAGTGCCCATCCTTGATGGGAGATGCCTCAAGTAGGTAGAGTTGACCGTCCCAGCTCCGGTCCAACTCTAAGTGACCCAGTCTAGGCTCCATGATCTCTCAGGCTTTCCAGTCACAGCAGTGTCCAATGACCCCGAAGAAAGTGAGCAGCTCCCAGAAGCCAGCTGTGGCTCTTGGCCCCTGCAACAGGCTGGAGGCTATCTGCTTGCACTACTGTTGACCCAGGCAGAGACAAATACGAGGCCCCCTTTCAGGGGCTCTGTTGGTGTAAATTTGCATGGCCCAGCTTTCTTTAGCTCGCCTCTGTGTTAAGATAAAGCTCCGGACAAGATCTCAGGCAGGCCTATAACAAGGGAGCCCCAAACCCTTCTGAGTGAAACAAAAGCTTTGGTGCACACAAAAGCAAAATCAGTCAAGTTAAGGAGCTTATTTGGGGCCCACCAAAAACCAGTGTTATCTGGGGCCTCCCGGAAGAGTGATGCAGGGGATTTGGAGCAGAGGACCTCACTCAAATCCCCACTTTCCCCTATACTATTCTTAGGCAGTCATCTGGTCTCAGTTTCCTCATTAGAAAATCTCCCAGTCCTTCCCTGTTTTCTCTGAACCTATATATATGTAAGGATATCGAGTCAAAGGGCTTGGGTTCGATTTCTGGTTCTGTTTCTGGGCCTCAGTTTTCTTATCTGTAAAAAGAGCAGACTAGACTTTTCTCTAAGACCTTTCTGGATCTGAATATTGTGAATTATGAGTGGCATCTTCCAGCCTTCTTTTTTGGAGGGAGGTCCAGAATATATCAACATGGTGAGATTTACCCTGTTAAGCAAATATATGTGTATATTCATATATATTTAAATATAGTTATCCCCTTTCTTCCATTTCCTTTGCAAGGAGAGTTATAAAGTGGCCCTAGGGGAAAAGCGTAATCCAATGAGAGAATGTAGGTTCTGCCAAGAGAGAAGTGGTAGGTATTAAATGCTGGCAGATTGATTGGTGAGAGGGCACTTGGGAACTCAAGACTCAAATACAGAGAAATAACATTTCACTGTGGACAAGAAAATTCCTATCAGCACAAAGTGCTTTGTAAACCATAAAGTGATCTATTTGCCCCCCCCTCTGCTTGGCTGAATGAGTCCAACAGCCTCCTCATTGTTTGTCAGCATCCTGGGGTATTCTCTCCCCAATCCAAGCCTCCATACAGGTGGGACCAGAGCCCCTCTCTCAGGAAGTTTCACTGGCCCCCATCACCTCTAGGGTCCTGACATTGAAAGCACCAGAGTTCTAATTCCCAAAGGTCTTTCCAATCAAATTCATTTCTCAGGTTTCCTTCAAGACTCAGCTTTCCAAAGAGAAGGAAGGGAGACCTTTCCCAAAGCTCCTACTACTGGGCTGTCCTCACTAGTCACTGACCTCTTTTACACTGTTCAGATCTCAAATGTACTGACTCCCCATTAGAATGGGAGCTCCCCCTCCCCCCAGCCCGAATACCTGGAACACACTAAGGTGTAAATGACAATGACTGACTGACTGACTGGCTGGCTGGCTGACTGGCTGATTGATGTCATATACTCTCAGCTAGCTAAGCTCTTCCTCAAATTCATCATCCCATTGTCACCCTCCAGGCACTTGCAAAGGTTGTCCCCTCTGTCTAGAATGAAGTGTCTTCTCAGAATGTTTTTTTTTCCCTTCAGGGTTCAGTTAAGATTCATCTTCTTCATGAAGCCTTCTGTGGTTCCTTACCCCAACTCTCTACCATTCTCTCCTCCTCAAATTACTTTGTCTTTATTACTCTGTATGGGCCTGAAGTCAAGAAGACGAGTTCAAATCCAGCCTTAGACACTTACTAGTTGTGTAACTCTGGGTGAGTCACTTACCCCTGTTTGCCTCAGTTTTCTCATCTGTAAAATGATCTGGAGAAGGAAATGGCAAACCCTTCTGGTATCTCTGCCAAGAAAACTCCAGATAAAATCACAGAGAGTTGGACATAATTGAAACAACTAAACAGCAAAGTAAAAATATGATATAAATGTGAGATTTTCTCATTCTCCATTACAGTTGCATGAAGACACGAGGTGAGCTGGGGGTTTTGGAGGCTCTGATAAAGGAATGTCAGCTTTGACAGACCCCTGCCAAGCTGGAAACACTCAACACAAGCACATCTAATCCTAGGGTTTGCTTTAATTCACCAAGGATGCCAAATTTCCCATGGTTGTTGGCAACAGGCGCCAACACATAACCAGCAAGGAGCTCCAAAGAATAGGAATGAAAGTTGCGATCTGGGAAAGACACAAGAGAAAGATGAGATGGGCCCATTGCATGGAAGGGGAGACAAGAAACAGGAAGACAGGGTGCTCCGTGGATCTTCTCCTACTGTCTGAGGAAATTAAGAAAGCCTTCCAGCACATTGGACACATACCCCATGGCATACTCAAGGGTAGGTCTAGAAGGGGGAAAAACCACCTGGAATGAATAAAACACGGATAAGATGCAATCTGCACCCCTGAAGGGAGCGTCCAAACTGATGAGCTCACAAAACCATTGGTGAATTAAAGTGAGGAAACACGTCCTTGTCATGACTGCTGTTTCCAGAGAGAACAGGTTGCCTTGCAAGGTGCTGAGGGACTACATAGACACTGGAGATACCCCTGTGACTCTGATCCCAGATTGGGGTGAAGAATGGGCAAACCCAGATGGGATGAAGGGAAAATCAGAGTCTGTTCCCAAGACTAACAAGCTGAATTTTTCAAGAAGCTTGACCAAGCTACAGAGGATTCCCTCTATGACTCAACTCAGCAGAGCCCCACAGTGAGACCCACTTGGCACACACTTGGGCATGAAGGCCCAGGAACCAACTTAATGTCATCCCTTGTTTTCTTTTGCTAGAACGCACAGGGAAATCTAGTCTGTTATAATTGGAAAATCTTCCTTTGTATTACTAAAACAGGCTCCTAATAGTCATCATTTAGGTTCGAGGACTATATAAGCCTTTAGCTTTCCACAGTAATCTATTCTATATTTTCTCTAAAGTAAACGTGCGCTTTGGCAGATTGGAGATTTTCCCTTCACTAAAGGCCCTATTCAATTTCCATGTCCTTGGAGTGTTTTATCTGGGGATTATATAACTGTACCAAAACACAGCTGTTCCTGCTTTTCCTCCTTTATTTTTTCACATTAAAAAACTCCCACTATCAGCCAGTCCAATTAGTTGCTCACTCTCAAAAGACGGCTAGTGCCTTTCATCTTCTCGAAAACGGGGATCCGAGTGACAGGGTGTCATGGAAACTGTATCTGGGGTCATTTCCTGTTTCGATTGTTTAGCCACCAAAAAAAAATCCATGCACACACAGCTCTATCAGATGGAAATTAATGAATCTATGCATTGCCTTTTGAAGAACATGCAACTCAATAAAAAAGCGAATTATCTGTTGGGTCCAAGTTTTTCCACCAACACCTGGTGATATTTGGGAGAGCCACGTACCAGATGTAGCCTCTTGTCAGTTCTATTCCCACAATTCATTTCTCAGGTATTGGTTTTGTCTCTCCGGGCTGAATAGGGGAAAAGGAAAGGGAGGAAGGGGGGGGGCTTTCTTTCTTTCTGTCAGTCTTGTCCCTCCAGTGTCTCCATCCCACTCTTCCTTCCCTTCCATCGTGCCCTCTGGAATACCAGTTCTCTTATTAACAAACCATCCTTTATATTAGACATGTGTCCTCTCCCTGGAAATTCCTTGGTATATTTTGTATCGAAGGTTCCTTGTATATCTTATTTTGTTCCTTCTCTCTCTCTACTAAAATACAAGTTCCATGAAGGCAAAGATCAAATACAAACTAACTGACCATATCAATTAATCCATTCATCCAACCATCCATCCAGGTCCTTGATATCTTCCTACCCCCATGGCCCTGCTTCCCTGGCACCAACATATCTACCCTCAATTCTATTGTCCAAGCTATCCATCCCTGTAACATTCATATACTTAGCTTGGAAGCCCCTAACCTAGGGCCCAGTACAGTTGATTGGTAACTGACTGCAAATCCACCATCATGGCCCCCTATAGCTACTGCTGCTCTCCCAGGGTGGGGAATAACAAATCCTTAATAAAAAGAGCTGTTCTGTAAAACTTGGATTCAGTCAAGAGGCTGCACCCAAGGACCTCCAGGCTGAAGGTTCCCCTCCCCACTCTAGACAGGGCTTTACCTTCACATCTAGTCACCCCCTGAGACCATCTTGACAAATACTTGATGTTGTCCACTTAGCTCCTCTATTTCCCAAGCGGACTCCCATTTCCATCTTTTGCTCTGGACACTGACATCCGACCACTAGTAACACTGCATCTGGAAAGGTTGTTGTCTATCATCTACAACTCATCCCCTTCCCGTCTCCCCACCCCCAACCATCATGATTCCTCAGACACAAATTCCCCTCTTAGACACTATTCCCCTATAAATGTTATCTTCCCTAATTGGATTGACCCCTGGGGGATAGTAGGCACTTAAAAAACCCTTGGACAAGGCCAAATTTTAACCTTTTTCCACCTATATGCCACATCAGCGGCAAGACTTCCCATGTTTCTATGCAGGAAGGGCACATCCTCCCCTCCCCCCAGTTTTATCTGCATGATTTCTTAGAATTCATATTACCCATGGCTGGGGGCAGGGGTGAGGGGGTGTGGGGAAGAGACAGTGGTCACAGATTTATATCGAAGGAATCTCAGAGGTCCCCTACTACAACTCTTTTTAAAGGTAAGAAAACTGAAGGTCAGAAAGTAAGTAGACTTTTCCAAGGTAACACATGAGTAAGAAATTCAGGGCCTTTGTAAGCTGAGAGTAAAATGACAGAGTAAATAGGGGACTAGGCACTAAACTAGGAAAATCTAGGCTCAAGTAGCCTAGACATGTACAAGTTGTATGACCCTGGACAAATCACTGATTCTCCCAGTTGTAAATTGGCATTGATAGAGGGAGTTTCCTTGCTGGGAGTTCCCAATGAGGAAATCACAGATGTTGGCAAGAAATGATAATAATCCTAGTAGTTGGTCATTTTAATAATGCTTTAAAGTTGGAGGAGCATTTTATAAACATTGCTATCACCAGAGCTACACAACGATCGAAATGGGTCAGGATTTGAGGTATTTTTGCCCCCATTTTACAGATGAGGAAACTGAAACTGAGGACCAGGGTCATACAACAGTTGAAAGAGAGTTGGATTTGGAGCCAAGGGGCCTGGGTTCAAACCCTGACTCTGTTGCCTGGAGAGCTGGGCCCCAAAAACCTGAGTTCAAATGCTATCTCTAATACTTGTTTTCGTGACCTTGAGAAAGTGACCTGAACTCTCTGAGCCCTAGTTCATTCATCTGTAAAATGATGGGGGTGAATTAGATGACAGGGAAGAAGCCACGTGGTCCAAACCCTTCAGTTTGCAAGGAAACCAGGCCACCTTCAAGCCCTGCCCCCCCATACAGTGGGATTTTGATCTGGAGTTGAACTGGCCTTGGAGGTGCTTCACTTCAGCCCCCTCGTTTTCTAGAAGGGGACGTTGAGGTCCAGAGAGGTTCAGGGACTAAGACAGGTTCTAAACCCAGACCCTTTAGTCCTGCCTTCCCCTCCATCATGCTTCCTCCCATTAATAATAGTCTGCAAGAGGATTTTGTCTCCACCTTTTCTTCCCTGGCTCCTCCCAAAAAGGAGAACCTATCGTTAACAGAGAGGAAAGGATCATATAAAGTTCTCAGAGCTGCCAGGCAGGGGCAATGTTTTAGGAGTGAGAGTCTGTAATGTGCTAACAACAAGCTCCTCAGTGAGAAACAGAAACCGTACCACACGGGGTGCT
The DNA here is from genome assembly GCF_028583685.1 of Petaurus breviceps papuanus. Lineage (NCBI taxonomy): Eukaryota > Metazoa > Chordata > Mammalia > Diprotodontia > Petauridae > Petaurus > Petaurus breviceps. The sequence continues at coordinate 11,209,187 of NW_027185850.1, forward strand.
TGGGAAATGTAAACTGGGGGAGACTGACCCTGTGGTTTCACTGGAATGGAGGGATCCTGGGAAAGGAAGCCCATCCGGAACAGCACAGGTCGGCATCTTTTACCGTCTCAGAGAGTGTCCTAGACCACATTTGGGGACAAGACTTGAATCCGAGGCTGCCTCTGGAACCACTGCATCATAGTAGGCCTAACACAAGTAGGTATTTAATAAATCTTTGCTTGTTGGTTACTAATGCAAGGTGGAATGATGCAGTGGCTAACTGTATTTGGAATCAGAGAACCAGAGTTTAATACCCTGCTCTTTACTCTTGGATTCTTGACCTTGGAATTGACTTAATTTCCCTGTTCCTCAGTTTCCTCACTGCAAAAGGAGGGGGGTTCTTTCATTCAATGCTGAAATAGGAGCTGGGGGCTTGACTTTGAATCTCCCATTGGTCATTTCATCTCACTGCAATCTATTCTATTAAAGGATTTATTAATTGTCTATGATGGGCATCACACCATGTTGGGCAGTGGAGACACAAAGACAAAAAGAAACCCTGCCCTCAAGGAGCTTACATTCTCCTGCTCTCTCCAGGAACCAAGCTTAACCCCAACTACTGATCCCTTCCATAAATAACAACAACAATAATAATATGCTTAATAAAGGCTCTCTATCCTCCCCCCCACCCCCCAATACCTGGATCTTAAAAAGAAAAAAAGAGTCACTGATTCCATTGGTAAATCATTTCTAGTTGAATTTTTCCTCCACTGGATTCCAGGAATGCACACACAAAAAAAGTCAGTAACTTCCAGAAGGCGATGGGGTGAGTCCCTGATTTAAGGACAAGGTATTTGTTGGGCAATCAATCCCTCAAAGTGTTTATGTTCCATTTATCAAGGCTTTAAGCCTTAACATGACATAAAACCTGAGCAGTCACACACAGCCCTTTGGTGGAGTGGGGCGGGGAGGGAGAGGGGAGGAAGGGAAGGAGTTGGGCAATGCTGAGGAAGGGACCAGAGAGTAATTTCCTTACAGAAAAGGAGCTGCAATATTGAATGGACCGCTGAAGGCATCAACACGAAGACGTATAAATCATTTCAAAGAGGCAGTGAGCTGGGTGAAAATAAAGCCGAGAATCCAGCTACCAAGGCGTTCAGGACCTCAGGTCATGATGAGTGAAGCTGGTTCTATCCCAAGAGAAACAGCACATGAAACAGAAAGGCAGGAGGGGATTGTAGCTCACAGAGATGGGCTGTTTCTATTCTGGGCATGATGAACTGAGAAAGTCTTTTTCTTTCTGAATTTCTCCCCAGAATACAGAATGGTCATGTTGCTAATAGCTTCATAGGTCAGACCCCAAAAATGCTCTAATCCAATCCTCCCATTTGACAGATGGGCCCTGAGAGGTTAGCAAGACTTGCCAGGGATGCTTCATCCACTGTTCTTGTATCCCCAGTGGCTAGGAGAGTTCTTGGCACATACCACACCACAACTTGTCGATCCACTAACTGATTGAAAGTCCATTGTCCCACAAGCTGAGCTAGAGACTGGGGCCAGTCTATGCTTAGAGACCCTTTGCTCATCCTTCTGGCCTCACATGGTCTCCCAATTCTCCTCTCTTCCTTATGGAGAGAGCTCGAGTTGGTTAGAAGGGACTTGATGCCAGAAGATGCCCACTCTCTCACCAGATTTCTGACTGCCTAACCATTTTATGGTTCCAACTGCTTTGGGTTGCAGTACTTGTGAACTGGGTTTATTGGAGTCTCTCTTGTTTGTCTGGCAAATAATACGATAGAATTCAAGCTTGGGAACCCAAATACAGTGTTCTTAGATTCCACAGGGGCCCATGTGTAAAGCTCTCCTAATGCCAAGGCCACTTGAAACTCCACTGTCAAACCTTTCTTTCTGGGGCTTGGGCTTCTCTGTGGTCTGAGCTCTGGGAGACTCCAGCCCTTCCAAACTCAAAGGGCTGAGGCAGATGTCACTTGCATTGATGACTGGACCAGGAGCAAACAGGATGAGGATGAAATAGCATACATGTGTCACTTTTTCATTTTTTCCCCTTTTCACAAGTAAAAAAAATATAACGAGCCAACCTCACATTTGTATAAAAGGATAACAATGTGGTAGGACCTTAGATTCACAACTAGAAGAGTTTCTAAGGGTCCTCCAGACCAGCTTCCAGAAACTAGGTACGGTGGATAGAGAGCTGGGTCTGGCATCAGGAAGCCCCAAGCTGAAATCTGACTTCAGACACTTAGCTGTGTGACCCTGTGCAGGTCACTTAACTGCATTTGCCTCAGTTTCCTCATCTGTAAAATGAGCTGGAAAAGGAAATAGCAAAGCCCTTCAGTGTCTTTGCCAAGAGAACCCCCAAAGTGGTCACTAAGTCGACCTTGGTTCAAATGCCCACTCTGATACTTATTATCCACAGTCAAGGCAAGCAACTCAACCCCTCTGATCCTGAGTTTCCTCTCCAAGAAAATGGGAATAACAATACCTGGGACATATGGCTGTTATGGGGCTCCATTCATGTATATATCAAGCACCTACTGTTTGCTAGGATGGTAGAAACTGTGCTAAGCTCCAATGAGAGAAACAGCTCGGCAGCCCGGTGGATAGCGTGAGACTCATGGACAGTAAAGGGGCAAGTCACTGAAGCTCTCAGCCTCAGCTCCCTCTCCAGCCCCCAAAGTTATCATGAGGATCGAAGGAGATAGCTTACCCAAGTTCAGTGTTCTGCAAACTTCATAGGCCTGTATAAAAGGCATCTCTTACGAGATAACATTGGCAAGTGTTTTGTAAGCTTCCAAACACTATATAAATGTTGGTTATTCTCATTTGTTCTGCTTCAAAAATGTAAGTTTCTCCCCCATCCCCAGCCCTAAAAAGCAGATAATGCTCAGGATAAAGGGAAACTTCCAACTAGAGCTGCCCAAAAATTGTTTGGGGAGGCAATGGATGCTCTGTCCGTGGAGGTCATCAAGCCAAGGCCGGATGGCCATTGTTGGGTGCACAGCAGTGGGGATAATTGTTCAGGTAAAGATAGTTGAGGCCCTTCCAGTTCTGAAATTCTAGGATTCTGGGATGCCTCAAGCCTCTCGGGTCACATGGACTTACCAAAAATTCCATGGGGGTGCCACAACCAAGCCTCTTGTGCTAGCTCGAGCAGACAGCCAGGAGTGAGAGACCAGAGCAGGGCCAGACATGGGACTGATGAACAAGGGAAGAGAAAAAAAAGCCTACCTTCATCTTTGGGATGAAAGCAGCCATAAAATGGCGTTTTCTCTCTCAAAAAGCCAAGTAAATGAAATAATCAATAGCCAGTGGCCCATTACTCAATGATTCTTTTCAGGAGAGAAAACAAAGTGGGGGACAGCACTCAAAGAAAACAAGCCCCCAAATAGGGCTGGATCTGAGCAAAGCTTTGAAACATAAATCCAGAGCCCAGGCTGGGTTAAAATGCCAGCCAGAGTCTCTTTAATCTTTAAAATGCTCTCTTCCTCAGTGCCTTCATGGGGTCATTCAGACAAAGCTGGGAAGATTTTTGTGTGATGACAACTTTTGTGGAAAATTCTAGTACCAAGGAAGCCAGTTTTACATGGTTATCCCCTCTGAGGAAAAGTGTGCAAATCAATTTATTGATCGGTCAGTGAACATTTATTAGGCACTTACTATGTTCTGGGTGTTGTGCTAAGACTGGGGGAGACACACAAAAAAGGGCACACAGTCCATGCCCTCAAGAAGATGACACTCTAGTGGGAGAGCCAACACAAACCCAAGTAGGTACAGTCACATACATACAGAGATGATGGAAGGCAGCCATTGAGGCAAAGGTGCCAGCCACTGGGACAAGGAACATCCCACCTACCAAAGGCAGAGGTTTAGGAGAGTCTGGAAGGAAAGGAGATTCCAAGCAGTTCCTCCCAGCTCCAAATTTCTTCTTCTTAGGGCTATGTAAACTCTGGGTTACTGCTGATTATGTAAACCTATTAAATCCAAATGGCTGGAAAGACATGAACAGAACCAGGACTGAAAGTAACTTTAGCCCAGCACCTTATATAAGGAAATTCAGAGAATTGAAAGGACTCACCCAAGGTCTCACAGCTAGTTAGCAGTTGCGGCTCTTCTGATTCCACTTAGAGCCTGTTTCAGAGATCAGTGCTCACAAGAAAGGCATGGTGGTGCAGAGGGGACAGAGGCCAGGTCAGGAAGGCTGGGGTTCAAATCCTATCCTCCGTTCTGGCTGGAGGAGGCAGGCAAGGCACCCCAGCCAACTCTTGAAAATGAATAGCTGTTGCTTCTACCAGTGAAATCACAGGCACATATGGAAAGATGCTCAATTGAATCAGAGCTGGTACTGCTGACCAAAAAGCACTCAACCATCTATTTTCAATAACAGGAACTATCAATGGACACTTATTCAATCAACAAACCTTCAATACCTAGCCACTAGGTGACTGCCTGCAAACTGGAGCCTTTTGGCTGTGCCTCTCCCAGGCCATTGCATGTCCTGCCCTGTGCTTCTGCTCTGGCTGTCACCACCCCCAAACCACCCCCCAACCTGGACTGTTCTCTTATCAAGTCCTCCCAGGGGGCTTCCTCAGCTTCCCTCAATCCCACCTCCTGCAGGAACCTTTCTGGGTGCCCCCACCCACCCAGTGCCTAGGTGCCTAGTTATTCATATGATGTCTCCAGGAGAATGTAAATTTCTGGAGGGCAGGAATTATATTTATGCCTTTCTTTACATCCTGAGTGCTTAATCCAATACCCAGCACATAGTAGGAGCTTAATAAATGCTTAATGACACCTGGCAAACAGACTCTGCTCCTTGCTGATAGTTTACTGCAATGAAGAACAATAAAAGTCCAAATCCATGCCCCCAGGTTTCAGATTTATTGCCTCTCTATTATCTTCTTTGGAAGTGAGGGGCCAAGCAGGGCAAAGAGGGGCAGATGTAGGGAAAAGTAGATGTGGGGGAATCATGGGAGACAAGGGCAAGGAAAGGGGGAGAGGGAGAAGGAAACATTCTGGGGTGAAGAGCTTTTGGACTTTTGAGGGAGGTGGCAGCCTTGGGTCAAAAGGAGCCAATTCTGCCAGCTCAGGGTCAGAGCAAAGGAATTCTCTCCCAGAGCTCCCCACCCCCAGGGCTCCCTCCCTCTTCCATCAACAGCCCAGAACAAAGTCCCAGCATCAGCCTCCTTCCCAGTAGGCAGATCAAGTGCTGGGGGTGGGGGAAGGCACACCCCTTTGTGTTGAAAATTACTTGGAAGATACAGGAGAACTTAACAAGCTTTCAAGAAGAGGAAGGGCCATTGTGGGACAGTTGGCTGGCAGCCACTTGATCAGCTTCCACTGGGGACTGGGCAGAACGAGCTAGCTGAGCTCTAAAGGACAGACTTCTCTCTTCAGTCTGAGGAAGAGCTCACAGATTCTGCCAGAAAGAGACGGGGCAGAAAGAACCATGGGGGCCATGTCTCTGAAACAGCAGGGAGAAATTCCTGAAGGTTGGGTTACTGGGCCCCTGGAGCACATTCCCCACTGAAGGATGGTGGGCCTCCTTCTCCAAAAGAAGTGGATGTCTTGTGTGTCTGCTTTCATTTTAAAGACCAACACCTTTCCTATGCAAAAAACCAAGGAGTTTTGTATAAGAAACTGGGAACTTCCAGGATGGTCACTTTGTTTAAAAAACAAAGAAACAAATTCATTTCATTTCATTTCCCAAGGTAGTAACAAAGCTGCTTTATTTATATCTCCTGAATTTTTTTTCCTGTGCCTCAATTTTTTAAAATTGATCTATTTTCATTTATGGTTCCTTTTTAGAGGGGGAAACTGTTCTTAGTGGCCCGGACCAGTGGTCCTGAGACCCCTGAGAATCCCCAAGGATTTTAAGGAGTCCATTAGGTCAAAACTATTTTGACAATAATATGTGGACATTTCAATGTCTAATAGAGTAAATGTTAATAGCTACAACCCACATAAACAAAAATATTTTAGAGGGTCCTCAATAACTATGGAGTCCTAACATTAAAAATCTAGAGAAAAACCAGAGAACCTAAATGAACTCATGGTATTTTCTTAAAAAAAAAAAAGTTTTATTCATGCTTACAAAAAACCTCCTCAAACCTGTCACTGCTGAATAACACCCCCACATGCCATGAAAATGCCCCTTCCTTGTTGTTGAAAGAAGTTATTTCCAACTCCTCATGACCCAGTTAGGGTTTTCTTGGAAAAGATACTGGAATGGTTTGCCATTTCCTTCTCCAGCTCATTTTTTTTAATGGATGGGGAAACTGAGACAAATAGGGTTAAGTGATTTGCCCAGGGACACACAGCTAGTAAAGATCTGAGGCCAGATTTGAACTCATAAAGAGTCTTTCTGAGTACAGTTTAGCTCTGTACCAACACACAAGCCATGTAAGCAAATGAATGTCCCATTTCATCTGTATGGTGCACCCTCCTCTCTGCAGGGGTGGAAGGAGGCAAGCTTCACCTTCTTTATTGAAGTCCTGGCTGGTCCTCAATTTACCCAAGAGCTCTGAAGTTTGAGGACTCTCCAAATGACTGGAAGCAGTGCCATGTCATGCATATATGGCACTCCCTTCTTAGCCAGAGATGCTGACTTTGAGGTCCTGCTCTGGCCCTTCCTGCCTGGGTGAGCTAAAGTATATTGTGTCGATTTTCTGGAAGTCAGAAAATGAAGGGAGTGGTGCCAGATGAGCTTGGCTACTCCTTCAGAAAATCAGGGCCTGATGTACCGTGATAGTCCCAGTCCCTTTCTCTAGGCATCCTTTAGTAAAGACAAAACTATTGCACCAGGAAAGTAAAGTGTGAGTTCCGTAAGGTCAGGGACTGTTTGAAATTTGTCTTTCTTTCCCTAGTAGCCTACACAATAGCTGGCATACAGTAAGAGCTTAATAAATGTTTGCTGAACAGAATGGATTCTGCCAGTGTCTTGGTAGTAAGTAAGAGGTCACATTTTCAACAGAAATGCCTCTGAGAAGAGAAACAAGTGGCTGAAAAGGAAAAGAGGATGGGAATATTCTGGTGACTTTCACCATAAGACCAAAGTCTAAAAGAAAGGAACGTTTCTCTTGACTCCCAAACCAAGCGAGGGACACATGTTGCCCTCAAAACTTTGGGGAAAACAAAAGTATTTCATGTCATTCACTCTTTCCCAAAGTCCCTGAGGGACATGGGCTCATCCCAATTCCAGATCAGGAGTATGGGAAATCAATGCTGCCCTTAGGAGGAGAAATCATTCTTTTCTTTTTCTGGCACAATTATAGGATCTGAAATCAGGAACAGAGCTGGAAGAGACATCAGACACCATCTGATCCAAATCCCTCATTTCACAGATGCAGAACTGAAGCTCAGAAGGGAAGGTGACTTACTTAGGTCATGCAGTTCCCAGAGGACTTGACTTCAGATGTTTGGGGTCTCTGAGGCCCACCTCTTATTCATTATTCCAAAATGCCCAAGGGCCCAAACAACCCTTTGGACACTTAGAGTTTGGTTCATTGGTAACAGGGAATGAAAACCGGGTTAAATTCTAGCTGAGTTCATATGAATTAATGGGTAACTGGCTGTGTGAGCCCAGGCAGGGTACCTGAGATCTTTGACTGTGCCCTCTCCCACTTTTCTTCATCTATAATATGGGAATGATGATGGCTGCCCTACTAACATCGACAAGCATTTAAGAAATAGGATGACCTGAGGAAAAGTGCACTGGAAGCACATTCTGCCTGATTCTTCCTGCAATCTCAATAATTTCTCTGAGCCCCAGTTTCCTAATCTGTAAAATGATTTATAATACCTTTTCATAAGGGAATAGGTAGGATAATATACATGATATATGTCATAATGTACATTATATATTACATGATATTTGTTAGATATTATTACCTTTGAAAATGCCTACAGAGCTGGGCACAGGAAGCACCTCCTGCAGTCTCTGCATCTGAGAGGCTGAGGCTGGCAGAGAGATTAAGCTCAGGAATGGGGGCTGAGCCAATTGAATGTCAGCACTTACCTTGGACCTTAATGTAGGGAGTCTCCAGGAAGGGGAGGGATGGGGGGGAGGTTGTATAAGTAGAGACTGACTGACAGATCAAAACCTGAGTAGTCTTAACACTTCCTTAGTGAGATAGGGAGACCCAGTTTTAAAAGGAAAATAAAATGTCACATAAATGTGAGTAATTTTTATTACAAAATAATCACAGAATCCAAAAGTTGCAAAAGAGCTCAGTAGTGATCTCATTCCACCCATTCAGTAGCTGAGTACTGGAGAAAGAGCCCTGATTTGGGAGTCAGAAGACCTGGGTTTGAATTCTACCTCTGATACTAGCTGTGTGACCATGGGGCTTCTCAGCCTCAGTTTCCTCATTTGTAAAAGAGCAGGATTGGACTAGTCTACTTCTTCCCATTCTAAATTCTATGACCCTACATGAGAAAAGTAAAAAAAAGGGAAGTTCCCTTGGTTAAATTAAATCAACTTTTTTTTCTCAGTTAAAACTGAGGGGGTTTGTAAAGCCTCTTTTAAGGAATGTTTTTTAAATGGATCTTGAACATTTTCATATATGTCTATGTGTGTGTGTGTTTTGAATTCCGAGCTCTGTGAGCTCATGAAGGATTTCAAAGGATCTAGGCAGAGGTCTTAGACTGCATGACCTCAAGGTGCTGCATAACTGAGCCGAATCTTATTCATATCGTTAATGTTGGTCACGATAAAGCACTCAGGTATAGCAGCCAGAGCCCGAGAGCCCTGGATTTGGAGTTGGAAGACCTGGGCTCAGTTAAGCTTTGCTTCTTAACTGCTACATCCCTGTCTGTAAAAGAGACAAGAAAACTTCTAGAACTATGCATATGGGCTGATGGAAGGAAAGCATAAAGCAGAATCACTTTCTGGGCCTCAGTTTCCCCCCCTGAAAGATAAAGGGGTTGGACTAGATCAGTAGTTATCAGACTTTTTGACCCTTGACCCCTTTATATTCTTAAAAATGACTGAGGACCCCCTCAGTAGGTTATATCTATTAATAGTTAACCTATTAGAAATTAAGGCATTTTAGTATTATTATGAATGGGCAGGTAGGTGGCACAGTGGATAGACCTTCAGACTTTGAGTCTGAGTTCAAATTTGACTTCAGACATTTACTTGTTGTGTGACCTTGGGCAAGTCACTTAACCCTGTTTGCCTCAGTAACCTCATCTGTAAAATGAGCTGGAGCATGAAATGGCAAACCACTCCAGTATCTCAGCCAAGAAAACCCCAAGTGGGGTCATGAAGGGTCAGACGTGACTGAACAACATAATTATGAAAATTGTTTTGATCTCTTGGGCCCCGTGAAAGGCTCTCAGAGTCCCCCAAGGGCTTCCTGGACCACAGTCTAGGAAGCACTGTTCTATGACTGCTTCAGGACATATTAGGTTCTCCCATCGTTGGAAGCCTTCAAGCAAAGACCAGATGGCCATTTGTTGGAAATGTTGTGGAAGGAATTTTCAGTCAAGTCCCTTCCAACTCTGAGATTCTGGGAATCTGGCAATTTCATCATCTCACTGCCCTGAAATTCTACAAAACAGACCAGTCATAAAGCAACAAGAAACCATCTAGGCCTTATAATCAAAACTATCTACATCCATATCCAGTGTCTGATACCTCCTGCGTAGCCTGCTGAGGGCAGGTCACTTCATTCACACTGACCCAGGCAGCTCCTGGAGACCTTAGATTGGAGACAGGGTGGGGAATCTGCTTTTGGAGCAGCAGGTTCCACACCCAGAGTCCCTTCTATGGATGAAGTCAAAGCAGTGGTAAAAACAAAACAAAGGTGCAAAAACCCCACTTGCCCACAAGAGCAGGTTGCATGATCTGTCAAAAATACTGTAAATGGTGGAACCCAATATTCTTCATCAAGCACCAAAATTTTTATTGCAAATATATTTGAAAGATAAAGTACTGGGATCTACAATCACTTTGAGTGAGGTCATCAAAGCTGATGTTACAAATAGAGATATGTAACTATATATAGATGGGAAGCCTGACAGGGCTGGGTCCTCACCTCTGACCTTTCTGGCTGTGTGACCTTGGTCAAGTCACCCAACTTCCTAGTGCTCTGGGGAAATCTCTAAGATGAAGCTGAAGGAGAAGGTGATACCAAATTGGTAGGGAGAGTTTCCTCACCCAAAAGAATTGTTGTTGTTGTTTTTTATACCAATGAAATCACTAAGGGAATTCCAAATAAAGTAAATATTCCCAGACACACTTAGTTTACATCTGTGATACACAGAGTAGTCACACATGGAACCACAACTTTGTGTGTTTAAAACTGGCAGGGACATTAAGAACATCTATTTCAGGAATTCTTAGGCATGTTCCACACACACACACACACACACACACACACACACACACACTCCCCAGGGGGCATCTTCGAACTTAGATGGGAAAAAAACACATCATTATTCCATTCTATTCCAACTCTCCTTTCTTCCCTCATTACAATGTAAGCTCCTCAACAGCAGAGACCATCTTCTGCTTCCTGGCTGAGTTTAAGACAGTGCTAGGCACATTACTATTTGTTACTCAGTCATGTCCCCCTCTTCCTGATCCCATATTTTTGCTCAGGTAATAAGATGCTGGAGTATTTTGCTATTTCCTTCTCCAACTCATTTGACAGATGAGGGAAACTGAAACAACCAGGGTTAAATGACTTGCCCAGGGTCACACAGCTAGTAAGTCTCCTATTTGAACTCAGGAAGATGAGTCTTCCCCACTCAAGGGCCAACACGGTAAGAGTTGTGCTACCTAGCTTCCCTTGCAAGGTGTATGGTAAGCACTTAAATGCTCTCTATGGTTATCAATTTTATGCATTTAAAAACCTTATTATGAAAAGGGATCCAGGAGCATTGCCAGACTGACAAGGGGGTCCATGAAACAAAACAGGGAACAGCCCAGCTCTTACCTGAAAGATGTGGAAGTTAGGGCAGCTAGGTGGTGCAGTGAATAGAGCACCACCGGCCCTGGAGTCAGGAGGACCTGTTCAAATCAGGCCTCAGACGCTTAACACTTACTAGCTGTGTGACTTTGGGCAAGTCACTTAGCCCCAATTGCCCTCGCCTTCCCCTCTCCAAAGAGAAAAAAAAAAGATGCGGAAGCTAAGGGCCCCCACTGGGGAGATAGGATTGGTCCCAGGCTGCCGAAGAAGAAGAGGAGAGAGAAGAAAGAAGAGGGAGAAGGAAGAGAGGATGAGGGGAAGCTGAAGAGGGAGAGAAGGAGGAGGAGGAGGAGGAGAGAGAGAAGGCGGGAATGAGGAGAGGACGAGGGGGAGGGCGGCCTCAGCCACTCTGGGAAAATGCGTCTGGGCAGCCCTTCATTCGGAGACCCCGCCCTAGCCCCCTACCTGGGCTAAGGAAAAGTTCCCTAAAGAAGAAACTAAGCGGATAGGCCTGTGCCATAGTGGCGGGGCCTAAAACGATCCCCTTCCTCGGGGGATGGAGGGCGGGATGCCGAGTTGGAGTAGGAGATGCAGCGCGTTCCCCGCTCAGTCCCCGGCCCAATCACTCAGCGGCCGGAGCCGGGTTCCAGCTCTCCTTGATTGGGCGAGCCAGGCTGCTCGCCGAGGCTCGGGAAACGACCCCCGAAGCCGGTCCAGATGCTGCGTCCCCTTCGCGTGCCCACATATGTATAATGAGATCTGGACCGGGAAGAGGGATCCCGCAGCCACGGCTACCGCCGGGGTGATGAGTGGGTGTGGGAGGACAGACAGACGAGAGCTGGAGCGGGGGCGGGGGTGGGGGGACAAGGGACCGCGAGAGAAACAGGAGACGGAGAGCCAGGGGGTACAGATCCCTAGCCCTGGAGCCTGGACAGCCGGCCTCTTGGGAGTCCCCAGGCACTGAGAGACAGGCTGGGTGGAGTTCCGCAGACTCCGGGGAGCTCCACCCTGAGCTAGTTGGGGCCCCGGGGCAGGTTTCTCCCAGTCCTAGACTTTTCCTTCCTCCTCCTCCTTCCTTTGGGACGATCACAGGATCACAGGGTTAGAGTAGGGGTTCTTGAGCTGGGGTCCTCTGCACTAGGGATTTCAGGATATACGCCGATTTGGCGAGTGGGGACATTATATTTCTTTCAATATGATTAGTTTCCTTTGTAATCCTATTCATACCGTGTGCCTTCAAGAACACAGTTCCTAGGCTTTACCAGACTGCCACAGAGGCCATTGACCCACACATGTTAGTAAGAATCCCCTAAGGGTTATAAGGAACCCAAGAAGTGTTTTGCAATGGAAGGAACTTGGAAATTTGAGCCATAAGACCCTAATTCAAATGCCAGCTCTGCCAACTATGACCTACCTTTGTGACTTTGGACTAGTCACTTATGCTCTCTAGGCCTCAGTTTCCTTCCCTGTAAAGTAAGGGGATTCTTGGCCTCTCCAGTCCTTTCTAACTCTGGATCTATCATTTACCCCAGAAGTTCTTAACTCCTTTTGTGCCTGGACCTTCTGGCCATCTGGCGAATTCTAGGGCTCCCTTCTCTGAAAATTTTAAAATGAATAAAATGGATTATATAGGATTACAAAGGAAGCCTATTCAAATGAAGCAAAGATAGCAGAATATTTTTCATACACATTTACTGACAAGTCCCAGGTTAAGACCCCCTGATCTAAATTCAGCCCTCTCATCTTACAGGTCTCACAGGGTCCCCACCCTGTTCCACGGGAGCTTGAAGCAGTGATGAAATCATGAGTCCTTGCCTCCCACCAAAAAAAAGCAGGCAGGATACAGACATCATCTATCTACACAGTGGCATGAATGAAATCCACAAGTTCAAGAAAGGATGATCTTTCCAATTCAGCAAGGTTTTATTGCATCCAGGTCTGTGCTAGGCACTGTAAGGTTATATAAAAGACATCTGCTTGGGTTTCTCTTCTGCAAAATAAATAGTACTCCTGGAAGGTCTAGTATGCAATTATGTATGTAGATGATGGGGACTCTGATGGGGTTCAGGCAGGGCTGCTTTGCAGTCTGCCTGCCTATGTTGCTGGTGAACAGTGAGCATCCTGAGCCATCGGATATTTCTTAAGTGATTACTATGTCTCAGGCACTGTGCTAAGCACCAGGGATACAAAGTAAGGCAAAAAAAAGGAGGGAGGAATATCTTATATTCTAATGGGGAAGATTATGTGCAAATAACTAGATACAGACAGATACAGACAGATTAGACAAAGGTAATCAGAAGGGGATGGGAAGGAGAGATTTGAGCTGAGTCTTAAAGGAAGGCAGGGAAAGGAAGAAAAAAAAAACCTGAGGCATGAAGGAAGTTAGAAACAGGAGACAGTGTCAATTCAAGGAACTGCAGAGACCAGGGATCTGAAGAGTTCATGAAGGGGGGGGGTTAAAGTTCACACTTGATCCCGAGGGCAATGGGGAGTTCCTGGACTGCACTGGGAGAGGGTGTGATATGGCCACACCTGCTTTGGGAGAAATCCCTTGGCAGCTGTGTGGAGGAAAGACTGGACTGGGGAGAGACTTGAGCAGGGAGACCAGAGGGCGGAAGGCTATTCTAATCGGCCAGGAAGGAGGTGATAAAAGCCTGAACTAGGCTTAGGAACAAAAGGGTTTGTGGACTAGAAATGGTATGAAAGTAAAAGGGACTGGTTTTGCTGCATGTGGTGATTGAGGAGCTGACCATGACATGGAGTCTGCCGACGGGGTAACAGAATAATGGCACTGTCCTCAAAAGTTATGGAGAAGTTCAGAAGAGGGAAAGCCAGCTTATGCGCTGGATGTGTTGAGAGATGCTTAGGAGGAAATGAGCTGAAGATGGCGGGTTTAATGATGCATGACAAGTGGATGCCATCTTCATAGAGACAACTGAATACGCTGGAGATTATCAAATAAGATAATATAGGTCAGAAAATGGAAGGGGCCCATGACAGAGCCTGAGGGAAACCAAGACCTAGGAGACATGACCTGTTTGAAGATAGCACAAGGGAGCCTGAGAAAGAGGTCAGTCAGCCAGGAAGAGAACCAGGAGTGATCAGTGGCACAAAACCCAGAGAGGATCCAGGAGACAGTGATTGATCATGTCCAAAGCTATAGAAAGGTTAAGAAGGCAGAGGTCTGAGAAAAGGCCATCAGATTTGGCAACTGAGAAATAATTGGTAAATGGACTCACCACCAGGTTCTCTGTTCTAATGTTACTCTCCAATTATTGGGAGCTTCTCCTGCCCTAAAGTAACATAGACAATTGATGGTCTTTTTTCTATAATGAAAACCAGCCTGACCTCTTCTTAAAAGTCAAAGGGAGACCCCTCCTTCTCTCAGTCTCTCAGATGAGAAATTATTTAGACCAAGTTTCTTGGAATTGGTTTCAAACCTGAAGCACATGAGAGAAAATGACCCACCTTATTTCCATAAAACTAAGGTTTTATCAAGGAACCAAGTAAGAGTAAAGGATCTCAATATGGTAAAGTTTGCATCCTGTCAACAAATGTTAATGAACCGCAGATAAGGGCATGACTTTCCACAGAGACAGAAGTCCTTGGATTCCTCCACCCCTGTTTAACAATCTAAGAGATATGCATTTCTCAGAGATTTACTACAAAGGTACTTCTAAAACACCTACTATGTGTGGTGGCATTATGCATGGGTTTCTTTCTTTTTGTTACATATTTTAACGTTGCTTTTTGCTTTTTACACTTTTGTTTGTTTATAGTAACCCTCATCTCTACACTTACTGTAACAAATATAAGACACTTAGACACAGAAAGAAGAGTAATGTGTATTCTTCACCCATAGCCCACCTTCTCTGTACCCAAAAGAAGGAAACGTGCCTTATTTTTAGTCTTCTGGAAGATAAATCCTTTGCTTCACTCTGGAATCCCTGTCCTACTATCATTGCCTTTTTTGCTCCATAGAGGTCCCACAGGGCTTTTCCAGGATCCTTTTCTCTACTCCTGAGACTACTTCCCTTGGTGATCTCAGCAGCAGCCAAGGATTTAATCGCCATTTCTATGCAGATAATTCTCAAATCTCCACCCTCTCAGCTGACCTCCAATCTGCTTTTCAGACCCCTTAAAATGGATGCCCAAACATGGTCAACCTTCAGTTAGTGGCTGTTTCCTCGTTAGAAGCCTCTTCTCAATGTTTGCAGCTTCCTTCTAGTCACTGCATTTGGGGTTTCTGTTGTGTTTGAATATTTCCATTCAGGTAACAGGAACCTGGTGCAGGAGATGCTATGGATTCAGGAAAGCTGGAATTCCTTTGATCAAATTAGTCACATATTAGATTTCTCCTGGCTTAAAAAGCAGAGGGCGATGGAGAAACCCACCTGAATTTGAGTAGATTGTACTATATTAACCACAAAGAAGTATGCTGAAAAAAAATAAGTCAGGGAATAAAGATGTCACCAGAGATGTATGACAGAGAAAGATGGAGGAGAACTATGCGTCAAGAATGAAGGCAGTCCGTGCGCTATAATGGTGTACACCATTGATCAGTCAATCAACAAACACTGATTTAGGATCTAACATATTCAAAGGACATTGCGAATACAATAATAACAATAATAATATAGCAATAGCTAAACTTTAGCTAGCATTTACTATGTATGGGACTGTGCTGATCAGTTTACAGCTATTATCTAATTTGAGCCTCATGGAAATTCTATGAGACAGGTACTGTTATCATTCCTATTTTACAGAAGAAGAAAGTGAGGCAAACAGGGGTTAAGTGACTTGCCCAGGGTCACACAGCTAGAAAGTGTCTATAGCTGGATTTGTACTCAGGTCTTCCTGACTCCAGGCTCAGCACCTAACTCTGTCCAATTGCCCAAAAGCCAAAAAGTGACAAAATGACTTCTCTCAAGGAGTTGACATTTTACTAAAAGGAAAAATCAAAACAATTAAAGGAAGAAACAGCCTATGGGGTGGATGGTCTGTGATGGATCTAGGGAAGGGCATTGGGATTGGCATAGTCACAGATTCAGAACGAAGTGTGAACACGGAGGTCCATCAAGCTTCAGGAAATCTCCCAGAGTTACAAAGAGAGAGAAGGAATGTGTGGCTAGGTTGGGACCTTCCTCAATGTGGCTGAAATCCTAGCTCCCCTTAAAATATTGAAATAAGCTCCAAGGGAAAGTCTATTTCAACGTCTTCAAATACTATTTGAGGGATAGCAAAGCAAGCATCCCACCCAATGCATTTTCTCTTCTCAGTCGTCTGAAGGACACAGCCTCAAGGGAGGAGGAAGAGGAGAATTTCTGTTAGCTCAGTAATTGGTGACTGAGCAGAACATGCTGAGTTGGAAGGGAAGCATCAGACATGATTAATTTGGGTTCTCCCCCGGAATGTTTGCTGTTTGATGGGAAGAGAAGCAATCCAAAGGGCCAATAGGCAGCCCTGCCTCTGGCGCTTTCATTTCTCCCCCTAGATGGGGATGAGTGTTTTCCATTAACGAAAAGCCTGGAGCCAACAAATCCCAGTTTCAGATCAAATGTTCCTTCATCTTTTTAAGTTCCAACATCAGAGGGAGGCGTTTCACAAAGAAATCCAGCCCCAGACAGACCCAGAGAGTCTAAGGCTGAGAGGGGTCCATGCCCAGCTGAATGAGTCCCAGTTAAGGAAGCCCTTCGGTGGGCTGCCTGCCAAGGTGGTCAAGGAACCATGGCCATTTCCCCACAGTACAGAACTCCTGCCTCCAATCCAGGCAGGATAAGAGGGGGCTGTGAGGAAGGGCATTATGGTTTTTTCCAGAATCTTCTTAGTGCCAGAAAATTGTTATGGAGCTGAAGCACAAACCTTGCCCAAGCTGCCTTGCCTGGCTTCTACTTACCATTCTTTCCCATTCATTAGAGTGGAAGCTTCTTGAGAGCAGAGCCTGGTTCATTAATTGTCTTTGTATTCAAAGCCCCCAGCACAGTGCCAGTCATAGAAGACGTTTCTAATAAATGCCTGTTGGCTGACTAGTTGATTAAATGATCTCCTCCTTCCAACCACACTTCACACTGTCACCCATAACTGAGTCAGCAAATCCATTTATATCATGAGTGGAAAAGAAATGGAGTCAGATAGAACACTGGAGTTGGAATCAGGAGTTCTGTATTCAAATCCTTCCTGCCTTAGGAAATTATTTGCTGGATGATCATGAACATGAATCTCTTTGAACCTTATTTTCCCCATTTGTAAAGTTGCAATGGCCTTAGCCTATGGTCCCTCTCTTACAGAGTCATTATGAGGCTCAGATGAAATCTAAAATATTAGTTTGAAAACGTCAATGCAATCTATAAACATTTATTCTTGCTCAGTTGTGTACAATTCTTCTTGGCCTCATTTAAGATTTGCTTGGCAGAGACACTGGAGTGGTTTGCCATTTCCTTTTCCAGCTCATTTTACAGATGAGGAAACTCAGGCAAATAGGGTAAAGGGACTTGCCCAGGGTCACACAGCAAGTAAGTGTCCAGGGACAGATTTGAACTTGGGAAGCTGAGTCTTCCTGACTCCAGGCCTGGTGCTCTATTAGGCCCTCCAAAGAAACATTAGTAGTTATTATTATTTAGATGAGAGGAAACCCATCCCTTTCATCATTGCTCATGGGAATCCCTAGTACTTATTCCCATTATTTCTCCATCCTCCAGAAAAGATAGTTGGCTCAACAGAATCTTCAGACCAGGAAGATCATGTAAACTCGCCCTATAGAGCAATGGGAAGGAAAAGGGAAGGGAAGGGAAATGTGGTGAGAGAATTATCTTAGTTAGAATTGGCTGGGATCTTAGAAAGTGAGTGAGGCCAATCCCTTCATTTTTAGATAGGAGAAAACTGAGGCCCAGAGAGAAAGAGAGAGAGAGAAGTAACTAATTCATGGTCATGTACGTAGCAGGATGTTGAGCTGTGGTGCCAACCCATGTCAGTCCCTTGGCCTCCAAATCCAGACCTCTCTCCATTCCACCACTGACCTTAAAACAATGCAGCATGGCTCCCATGTTGCAAGGCGATGAGCTTTGGAAATACAATTGATTCATAAAATAGAGACTGTAGGTGACAAGCACCTTTACCAGCTAAAGAGAAAGCCCCCAGACACCCCAGAATGCGCCTCTAGATTCAAGACTCCTAACTCCAATTTTGATACACCTACCTACCTACCCAAATGGCCTACTTCGACATCAGGGAAAGGTCTTCTCACTGGGCAGGTGATCAGATTGTAGAATTAGTTTAGTCTCAGAGGCTCCATCATCTAAAATGTAACAGAGAAATTCAATAAACTGTGGAGACAAAGGGAGGGAAAGTTGATAGCAAAGTGATCAAGAGTGAAACCCTCAGCCATACTGCTTACAAGTGACCCAAGGAATACCTAAAACAAAACAAAATCAGAACCAAGAATATAACCCCAGAGGGTGCCTCATGATCCTCTAATTGTTCAGTTATTTTTCAGCCTTGTCTGACTCTTTGTGATCCCAGTTGGGGTCTTCTTGGCAAAGATACTTGAGTAGTTTGCCATTTCTTTCTCTAGTTTATTTTACAGATGAGGAAACTGAGGCAAACAGGGTTAAGAGACTTGCCCAGGGTCACACAGTGTCTGAGGCAGGATTTGAACTCAGAAAATTGAGTTTTCCTGACTCCAGGGACATCATTCTATCCATTGCCCCACCTAGCTGCCCTATATAAATGTTAGCTATTATCATGATTTGAATTACAATTCAAAATGGCAAAGTGTATGGGAGAGATGCAAGTAAAGCAGATACCACAATCTAAAGAGGGGAGATATTACATCTTTCTGACTGGAAGAGTCAAAGGCAGGTTACTCGACTTGGACCATGAAGGATGATGGGTAAGATCTCAATAAGGAAGAGAGAGGGTTAGAAGAGAAATGCATTCCAGGCACCATGGCAAACATAACTCTCCCTGCTTGGATCCATTCTCCACTCAGTGGCCAAGATGATTTTTCTCAGACCTAGGCCTAACAATGTTGCCTTCCTGTTCAATAAGCTCCAGTGCTCCCTATTACCTCCAAGATCAAATCAATTTGAACTCCTCCCAATGTTATTTAAGACTGCCTTTCTGGTCTTCACATGCACACTCTTGACAATCCAGTTCTACTGGCCTTTCATTGCTTGGTCCCAACACTCCATATCCCCTGCCCATACCTGTGCATTGTCTCATCCCTTTCTCAGGATGCTCTGCTCAGTCCCATCTACCTTTACACTTCCCTGGCTTCCTCAAGAGCCAGCTCAAAGTGCACCTTAGATCTTCCCAGTCCCAGAGGCTGCTAGTCTCTTCCATTTCAGAGGACTGCACAGCATGGAGTGTCCTCATCGGAGAAGGAGACACGCTCTATGACCAGAGCAGAATCAAAATAGTTCAAAAGAAACTCAAGATGTGCAGATTTAGAGAATCTAGGCCAAAAGTTCACTTTGCCTAATTGTGCCTGACCCGTAGGAGAGCATTCTGAGCTCAGATGGGTCGGATCAGGACGCACGGGAACTTGACTCTAACATGGTGATGTCATTGTGGTCCTCTTCCGGAACGCAGGACGGCAGCATATAGGCATTTTATAACCATTTCTTCCATTCAAGCATAAAGCGCTTGAGAGCCAAGAATGGCTTTTGACTTTCTTCAAATCTCCAGTGCTTAGAACGGTGCCTAGAATGTACGAGGACAGATGCTTATTGACTGAGGTGGTTAAGTCTCCCAAAGATGAAATAGGCAGGTTTTGGAGACAGCGGATCCTTCTGTATTGGAGGTCTCCCAGCAAAGAGGTCTCTTAGCCCAGCCTCTTCATGGCAAAAGTGAAGAAACTGAGACCTAACGAGTTGGGTGACTGCCCCAAGATCCCATGGTTAGGAAGGGACAGGTCTGGGATTTGACCCCCAGACTTTCTGACGCCAAGTCTAACACTATCCACTACACCACACTGTCTCATAGGTTGGATGGCAGACTGTTAGATGTGTTGGAAAAGGGACTGTTTTTCAGTTATGGGGTGGATTAGATAGCTTTCCAACTCTGAGGTTGTCTGATTCCATTGTCCCCACCTAACAGGAGAGGTCATTGAAAGTGATCTTGGCTCACACCACTGGAATCAGGGAGACAGCTGCCATAGGCTAGTCCAGACGCCTCTATTTGCCGGATCTTAGTGGGTGGGCCCATGGCCAGAGGGAGGGGAGGGAGCTGGTAAATCAAACCAGAAAGCATATCTCCAGCAGTCTAGTCCACACATCCCATAGAGGAGCTGCCCATCCAGGCTGAGCCTGATGCCTGGGGCATATTCAGCTGCTGGGCTGAGTTAAAGGCAGACTTTATGTAAATAGAGTAAATAAAAACAGATGGAGTTATGCCCCCATAGCAGCATAGCACAGTATCAAAGCCAGAAAGCAGAGGAGGGGGGGAGATATTTTTGTTTAAGATCAAAAATGGACAAAACAAAGCACCAGAAATTGGCTTTTAGAAAGTCTGAGAGTGCTGAGAAGGGACCAGAAACTGACTCCCTCTTTTCTCCATGTCAAACTCCTCAATATTCCACACAATAATTAGAGGGAAAGCTTTCAAACTAAACACAACTAAAAATGCCCCTGGGTGATCTCCATAAATGCCATCTATTCATATCAGTGAGCATGAAACTTCTTTCTGGTCTCAAATAGTCTTTATTTCTCAAATATTTGAAGTGATTTCTTTCCAGTAGCAAAGTATGCTTTAAGAGCAGACTAGCCTTGATTCCATAGTACTCTGCTCTTACCCAGAATATCACCTTATTTTATTTTTATAATATTAAGCAGCCAGAAGAGACCTTTAAGTATCACCTGGTCCAAACCACTTCTTTAAAATAAAAAAACACACACACACACACACAAATTGAAGGCTTTTGATTTCTTTCCCCAACACATTTATTCCCCACATGACGAGAAGAGCTATTTGCCAGCTGGTGAATTAAACTTAAACCTCAATTCAGAAAGGTCTGAGTCAAAGCCCTGCCTCAGATTCTCGCTGTTCAACCCTGGGTTAAGTCAGCCTTGCTTTCCTGTTCTGTCACATGGGGCACTAATAACACCCACTCTACAGAGTTGTTGTGAGGGCCAGATAAGATAATGTCAAGTGTTTTGCAAACCTTAAAGTCCAATATAAATGCTAGATTTTCTTCCCAATGTTATTATAGTTCCCTTTCATTGGGCCATCTCCTGTAACCAGTAGACAAGCAACCACACCTTAAGGGATATGCAAAGTTTTTCACCTATAGTCCCCCCCCCCACACCTTCCCTACCTTTCCTACCTTTTAGCATTGCTTTCAATTATATTCATAAAGCTATCTTTTACATAATCATCTTGCCTCTATTTTCTTTACTCTGGCAAACTTCATTCACAAACTTCCTAGGTTTCTGAATTCTTCATATTTGTCCTTCCTTCTTGTACAACAACACTCCACTTGGTTCCCATGTCACAATCTGTACAGCTGTTCCCCAATTCACAGGCACCCATGCTATTTCTTTCTTTCTTTCTTTCTTTCTTTCTTTCTTTCTTTCTTTCTTT
>NW_027185850.1:11230687-11238119 GCF_028583685.1 Petaurus breviceps papuanus
TCTTTCTTTCTTTCTTTCTTTCTTTCTTTCTTTCTTTCTTTCTTTCTGTCTTTCTTTCTTTCTGTCTTTCTTTCTTTCTGTCTTTCTGTCTTTCAGGTCTACTAGGCTTTTTAATTTAAAGTTCTGAGTTTCAAATTTTAGCCCTCCCACCTTTCCCTTCCCCTTCCCTGAGAGGGTAAGTGATCAGATAAAGGTTATAAATGTGCAATTATGTAAAGCATTTCCATATTAGTCATTTTGTTACAAGAAGACTCAGGTAAAAGAAAAAATGAAAAGAAAGACTGGAAAAATATCTGCATTCAATCAATGTCAGTTATTTCTCTGGAGGTGGATAGTATGCTTCATCATTAGTCTTTTGGGATCTTCTTGGATCATTGTATTGCTGAGAATAGCTAATCATTCCCAATTCTTCATTGAACAATATTGCTGTTACTGTGTAGAGTTTTCTCCTGGTTCTGCTCGCTTCACTTTGCATGAGTTCATGTAAGTCTTTCCAGGTTTTCTTCAATCATCCTGCTGGTTATTGCTTATAGCACAATAATATTCCATTACAACCATACAGTCATACATGGATTGTTTAGTCATTCCCCAGTGGATGGGCATCCCTTTGATTTCTAATTCTTAGCCACCAAAACAGAAGCTGCTAGAAATATTTTTGTACAAATAGGTCCCTTTCTCTCTTTTTAAATGTTTTTGGGATATAGACCTAGGGGTGGTATTGCTGGATCAAAGGGAACCAAGCTATTTTCAATTCATCAATAAAATATTTATTGTGCAAACATGGTGCTAAGGGCTGGAGATGCGAAGAAATGCAAAAAGAGTCCCTGCCCTCAAGGAACTCACAGTCTAATGAAGAAGAAGACAACATGTAAATAAGTAGATGACATACAAAGAAGATATATACAAAGTATGTATGTGTATATGTGGATATATGTACATGTGTGTATGTGTATGTAGACATGCCTTATTACTAAGACATGTCTTATTGTATGTTTGTATGTATGTGCTGCACACGTGTGTAACAGAGACAGACAGACACACATGTTTTGCTGCCACAAAGATTTCTATCATGAATATTTTGGTATATAAGAAACCCTTCTTCCGGTCATTAACCTTGTTGGGGTAGATATCCCATAGCAGCCACTAAGGCCTTCAAATCCAGAAGACCTCACCTCAAATCCCGGAGCTTACCTCTCTGCTCTTCTGTAAAAGGGAGACAACAGTGATGTCTGCCTCCTGGGCTTGTGCTGAAAACCCACCAGAGATGGTGCATATAAAGGCCTTGGAGAACCTTAGAATTTCAGCTCTTGTTCTCAGCTCCACCCCCTGAAGGAAGAGGAAATTCTGTCCGAGGGAAAAGTTCACACAAATAGTGAAAAACAAACCCAAACTCTGGCACGATGTGAACCCCGGTGGTTCTAGCTGTGCTGGGGCACAGCTGGGGGATCAGAGGCAGCATGGGGCAATGAGGAGAGCCCTGGCAGCTCACGAGGAAGGACGCAGATTCGAATCTTGCCTCACTGTGGGGTAAGTCAATTTGCCTCCATGGCTTTGAGTTTCCTCATCCTTAAAGTCTGGGTTTGGACTAGATGGCCTCTGGGGCCTCTGTCTGCTTGAGTTCTGATCCCAAGAACACTGTTTTCAGTCACTCATCTTTCCACGTGGAGTTAGCTCCGGATGATCAAGCTAGGACACCTTCTTTACTGCTGTTGTCTATTTGGGTCATTATCTTTGTCTACTGAGGGAAGGGAAGGGGGAGGGGCAGGAGAGGCCCAAGGTGACCAGCATCTTCCTAGCCTCAGTTTGGGCAGTTCCCTTCCTTAGCAAGTGCCTTATCAGCTCTACCACAGCTGAAATTAGTCCAAATGTCTTGATGACATATTGGGATTTTCTTCTGTTAATAACTCCTGCCTCCTGCCCCTGACTGGCAGGGTTCTCCCAGCCCACAGTCAGTGATTCAGGACAGACAGGCAGCTCATTATCTCCCCATCCACCTTGCTGCTGCTACTGCGGCAACGCACTGGCAACTTTTATCTGCCAGGGACAGCTGCGTTCCCAGTGTTTGAAGTGAAATGTCACTGTGGGCTAATGCAACCCGACTTACATCACTAATGATGTCTCCCACACTTTGAAGAAACAGCTCAAAAGCCTAATTAAAAATTCAGATTCTTTCTCCCTGACTCGCCAGTTTCCAACTGCCCTTCCTTCTACCAGGAACTCCCAATAGCTTTTGGAAATGCTCCATAAAAAAAAAAAAAAACAACCAAGTGGGCCAAGCACAGAAAGAGCAGGGCCCCCATCCAAGAGAAGAGCCTCAAAAAAAAAATTGTGATGGTTGGAACCAATTCAAGAGAAAATCATATAAAAATGAGGAGATTTTACTCCCCTGGGCTGCATTCAACAATTTCAGTAATGTACACTATTTCCAGAGACAAATCGAAAGTCCCTTTATCCCTTTATTTACCTGCCTCTCATCATATTGACTTGTAGAAACTTTTCAAACTGGAATCACGCTGGAATCAGTACAGCCTAGATAACTCTGGAAAAAACTGGAAAGGGAAAGAGGAGGGAGGGGTCTGGGAAGAAGGCAAATGGTTGAATGAAATGGAATGAAACCTAAAGAGAACAAGGTGAAAAGGTAGTCTGCTCAGTCCAGTGGATAACTGATTACAAATTTATAGGATCAGAATCACAAATCAAAAGATCAGGGAACACAGATTTTAACATGCACAATCTTACTGATACACAAAGAGATTCAAAGTAAAATAGTGTGATCCACTGTTACTACTAGTAGTTAGGGTACACTGATACATAAATATATTTGTGTGTGACGGTGATACGATGGAATGTAAATAACTGGGATTGCTTTGATCCAGAAATACCACCACTAACCCTAGCCCTAAATGCACCAATTAAAAGTGATTGATTAAAAGCTCAGTGCTCCAGGAAGAAGTGGAGAAATGGACACACTCATACGTTGCAAACCTGTACATTTTTCTTCATATTGAAATCTGGCAGTATACAACAAAATTTATAAAAATAATCATGCTCTCTGACCTAGTAATTCCATTGCTGGAAATAGAGCCTGGAAGTGTTAACAAAAGCAAAAAAAAAAAAAGTCATCCGCTTCAAAGATTTTCATCCATCATGATTCATAATTGTGAAGAATTATAATATCTCAATAATTGAGGAATGATTAAACCAATTGTGATTCCTCCATGGAACTGAATGCTGAAATGTAATCAGGAACATAGATCCAGAAGCTAGCTGTGATCTTGGGGGCCATCTAGTCCAACCCTGCCATTTTACAGATGAGGAAAGTAGACATCTAAAATAACTTCTTCGATGTCATACAGGTATATGCCTTAGGCAGAACTTGAATCTGTATCCTCTGACCAGAACCCATACACTTTCATTTTACCACTCACTGCCTTCCCTTGAGATAATAACCTAGAAAGACTCTAAAGAATTCTGGAAAAACCCTTCTCTTAGGAACTAATACTAAAAATACAAAGATAAAGCAAAACAACCCAAAGAAGCAGTGGGGTATATACACTGACTATGACCCTGTTGGCAGCTAAGCAGCTGGGCTAAGGACCTGAATTCAAATTCTGCCTCAGACACTTACTAGCTATGTGATCCTGGGCAAGTCACTTAACCCAGTTTGCCTTAGTTTTCTCATCTGTAAAATGAAAAGGAAATGACAAAGCATTCTGGGATCTTTGCTGAGAAAACCCCAACTGGGGTCAGGATGATTCAGGCAAGATTGCAACTGAACAATAACGTCAACTATATTGATAATAATAGTACAGAGTAAAAAAAAAAAACTATAGTACGTTTCAATGGTAGGGCAGTGGATGGATTTGGAGTCGGGAAGTTTTGAGTTTGAATCTTTCCTTAGAGACGTGCTGGTTATGTGACCCTGGACAAGTCACTTAGCCACTATGAGCCTCTGTTTCCTCATCTGTCAAATGAAGAATGACAGTCCCTCCTTTCCAAAACTGTTGTGAGGACGAAAATGAGTTAACCTGGGCTAACCTTTAACCTTTGGAAACCTGAAAGGGCTACCCAAATGTTACCTATTGACCTCATGACTATTATTAATCACAACAATATGAATATGAGTCTCCCATAGGAACTATGAAATCTCTCATTCTATAATCACTGACTAGAGGAAGGAAAATGTGGGCAGCCTTAAATTCAAGTCCCAAAGAGAATCATGTTAAAAGCAATTAGTATTTTTCCTGCAACGATTTTCCAAAATAAAATTAAATAAACAAACAAGTAAGATGGCCCCTCCTATCCAACGGTTTCATTAGGAAATCAACTTGGGCTACTCAAAAGACACAAGCACATACATACATGATGATGGACGGACAAGCATTAGAGAATGTCTGCTCAAGTAAACCGTGGTATGGGACGGAGAGCCCAGGATTCAAATCCTGCCTCTCCCACTAGCTTTAGCAGGTCCCTTCTCTCTTTCTTTTCTCATCTATAAAATAAAGGCCTTAGGTCCTAGGACAGCTCTAAGTGTATAATCTTTAATAAATCCTTCTTTATGAACCATTTTAAAAGGTCATATTTTTTTAAATACTTAAAAAATTGAATTTGGTAATTCAGGTTGAAACTCAAAATAGAGAGCAGTAAGTTCAAATTGGGTTTGTAGAAAATACAACATTGATTACTAGTGAAGCTTTCTTTTCTTCAATGATTTCCTGACATTTCTAGATTTAAAGGAAGTAGATTCAAAATAGATCATTCTCCCATCCCCCAACCAATCGGCCCCGATCCACTTGAAGACCAAGAGCTAGAAAAATTCTAAGTCATGTCATAGAAAAGGTAAATTGAGTCTACCTGCTTTTCCATGTTTTCTTTAACCTTCTTCTTGGAACAAGGTAGCTCCTCTACCCTGATAAAACAATGTGGTTGGCATCAGAGAAAGCAGACAGAAGATGGGCTGAGTGTGAAGGAACATGTAAGCAGTAGATAGAGTAAGGGGCCCCTTCGAGCTGGGGCAGAGGCAGGACTGTAGTTCACTGTAGCACCTGAGTAAAGTCAATCCCATTTGAGAAAAATAAAAACAACAAACACATAAAAACCCCTTACCCCCTCCCAAATAACAGGTTTTTCCTGGGGATGGCTGGTGACAGGTAAGGGCACAGAGGCAGCCGAGCCGCTGTGGGCAGGGTTCCCTTTTCAGATGTATATACTTCAGGACCTCACTTCTTTTTGTACAGAGGTGGGGAGCAGTGGGTATGGAAAACCACGCGGTCAGGTATAAGGACTTGGTGAGTTGGTTTTGTTTAACTGTTTTTCTTTGTTACACGGGAAGATTCATTTAGGGCGTGGAATGAAGCATATCAAAAAATTAATAGGATGTGAAAACTGCAAGTAGCAATGAAACTTTTAAAATATTTGTTTTTAATATTTTAATCTTTATCTCATTAAATATTTACCAATTATATGTAAAAATTTTTAATATTTAAAACACTATTTAGGGGCGGCCAGGTAGCACAGCGAGTAAGAGCACCAGCTCCAGTGTCAAGATAACCTGGGGATCAAATCCAGACTCAGACACTTAGCACCACACCCAGAAATAACTGGCCATGTAACCTTGAGCAAGTTACTTAATCCCGATTGCTTTAAAAAAAAAAAAAAGCTATTGAATATTTTATTTTCTCCAATTACATATAAAAACAATTTTAAACATTTTTTTAAATTTTGAGTTTCAAATTCTCTTCCCCCTCATTAAGGCAAACAATTTGATATAGGTTATACATGTGCAGTCACAGCAAAGACACTTCTAACTATTAAAATAGTTCATGAGACCCATGATCGTTAAGAGAATTTGGCTTTACTATCCACACAGGACAAAATAAGTGGATGAAAATAACTTTTGTCCACACTAAACGTACAGGTCCTAAAAGTGCTCTATTAGAACATCTATTTTGAACAAAAGCCATTACTCCATAATGTGCTAAGAACTGAACAGGAAGAAGAGCAGGCATCTGGGAAATCGTTAAAACTTCTCCCTAAAACAAAGTCCCATCTTTTTCACATGAATGTTCTTTCAGTGAAGCTATATGGCTTGAGTCATGGAGTCCATGGGTTGTTTGTTAATTATGGACTTGACCTTGATCCCTGATGGGGAGGGAAACTATACCTAAAGCTCAGATTTCTGTAGATTTGCAGAATCTTAAGAATTGAAAGAGCCTTAAAGGACCATAGAACCACACAGTCTTAACCTCTGTCCAAAGAGAATATCACCTCCAAATTCGGAATGACCCTCTGCCTCCCTAGTCAGACAAGTGCACCTAGGACAGCTCTTTGTGGAAGTGGCTCCTTCCATCAAGCCTAGATGGATCTTTCTGCAACCTTCGGCCCATTGCTCCTTAATCTCTCTCTCTTTCTCTCTCTGTCTTTCTGTCTCTCTCTCTGACACACTGTAATGTAATACCAAGGAAAGGCAACTTCCCAGGTTCAAAATACCAGCATAGGTGCTCTCTATTTTATTCAGTAACAAACCCAGAACAGAGAAGATCAAAACATGACATCATTCAAAATACAGCATTTACTAAGTGTGATTAAATCATCTCCAAGGCCTACCCCACCCCAGGACTTTCCAATCATTCAATCAATTACAAAGTCTCTGTTCCAAATACTTCTCCACCCCTAGGCTATACCTTAATTAAGTCCACCACAAAGCCCCTCTTCTCAAATGGAGATTAGTTTCCAAACATAAGTAAAATACATTCATTTGCTCAACCATAGAACACAAAAAGGTCAAAAGTTCCCCACCCCTGGATCACAATTGAATCTACCCCAGAGTTACATCAAGTTTAAACACAGCACTTAATACCCAAATGGAGGTCTTTTCTTCATCTTGACACGAGGCAAGTTCTCAGCAATCTTAGTTCCTGGAGAGACAAGGCTTAGCAAGGCCATAAGATACATTGCCAGTCCCTTCATGAATTTATCCTCTGTCTGTAGAACAGTCCTAGAACCCCTGAACACATTAGCAAAGCCCTCTCCCAGGATTTCTGTAAACATACAACAAGAAAATCCTTCTTCAGGGCTTCTGAGCCAACAGAAAGGCTCCCAGACCCCTGCAACAACAGCACTGTCCTTCACCAGTGGACAGTATTCATTCTGTCTGCCGGACAGTCTCCAGACCCCTGCAACAACAGTACTGTCCCTCACCAGTGGACAGTATTCACTCTCTGTCTGCAGGACAGTCTCAGGCCTTCTTAACCAAATGCCAGGTTCCAGGACTTCTTCAACAGGACAGTCTTTCACCAGTGGACAAATCTGGCAAAATAACATCAAAACAGACAGACAAAGTACCAGCAAAACAGCCATGTCTCCTCAGTCCTTGGCAGCTCAGGGGGCAGGTCTCAAAAGTCCAGGGCAATTCAAAGCGGCCACCAGCAAT
>NW_027185850.1:11238519-11318637 GCF_028583685.1 Petaurus breviceps papuanus
ACTCACTCACTCACTCCAGCAGTCCAAGTCATGACTAGAACAAAGGTGGAATAAGTGAAAAATCCCATCTTGCATCATTATTATCACCACAGTCATGACATTTGTTAAAGTTCCACAATGTTATAAGCCAAGACAGAGATGACAGACTTGTCCTTTAATGAGTTTACAATCCCTCTGGGGAAGTGCAGGATCAGAGTAGTTCAGAGTTAAGAGGGACTTGGTGGCAACTGAGTTCCACTCACAGCTGACCATGAATCCTCTCTACAACAGACCAGAATTCAGCCTTTGCTTGAATGACCAATATATGTCTGGGGAGGGAGGGGGACCCATCCACTTAGAGATAACTTGAATTATGACCAGGTTTTTCCTTCAATCAAACCTATATCTTCCTCTGCAACTTAGGTCAAATATTTCCTTCTAGCTCAAACACTTAGGGTCAAAAAAGCTCAAGTCTGCCCTCTTCCACGTTCCATCTCTTCAAGTATGTGAATACAATTATTGTGTCCCTTCCCCTCCCCCAATTTCCAGACCAAACATCCTTGACCTTCAACTGATTGTCATATGAATGAAGCAAGAACCCAAGATTCTTTATCATCACGTCTGCTTGATTTTGGACAATCCAATGTCTTTCTTAAAATGTCATGTCCAGAAACGATCACCAAATTCCAGATTTAATCTGGAGTGCAGTGGGGCTATCCTCCCCTATTCCTGAGTACTATGGTTCTCTTAATGAAGGTTAAGACTTAGCACATGGCATATTTCTCACTCTCACTGAGGAAACCAGTGGGTGGAGCAGAGAAAAGTCTGAACCAAAGAATCAGGAAGGTCCAAGCTCTCATATTGCCCAAGACACTAACTACTCTCTTCCAGTCCCCCTTAATGCCAATGGCTCCTTTCTGTTGATTATTTCCAGTTTATCTTGTCTAGGCCTTGTTTATACAGAATTGTTTACACGTTGTCTCTGCCATTAGACTGAGGACTCCTGGAGAGCAGGGGCTATGTTTTATCTTTCCCTAGTACCTGGCACACAGTAGGTATTTAACAAATGTTTGTTGACTGACTGGACAAGTCATTGACCCTGGAAACATTACTTTACCTCTTCTCTGTCTCAATTTCTTCTTCTGTAAAACGAGGGTTATAATAGCACCTATTTAAGGTTGTTGTGATGGTCAAATAACATAATCTGGGTAAAGCACCTGGTAAAAATATTTCCGTATCTATGTATATTATATGTATAATACACACATATATATATATATATAACATGCACACATTTATATCATTGCATAAATTTGTAAACCATATATACATACATATATAATTACATAAATGTTAACTATTATCATCATCATCACTATTATAAACCACTGAGTTTGTATTCCACTGAAACTCCCAAATCTTTCTCCAGTGGCCTGCTAAATGGCCCCACTTCCCCCGTCTTGTCCGTGTGGAGCTGATTTCTGAGCCAACACATAATACTTTCCCCTTATCCCTAAAAATTTCCATCTCAGCTTCAACAGAAAGATCTAGCTTGGCAAGATCCTTTGGAGCCCGCTTCAGTCTTTAAATTCATAATGAGCCTGTGACTCCCCCCACCCCACACACACACACTCCCTCCCTCTCTCAGTACTAGATTGCTATGTAGGCCTGTGGTCCATTCATTCTCCTATCATGTCACTGACTCTTCCTGAGTTTGTGGTCCATCAAACCAACACAGAACCTATCGGTGATACATGGCCACAGAAGGCAGCTTATGACCAGTAATGGATACAACCTAAAAGTTTAACAATTGAGTCCAAAAAAGAGAGGACTCAGTCTCTATTCAATGCCTCCCTCAGTCTCCAGAAACATGACCACAGCCCGACTGTCCTGGCTAGCATAAGCCCAGACCTTTAGAACCAGAAGGGACCTTGGAGAACATGTAGTAATCCAACACCTTCATTGGATAGAGGAAGGAACTGAAGCCCAAAAAGGCAGATGGGAACTGACTTGCCCAAGGTCACCCAGAGAGGAAGAGGTGGGATTGATTCTGTGCAACCCAAGTCCTATCTGTCCAAACACCAATGTTCCTTTCTCTCCTACACCATGCTGCCCGTCATCATGGCCATCAAGTCTTTTGCTCCTTTGTAGTCACCAACTTATAGAACCCTCATTGCTTGTGTGTTCTTCCAGAGAGAATGTGGTGCATTCCAAATCATCCCAGGTTGTTACCAGAAGAGTTCTGATGGAGTTAGAAGGATTGGGTCAATGGCAAGAGATGAACTACAGCTTCAAGTCAATAAGCATGTAGTGATTACAATGTCCCTGGCACACAGGGAAAGAAAGACAATGCTAAAAACAGTCCCTGCTCACTCTCTTTTGTTCTAGGCTCATGATGCAGGACAAGTCAGCACCCTGGAGGCCATCTATTACAAACACCTCATTTTCACAGATGAAGAAACTGAGACCCAATAAGTTAGGTAACTTGCCCACGGTCACACCCAGGGAGTAGAGTTGGAAGAACAGGGATTTGGAGGAACTTCTAAGGTCCCTATATTAATCACCCCATTTTGGTTGAAAAATAAAAGCAACGAATTTGGAGTCAGGAGACCTCACTTAGAGCCCAGGAGACCTCACTTAGAGCCCAGGACTCTGTTAGGAACTTGTTATGCACCTTGAACCAGCCAATTCCTGGGTCTGGGTTTCTTTCTAAAATGAAAGATGGCTCCAGATGACCCCTCAACCTCTCCGTTCCCTTACGGCTCGAACATTCTACCAGTCAAGGGAGATGATGACAGTTCCCACTTCAGTGTAAGAGGTGTTTCCAGCACTCCCATGTTACAGTCCCACTTTTCTTTGGTACTGAGCATGGAAAAGTGAGAATTAAACCTCCTGCGTATTAAGGAAGAAAGGGGGTACAGCATAGAGGCAATCAATGTAGCTCTAGCTGATTCTACAGGTCACAGCCCCACCTCCCCCTAAAAAATGCCTTGCTCCCAACTTCAAACATGGCTGGCATAGTCAAGCATGTAAGTAGAGGGCTCCAGGCTAGTAGGGAGAGGCATCACTAGATGTGGGACCAGGGATGAGCACAGAAGGGAGGAATAGGAAGCCTTGAAAATAAAAAAAAAAAAAAGAAGGAAATGGTATATAGATCTATTAAGACAGACTATTTTAAGGTTTTATTTTGTTTTTCCTTGGGTTCATTTTCACTATTCTCAATTCAAAATTGTTCCACTCATGAACAATTTGATTCTACCCCGTTGGAGATTCCATTTCACAGGAGCTGAGGATTTTCATTAATGCCAAGTGTGCTGGATGCATATGACAATAACCATGGTTCTTATAAATGCCAATGGATGACTGTTGCTAAAATCTCTCCTCTTTGGTCCAAGACAGAAAGAAATCTTAAAGATCTATATAAATCTTATCTTAGGGGTGGGGGTAGTGTCATACCACATACCACATAGAGGCTGTGTATTGAAACCAATCTAACAATGTTGCCCTAAATATCTGGCCTACTGGGCTACCTGTGTTCCAGAAACTCACCAGCAATTAGCCTGACTGTTCTATCGTGGCCAGTAGGGTTTATGACGATAGGGAGAACAATTAGGAAGGCCAGATTGTACTCCTAACAAGAATCACCGAAGTTAAAGTGACCTATTCCCTGTTCCTCATATGTAGCATCCCATCTCCCCTTTCCAGGTCTTTGCACACACTGGACTCCAGACGTGACATGCCTTCCCTCCTTGCTCCTGCCTCTTATAATCAATCACTGTTGCCCTTCCAGCTGCTCAGCTCAGAGACAGAGCCGATTGTTTCATGAGCCCTTTCCTTTTTCTCCCCAGCTGTTGGTGCTTCATCCTAAAATCAGTACAGATTCATTTTACATTTCCTTATACAATCAATCAATCAATAATGCTAGGGATACAGAAGCAAAAAGCAGTCCATCTCCCCTGATAGAATAGTAGCTCCCAAGAGGGGAGGGAATTTTATTTTTGCCTCTGTATGCCTGACACCCTTGACCCACATGACTGTGCAATCCTGGGCAGGTCACTTAACCCCTCTGTGCTCTAATACACTCCCTAAAAACAGAAGCTGCAGAGCAGCCCCAACCCTCACTGGTGGGGGTAGTTTCCTCATCCTGTGACATCCCAGGTCTGGTCCCTATCTCTATTCCAGCACAGTGCCAAACTGAGAGTAGTTACTTAGGAAATGCTTGCTGATTGACTTTTGCCCAGGTCTATTCTCCAAGACTCGAGTATGAGCTCCTTCTAGGCAGGACCACCCCTCCTGGTGGCACCTAGCATGCTATGAGAGTCAGAAGGAGCTTTACACATCCTCTAGCCCAGGCCCCTCATTTTAGGAAAGAAGAAGCTAAGGCTCCCGGGGAAGGGCCTTGCCCCCGTTACATACTATGCCACATCTTGACCTGGGTGTATGGTAGGTACATCCCAAGTGGAGCTCGTTAGCCTTCCCTCAAGCCCTCCCCTACTTCCAGACACCCTTATTATCATGGAGGGTGACACGGTCCTCCCAGACACCCAGATCATCCTCAACTACTCCCTCAGCCAATCTAAGGCCCATTGCTCACCTTCAACACCACCCCCCAGCACCGAGGTGCAGGGGCTCAGCACCTTAAGCCTCTATTATTGCAACAGCCCCTTCCAGTCCGTTCTCCACTCAGCTATC
Organism: Petaurus breviceps papuanus; assembly: GCF_028583685.1. Taxonomy (NCBI): domain Eukaryota; kingdom Metazoa; phylum Chordata; class Mammalia; order Diprotodontia; family Petauridae; genus Petaurus; species Petaurus breviceps. The sequence goes on from NW_027185850.1 coordinate 11,243,191, forward strand.
AAAGGGATCTTCCCAAGTACAGTTCTGACCACGTGACACAGTCCTGCCCCCCCCCCCAACACACACTCACTTAATAAGTTGTAGTGGCCTCGAATAAATCTAATTCACTAACAAGTCGAGACATCACCCCGCGAAGCCATTGGTTCTCTCAGAAAACCAAGGACTAACAACAATGCCCCCTATAACTTCCAAGATGAATTATAAAATTCCTCTGTTTTGATCCTCTCTCCCCACCCCCACCACTACACCCACTTGTCCACTCTTCTTACACCATACACCCCTCCACACACACACCCCTCCTCCCTCCCTCCTTCTCTCATCTCTCTGTCTGTCTCTCTCTCCCTCTCCCTCTCCCTCTCTCTGTCTTTGATATACCTCCAACAAGATAATCCAATCCATCTCTGGCCTCTGAGAAATTTTTCTGACTTTCTCTTATGCCTGGAATTCTCTCCCTCCTCATCTCTGACTTCATTGACTTCCTTCAAGTTCCAATTAAAATACTGGATGTCTACACAGGGGTTGGCAAGCATGCCCTCTGGTCTGATTTTTTGCATGGTCTGGGAGCTAAGAATGGTTTTTACAGTAAAGGTCCATTCTTACAGGGCTTAGTTCACTGACCCCTGGGTCGACTCCAAGAGCCATCTTTCCCAATCCTTAATTCTAGAGTCTTCCTTCCATTGATTATCTCCAATTTATCTTGCCTGTAGCTTGTCTCCCCCATTAGTCTGCAAATTCCTTGACAATAGGAAATATCTTGTCTTTTGGCACACAGGAGGCACTTAATAAATGATTACTGAATGACTAACAAAGCTAAGGAGTGAAGGGATCTGGCTGGGCTTTGAAGCCAGGGGCCTCTGACACCATATTCACTCCTCACCACACTCTGCTACAACATGCCCAACACTGCTCATCCCAGCCACCACCAGAGCTTCTTAGCACAGTGCTAGGCACCTCACTAAGGCCAAATGTAGATCACTCTTTGGCTAATCATTTTATTGAGTGAAAAAAAATGAATACAAAAGGATTTCCTCACCATTTACCACGCACTGGTCACTGCTCTGTGCAGGGGCTACAAAAACAAGCTGGTCAGAACCTTGCACTATCTGTTGTATTGCACTAATTAGTTTTTCATGAGATACAACCCCAGCTTCAATAGTTACTAGCTGTGGGACCTTGGGTAAGTCACTTTACCTCTGAGTTTTCTTGAAAGTGAAAGAAGATTGGATTGGAATTTTCGAATGCCTTTGTTGGAAGGACCTTCAGTGGCTATCTACTCAAACTGCCCACTCCTCGCTCTCCCCCCCCCAAAAAAAGGAATGCCTTCTATAACATGCCTTGTTGTTTAGTTGTGTCCAACTCTCCATGACCCCATTTGGGGTTCTCTTGACAAAGATACCGGAGTGGTTTGCCATTTCCTTCTCCAGTTCATTTTACATATGAGGAAACTGAGGCAAACAGGGTTAAGTGACTTACCCACAGTCATACAGCTAGTGTCTGATGCTGATTTGAACTCAAGACTATGAGTCTTCTTGACTCCAGGCCCAGCACTCTATGAAACATGGCACCACCTAGCTGCCCTTCTAGCAAGTGGTCAGCCAGGATTTGCCTGAAGAGCACCCATGAGGGGTGATGCTCCTGGGCAGCTCTTTCCCCTTTCCAAGAGCACTTTGGGTTCCATGGTCTTCCAGTTCAATGACTGAATGTCCATCTAGTTTCTCCAATAAGATCCCAAGCTCCTTGAAGGCAACAACTGTAACTCCGGCTTCTTGCTAAGTAAGCCTGCACAGTAGGTGCTTACTAAATATTAAAGACATTGAATGAATGAAGAAAGAGCTCCAGGTCTCACCGCCGTGTAGAGTAAGAGAATTATGCTGGTGCTGTCCTCCAGAGGTTACCTTCAACCTGCTCTGTGCAAAACTTGTTTATACAGAATTTTGGATTTGTCTGTTTTGTTAGCTTGTGAGTTCCCAGAGGATAAAAGTTGGGTTTTGCCTTTCCTTTCATCTCTAGCAGGGCCTATTACAGTGCCTGGAGGGTACATTGATGAGCTTGTTCCATGTTTTTCAGTTGTGTCAACTGGTTTTCTTGGCAAAGATTCAGCTCATTTTACAGAAGGGGAAACTGAGGCAAAGTGGGCAAAGTAACTTGCCCAGGATCACACAGCTAGATCACACATATCTGAGGTTGGATATGAACTCAGGTCTTCCTGACTCCAGGCTCAGCAATCTATCCCCTGCCTACCTAGCAGCACACAGGGTACATAGTAAATAATGTCTGTGGACTTGTCTCCCAAGAAGACAGAGAGAGATGAGAAGACATCACCATGCCCCATTCCTTTGCAGAGGAAGAGATTCCACAAATGTGGAATATTACATATAATATCAGATATTTTTCCATTTATTGATCAAGTTTTCCTAAATTTCTAATCTTTTGTTGTTGTTGTTGTTGCTGTTGTTTAATTCTTTATTAAAGGGCTGGATCTCTGGGAGGGAGGAGAGGAAGGGACACAGGAAGAAACTAGATAATGTAAGACAAAAAATATCATTTTTAAAAATTTAAATTGAATACATGCTTGTTGGTTGGTTGACTGTGAGATCATCAAAGACCAGAAAAAAATCTTGGAGAGATCATTCATTCTCAGTCACCCTTTTAATAAGGAAACTGAGACCCAGGGGTGCTTGCCCATGGCCAGCCCTTTCCAGATCTCTGGTTTGGGGTTTGATGTTCCTGAGAGTTTGGGAGGCCCTCCCTCCCATCCCCCCCCTCCCATCCCCCCCTCCCATCCCCCCCCTCCCATCCCCCCTCCCCCCCCCTCCCCCCCCCCCCCAGCCTTGAAGGGAGACTTGGATCAGGTTTTTGGCTTTATCCCCCAGCCTATCATTAGACAGTGTCTCTTGCTACCTAAGCAGCTCCACTCAATGACAGCTTCCTCAGGGCAATGGAGATGGGTAAGAGCAATTCATTTCAAAGAATTTTATTTCTAACCCTTTTTCTAAACAGGGAATGCAATGAACATACCAGCCTCATCGGGAAAACCTAGATCTCAAGTCTTATGGAAAATGGCTTCTCCAACTGTCTGACTCCATTATCGAGCATAAGGAACATGTCCTAAGAAAGCATGGTACGGAGAGAGGCCTGGTTTGTGTTCCCTCTCAATGGTCTAACTTCGTTATTAGCACCCTTAACCTTCTTCCTCTGCTGATGCTCCAAACACAACAGAAAAAAAAGCCAGGTCTATGGGGGTGGGGGGGCAGTTTTGTTCAGGAAATTTTTAATTACAATTTTTAAAATTCCAAATTCAATCAAGGACTAGCTTAACAGCAAAAGCCATTTAAATGCAAATTGACTTCAAAGGAAACTGATAACATAAAGTTTGGTAAAAACCCCACAAGATCTTTCCAATGCCAAGATGATGTCTATCAAGAAACAAGGCCCACCCTCCTAGCCTTACCAAACTATCCACCTGAAATATGGCACCTAGAAAGCCAGAGAAGATTCCATCCATAGGCATCCATATCAGACGAATCATAAGCAAGGCACAGACATGTCCTGGGCAAACCAGCCTTCTGGAAGCTGTCACAAAGCTCCACAATGTAAGTAACCAAAGCCACATGATTCTGAAGTCCATGTACAAATTCCACTATGGGGGGGAGGGGAATGCCAGCATTGGAAAATGGCATTAGACAAGGGAAAAGTACTTGTCTCCCAAACACTCTGGGAAGAAAGCAAGTGGCCTACCTATCCTGAAAGCCCAGAGACTTGTCTCACAAATAAAGCAGAGGGGGCCACTCCAGGACAAAGGCCAAGCCCCAGGAGGCCAGTTAGCACAAAGACTTCCCAAATGTGCTAGAATGAAGCCGGTTTGGAGGAGATAAAAAGCCATTTGGACCCAGACCCTATGGATTTTTGTTAAGGGTCTCCTTTTCAATGGCAAAGGCTTTTAAAACTACATTTGCTTCTGATCCCTACCTGAATTACAATGTGTCAGGATCTGATTTCACCTTTTGTCTGCTGAGGAGTGAGAAGTGCCCGCTGCAATCAGCTTCTCCAGAGACAAGTCCCAGCCAGCCAAAGGGAGTAGCCAGCAGCCCCCACATCTCCAGGGGCCCCCATTCTTCGAGGTGTAAAATAGCTTTCGAATCACCACTCCAGGTTCTGGGGGCATTGTTAACGGGGGACACTGTTGTGCAGGAAGACCGGTTGGTTCTTTGGCCTGAAATATTTTCCACCCAAATATTTATTTTACACAACAGGTCTTTTCCCCCCTGTTTTTAAACTCGCTTCCTCATAAAATTCCTTCATACTCAAGAACTTGGCCTGTCTCCGGCCAAAATCAAACGGTGCATCGGTGTAGAAAATGCAAACCGATTCTGAATCAGAAAGCCCTGCATCCCGGCTCTGCCAACTGTTAGACAAAAACAGGGGACTTGGGAAGGGGCTCACGGGATATTTATTCAGTTCTGCGTATGCTGGGCTTTGCAAATCCAGCCAAATTTACCTTTTCAACCACCCCTTCCCTTTCGGCATTCTTCCTCCACTCCCCCTTGAAAAAGTAAACCTCACTTGTCTTTGATTCAAGTTTAAAAGTCTGAAAATTGGCCTCAAGAAATGTGCTCTCCCCAAGGGGTGGAGAGAAAAAGGGAGGAGAAATCCTGTGGAAACCTGAGTCCCCAAATGATTCCAAACATCTCTCCCAGTGGGAGGTGCAGGCAAGAAATGAAATCAGAGACCTCCACCTAGGAGAGGAGAGCATTCCAGTAAACTCAGCCTGCCTCGGAAGGGCCCATTATTATTCTTAATGCTATGATTGTTGTCATTAATAACACATTACCGAACCGGCTGCACAGTATCCGATGGTTTGCAGCTAAAATGAATCTGAGCTTTCCCTTATTAACACAGACTGGGCCTCCCTGGCTAAGTACAAGAAAATAACCTCACCTAAGAGACGATAGCGATCTCGAAACTGGATTAGACTCATTATCTACTACGAAGCCACCACTACCATCACCATAATCAACAAACACAAGCAATTAGTCTGCAAAGTCCTCTTCCTCTCCTGAGTCAGAGGGAAGGAGGTCAACAGTCTGGGGTGAGTGAGAATCGGTCCTCACTCCGCCCAAACTACCCAAACAAAAACAAAATCCAAGTCACATCCTACACCCCGAGCTCAGCCCACAGCTCACCAAGGAAAGACTACATCCCAGCCCACAAGACTGGAAGCTAGAGCCTCCAGTGTCCCGGGCAAGGGATTAGCAAAACCCCCAGCTCCTTCCCTGATAGAGGGCTGGGAGACAGAGGTGCAGAAACCAGCTGCCCCCACCACTTACCAGCACACCTCTCTGGGCATTCTCCCAAATCCCAAGCAATCTTGCCCCCAGAGATCAGAATGCCAGGAGTGTTGGGGGGGGGGAAGTGTGGGGGCCCGTGGGGCCTCCTGAGGGGGGAAAGGAAGGGGGGCCGGGCTGCCCCGGGGTCGAGAAGACAAAGGAGAACTCGGAGTTTGCAGGAGAGTGAATGGGGAATAACTTTGTAGGGAGTTGGGGAGAGGGCTAACGAGAAGGGGGTGCGGAGCAAGGGGAGAAGTGTGCATGGCAAGGAGGGCTGTGCGAAGGGCAGAGAGGGCTTTGCTCGAAGAAGAAGGCTGGAGAGTTGGGGCGTGCGGTAGGAGAGAGGCGGGCGAGCAGCCTACCTGCATGGTGACGACCCCCAGCTCCTCGGCGGCTAACCTCCGCATCTGGCTGGCCAGCACTTGCGCTTCATCCAGGATGGAGAAGTCGGCGTCGGCCGCGCCGCCCAGCCGCCACAGCAGGGCCAGGCAGAGCAGCCAGAGCGGCGGCGGCGGCCCCCTGCCCCGGCCCCGGGCTCGGCCCCCGGCCCCGGCCCTGGAGGGCGCACCGCGGGCCCGGCCCGGGCAGCAGCAGCAGCAGTAGCCGCCGCCGGCGGCCAGCGGGGCCATGCTGGGCTGCCTCCCCCGGCTCACGGCTCCCGCTTCAGGAATGGAGCGGACGTGGGCTGGGCTAGCGGAGTGGAGGGGACGCCCGGGTCCTGCTCGGCTCTCACTCCGTACTCCCAGCGAAAGTTTGTGCGGGCCACTTCCCGGCGCCCGCCGAGGGCTCTCGGGAGCCGGGCGGCCACGGAGCAAGCCCAGCTACTGGGCAGGAGGCTCGGCGGCCGGCATCGCGCGGGCTCCGGAACGCCAGGGCGCGGGGGCTGGGGTGCTCAGGCTCGGAGAGCTGGCACGGGCCGGGGCTGTTCGGGGCCCCGGCTCTGCCTGCTAGCCCGTCCGATCGTCCGTCCGTCCGTCGGGCCGAGGCGGCGGTAGCTTCAGCTTCTTCCTGCCCGCAGCCCGGTGGCAGAGCCCGGGCGCTGCGAGGAGCCCCCGGTGGCGGCGGTGGCGAGGGGCGGACTGAGGGGACGGCCCCGGAGGAGGGGCGGCCGAGAGGAGGGGCAGCGGCGGGCGAGCAGGGGGCCGGGGCTGCGAGCTAACCCGAGGGAGATTGAGAGGAGGAGGGAAGTCACGGCGGCGGCCGGAGAAGGAAAAGGAGGAGGAGAAAAAGGGAAAGGAAGGGGAGGGCGGGGGCGTGGGCGGGGGCTGGGGAGCCCGCGGCTGGGGGAAAGGGAGGTGTCTGGTGCCACCCAGCTGCGCTCGGGCTCGGTGCACTTCCAAACTCAGAGCGCTGCCGGGATTTATGCCAAGAGACCTGAGAGAGAGAGAGAGAGAGAGAGCGGCGGGGAAATTCCCTCACTCCTTGACACCCCATCCCTCTCCATCCCCCGCTTCTCTCTCCCCTTAACAGCAGCAGAGATCCCTGGAGAATCAGTGTCCCTCCTTCTCATCCCCTCCATTCTTGATAGGAAACGTGCAGGCCCCTTGTCTACAGGGTCCCACACCAGGGTTGAGCCTCAGGGGACCCTCCGGCTTCTTCCCATTCCTCCGCCCCCAGTAAAGGAGAGCTTAGCCCAGTCAGGCGCTGTCCTAGCCACGATTCCGAGACTCGATTTCTGGTACCTTTCCTTACTGGGGCCCAAGGGAAGGGAGATGATGTGTTGAGTTCAGGGATTTGGAAGGAAAAAGGACAGTCACTCATACTTTGACTTCTCCCCCCCCCCCAACTTCCTTCTCCTTCCCTGCCTCCCCCTTTTAAAAACTGACCCTAATCTAGGTTGTTCCCTTTGAAAAAAGAGGAATCTTGGCCCAGTGGTTAGAGTCGGTCTGTCTCTGTGACCCAGAACAAGTTCTCTCAGTAGCAGAGAAGGTGCTAACTTCGTGGACTACAGAGAATTTCCTCTCATTGGAGTTCCCTATCTCAAGGAAATCTTAGGGACCAGTCTCGATCCCTGCGGAAATCAGCAGCAGCACAACCTGGTTTTGTGCAGCCTGTATATTAATGGAATCAATCAATAAATGCTTAATGCCTCTGTCCTGCCTACCCACTGAAATGTAGACCAGATCTGGCTTCATTTGGTAAGAGATGGGAGTTCCGTTTGGAGACCCAATGCTCTAGGAGGCATGAAACCGACTCATTACCCACACTTTACATAACTCTAAGTGGCCTTGCCATTTCGTAGATCAGACCAGCCTTTGATAACCTGGCTGCCAAGGCAAGGTTTCCTGGAAGAGACCGATAAAAATGGCCAAATTTTAAATGTCCTCACTGCTAGGACAGGTGGTCTGCTCCCCCTTGAGAATACTATAAGTAGAAACAAAAAAAGTGACAAAGGAAAAAAAAACAAATAAGTGGCTTGAAAAGAGTGTTTTTCAAAACACACACACACATACACACACAAATAGTGTTTTGCTTTTTAATGGGCCTGTGATTTTATTGGCATAGCCAGCTTCCAGTAGGGTACTTCCCTTGCCAATGCAGATCTGCATTGACTTTGCAACTTTGAGTCTTCAGAGTGTTGGTGGTAGTTATTGAAAGATTGACCACCTGCCTACGACCACACAAACAGTATGTGTCATAGACAGGACTCTAACCCAGGACTTTCTGGAAAAGAGGTTTTGTCATTGTCCCACACTTGTTGGCATGATGCTGTTGATACCTGAAAACAAAATGCTGTTTTCACACCATAGGACATCTCAGATAATTGGAAGATGCACATCTCCGCCTACTGCTCTAGAATGTCTTGGTTTGAAGTTTTACAAGGTCCTAGAGACTTGAGAAATAGTAGTAAGAATTTAGAAACTTGCTTATGTGTCCATCTCATCAAGTGACAAACATTTATTCGATTCTGTAATGTGACACATAATGAGAAAACATTGGAAAAAACCCTGAGGTTCGTAAAGACTGAAGGCAAAAGGAGAAGGAGGCCACAGAGGTTGAGGTGGAGAAATAACATCAAGGAAGCAACAAATGTGAGCTTGGACAGACTTTTGAGACATAGTGGAGGATAGAAGAGCTTGGTGTGCTATGGTCCTTGGGGTCAAGGAGAGCCAGACAGGACTGAACAATGGCAATGCACCAGACCCAGGACAGGCTCAAGGGATTTTCTCAGGGCACAAAAGCATCTTTGATCTCCATGTGGGTGGTCCATGTAGTGAACCCACGATGGCCAGCTTGTCCTGTGTCTGTGTCCTCCAACACATTTGCCACAGATTCTCTCAATGTTCTCCTGACCAATGAGACCCTTCAGCCGTTCACCTGGAAATACTTTGTTCTCAGCATCTTCTCTTCATAGCACAATTACTAGATGTTACCTTTTTCTCTTCTTCGGAATTCCTTGTTGGTTACATGGTGGGACTGTGTACGGTACTCATTTTTGCCTTTTCCTTGACTGTATTTCATGCTTTGCTGACATACAGCAACAATGTAATAAGTGAGTCCTGAAATGATAGAGCTTTGCTTTTAGGAGAAGCTTGACATCAGGCAAGGAGTTTTATAATGTTCCAAAGTCAATCCAGCCTGCTCTCTTCTTGGGAAACTTGGAGGCGATCTCCAGTCTTCCTGACGAATATCTGGCCCCTGGACCCACATGGTTCTGGAGGAGAAAGTGAGGCTGGTGACCTTGCCCAGCCCTCCATCATTCACATCAAAGTCAACTGCAAGGCACGTCATCATTTCCCTGATGTTATGGTCCTCTTCAAGAAGGAAGGACAAACCTCACAACAACAGGTGTCCACCTGTATTCTCTGTCTTAGATACGCATATCATGGGAATACTTTTTGGAGTCTCCATAAAAATGCACATTGAAATCTGGGCAATAGACATCACTTATCCACCTGTTCTCTCCTTTGTGATGGCCAAGTCAAACTCCTTTGACTAATTATGCATCTCTCTCTGTGTGATATTCTGAGGTTTTCATAATCAGCACAATGTCATCTGTCAAAAGGAGCATCTGGTAAACCTTGCCATCCACCGGGGAATCCCTCTTCAATTTGGACTCTGCACTGGATCCTCCCCATCGAAGTGACTAATGCCTTTGGCCAGTATGTATCTCCCCATTCTGCTCACCCCATGTTTGTTATCAGTGGGTCACTGAACCGGATTATTTCTGCTCTTATATCTTCCAAGGAAATATGGGTGATTTTGACCAAGAATGTTCCAAAGGGGGCAGGCTAGGTGGCGCAGTGAATAGAGTACCGGCCCTGGAGTCAGGAGATCCAGCCTCAGGCACTTAACACAAAACTAGCTGTGTGACCTTGGGCAAGTCACTTAACCCTATTCCTTACCTTCCTCCCCTCCAAAAAGTAAGAAAAAAATTAAAAAAAAAAGAATGTTCCAAAGGCCCCTTGTCAGATAAAAGCCTGTAAGGTAGCTTTTGTTCTAAAAAATCAATGCTTTGTTGTAACCAACATATAAGTGTACAATGCAATCTTATATTGTCTATACTTGAACTGGTTGATTATCACTTGTGAAAGCTCCTTGTTCACTACTAGTGTCCTCATCAAAAATGCCCCCAATTTATGTATAGATTGCTATCACAAAGATTCTGTATAATGAAAGAATAAATATATGGCTAGAAAGTGAGTGGCATTCTCTTGGCCACCTTTCTTCAGTATTAATAATGTTATCTGAGGTCCCCCCACCCCATGCTTTTAGTCTTTTCCCTATCCTGTATTTCAGTTCTTATGTGGTTTCCAGTATGGATCTCTGCTTTATATTCTTGGTCTAATACATCTGCCTTCCTCATCTTTGTTTTCTTTTGTATCATTTCTACCATTCTGTCTCCAGAAGCCCTTAGGGGACTGTGACATCAGGATACAAGTTTTGCTGTTCCATTATCCTTGATGGGAGAAATAATTTGTTCAAAGAGTTTTTGCAAATCTTTTCCAGTTTTCTTCTGTTTGTCCTCTTTCCATCTTCACTTAGCAGTACCCTTGGGAGGGCTTTGTTTCATTCAATATTTTGCCAAGTTTTCTTTAAACTGGTTTTCCTCTTCACTGATTCTCTCTGTTTTATGAAGTGATAACAATTATAATTGTCAATCACCCTTTTGGGTAGATGTTACAAAGACAAGAACGTATCCTAACCCAGAATTGTCTTTGGCAGTTATCTCTCCCCATCTGGCAAATCAGATACTTGCTGACTAAGAGGTTTTGGGGGGGTCTTTAGTTCTCTGTGTTATGATGTTTAATGTATATTTGTTGAACTTTTGCACAAAAGTATTATAGTCAGTGTTGATGCTGTGTCTGTTGTCCATTTCCTAGTTTTGATTTTCGATTTTTGTTAAAACAGTTCAAGATTAAGTTGTTTTGATTATTTGCCTTATTCTTGTTATTATTCTTTGTGTTTTTAAAATTAGTTTTGATCCTCGTTCTGATGAGTTAATAATCTAACTGTACACTGAATCAGGGATGATTCTCCCATCAATAATAAATCTTTTCCTATCTATAAAAATGTAATTTTTGCATTTCATGGTATTATTTGGTTCTCACTATATCCAATACCTTCCAATTCTTTGTTCTATGTATCTATAATATATGGAGTCTTTAGGCTTCTGTGTAATCTACAGATCTTTCTTTCTTCTTTATCAATCATTCTTGACCACAAATTTCTCCCTTCTCTCACCTTTTTCTACTTTTGCATTGCAATCACCAAATATAAAAATGTTATGTTGATTTGTTATGGAGGGCCTTATCATTATTGCTTCTAGAATTTCATTAACATTTCATGATATTGGTGCATTAACTGCAACCATGTTCATGGTGATATTTTTACAAATACTTATCATTAGTGTTGCAATATGCAATGACCAAATATCTCATGAAATAATGTTTCTTATTCCCTCTGGACATTCAATAAAACCCATTCTACCATCACTTTTCTTGGCTTCTCCAAGTAGAATGTGTGAATTGTCCTTCCATTTACCTGCAATTACCATTTTTCTTCTCATTGAATTTACAGCAAGAATGTGAAAATTGATACAACTCAGCTCCTTCAGCGGTATGTCCACTTAGTCGTTGGGCAATCTTCTCTCATTGGGAACACCATCAGTCAAATTCAAGTTTGTCGACAAGTCTAAATACTGTATGCTTCTTATTGCCCTCAGCTTTTCTCCCCCACCATTCTGTCACTATCATTGCAGAAACAGAAGGGGACCATGCAAGACTGATGAATACTTTCTATTTTAATTTTTTTATAGGTTGCCATAGCAAAAAAAAAAAAAATATCGCTAGGTTGCCAAGACAGCAGTGATGTGCCCCTCCATAATTAGCTAGGTCAATCTTCAGAGGAAAAAAAGACAATCTGTTTCTGGGGTCAAAATCTCTCCATCATATCAGAACATGCCAGAGCTTGTCTTCTGCTGACATAGCCTTCAAGAACTCAGAATTACTTCCACAGCATGATGAGACACTGGAAGAAGACAAAAACTTATACTCCACGAGGGAAACACTGCCACTCTTTTATATATGGGGAAACTGAGACTCAGGGAATCGAAGGGACTTTTCTGTAAGATCTTTTGGAGTCCAGACAGTCCTGACTTCAAATCCTGCCTCTATGCTTACTAACTGTGACCATTTCACCTCTCACAACTTCAGTTTCCCCATCTGTAGTATGGGAGATTTAACATTTGTGGTACCTACCTCAGGGTTTTCATGAGGATCAAATGAGAGAACAGGGAGAGGATTTTGTAAACCTCAATCCACAATGTTAAAGCCATCTCTTATTATGTCCCCTTTCCCTTCCAAAGGATTGCTCTGGGTCGTAGATGTTGAGCGGAAAGCAACCTCAGGGGCCATCTAGTCCAACTCTCTTATTTTACAGATAAGGAACCTGAGGCTCAATCATTTGCCTAAAGTCATTGTAAGTGGGATTTGAACCCAGAACCTCTGCCTAAAAAGTCATTGCTCTCTTCACTGTATGAAACTGGTTGAATCAGAAAATTAACAGTTTGGTTCACCAATGTGATTTGGTACTCAGAAACCGAAAAATAACATGACCTTCATTCACTTGTTCAATAAGCATTTATTATATGTCTACTTGATGTAACTGATAATTTGAAAGCAAGAAAAAAAACTTGGAGGTCACTGAATCTAGCTCCCTAATTTTGCAAATAAGGAAACTGAGACCAGAGAAGTCAAGTAATTAACTAAGGCCATGAGGAAAGAGCAATAAAGCTGGGGCTTAAACCCCAAGGCCTCTGGCTCCTTAACCCAATGTGCTTTTCCACTCCTCTCTCCTCCACTGAATGCCTACACTATTTCTCATCAGAGCCCTGTGGTCACCCTGGGTCTTGGAAGAGGGGAAGCCAGAGGACCATAAGGTCTTTCAGGTTTGATTAAGCCAGAAAAGCTCTGGTAATGGTCACACTATAGGCTTTATACCTTGTTCAGATCAGAAACTCTTCATCTTCAGAAGGCTGGCTAAAGGGTAACTATGAAAACCAACTCTGATAAGGAGGAGAAGGGTAGAGAGGGCTGCGATGTGCTTTGGTGGAGGGAATGACTTCACTGACTAGATGGGGAATGCTGAAGTTCAGATGGATGGGAAAATTAGCTGAAAATATAATTGGATGAGACTCCCTGCCCCCCTTGATGAGAAGTGATGAGTATTTACAAGGTGCCAAGCATAGCAGATTGCTTTACTCTGGGATGTCTCAGTGGAATGATTCATTCTCTCACTCATTATACAGTGTGTTTGGTTAGGCCCTGGAGAGACAAAAGCACAAATAAGGAATAAGATCTTTATCCTTGAGTAGCCTAAATAGTGCCAGGAGAGAAATAATACTCTCAAAACTTCCTAAACGCCATAGCACAAATAGCAAACTTCTTGACTACCTCACCTTTCCCAGCTCTCACTCAAAGGCTGAGTCTCCTGTAGGGAAGTTCCTGCACCCAAGGAAGTTCAAATCCAGCCTCAAATTCCTACTAGCTGTGTCACCTTGGGCAAACCACTTAATCTCTGTTTGCCTCAGTTTCCTCAACTGTAAAATGGGGATAATAATAGCACCTGCCTTCTAAGTTGTGAGGGTCAACTGAGATATTTGTAAAGTGCTTGGCACATAGGCAACATCATATAAATGCCAGTTAATGTTATTTTTATTACTATTATTATGAGACACAAATTTTACACGTGGTCCCTGCCTTGGGAAACTTAAAATCAGAGAACCACCAAATTTTTAGATTTTGAGAAATTTCAGACTACTATTAGCTAGCATTTATATAATGCCCACTATGTGCTAAGAGTTTTAAAATACTATTTCATTTGCTTCTCACAACTCACACCTACCTGAGAGGTAGGTTCCATTAGTAACCCTGTTTTCCAGTTGCTTCAGAGGGCCCCTACCTCACCAAGAATCCCCACTACAATATTTCTACCACAGTGGGTAACCTGCAGACCTCTAGGGAGGGACAGTCTTAAAAATGTCTTTAAATGTCTTAAAATTGTCTATTTCCCTTTTGGATAGTTCTAATACTTGGTCCATTGTACCCTTCTATCAAGACCCAACTTGCCAAGTGCTCCCAGTTCCTTCCTTTGAGACCAAGAGGAGCTAGTTAGGATATTCCTTCACAAGACAATTTTCCAAATAGTTTATTTTTTAAAGCTATCATATTCTTCTTAAGTTCTGTCTTCACTAGGCTAAATATTCCCAACTTCTTCATAAACCATTCAGGGCTCCTCACCAGCCAGATTGCCCTCTTCTGGACAAACAAGATGTACATGCCCGAAAAGTTAAATGTGAGTAACATATTTCATGAACACTTCAAGACAGTAATCGAAGAGATATTACAAGCCAACATATCAGTCACTGGCAAATGTATTGGGCAGAATATAATGAGAACCATGGAATAATGAACAAGCTAAAAGTTTGGGAAGATTGTAGACAGAGAATGGTGTTTCTGGGGTTTCTGTCCTATTAATGACATCTGGCTTACATGTCCAAAAATTAGGATGTGAAAGAGCCAGAAGTGAGAGAGGTAGACCACAAAAGAGGACATGGTGAGACACAACTGTACAGTGATGCAAACATTGCCACTTGAGGCCAGAAGACCGAGTTCAAGTTCACCCCACAGCAGCTGTGGAACCTTGGACAAATGAGTTAATCCATTCAAATGTATATATTTATCTGTAATTGGGGATGGGAATACACTTTCCCATCTCAATTTGGGGAGTAATCTCTTTTTCTGGTCTAATGGAAGAAGCACTTTGTGTCTTTGGTATTCCAGGGTCTGGGTTCAAATTTCAGCTTTTGTTCCTTATTACCTGTGTGACCTCGATAAAGTCCCGTATCCTCTCTTTAGGGGACTTTTTCAGTCTAGTTCTCTTCCACTTACTCAGTGCTCTAGCCGAAGTGGACTATTTTTTATCCTCTTCCCCCACTCTCATATTTCCCTCTGGGTCCTCCCCCTACCTTTGCTCAGACTTGTACTGAATCCTATGATCTGGTTCCCAATGGGATTCTAAGTTGGGGGTGAAGCATCTGTGGTAGAGTTTGAACCCAAATGATTAAGAATGCTAGTGCAGATAGAGGTCAGAATGAGGAGCAACATGCCAATACCAAGAAACATGTAGATGCCTTTTAAACTCCAAAGAACCATGGGCAGGGGGTATTGTCAGAGACAAGAACAGGGTCAAAATCAGAGACTCACTGCAGGATCCAAGGAGGGAGGGAGGCTGATGAGACTTGGAGTCTAGGTTTCAAGCTATAAGATTCTGGTCTGGGAGATAGATGAAGTAGTAAGCTAGACAAAGAATGTGATTTTAATTTGTTGCACTCAAAGGCACATGAAAGTTTTAAGTACTGCTAATAGATGGTTGACCTATTTTCCGTCTTTCTCAGACTCTGGCACCTAGGGAATTGAGCTGTGTAGTCAACCTCATTCAGATTCTTAAAAAAAGTTTGTTGGTATCATTTTTTTCTTATCACTTTCTTCCCTCAATGTATCCCTCCCCATTCTCCTATCAAGGAGAGGCATATCTTAAAATGAGAAAGAAAACAGCAATGGAAAAGACTCACCAACACAACTACCAAGGTATACAATAGATGCAGTGTTTCATAGTCACAGTCTCCTAATTCAACAAGGATGTGAGGGAGGTATAATTTCTTCTCTATTTTTTTGTTTTATTTTTTGCCCTCCTCCTTACATTGTTGCAGTCATTGTATATAATGCTCTCCTACTTCTGGGTACTTCACTTTGCATCAGCTGATGTTAGCATTCCCATGCCTCCATGCATTTTTCACATCCACAATATTTACAAATAATTTTGCCTTTTGTCTTTATACCCGAATGCTTAGCTCAGTGTCTAGAACATAAGCACTTAATAGATGCTTATTGGCCGATTGAATAATATTTCATTATATTTAGATGGCACAATTTGTCTATTCATCCCTAATCCCCAGTCATAAGTCCAATCTTTGTTGTTAGATTAAGTGTTTAGCCCAAAGCATAGCACATTGATACTATCTGACTGGATGCTGCCATAAATATTTTGCTGTTTATGGGACCTTTCTTTGCATCTTCAGTCTCTTGTATTCTGAGTCAAAGAACATCTTAATCACTTTCTTACCATAGTTGCAAATCACTTTACAGAATGGTTGGACCAATTCACAGCTCCACCAACAATGTACAGGTATACCTTATATTATTGCATTTCGCAGGTACTGTGTTTTTTACAAATTGAAAATTTTGGGCAACCTGTGTCAGGCAAGTATATAAGCACCATTTTTCCAACAGCATGTGCTCACATTGTGTCTTTGTATCACATTTTGGTCATTCTTTCAATATTTCAAACTTTTTCATTATTATTATATCTGTTATGGCGATCTGTGATCAGTGATTTTTGATGATACTATTGTAATTATTTGGGGGTACTATGAACCAGGCGTGTATAAGACAGGAAACTTAATCAATAAATGTTGTGTGTATTCTGACTGCTTCACCAACTGACCATTCTGTCTCTCTCTGTTTCCTTAGGCCTCACTCTTCCCTGAGACAAAACAATTTTGAAACTAAATTAATAACCTTAAATGGCCTCTAAGTGTTGAGGTGAAAGGAAGAAACCACCAATGTAGCAAATGTCATTGTCGTCTTATTTTAAGAAATTGCCACAGCTACCCCACCCTTTAGCAACCTCTACCCTGATAAGTGAAATTCTATCAACTTGACCCTATAGCATCAAAAAAAGATTATGATTCTCTGCAGCCTCAGATGATGGGTAGATTTTTTTTGTATCAATAAAACATTTTTAAATTAAGGTACATACATTGCTTTTTTAAAAACGTAATTCTATTGCACACTTAATAGACTAGAGTAGAGTGTAAACATAACTTTTGCAAATGCACTGGAAAACCAAAAAATTCTTGTACTTCACTTTAATATGATATTTGCTTTATTGTGATATTCACTTTGTTGTGGTGCTCTGGAACTGAACCCACAATATTACCAAAGTGTGGCTGCATTGATTGGCCTGTCTTTCTACAGCTCCTCTAAGACCTCCTATTCTCACCCTTATTTATTTGGACGGTTATCGAAGCATGAGATGAAACCTCGCTTTTATGCTGATTGGCGTTTTCTCTTTTTATTGGAGCAATTTTTTTTCATATTGTTTCTAAAAGTTTGCAACTTTTCTTTTGCTCCCTCCAAAATTCTATTTTTTCCTAATATTTCTATCTGTTCCTAATATTTGACTACTTTTCCGTTGAGGGATGGTTCTTGGTCCTATATATTCAGCCATATCTTTATATATCTTATGCATTATATCTTTATCAAGGATATTTGTTATGAAATTTCCCCTCCTCCCATCAGTTACCTTCTGATCCTCATTGAATTTATTTTGTTCGTGCAAAAACTTTACAATTCATGTGATCAAAATTGATCTATTTTACCTCTGTGATCATCCCTATACCTATACCTTCTCTCCTGAACCAGAAGCACGGACAGTTTCTGATCGGGTTCTCTAATTGTTTTTTAATAGTGTGACCTTCATTCAGGTCATATTTCCATTTGAGTATTGTGATGTATGGTGTAAGATGTTGGTCTAAACTATTTTTTGTTTGCCAGATTTCCAAACAGTTCTTGTCAAATAAGGAGCTCTCCATGTCATTTATGTTCTTGGGTTTATCACACTGGCTTATTGACTTCAATTGTTTCATAAGCTTCTTCATTCAGGTAGTTTCACTGACCTAATTTTCTATTTTTTTAAACTAGTGCCAAAAAATTTCTTTTAAAATGACTACTCATTTTATAGCCAATAGACATGATTAGGTTTTCAAGAATGTATAAAAAGATTGCCTATATCCCAAGAAACTTTATCGTGTATGAACTCCTCTTTATTCGAGTTAAGAGGGGCAACAATGAGATTAATTAACCAAACAAGCTAGTGATATCCCAGGAGCTTTAAGTAACGGTAGGAATATCATTCTTTCTATACATATATTCATTTATCTATTATCCTCTCCAATGCTCATTGGATTCCAGGATCCACATTGACCACAAATGTCCAGGTCCTCAACTGTGTGGGAGTGATTCCCACCCAGTACTTCTCCTCTCTCCTGTATTTCTAATCTTCCCCCAGTCCTCCAGATCTTGACTTGTCAGCCAACACCAGTGACTGCCCATTGAGTACAGTGCCAGTTAACACATGATTAAATCCTTTCTTTTTTGAGAAAATATTTTTGGATCTCCTAACAACTTCTAAATATTGGTTCTACCAGTTTTTCTCATTTTAGGATATTTCACAGAATAGCAGAATTTGAGAGTAGGAAGGGAATACACTGGCCATATAGTCCAAGTTCTAACCCATGCTCAAAAGGAATCCTCATGATAACATACCCAACGAATTGTCATCCAGTCCCTCCCCCAAACAACCTGTTTTACTTTTGGACAGCTTGAATTATTAGGAAGCTTTTCCTGACATTAAGCTTAAATCTGTTTCTTTAGAATTTCCACTCTGCTCTGTGTTCTGCTCTCTGAGGCCAAAGAGAGCAAGTGTAATGCCTTCTTCATTGGACAGTTCTTCAAATACTTGGAAACAGTTGTCACATTTCCTGAGTCTTCTCCAGGTCAAACACTCCCATATCCTTCAACTGATTCTCCTATCGCATGGATTGAAGTCTCCTGCCCATTCTGGCTGCTCCCCTCTTGACGCTCTCAATTTATTAATGCACTTCTTTAACTATGGTGCCCAAAATTGAACACAATATTTCCGATGAGGTCCAATAAGGACACTTGGTCGTGGCATTACCACTTCCCTATTCTGGAAGTTTGCTGTTGAGTGGTTTCAGTCATGTCTAACTTTTTTGTGACCCCATTTGGGATTTTCTTGGTGAAGATACTGGAGTGATTTGTCAGTTCCTTCTCCAGCTCATTTTGCAGATGAGGAAACTGAAGTAGATGAATTGCCCAAGGTCACACAGCTGGTTACTTAGTGTTTGAGGCCAGATTTAAACTCATGAAGAAGTCTTCTTTATTTTTTTTGTTTTTGGAGGACAATTAGGATTAAGTGACTTGCCCAAAGTCACACAGCTAGTAAGTGTGTCAGGTATCTGAGACCAGATTCGAACTCAGGTCCTCCTGACTCCAGGGCTGGTGCTCTATTCACTTCACCACCTAATTGCCCCAAGAAGTCTTCTTTAATCCAAGCCCAGTGCTCTATCCACTGTGCCACTTAACTGTCCCCATTCTTGGAAGTTATGTCCCTCTGAATGCAACCCAAGGTCATATCAGCTTTAGACTGCAGACTCATGTTGAGCTTGTTACAATCAAAATTAGCACAAGTAACTCCATTTTGCTTTTATCCACTTTTTTTGGGAAGCTAAGTTTCAGCTACTTGTAAGTCACCTGATTTTAAATTACAAGCTTACTCTTCCCTACCAAAGGTCACCCTACTTTAAGAATGTCACAGAACTAACCCCTTTGCTCCTCCTGACCCTGATTCCACCAATGAGAAATCAGATATTTCAATTCCTATAGTCCTGTGTTTTCTGTCTTTCACAATCTCAAAACTGTATATTAACTGTGAGAAAACAAACTTCTGGATCCTTGGTTTACTTGGACCTAGTTTGTCTTACAACTGTATTCATTGCTACATCATTTTTTGCCTGGATGAAACTCAGTTTCCCCCTGCCCCCCTCCCCCACTATGACACCTACTGGACACTAAAACCCTCCCATCATTTTAAGAACGATTACTTTCTAGCCAAGCTTCCCTACTCTTTACTGGTGATGTTGATTTTTTGGTACTCAAGTGGGAGACTCTTAAATTTATTTATCTCTCTTGAATTTCATCTTATTGGATTTAGCCAAACACTCTAATGTTTCAAGACTTTTTTGGATCTTGATGCCATCATCCAGGATGTTAGCTAACCCTCCCAATTTTATGTCATCTGCAAGTTTGATGAAAATACCATCTGCTCCTTCATCCAAGTCATGGATAAAAATATCAGATAACACAAGACCAGGCACCTTCCCAACATCACCAAGATTAAAAACTTCACCATAAACTGAGAAGAAATAAAAGATGTATTAGAACCCTTGAGAGGCAGGTGCTATTCTGGTCCCCACTCTGGAGATGAAGAAACTAAGGTTGATGAGATTAAGTGACTAGCCCAGGGTTACACAGACCCTGAGAATCTGAGGCAGGGTTTGAACTCACTTCTTCCTGTCTCCAGGTTCAGTGCTCTGTCCACTGCACCACCTGGTTGCCTAGAAGTCGAGGCATATGTTTTTTTTGCACCTGTGGACACTTTGATATGCACAGAATCACATGGAATCCCAGAGTTGCATAACGATCAATGATAGGGTCGTAATCTGTGATTTCGTTTGTCTAGGGATTATAAAGAGCCAGCCAACAAGCATTTATTCATTGCTTCCTATGTGCCAGGCACTGTACTTCAAAGCCAAAGAAAGGCAAATTCTTCATTTCTAGATGAGGAAAATCTACCAATTCCGATTTTCCACTTGCTTAGACTAGGACAGAGTGACTTGGGAGCATTGAGAGGTGCAGAGACCGCCAGAGTCCCAGACATTCTGTGTGAGGTGAGTCTTGAACCCAGAACTTTCAGCCTGTGATTCCTCATGCCACACTCCTTCCAGGCCTTCACAAGCATGGAAGGACCACCATGACCACCATCACCATCAACATCTCCCTCCAGGCCTTCACAAGTAGAGAATGACCACCACCATCACCATCACCACCACCACCACTATCACCACCACCATCTCCCTCCAGGCCATGGTTGGAAGGGACTTTTTTTCCATCTCAGGGGAATTTCCCAAGGCTAGAAGACCTCAGCAAAGTCTTGAGGGCTCCTCATCAGTCCTGATATTCCAGGGGATTCCTGCTCAGAGAGCCCCAGCTCTTCTGACCTCCCCCCACCCCCCAGGAATCAAGCAGTTCATTCCACTCTAATTGTTAGGGGATTTTCCCTGACTCAGCCCCACATCTGCCTCTAGTCCAATCCTACCTTGACAAGGGAATGGATTCATAAGTGAGATCTTTCTGTTTTCTATTCCCTTTGCATTTTCAGCCTCCTGCTTCCACTGATCCCATTATAATACATTTTGTTTAGGCTCAGGCAGGGTGTCAACAACTTTTATATTTAAAATAGATTGTTCTTTTAACTGGAAATGCCATGAGACTGGAGACATGCTTTCAGCACAAGCTGACTACAAGCAAGCTACCTTCCAGACCCTGGATGGAGGTTCTCTCCTAGGAAACAGACCAGAAATCTCCTCATCCAACTCCAATAGAAATGAAGTGAAATGTCGCACCAGAAGAATGGCTTCACCTACAGCATCTCTCATGGGAAAAGCAGTCTGGTGTGGGGGATAGAGGGTTGGCTCTGCCATCTGGAAGCCCAGGGCTCACAGCTTGACTGACATGGGCCACCTTTGAGACCTTGTCATATTACTTACTGGAAAACCACAGATCCCTCTCTATTTGACACTCCATCCCTCCCCCGCCTCCCCACCTGCTGCTTTCTAAAACGAGTTATAAAGGAGCTGCAACCTGCGGTTGAGGATGAACTCTCCACAAATCAAGTCAACAAGCATCTACTAAATATCATTGTGTGTTGGGCTCTGGGAAAAGTGATGGAGATGCACATAATAAAAGAAAAAGAAAGATGGTCCCTGTCTTCCCCATCCTCAAAAAACTTAGGTTGGAATGGGGGAAATTCCACGTTGGGAATTCATCACTGGCTCATCAAGCTTTGTCCACAATGCAGAGCCAGGAGCTTTTTAGAAGAAGCCAGGTGGCCCAGTGGATAGAGGCCTGGGCCTGGACTCAGGAAGACCTGAGCTCAAATCCAACCTCATATACATATTAGCTGTGAGATATTAAGCAAATTGCTTAACTTCACTCTGCTAGTGAACGCCTGAAGCATTTGAAGCCAGGTCTAATAACTGCAAAGACAATCCCCTATCCACTGTGGTCCCTTCCTACTTTGGAATCCTGCAATTCTGTAATCGTCCTCCAGAGCATCTAAAGACCAGATCCAGGTCACTAAGTGACAGTTAGGAAGTCTTGAGTGAGGTGGTAAGTCTCAGACTTCCCGGGATCATCATCTGGGAGCAGGGGTTTTCACTTCATATCTTATATTTTACTGTCATGTTATTTTATAGGCAAAGCAAGGAAAAGAAGCATCTATTAAACACTTATAAGAGCTCGGGGTAGAAATCCAAGCAAAAAGACAGGTGGTTCTGCCCTCAAGGACCTTACATTCTAGCCAGGGAGAGGAATGCATGAAAGAGAACAAAGAAGGAAAGAGGGATGGTGGAGAAGAAGGGAAAGTCTGGGAAGACAATGGAAGTATGGCAGGCCTGGGTCCATCCCCAAATAGGGGCCACCCAAAAGGGACTCACCAGTGGGAGGAGAGGCTGCCATGGCAGAGGGATGTTCTAGGGCGAAAAGACCCTAGCCCTGAGAGAAGTTTTGGGATGGGAATTTAACAGAATGATGGCAACAATATCCTGGGAGTGAGCAGTGTGGCAATTGGTGTGTTCAGCTCTGTATTCGTTTACTCTCTATGTGCTCAAGTAACTACACTTTGTCTCCCTTGATGTGTCCATGTGCCTTGGAGTTATAGGGTAGATATTTGAAACCATGTGAGCTTTTGTACCCCTCCTGATGTTAGAGATGTCACCTAAAACTGCCCACACACTGGCGTTCCTCACTGCAAAGGAGAATACTATGCCATGAGTGGGAGAAAAAAAAGGCTGAGAACCACCAGTTTGGGAGATAGACACTTTGTCTTAGTATCCAGAAACATGAGAGACATTAGAGATAGTCTAGGGTAGCCTCCTCGTGCTGGTGCTGGTGGTAGTGCTGGTGCTGGTGCTGGTGGTGCTGGTGCTGGTGGTGGTGGTGGTGCTGATGGCGGTGCTGGTGCTGGTGCTAGTGATGGTGCTGGTGGTGCTGGTGGTGGTGCTGGTGCTGGTGCTGGTGGTGCTAGTGGTGGTGCTGGTGCTGGTGCTGGTGCTGGTGCTGGTTCTGGTGGTGATCTTTCTTTTGTTTTGTTTTTTTTGCACTGAATATGGTGACTTTATTGGTGGTACACAATCCAGGACTCTAGGCTTCTTCCCCCTACTACAGGGGTGCTTTGGAACAAGGATGTGAATGTGACATGGGATCCCTAGTATAGGAACATCGGTTAGGAATGTGGGCTCCCCAGTGGTGGATTTCCTCTTTTTGGCTGGGGATGAAGATCCATGGCTTTCCACTTTACTCCTTGGAGGCCACATAGACCATGAGGTCTACTACACGGTTGCTATAACCATACTCATTGTCATACCAGGGAATTAGCTTGACAAAATGGTCATTGGGGGCAACACCAGCGCCAGCGTCAAAGGCAGAAGAGTGAGTGTGGCTGCTGAAGTCACAGGACACAACCTGGTCCTCTGTGTAGCCCAAGATGCCTTCAAGGGTCCCTCTGATGCTTGCTTCACCACGTTCTTGATATCATCATATTTGCAGGTTTCTCCAGGCGGCAGGTCAGATCCACAACAGATACACTGGGAGTAGGAACACAGAAGGCCATGCCTGTAAGCTTCTCATTCAGCTCAGGTATAACCTTGCCTACAGCCTTAGCAGCACCAGTGGAAGCAGGGATGATGTTTTGGGCAGCACCATGCCCATCACACCACAGCTTACCAGAGGGGCCATCCACTGTCTTCTGGGTAGCAGTAATGGCATGGATTGTAGTCATGAGTGCTTCCACAATGCCAAAGTTGTCATGAATGACCTTGGCCAAGGGAGCCAAGCAGTTGGTAGTGCAGGAAGCATTACTGACAATCTTAAGGGAATTATCATATTTTTCATGGTTCACTCCCATCACAAACACTGAGGCATGAGCAGAAGGGGCAGAGATGATGACCCTCTTGGCTCCAGCCTTCAAGTGAGCCCCAGCCTTTTCCATGGTGGTAAAGATTCCAGTGGACTCTACAACATACTCGGCTCCAGCATCTCCCCATTTAATATTGGTGGGATCCCATTCCTGGAAGATGATAATGGCTTTTCCATTGATCACCAGCTTCCCATTCTCAGCCTTGACAGTGCCCTTGAATTTGCCATGAGTGGAATAATATTGAAACATATAAACCATGTAGTTAAGGTCAATGAAGGGGTCATTGATGGCCACAATGTTTACTCCACCTGAGGTGAATGCAGCCCTGGTCACCAGGCGCCCAATACGGCCAAATCCATTGACTCCGACCTTCACCATCTTGTTTCAGGGATGCAACTTAAGCAGCAGAACCTGGCACCGAGCTTGGGAGAAAAGCCGAAAGCTGTGGTCCTTCATTTTCAAAGAGTGTGGATGGTGAATCGGACTTAGGTGAAGTAGAGGTGCACAATAGTCAGCCTCACTCTCCCAGTCATTGAAGCCCACAGAGAAGGAAATTGAACTCTAAGAAGTGGAATAATTGAGTTATGACCATAGAGGATGTGGTTGAACTGGGATTCCGGAGAAGGAAAGTGTTAATAAACAATAAAGAAAAAAATGTATGCATGATCACTCAGGATTTGAGGTGATTTTGTATATTCATTATTCAACAAGCAATTATTAAGCATCTACTAAATCTCAGTGTAAGCACTTGGAACACACAAATATGAGACGGATCCTGCCTTCATGTAATTTACATTCCATTGGAGTTGAAGGGGAACATGTACACAGATAGGTAAAAACAAACTATATGAAGAATAAATCAAAACAATATGGGGAGGCGGATCAGGGAAGGCTTCATGTAAGTTGATGGAAACTAGATTCCATGAGAGGTGAGGAGGTGAGGAGTCCGCATTCTAAGCACAGGGCAGAGCTTAGGCAAAATCACAGAGGTGGGAGATGGAAACTCATGAACAAGTAATAAAGAATCACCTAAGTGCATGCTGGGGTATTTATTTAACAATTGACTCTTTCAAAGGACATACTTTTAGGTTTAATCTAAAATACTAATATTTTCTCCATGACTTCCTTAAGTTCACAAATCAATAAAAGAATCAGTCAAGCCCTGATTTGTAGCATTTGTGATTTCTAGAGTGTAAATGCTCACAACGAAGCCCACTCCTGGTTGTATGAATATTTTAGTGAGTCAACAAGTATTTATTTAGTGCTTACTACATGCCTGCTACTATGCTGAGGCTGGCACTTATTATAAAGCATTTATTTAGTGCTTAATGTGTGCAGAACCACTGTCCAGATGTCCTGCTCTTTAAAGAGCTGACCTTCTAATGAGAGAAACAACACGGAGGAAAATATCATCTGTAAGTTGGATGGAAAACTCTCATGGGCCTTAGAGCACAGCAGCAAGGCAGATGTTCATGGCTCTTCTTCAATGTCATTAGCTAACATCACTCAGGGTCTGGAGTTATCTCCATCAGGGTGTGAGGGATATAGTAGTTGAGGCGATTGTGGTGGTTTGAGTGGCCCTGCACACTCAGCCTTTTGTCTCTCCCTCATGGGTACTCAGGGATAAAAGAAAGTAAAAATCACAATAAAAAAAAATCTCACCCAGTCAATATCTCATTGTCTTGATGTTTGTATCTAGATGGTCTTTGGTTAGAAACTGGTATGATTTTTTGTCATCTGTGGGAGTGACACTAAAGAGGTGTTCTCACCTGCTTGGCCACTGCATCCCCCCTCCCCCCGCCCCCATCAGGGGATGCTTCCATCCGACTGGCATTGGAAACCTCCCGTGAAATTCTGACTGTTAGGACGTGGGCTTCTGGAGACCAGACACTGCCTCAGCCTTCTGTTTGTATCCCTAGCGCTCAGTACAGTGCCTTGCAAACAGGAAACAATTAATAAATACATTTTCATTCATTAATTAACAAATTAATTAAATTCATTCATTCACCTGTCCTTATGGTTTTTGTGCTAGGACCAGCTCCCTCACTGGGGGCCAACCAGCTTGGAGTTTATTCTGAGCCAGCCTTCGGGAGACTATTTGTGGAAGAAAAGCCTGCCCGCTGTGGTTTCAGGCCAGGGCTTGTCCAGGAGGGGTGTGCTCTGTCTGGGTGAGGTCACCTGGTGGGGCCTCATTTCCATCTCCATCTTTCCTTGTCAGACAGGCAGGCATGACAGGCATGGACAGGAAGGGAGACAGACAGATTGACAAACATGTTGTTAAGTAGATTCTTACACATTTGGGGCAAATATTGAGCAAATAATTAGGAAATAAATGGGCCTTTTAGAATAGCAAAGAGGCTGGCCCTGGACAAATTTATTAAAGAGACGGTTTTTCTGTCTGCCATCCACTCCTTCTTTCAGCCGTCTCCTCCTCTTTCTGTACTTCTCCCCTCAAAGGCACCCATTGTCTTCATGCCACCCTCAGGCTGCCCAGCATTTCTTCTCAAGAACCCCACCCACTCAGCTCAGTGTTCCCCAGTAGGCAATGTCTCCTAATGACCCTTTCAACAAATCCCAGAAACTTGGAACTGGAAGGGAGCTCATGGTCATGTAGTCCAACTCAAAGCTGAATAGAAATTCTCTCTATGACACGCCACAATCAAGCGTGTTTGGTCTGGAAGAATTCCAGGAAGGGGAAGCCATTCTCTCTCCCAACATCCCCTTCCTCTTATGGAGACCTGGAAGCATTAGAGAGTCTGTTCCCAGCTCCAGTTTCAATCTCCTTCCTCCATGTTCTCACTCCTTACTCCTTTTTCTTCTTTTTGGGGCCAAGTAGATTGGGGCCAACTTGTCTATACAGTAACCCTTCAAACCCGCAAGAACGTTTCTTTTTAATTCCCCTTGAGTCTTCTTAGCTTTCTAGTGCCAATGTTTTCCTCATCTAAAAAAGGGCTGGATTTAGTGTGTATGACATAGAACCCTTGGGCATTCTGGGGAAAGCCTGTGGACCCCTTCTGAGAAAAATATTTAAAATATATAAAACAAAATATATGTTGTCATAACAGAAATCAGCACATGGGATTATAGCTATCTCTAGAGAGTTGGAGTATAGGGCTCTTGTATCTTGAGAGATGATGGACTAATGCGCAGAATAAGAAGCATCTTCAAATGTGGCCAGTGGGGGGATTGATTTTGCTTCACTATGCTTATGTGATACAAGGTTCTTTAGTTCATTCTTTTTCTTTCTTTTCAGTGGGTGGGGGAGATATAAAGGAGAAAAACGTTTGATAATTGAAAAATAATTATTTTTATAAAGAAATACAGTTATCAAGATATTTTGAAAACATTTGCGACCTAGCTTATTAACCCCTTGAAAATTACTTATGGCCCCCTGGACTAGAGGATTTCTAATGGATCAAATACAGCTAATGTTCTACGATTTTTTTCAAGATTTTAATTCCTTTCAAGTCCATCTAGTGGAGTCCATTCAAACCGCCACCACACTAGTTCATTCCTGCTTTAACTTTTGCCTAGACTATGGCAAAAGTCTTCTGGTTTCCTGTCTCTAATATCTCCCCTCTCTAATCTATCTTGCACACAGTCATTAGACTGTTCTCCCTAAAACACAACTTTAATCACATCACTTTTCTGCTCAGAAATTTTCAATGACTCCCATTT
Organism: Petaurus breviceps papuanus; assembly: GCF_028583685.1. Taxonomy (NCBI): domain Eukaryota; kingdom Metazoa; phylum Chordata; class Mammalia; order Diprotodontia; family Petauridae; genus Petaurus; species Petaurus breviceps. Next base: position 11,270,598 of record NW_027185850.1, read on the forward strand.
TCCTTGAAGGCAAATTCTAAACTTTGGCATTCAAGACTATCCACAATTTAGCCTCAATCTGTCTCATCTCCAACTTGGGGGTGGGGATGGGGTAAGAGTCAGACTCCAGTCTTTCTGACAGCAGGGAAAGGACTCAACTGTTTCCCTTCACAGCAGAATCTTAGAGTAAAAGAATCTCACAAATGGAATGAATGAATGTCACAATCTGAGTAGTAATTCCCTCTGTAGCATTTCTAACAAGCCAACACACATTTATTAAGTACTTACTATAAATCAGGCACTTTGCTAAGTAACTGGGAATACAAATCCAAGCAAAAAAGACAGTTTCTGCCCTCAAGGAGCTTGCATTTTAATTAGGAAAGATGGACGTGTAAAAAAGGGAACAAAAATGCAGGGGGGTAAGGGTGGATGGAGGTCCACATGGGGACATGGTGAAGAAATCCAGAGAATCAGGAAGAGATCCAGGAAAGGAGTGAAGGAGGGAGCTCTTCCTAGGCCCTAGGCTCTTCCTCAGACTGGAGGTTCTGAAGTCCTGGACCAAAACACAAGACATTCTAAGGGAGAATATGACCTCAGACACTCACTAGTCGTGTGACCTTAGGCAACTAAACTGTAAATGGGGATTATAACAGCAACCACCTTCAGGGTTGTCATGAGAATCAAATGAGACAGTGTTGGTCAAGCACTTAGCATAGAACCTGAAACATGGCGGGTCTTAGCCATCACGATCATCTTTATTATTGTTGTTCAAGAAGCTTCAGGGACCCTATTGCCTATGGAATTAAATATGATCTTCCCCACTTGATATTTAAGGCCCTTCACAGTGTCTTCAGCGCCTAGAAAAGTGCATGCAGGGACCGAAGGCTCTTATTAAATGTTTGTTGAAATGGAATTGAATTGGTGTTCTGTCTGTTACCTACAAGAATGCTGGGCACACAAAATGATAGCTAAAGAAAAATTAGGGACTTGAAGGAACATTTAGTCCTATAGCCTCACTCAACAAGTGAGAGAATTGAGGCAAGGTCATACATCTAATGTAATAGATAAGGGAGAAAAATGGTGGATGAAGGCCTGGGACATAAAGCCCTCTCACTTTCTAGTTCTTGTACCTTCTACTCCATAGTAATGACTCTCACATTATGTTGGCCCTAATTTAAGCAAAAGGATGCCATGTCTGAAGGCCCAGAAAGAAGAAGATGCTTTTCTAACTCAGATCTACACAAGTGCTTTTACAAAGAGATGAAGAAGGATGACAGCCTTTCCCAGTGCCTTGGTCTTCCTGCTGCTTTTCACCATCAATGGAGTCTTCCCCCAAAGGGCTTTGCAAAAATTGTTCATTTCAGTCTCAGTAGTTGGGCTGGACAGAGGCAACCCCTCTGATGAAAATGACAGGCTCCATTTTTGCTCAACAACATGATGACATGGTTGGCTTGCTTTGATGGAGTCTCAGAAGCAAGCAGTCTGAAGGAGTCTTCTTGACCCCCTAAGGTTTATCATGCATGATAGATGTTTAGGTCTTGCCAAACAACAAATCTCGTGCCTTAAGGTGAAAACAATGGATTAATCATCCAATATCTTCACTTAAACACAGGGACCCCAGATACCTTGATTAAATCCATTAATTCAAGGTAGTCTAGGTGGAAAGAAGAGGACACATATAGTGCCTACTATGTGCCAGACTCTGTGCAAGAGTTTTACAATTATTACCTCACTTGTCCTTCACAACCTTGGAGGCAGCTGCTATAATTACTCCATTTTACAATTGAGGAAACAGGCACTCAGAGATCGAGTGGCTTGTCCAAGTTCACATAGCTGGTAAGTGTCTGAGTCTGGATTTGATCTCAGAGCTTTCTGACTCCACACCCAGTGCTCTGTGCATTATGGCTCCCCTTAGCTCTCAGCTCTTAGAGCATCCATGGCCCGTGGCAGTGCCTGTGGGAGCTGAGGGATTCATCAAGGGCAAAGTTCACCCACTGAGGAAAGTCAGAGCCAAGCAGAGCATGACATTTAAGGGGAGCTTTGTGAGGATTCCTCAAATGGGTAAAAAAAAAAATTCTATAACCAAGGACTTTGGCACATGGGGTCTCTGTGTGTGCTGTTTTTGTTCCGTAATGTCTGAGTCTTCAGGATTCCATTTAGGGATTTTCTTGGCAAAGATACTGGAGTGGTTTGCCATTCCCTTCTCCAGCCCATTTTACAGATGAGAAAACTGAGGCAAACAGGGTTCAGTGACTTGCTTAGGGTCACACAGCAAATAGTAAATGTCTGAGGTCAGATTTGAATTCGAATCCTCCTGACTCTAGTCCCAGCACTCTATCCACTTTGTCACCTAGTTTCCCCGCTATCTATGTGCCATATGCTATTTACTTCTGCCTCACACTAAGTTGGCACCCACTCTCCCCAGGGATCATGTATATGTAAGGGAGAATACATGCCTGATATAGAAGGATTATTTCTCTAACAGCTGTCCTTCCTAAACCTGATTCACAAATGCCCTTTCTGAAGGCTAACTGAGACTAGTGGATAGTCATCAATAGGAAGCACACTTCTAGAAGCTTGTGAGGGACAGTCCCAGACCCTCAGAGTTGCCCCTAGCCCTCGGAGGCTAGTAGTCAGCTGCACTCTCTGGGAAACCCCCAGTCTGCTAATGCCAGGGCAAATTGGGAGAGGAGGACCACGAGAGGGGGAGGTATGCAAAGACAAAGATAATGGCTCCTTAAATTTCACCTTTGAAACAGCTTTTAAGTAGGCAGTTGTCAGGGCAAACCGATTAGTATTTTACCTGAGGATTCAAGAAGTTCATTTGTTTATTCATCAAGCATTTTAAGTGTCCATCAATTTATGAAGCAATAAGTATTTTTTCACATACCTGCTACAAACCTGGCATTGTAAAAGGTGCTGGGCAAATAAAAATAAAAATGAAACAGTCCCTGCTTTCAAGGGGCTTAGTTTCAATTTAAGGAAACTATATATATTATATATATATACACATACATACATACACACATATAAATATATACAAAATAGCCACTTCAGCTGAGGTTGGATGCACCAAATGGGTGCATGATCTAGGTATAAAGGCTGATACTATAAGCAATCTAGGAAAACAAGGAATAGTTTACCTGTCAGATTTATGGAGAAAGGAAGATTTTATTATGAAACAAGAGATTGAGAGCATTATAAAATTCAAAATGGATAATCTTGATTACATTAAATTGAAAAGTTTCTGTACAAATAAAGCCAATGAAACCAAGATTAAGAGGGAAATGGAAAATTGGAAAAGAATTTTTACAACCAGTGTCTTTGAAAAAGGCCTCATTTTTAAACTATACAGAGAATTGAGTCAAATCTATAAGAATACAAGTCATTCCCCAACTGAAAAATGGTGAAAGGATATGAACAGGCAGTTTTCAGAGGATGAAATTAAAGATATATATATAAGTATATGAAAAAAAAATGCTCTAAATCACTATTGGTCAGAGAAATGCAAATCAAAACAACTCTGTGGTACCATATCTCACTGGCCAGATTGGTTAAGATGACAAAACAGGAACATGATAAATGCTAGAGAGGATGTGGAAAAATTGGAACACTAATGCATTGCTGGCGGAGTTGTGAACTGATTCAACTATTCTGGAGAGTAATCTGGAACTATGCACAAAGGACTATAAATTAGTACATACACTTTGACCCAGCAATACCACTTCTAGGGTTGTATCCTAAAGAGATCATGGAAGTGGGAGGAAGACCTATTTGTACAAAAATATTTATAGCAGCTCTTTTTGTGGTGGCAAAGAATTGGAAATCAAGGGGATCCCCACCAATTAGGGTATGGCTAAACAAGTTGTGGCATATGGATATAATGGAATACTACTGTGCTATTAAGAAATGAGGAGCAGACAGACTTCATAATAACCTGGAGAGACTTATATAAACTGATATTGAGTGAGAAGCACAGAACCAGGAGAAATTTGTACACAGTTACCGACACAATGTATATGTGACAACTAACCTTGATAGACTAGACTCCTTTCAGCAATGAAAGGTTATAAGCCATCTCCAAAAGACTCATAATGAAAAGAGATATCCACATACAGAGAAAGAGCTACAGAGTCTGAATGTAGATGGAAGCAAACTATCTGCTCTCTTTCTTTTTTCTTGTTTTGTTTTGTTTCCTGTTTTCCACTGTTCATTCCATTGGTTATAATCCTTCTTTACAACCTGACTAATATTTAATGTGAAGGTTTATTTGTAGATCCTTCTTCCATGGGGGGAGGAGGAGGGAGAGGGAGGAGGAGAAAATTTGAAACTCAAGGGACTATGGAACTGAATGTTGTAAATTAAAAGCAAATAAAAAATTAATTTTTTAAAAAAGAAAAAAAGAAATAGACCTATCCCAGTCTGCTTGAAGTGTCAGGTCCCAGAAAAAAAAAAAATGAGTTAAAGAAGACAGTTCTGGTTTAGGACCATGTAGGATTCAATGAACTCTTCTCAAACTCTGAAAATGGGGTTACGAGGATGGGTGACTGGAAGAGTTTCACAGGGTGCAGCCTCCCAATGGTCATGGGTCCAAAGAGCTCATACCTTGATCCGGAGTGAGGCTTTAGTTTTTAAGAGAATGAAGGGTTGCCGTATTGGTTCATGGAGCCTTCATTAGGAACATGGGTTATTAAGATCCTTCCAGGTCCAAATTTTGAGGGCCTTTCTAGATTTTAATATTCTAAAATGTAGTGTTAAAAAGCAAACAAAAACCTATAATGGGTTTTTGCTAAATATTTTAATACTTGTAATAGAAAACAGCCTTACAGTATTGTTTTATTTATAAGATGTTTTAAAAATGGTTTCATTTATATTGTGAGACTGAAATATTTAAAAGCATGTTATTATTAAACCTCGAATATTACTGTGACATAGCAAGAGCTTGTAAAATTATAAAAGAAAAAGGATTCAGTTGCCACAGAATTATATTAATTGTAAATTGAGTAAAGCTATAACAAATGTAAAATCAAAGGAATATAAGAAAAGCTGACTCATAAAATGAAATTAAAAATCTTGAAAAAATATTATATTTGTTGCCAAATATTCTAAGAATAATAATCTCATATGTTAGCTATAACCACACAGGAAAACAAGTGGGGGGGCAAAGAAAAGCATGGCATAAGAAATAATCCATTCAACAAGCTATGAGACCACATGCATACTCAGTAATGAGTTGGCCTAATGCATTGTCTCCAAATGGTGGGGAGGACGCATGTTAGATTCTGTAGAATCAGAATTGAAGTGCATATATAAACATTGATCATCATTTCCATAACACTTCCAGCCTGGAAAGAAAATGTCACTTTTGGATTTTCTTGGTTTTAGGTTTCTTATGATCTCTTTAATTTTCAGAGGCTACCTAGAAAATGGGGAGCTGGGTGGTGTGGTGGATGAAGTTCTAGGGCCAGGAGTCAGGAAGAACTGAGTTCAAATCTTGCCTCAGACACTTACTGGCTTTGTGACCCTGGGCAAGTCACTTCACTCTGTTTGCCTCTGTTTCCTTATCTGTAAAATGAACTGGAGAGGGAAATGGCCAACCTCTCCAGTGTCTTTGCCAAGAAAACACCAACTGGGGCCACGAAGTCAGACATGACTGAAATGAATCATCGACACCTTGAAAATATCAGGATTCCCATTAAGTAAGCCACAATTACCATCAATAAATTCTAGTCATCCTTTAAAAAGTGCCCACAAAATTAGCTGGATGGGAAAGAAGAGTCTTTGGTAGCACCATTAAAGCAGAGAGGTGTCATAGCGGTTAGAGAATTGGCCTTGGAGTCAGGAAGATGAGTTCAAATCCTGCTTCAGACACTTAATTAGCTGTGTGATCCTGGTCAAGTCACTTATCCCATCTGTAAAAAATGGAGATTGTAACAGCACCTGCTTCACAAGATGGTTGTCAGAATCCAATGAGACAACATTTAAAGTTCTTTGCAAACTGTCATGCACTATATTTTTAGCAGTAATAATAATAAAAATTACAACAAAAGACTGGAGGGCTACTAGGTTGACTTTAAGTTAATAAATGGGACCAAGGTCAGGCGTGCAAGGAATCTCTAATGGGGTTAGAACGAGCACTAGTGAGTTGGAGTTACGTGGCTGACGTGACTGGCTCAAGTCATGGTCTCATGGCTCACAAAGGACTTGCCTCCATTCTGTCCTGCACCAACATTATGCATATTTCTGTTTCTGCACCATTATACAGCTTGTCAAAGTGCCCTGCACAGTCTGAATGTCAGTGGGAAATACACTGTAAGTGAAAGATAATGTGTCCTCCACTCACAACCACGTGGAGCCACTTCCTAGGCATGTGCTCAATTGCGGGGTTCCCAGATTACCTATTTGGCAATGTGACTCTCGCTCACCCCAGTGGGATATAAGAGCCAACTGAGGCTCTGGTGTTACCTTTTTCCAAATTGATTTTTTTTTCTCTTTTATATTGCAACTATTCAATATCCCTCTCCAATTGAACTCTTGCAAGGAGCAAAGAGAATTAAGCACAACTACTTACAAAGCAGCAGTTATTCTGTACTTTCCACATCTACCAAAAGCAGGAAGATGTATTTCATCCTCTGTTTCTGGAACTAAGGCTTTTGCTCATTTCAATTAATCTAAGTTAAACCCCCTTTTAGTGTGGTTTTTACCTACATTATCTTAGAGTTGTGTATGTGTTTTCTCTTGGTTCTACTTTCTTTGTTTTTGAAACAGTTCATGTGAATACAACTCCTTCTTCTGAAATTGATTACCTGTGGGACTTTGGGGAAGCCACTTAAAACCCTTGGGCCTCAGTTTCTTCATTTGTAAAATGAGGATGTTGCATTAGATGACTTCTGCAGTCCTTTCCAGCTCGAGATCTTTGGACCTATGATTCCAAGCTTTCCCAGGTTTGCTTGAATTCCTTGTGTTCATTGTTTCTAACATTGTAATGCTATTACATTCTATACCTAGACTCCTCTTGGACAGTAATTCATCAATCTATGGGGAAAGGGAGGACCCATCCTTTCTTTTTTTCTTCCTCTCTCTCTCTCTCTCTCTCTTTCTTCCTTTCTTCTATTTTTTTTTTACATTTTTATTTACCTTATTTTTAATTCATGGAGTAAAACAAGTATTTCCATAACATAGCATAATAAAAAAGATGATTGTTCATGGAAATGCAAATCTATTGTATACAATGGAATATATACTAAAGTTATCATCATTTTTCTCCCCCCACCCTAGAGATGGATAACATTAAACACAAATATGTATATATGCAAATATATGCATATAAATAATAAATAAACATACACACATGTGGGTATAAAATCATTCTATACAGACTTCTATTTATTAGTTCTTTCTCTGGATGCAGACAGTGTCTTCCTTTATAGGTCCTTTGTAGTTAACTTGGATATTTATAATAGTCAAAATGACTTATTTGCTCAAAGTTGTTCTTGAAAAATATTGCTGTTACTGAATACAATGTTTCCTTGGTTCTGCTCATTTCACTCTTCATTATTTCATGCAAATCTATACGTGTTTTTTTCCCCTAAAATCAACCAGCTCATTTTTTCTTATATCACAATAGTTTTCCATCACAATCATATACCACAACTTGTTCAGTCATTGCTCAATTAGCAGACATCTCCTCAGTTTCCACCTCTTTGCTACCACAAAAGGAGCTGCTATAAATAATTTAGAACATATGAGTTCTCTTCCTTTTTTTCTAATCATCTTTGGAAATAGACTTAGTAGGAGTATTGCTGGGACAAAGGGTATAGGCAGTTTAATAACTCTTCGGGCATAATTCCAGACTACTCTTCAAAATGGTTGGGTCACGTCACAATTTCACCAACAATAAATTGGTGACCCAGTTTTTCCACATCTCTTCCAACATTTGTAACTTTCTCCTTCAATCATTTTAGCCAATCTAGTAGGTGTAAAATGATAACACAAGGTTTTTTTAAATTTGCATTTCTCTCATCAATAGAGATACAGAATATTTTTTTCATATGCCTATAAATTATTTTGATTCATTACCTAAAAACTGCTTGTTCATATCCTTTGACCATATGCCAATTAGGGAATGATTCACATTCTTATAGATTTTACAAAGTTCTTTACATATTTGAGACCTGAGACATTTATCTGGGAAACTTTCTATAAACATTTCCCCCAAATTTTCTGCTTTCCTTCTGATCTTGGCTACGATTGTTTAATTTGTGCAAAACCTTTTTTAATCTAATGTAATCAAAATTACCACATTACACCTCTTTTCTCTAAGGTCTTGTACTGCTAAAACTCCTTCCTTCGTTTTTTTAACAAGTTCCTTTGATATTCTTGAATTTTCTTCCAAATGAATTGCTTTTTTTGTAATCCACTAAAATATTTTTTTTGCTAATTTAATTTGGATGGCACTGAATATATAAATTAATTTAGTTAAATTAGTCATTTTTATTATATCGGCCCTGGCTATCCATGAAAAATTAATATTTCTCCAATTATTTCAATCTGATTTTGTTTGTACAAAAAGATTTTTAGGGGTGGCAAGGTAGCACAGTGAGTAAGAGCACCAGCTCCAGTGTTGGGATGACCTGGGGATCAAATCTGGGCTCAGATACTTAGCACCATACCCAGTAATAACTGGCCATGTAACCTTGAGCAAGTTACCTAACCCCTATTGCTTTTAAAAAAAGATTTTTAAAAATTTTGTTTATATAATTCCTGGGTCTCTCTCTCTCTCTCTGTCTCTCTCTGTCTCACTCTGTCTCTCTCTGTCTCTCTCTGTCTCTGTGTCTCTCTCTCTCTCTCTCTCTCTCTGTCTATCTCTCTCTGTCTCTCTCTCTGTCTCTCTCTGTCTGTCTCTCTTTGTCTCTCTCTGTCTCTCTCTGTCTCTCTTTGTCTCTCTGTCTCTCTGTCTCTGTCTCTGTCTCTCTCTGTCTCTGTCTCTCTCTGTCTCTGTCTGTCTGTCTGTCTGTCTGTCTGTCTCTCTCTCTCTCTCTCTCTTGCTTTTTTGGAGTAGGGAAGGCAGGGCAATCGGGGGTTAAGTGACTTGCCCAAAGTCATATAATTAGTGTGTCAAGCATCTGAGGTCAGATTTAAACTTAGGTCCTTCTGATTCCAGGGCCAGTGCTCTATTCACTGCACCACCTAGCCACCCCTACTTACTATCTCTTCTTGCAGGGTTTTCTTTGATTTTATACACACACATACAGAAGTACGTATATAAACATGTATATGAATACTGATGATTTATGTGGATTTACTTTATATACTGCTAGTTATTAAAATGATTAATTGTTTCAAATAAAATTTTAGTTGAGTCTTTGGGATTTTCCAAGTATATCATCATATCACCTGCAAAAAGTGAGTTTTATTACCTTATTCCTTCTATTTCTTTTTCTTTTCTTATTGCTATTCCTTCCTTTTCTACAAAGAGTCATACCATTTTGTTATGCAGTATACAGGTCCCTTCCTTCTGTCATTGACATCCTTGAGATATATACCCTGAAGTAAGATGGCTGGGTTGAATGACACCAATAATTTAGTGATTTTCTTGGACAATTCTAAATGGTCATCCAGAATGATTGTATCAGTTCATAGCTCCACCAAGAATTTATGAATATGCCTTTCTTCCTGCATCCCCTCTATCCATCGATTGCATACAATAATCAACTGTGAATGATTTAGCTCTTCTCAGCAATACAAGGGTCCAAGACAGTTCCAAAGAACTCATGTTGAAAAATGCTATCCACCTCCAGAGAAAGAACAGATGTAGTCTGAATGCAGATTAAAATCTACTATTTTCGCTTTGTTTTTCATTTTCTTTTCCTTTTTGTCTGTATCTTCTCATAGATTCAAAATATGACTAATATGGAAATATATTTTGCATGATCACAAATGTGTAACCTATGTCAAATTGCTTAGTGTCTTGAGGGGGGGAGGCAAGGGAAAGAGAGAAAATTTGAAACTCAAAATTTTAAAAAGGTTAAAATTGTCTTTACATGTAATTAGGAAAAAATAAAATATTATTAAAAAAAAATTTTGCCAATCCAGTGGCTGTGAGGTGAATCTGAGTTATTTCAATGTTTGTTTCTCTTTCTAATGATTTGGGGAATGTTATCATGTGCTTGTTGATAATTTACAATTTTTTGATAACCCCTCATTCATACCATTTTAATACTTCACTTCTGTATTGGCCTTATACAGAATGTTATAAAAATCAACTTTAATACATTAAAACTACACTAAGCCTTTTGTAATATTCTATCTGTGCAAATTTGCTATGTGAAGGTTAAATATGGAATATATTATATATATTGCAGGTATTTGATGCAAAGATATTTTTCCTCCAAAGTATAACTTCTTTTATCAATGGTTTAGTCTACTAACAATGCTTACTATGTGCCAATCCTCAGTAAATATTTAGCATTATTTATTCATCCAGTTGTGTCTGACTCTTTGTACATGGTATTTTATGGACAAAGATATTGGAGTGGGAGGGTGGAGTCAAGAAGGCAGAGTAGAACAGGACTTCCTCCCAGCTCCAGCTTCCACCTCTCCCAATTCATGTAAAAAATGATGCTAGAGAAACTTTGGAGCTACAGAACCCACAAAATGACACAGAGAAGCTAAACTCCCACTGAGGACAGCCTGGCAGGTTGGCAGCAAGCCCAGTGCTCTGGGGGCTGACCCCAGCCCTGCTAGAACTGGAAGTCTTAGCCCCAGGGCTGTCTGAACAGCCACTGGCTGGAGGGACTACAGATCACCAATAGCTGTGGCTGTTTCCAGAATTATCAACCCATAGATGCCAAGGACAAAGTGAGAGGTCAGCGCAGTGTGGACTTTGGGACCTGGGAATTTGGAGTGCGATCTGGCCTTTGCACCTGGGGCAAGAAGCGGCTGAGGCTCCACAGCTGTACAGCTGCTGCCATGTGGCAGCTTCAGCTCCTGGTCTGCAGATTGTAGGGGGACAAAGCAACCAGTCTGAGGGGTAATCACTCTTGCTTTAACCTGCTTGGATCTAAATTGCTGTCTAGGGTGGAGGTCCTGGGGTGTGTAACCAGCTTGCAAGAGCATGTGGAGGCTTTAGAGAGGGCACATCCAGCAGCTGCAAAAACCCCAGCATTTGGGATAAAGCTCCTATTTCTGGTAGCAGAATTCTACTATTGCAAAAAGCCCAAAAGTCAAGTAATTGAGTTGTAAAATGAGCTGACAAAGGAAGCAAAGCAAACAGAGCAACCCAACTTTACACTCCTGTTTTGGGGACAAAAGGGATCAAAGCATGGAACAGGAGGAAGACAATGAAGTCAGAAATCCTGCACCAAAAGCTTCCAAGAAGAATGTGAGCTGGTTACAGGCCATAGAGGAGCTTAAAAAGGATTTTGAAAATCAAATGAGAGAAGTGGAGGAAAAATTGGGAAGGGAAATGAGAACAATGCAAGAAAATCATGAAAAGAGAGTAAAAAATCTGACTGAAGAAAATAACACCTTAAAAAATAGACTAACTCAGATGGCAAAAGAGGCTAAAAAAGTCAATGAGGAGAAGAATGCCTTAAAAAGCCAAATTTGCCAGATGGAAAAAGAATCTCAAAAGCTCACTGAAGATAATCTTTCCTTCAGAATTAGATTGCAGCAAATGGAAGCTAGTCACTTTATGAGAAATCAAGATGCTGTTAAACAGATCCAAACAAATTAAAGAATAGAAGGCAATGTGAAATATCTCATTGGTAAAACCACTGACCTGGAAAATAGATCTAGCAGAGATAATTTAAAAATTATTAGACTACCTGAAAGCCATGATCAAAAAAAGAACCTAGAAATCATCCTTCAAGAAATTCTCAAGGAAAATTGCCCTGATGCTTTAGAACCAGAGGGCAAAATATAGGTTGAAAGAGTCAACCAATAACCTCCTGATGATCCCAGAAATAAAACTCCTAGAAATATTATAGCCAGGTTCCAGAGTTCCCAGATCAAAGAGAAAATATTACAAGCAGCCAGGAAGAAACACTTTCAATATTGTGGAAACACAATCAGGATAACTCAGGACCTGACAGCTTCTACATTGAGGGATCGAAGGGCTTGGAATATGTTATTCTGGAGGTCAAAGAAGCTGGGATTAAAACCAAGAATCACCTACCCAGCAAAATCAAGTATCATGTTCCAGGGGAAAACATGGTCATTCAGTAGAATAGAGGACTTTCAAGCATTCTTGATGAAAAAAACCAGAGGTCAGTAGAAAATTTGACATTCAGATACAAGAAGCAAGAGAAGCTTGAGAAGGTAAATGGGGAAAAGAAATCATAAGGAATTTATCAAAGTTGAACTACTTATATTCCTACATGGAAAAATTATAATTGTAACTTATGAAACTTTTCTCAGTATGAGAATAGTTGAAGGGAATAGAAATGTATATATGTGTGTGTATATATATGTATATGTATGTATATGTGTGTATATCTATACATACATATATATCTATGTAGGAGGGTATATGGGCATATGAATACATACGTGAATGTTTGTATATATGTCTACAGGTAACTATAGACAGGGGGCACAGGACCAATTGAATAGGAAGGGATTATACTTAAAAGGTGAAATTAAGAGGTGAGAGAGGAATATGAGAGGAGAGGGGAGAGACAGAATGGGGTAAATTATCTCATACAGAAGAGGCAAGGGAAAATTGTTACAATGGAGGGGAAGAACAGGAAGGCAAAAGGGAATGAGTCAACCTTATTCTCATTGAATTTGGCTTAGGGAGGGAATTACACACACTAAATAGGGTATCTCACCCTACAGGAGAGTAAAAGGGAAGGGGAAGAGAGGGGGGATAATGGAAGGGATGGTAGGCTGAAGGAGACGGAAGTTGGAAGCACTCACTTTGGAAAAGGGAACGGATCAAAGTAGAAAATAGAACAAATGGCGGTGGGATAGGATATAGGGAAATATAGTCAGTCTTCCACAATATATCCACTATAGAAATGTTTTACGTAGCTACTCATGTACAACCTATATTGAATTGCTTATCTTCCCAGTGAAGATAGGTGACAATGGAGGAAGGGAAAGAATCTGGAATCCAATGTTTAAAAGTCAAATATTTAAATATATATACATATTATTATTAATATTTTGCATGTAACTTGGAAGTGAGATATACAGGCACTGGGGCACAGAGATCCACCATGCCCTACTGGAAAGTCTAAGGGAGAATGGGGGAAGATATGGGAGAGAGCAGATTGGGGGAAGGGATATTCAATGGAAACACTCTTTTGGGGTGGTGGGTAGGGAAAATTGGGGAGAAAATTTGTAACTCAAAATCTTGTGGAAATGAATGATGTAAACTAAAAAATAAAAAAAAGAGAGAGAAAAGATATTGGAATGGTTTGCCATTTCCTTCTCCAAAACATTTATTAAGTATTTATTATATGCCATGCACTGTGTGCACTGAGGACTCAAAGAAAGGCCAAAAGAGCTCCTAGCTTCTAGGAGCACACATTCTACCAGGGGAGACAACATGCTGAGAACTATGCACATATATAACATATACAGGGAACATGGGGGAGGGGCAATCTCAGAGGGAAGGAACTAGAATTGGGGGTAGGCATCAGACAGGAAGTGTTTCTTTCAGAAAGCAAGATTTTAGATGAGGATTGAGAGATGCCAGCGAAGCCAGTAGGCAGAGGTAAATATGGAGAGCATCCAGAGAAAGACTGGGCTCCTTGTCTTCTAGCTGGGGAAGCTTAAGCAGCCCTGGGTAGTTTGGGGCAGACAATGAGTTAGGCAACTATTTTGCCTCTCCAGACACTTTTTTTCCTTCTTTTTTTTTTCTTTAAAACATTACTTTTACTTTTTCCAATTTATCCTGCATATGGCTTATTGTATATAGTTGCTTGAATGCTCTCTGCCCAATAGTCTGTGAGCTCCTGAAGGGTAGAGATGTTTTCTTTTGTTTTTGCTATTCTTTGTTTCTCCAGCACTTGGCATAGACCCTAGCACATTGTAGGGGCTTGACAAGTGTTTATTGACTGATTGGATTAATGTCTAGGAATACTGAATCTTGTCAGATGTCCTAGAGAGGGATTCCTCCAGACCTTGAACCTTTTCTTCTAACAGGGAGATAACCTCTATGTCTATGCACCTAGAGCTATTATAGCAGGCAGTTGATTAATACATCTTTTATATGGAATAGTTGAAAAATATATGGAGAGGGATCTTTTATTGTCAGTGTATAGGTTTTTGAAAATAAGAAATTAAATTTGTAATATATCCGACTTGGTCCAGGTGCTTGAGGTGGGCAAATATTAGGAAGCATGAAAGAGTGACAGGAAAGGTCAATCAAGGTGGTAAAGGGCTTTGAAATTCAGTCAAAGGAAACAGAGGTGGTTGACACAGGCTTGGGAATGGAGGAAAGAATGTGCTAATTTTCTTCAAGTATTTACTTTGTCATTTCCCAGAAGGACTAGACTTCTATTTGGCCCCTGATTGTAGAGGCAGAAGCATTGAGTAGACATTTCATAGAGGTCGACTTAGGATGTCAGGGGAAAAAATTTAAATGTCAAAATCAGAGTTGTCCCAAAGGAGAAGGGCATGCTTATAGAAGCAGTGATTCGGGGCTGCTAGGTGGTGCAGTGAATAGAGCACCAGCCCTGCAGTCAGGAGGACCTGAGTTCTAATCCAGCCACAGACACTTAACACAAAAATTAGCCGTATGACCTTGGGCAGGTTGCTTAACCCCAATTGCCCTCCAAAAAAAAAGAAAAAGAAGCAGAAGCAGTGACTCCCCTGGACTCAAAGGCTTTGATCTCCCATGATCTCTTTTAGGAACTCTTGTAGAGAAGATCCTTATACAGGTTGGGCAAGATGGCCACTGAGGTTCCTTCTAACTGAAATTCTTTCCAGCTCTACAGTCTGATGATGCAATGATTTTCTGAAATGCCCTTCCTGGGAACAGAATCCATATATTTCCTAGGTGATTTAGTTAGTCAGAGAGAGATGTCTTTTTTTCCACCCCCAAATCAAACTGGGGTTCAAGGTTCTCCTTTGTTCTACAGAAAACGGTAAACTTGGGCTAACAATTATGGCTGTAGTGGGAGGGCTGATTTCCAGTTTTCCTCCACCATGCCTTTCATTTTCCTGCTTACATTCCCAAGCTGCCCAGCCCCCTTTAAGTTCCTCTCCTTGGCTTTTGATGTCTTGGCTACAGCATGCTATTTGCATCTGGTTTATTTGTTTATGGCTTGATGGTTTTAAGTCTTCCTCCTCCCTTCAACTGCCTATTGAAGAAAGGAAACACGGAAAGCAAAATCCTCTTAACTGCAACATATAAACAGAAGTTGGCCAAGGAGAAATCAGGACCTAATCTGATTATGGAAAGGCTGTAGTATGTGTAGAGTTTTTTAAATTGCCCCACATTGACTGAGAGATTGAACATAAGGCATAGAAATCCTGTCCATTACGAACCTACATTTCCAGATCATGCTGACCATTTCCAACTTGAGACCAGGGACAGAAATAGTGTTGTTTAAAAAAAAAAAGCAAAAAAAAATAAAGAAATAAAAAGGAAGTCAAAAGTTGGTCCACATATTGACATGTGTTTCAGGTTTTCCTGAAGCTTAATCTTATCCAGCTCAGGAGGCACAGGCTAACCCAGATTAATTGTTAGTGTGAAGATCATGCTAATTTGAATACAGCTGGTCTTCATTTTTTGCTGCAATGTGTTTCTGGAAACCATAAAGTGCATGATTATAAAGAGAAACATATTTTCCCATGTGAGCAATGCTATGAATTGAGGGTTGTGTTCACGATGAGGTTTTGGCATCAAAGAGCTCATAGATGTGATCCCAAAAATGTCATGAAAATCAAGCTTTTCTGCACTTGGGGTTAAGACCTACACTGAAATTGACCTCAACTACCACTATATTTGTGTGACCCTGGGCAAGTCACTGAACTTCTTTGTGTCCTAGCATCCTCATCTTTAAAATGAACTGTATTTGTGTGAATGTGCATGTGTGAATCTGTGTGTGTGTGTGTGTGTGTGTGTGTGTGTGTGTGTGTGTGTAAGGAGTGACCTCTAAGGTCACTTACAGTTCTAAATCTATGTTTCTGTGAGACATCCTAATCATTTACATGGGAATTTATGCTCCAATCCTATCCAATCCAATCCAAACCAAATGCATTGTCCATTTTGATGATACAGGTGCCTTAATGTATTCCTCCCAACCTCTCCATTGAATACCTTGCATCATATTTTACAAAAATAATCGAGGTCACTCATTCAATCTCTTTTCCTTTCCTTATCTTCTATCTCCCACATGCTTTCTTCCACTGTTTTCCCTTTACTCCTGTCTCACACAAAGAGGTGACCATTCTCCTTGCCAAGTCTAACCCCTCTACATGAACAAGTGAACCTCTTCTATTCCATCTTCTCTAGCATCTTGCCCCCTCTTTTCTTCCCCACTCTCTTTTATCTTCAGTCTCTTCCTTTCTACAGGTTGCTTTTTTACTGCCTGCAAACATGCTCATGTCTTCCTCATCCTCAAAAAACCCTTGCTTGATCCTTCCATTCTTTTTTTTCTTTTTTTTTAAAGCAATTGGGGTTAAGTAACTTGCTCAAGGTTACATGGCCAGGTGTTTCTGGGTGGGTGCTAAGTGTCTGAACCCAGGATTCGATCTCCCGGTCATCCTGACACTGGAGCTGGTGCTCTTACTCGCTGTGCTACCTGGCCGCCCCGATCCTTCCACTCTTGCTAACATTTTCTGCCCTTTGTGGTAAAGCTCCTTGAGAAGACCACTTCCAGTCAGTGCCTCCCTTCCCACTCTTTTAAACACTAATGTCTGGCTTCTGACATCTTATTTTAACTGGAATTGTCCTCTGCAAAGTTACCAAATCCAAAGACTTTTTCTCAATCTGCATCATCTTGACTTCTCAGCAGCCTTTGAAGCCATCAGCCATCTTTTTTCCTGAATATTCTCCTTTCTGGGGTTTTTGTTATTATGTTGTCCTTTTTGGTTTTCCTCTTATCTCACTGGCCTCTCTACCTCTCTATCTATAAGTTTCTGTATAAGTTTCCCTTGCTGTATCTTCATCCCAGTTACTCCCATTAACCATGGGTTTCGATCAATGGTCTGTTCTGCCTTTTTCATTTCTCTCTCTACATGATCTCACTTGGTGAACTCGTCAATTCCTATAGATTCAATTATCATCTCTATGCAAATGAATCTTAGGTCTGTTTATCCAGTTCTCACCTCTTTCCGGATTGCCAGTCTTACATTATCGGCTATCTCTTGAACTGTAGATTCCACAGGCTTCTTAAACTCAACTTATTTAAAATTGAACTCATTATCTTTTTCTCCCTTTCCAAGTTCCTCTCATTTTTGAGGGCACCATCATCCTCACAGGCACCTAGCCTCACAATGTGGGCATCATCCTCAACTGCTCACTCCTACCCCCCATATCCAGTCTATTGCCAAGTCCTTCCCATTTCTATTTCCACATCTCTTGTACCTGTCTCCTCTCCTCCAATATAGCACCCTGGTGTCTTCCCTCATCATCTCACATTAGGGCTATTGAAGTTGCTTTCTACTTGGTCTCTTGTGCTCAAGTCTCTCCACACTCCAACCCATTCTCCATTCAGCTGCCAAAGTGACCCCCCCTAGGTCTAAGCCTATCGTACCACCTCCCATCCTTACTCACCAAGGTCCAGTGGGTCCAGATGACTTCCATGATAAAATGCAAAAACTGCTGTCTTTTAAAACTCTTCACAGCCTCATTCTTTCTTACCTTTCCAGACTTCTTGTACTTTGCCACTCTTCATGTACTCAATGATCCAGTAACTCTTGCCTTCATGCTATTCCTCACACAAAACAATCCCTCTCCTGACTCCATATCTTGACTATGGCTATCCTTCATGCCTGGAATGCACTTCCTTCTCACCTTTGTCTCCTGGCTTCTCTGAAGACTCAACTCAAACTCAATCTTCTGCAGGAAGATTTTTTTGGTGTGTCTTCTTTTCCTCCTCCCCAGTCAGTCTCTTCCTTCTGAAATTACCTTCTATTTACACTATGCATATTTTTTATGTATGATGCTTGCACGTTGTCTCCCCTATTAAAATGTTATCTCTTGGGGGCCATGGACTGTTTGTCTTTCTTTGTCATCTCATTGATCAGCAGAATACATGGTACCTAGTAAGTACTTAATAAGCTCTTGTTGACTGTGTGACTGAGGAAACAACAGCTATATGGGTAGAAGTATATATACTTATCTATCTATATAATTATATCTATCTATCTACCTATCCCAGGTCTATACCTATAACTGGATTTATATTCTGTCTCAGAAACATACTAGCTGTGTGAATCTGGCCGAGTCATTTAACCTCAATCTAAGTTTTTTTTCATCTGTAAAATGGGGGGGTTGGATATGGTGGCCTCCAAGGTCTCTTCCAGCCTTAAATCTATGATCCTCTGAATCATGAGTCTAGATTGGTAGATAATAATACATTTTGTGATTTATGGTGAGTTTTAACCCCACTCCCAATTCCTATTAAAAAACATTACCACAGAATCTTTCTTAACTTTCTCCTATGTCTCATTCTGAAACCACAGTCTCCACCCATTTCTTACAGAAGGCAGGCTTTTCCAATTTAATAACAATAACACTACTTATTCCAATATTTCAGCAACTTGTGAGTTCTTTGGGGTGAGTCCTCCTCCTTCCTGCAGTGAATATTGAGATCCTTTGTTCCTTTGCAATCAATCTCCAAGAGTTCTTGAGGCCAAAGAAATTCATCAGGCTGTGCCCTCTCTAGGGATAAGTTTCATCCAATTTTAGCTAGGCTTATCCAGACACATGATAATTATACAGATAATGACAGCAAACCAAAATTTAGTCAATTCTAATGTAGTCAGGAGTTGAGTCCCCAAGATGGCTCTCTCTGACCTTTCTGTTGTCTGTCTTCTGACCATTCCATTTTCTGGAGGCAGAGTTAGAATTCTGGTCTTCTTGTTTCCAAGTCCAGTGCTCTAACCAACACATTGGCCAGCTGCCTCAGTGAAGTGTAGATGGCAACTATTCACACCTTATCATTTAATGGAGTTCTTTCCTTTCCACAAGTATTCCATATAACTTCTTTTAATATGCCATAGGTCTTCCTTTGATCATCCCTTATTCTCACTTCATGACTTGCCCATCTCCCTTTCTGTCCATACCTGTCCTTGTTACCATGAGTAACTAAAAGCTGCCTTTATCTAGTACTTTCTTCCATGAAGGTTATGGTTATACTTTCTGGATTTTGTTCAGATCTCATTTCTGATATTCCTCTTTGTAGAAGTAGCATGGAACAGTCAGAAGTCAAATCCCACCCCTGTCATTTAATGGCTGTCTGACCCTGGGCCAGTGAGTCTGTCTCTTTTTTTCTTTAAGAAATTTTAAAAGATTCATTTTGAACTTAAAAATAAGAAGATAAAAAGAACATTTCCATGTATACCAGACAACATAAAAGAGAATTCAACATAAAACCATGAATTTCCACTTCATACTGGGTACTTAAAAAACAACAACCCAACTATGTAATAAATAGTACACATTGTTTTCAAAGCTACCCTGCCTTTCTGTGCTTCCCTCAAAGTTTTCTTTTGTTCTCTGCTGTACACTTTTCATTTTTTTCTCCCTCCCTCCTCACCCCACATCAGAGATGGCTACCATTAGACACAAGTGTGTGTGTGTGTGTGTGTGTTTGTGATACTATGTATACTTTTATTTCTTAGTACTTTCTCTTCATAGATCCTTTGCTGTTGATTTGAGTATTTATATATACTCAAGATGACTTAGTCATTCAAAGTTATTCTTAGAACAATATTGCTGTTACTGCATAATGTTCTCTTTGTTCATTTCACACTTCATTATTTCATGCAAGTTTTCTATATTTTTTAAATCAACCAGCTCATCATTTTTTATGGCACAGTAGTATTCCTTCACAATCATATATGACAATTTATTTAGCCATTCTCCAATTGAAGGGGAGTAGACTTAATAGTGGTATTTCTGGGTCAAAGGGAATAGGCAGTTTAATAACTTTGAGCAGAGTTCCAGATTGCTCTCCAAAATCATTGAATCAGTTCACAGTTCCACCAAGAGTGAATCAGTCTTCCCACATTTGTCACTTTCTCCTTCTATCATTTTAGCCAATCTGATAGGTATAAGACAATAACTTAAAGTTGTTTTGATTTGCATTTCTCTAATCAATAGTGACTTAGAACATTTTTTCAGATGACTATAATCTTGATTTCTTGCTTTTTTTGGGGGGGGAGGGAAATTGGGGTTAAGTGACTTGCCCAAGGTCACATGACTAATTAAGTGTTAAGTGTCTGAGGTCTGATTTGAACTCAGGTCCTCCTGACTCCAGGGCTGGTGCTCTATTCACTGTGCCACCTAGCCATCCCTATAGTCTTGATTTCTTCATTGAAAAACTGCCTGTTTATATCTTTTGACTATCAACTGGGGAATGACTAGTCTTCTTACAAATTTGACAAAGTTCTTCATATATTTAACATATGAGACCTTTATTTGAGGAATTGTTTATAAAAATTTTCTCCCAATTTTCTGTTTTCCTTCTAATACTGACTACATTTATTTTATTTGTACAAAAAATTTAAAAATTTAATGTAATTGAAATGATCCATTTCACACCTCACCCTACTCTCTATCTCTTATTTATTCATAAATTGTTCCCCCAACCATAAGTCTGATAGCTAATATGTTCCATGTTCTTCTAATTTTCTTTTGATATCTCCCTTTAGTCTCGGTCATGACCTTATTTTGGTAAATAGGGCAAATGTTGGTGTATGTTCAGTTTCTGCCAGAGAGCTTTTCAGATTTACCAATAATGTTTTATTGATTCTTAATGATTTTTTATCCCATTTTAATGAGATTATGATAAATGTTCTCCCATTTTAGTAGGATTACAATGGATTTTTAACGACTTCTTATCCCCAAAGCTTAAATCTTTACATTTGTTAAACACAAAGTTGCTACAATCATTTGCTACTGTATACTATATGTTTACTCTGTTCATTGATCAACCTTTCTATTTGTTAGCCAGTAACAGATAATTTGGGTCATTACTGCCTTATACTACAGTTTAAGATCTGGTATTGCTAAACATCCTTATTTTTTATTAATTGCCTTCATATTCTTGACCTTTGGTTTTTCCTTAATTTCTGTCTCTGAAAATGACCTGTTCTTATGCTTTGATCATTTATCAATTGGGGAATGACTTGTATTCTTATAAATTTGCCTCAGTTCCCTACATATTTTAGAAATGAGTCCTATGTCAGAGACACTTGCTATAAAAATTGTTTCCCAGCTTTCTGCTCCCCTTCTAATCTTGGATGCATTGGTTTTGTTTGTGCAAAAACTTTTCAAATGAATATAATCAAAACCATTCAGTTTGCATTTCATAATGTTATCTATCTCTTGTTTGGTCATAAATTCTCCCCTTCTCCACAGATCTGACTGAATACTCATTTTCAAATGGGAAACTGAGACCCAGTGATTTGCCAAGGCCACCTTAGGAGTTAGTGGCACAGAGGAACCAGATCCTCTGACTTTGAATGCAATGATCCTTCCTCCTCACAGGCTATAGCTCATGCATTTACCACTAAACTCAAACCTTTACACCTTAAACACAAACAGCAGAGAAGGAAACTGCCTTCCTTTCCCCTCTGAAAACTCTGTATCCCTGGCATAGCACTGTGCAACCCATCTGCACATTTTGCAGCAACATCTTCTAAGAAGCTGCAAATGACTGTTCTTGAAGAATCAGGAAAATAAAACCTATGAAGACTGTTTGCAATGTGCATATCATGTGGGATCAGTTATTTGTGTGAGTGTGTGGGGGTGGAGTGGGAAGAGAGAGCAAGACAACTTAGAGCACATATTTATGATAGTCTAAATGTTTATTCAACAGTTCCTCCACTGACTTTTAGTATTTTAGACAGACAGCTTACAGTAATGGACTGGCTGGATGCAAATTACCCTTTTTGACTCTTTCCAAATTTGTGGCAGTATTGTCTCCCTCTTTACTGCCTGGTCTTGCAACCTAATGATATCCTCCTCAAGCATTTTAATGTGCTTCCCACAACAACTACAATTCTGCATGTTTAAAAAAATCTTTTAATTGACTCAAGGGCCAGTCCTGCCTTTAGTCACAACAGGAGGCTGACTATTAGCAGAAGTGGAATGGAGAGCATTGTATCAAAATTTTAGAACTGGAAAGATCCTTAAGGGTCATATAGTCCAACCTTCTCATTTTACAAATGAGGAAACTGAGGCTAAGAGGTTAAATGTTACACAAGTTTTAAAGATTCATGGAGAGGGGTTGTAAACTTACCTTTTCCACTTCCAAATCCAGCATTTTCAATTGCCTCATGCTTATTCCACAAATATGAAATGTGCCTTTCATATGTCTGCAGCAAATGGGGCAGTTGCTCTCTGGCAAGTGAGTCAAAGAGCCAGGGCAGTAGTAGAATACCTAAAGGGTAATAAAGGGCACTTACTCTCTCTAAGGATTTCCAAGGCCTCTTAACTGTTCAATCACTCAATCAATTGAGTAGTAATTATTAAACACTTACCATACACTAAGCATTCCAATAAGCATTGAGGATATACATAAAAAAGAATGAAATTCTCTCTAATCACAATGAGCTTATGTTCTAATGGGAGCTACAAGAAGTACATAAATGGGTGTGTGTACATAAATATCATATATAATAAATAGCACACCTCCACAACCTTCTTGCTTTTAGTAATGTTTTACCTCCCTCACTTCTGAATGCTCTTGCTTTCATTTTCTCCCATGCCACCAATTTCCTAGGTTTTCTCCCATTTGTCTTGTTGTTCTGGCTAGACTTTCTCCATCCAAGGTCCCTTCTTTTCCTTCTACAGGCTAATGTCTTGGATTTCATTAGCTGCCATATGTTCAAATAGCATCCCTATGACAACAAATCCAAAAATCAATACATTTTTATTCCGACCAATGACCATATGACCAAAGGCTATCAAGACATACTCAATTAACAGCGTGGTATGTTGGAAAGAGTTCTGGACTTGGAGTCAGGAAGAACTGATTTCAAAATCTGCCTCAGAAATTTACTAGCTGTGGAGCCTTGAGCATGTCACCTACCCTCTCCATGACTCAGTTTCTTCATATGGACCATGAGGGGATTTGATTCATCAACATTCAATGTTCCTTCTAGCTACTGCTATAATTCAAAAGATCAGGAATTGCAACCAAGCTGCCTGACAAAGCAAATACAAACATTCAAAAATGAAAATAAAAACGGATAAAAAAGGAAAAATCATGTTGAAGAAAGCAAACAAATAAATGTCTCTAATGAGTTTATGAGTTCCAAAAGGCTTAACATCTAAAGCCATCAAGGAAATAACAACTGAGTTAAAAAAAGACAAAGAAAAACAGTAGTTATGGAGACTTCAACATTCTTCACCAAGTTTTGGATTAAATTTAACAGAAATACAAAGAATAGGGAAAACATGGAATTGAACAAAAGTGAACAAAATGCAGGAGGTATTAAAGCTAAAAGACTTACAGCATCTTAGAAATGGAACTGCAAAAGAATACATAGGTTGATATGAAAGACAGTAGACATCCATAAAAATTTATTTAAAAAAAAAAGAAAGGAACTGTTTCCTTTTGGTTCCTGTTTCACTAGGGTTTAGCACCATGTTGAGGGAGAGGAGGAGCTTAATAAATGCTCCTTGATTGATTGACATTTATATATCCATGGAAAGGAAACACAAATCTGTTTTCCTGCTGGGTATTTCATTGGTGCCAGGGCCTTCCCTCAGAGATTATGTCCAACTTCTCTCCTCTCTCTATTGGATTGTTCGTGATTGTTTGCACACTGTCTCTTCCGCTTGAGTGAAAGCTCCTTGAAGGAAGTGGCTTGGATTTTTGTTACTATTTTTCCCCCAAGGACATGTAAAAGAAAGCAACCAAACAAATCAATTTTAAAGTTCAAATTTTTTTTTTACTTTCAAATTTTCTCCAAATTTGCACCACCCTCGTTGAGAAGGGAAGCAAATCAATGTAGGTTATACCTGTGTAGTCATGTAAAACATTTCCCTCTTAGATTAGAGGGACTTGGTTTTGATGACCATTGAATTAGAGACCTCACGCCCCACCATTTTTGGCTCTCCTACAATTGGAAGAGGACAAAGGACTCCTTCCCTTTCCAGAATTATCCCTGCCCTGCCCTGCCCCGCCCCCTCACTCCTCGTGAAGGTGAGAATTCAGCGGGTTCACAGGTGACCCAAGGGAGTATTTAAGGCAGGGGACTGAAGGAGCTGGGTAGCTCATTCAGCACCAGTGACTCTAGCTTGGTAACTGCCCCAACAGCAGCACTTCCTGCACTCGAGAGATGAGTCCCAGAGAGTCTCGCCTGAAAATGTCCAATCGTGGCGTTCCCGATAGTGAAAATTACTCGGAAGACGAGACCCAGGCCCAGGGCCCTGCAGTATGGACAAGCGCAGCTACCCCAGCCAGGGAATTGGAGCAGTCGGAATTGTCGGGGTCCGAGTCCGAGTCCGAGTCCGAGTCCGAGTCCGAGTCCGAGTCCGAGTCCGAGTCCGAGTCTGAGTCCGAGTCCGAGGCGCAGGAGTGTGGGTCTGAGTCTGGATCTCAGCCGCAAGCGGAGGAAGAGGAGGAGGAGGAGGAGGAGGACCAGGAGGGGAAGGAGGAGGAGGAGGAGGAGCAGGAGGAAGGTTCCCGTCCAAGGAAGAAGCCAAAACATCTGGGCTTCATCTTAGATGAAGCTGAGGTGGATGATGACTATGAAGAGGAAGAAGAGTGGGAGGAAGGAGCAGAGCAGTTTCTGGACACGGGGGAGCTGGCTGGCCCTGGCGCGGGTTATGCCTACACGTCGGAAGATTGCTCCCAGGCCCGGAGCCTCCAGAATGCCTGGAGGGATCAGGCAGAGGAGGAGCTGGGCCACTATTACATGAAGAAATACGCCGCTGAATCCGGCCGGCAAGGTGGGTGCAGAGGCTTCGAGCAGCTCCCAGAGGGCATCAGTCAGCAGGTGCTGCTCCCTGGAATCCAGGATCCCAGACTGTGGTTGGTGAAGTGCAAGCTCGGGGAGGAAAGAGCCGCCGCCTTGACCCTCTTGAGGAAGTTCATGGCGTTGCAGTTCACAGACAGCCCGCTGCAGATCAAGTCCGTGGTGGCTCCGGAACACCTCAAGGGCTACATCTATGTGGAGGCCCACAGGCACAGCCAAGTGGTGGAGGCCATCGAAGGCGTGGCCAGCCTGCGCACTGGCTGCCAGCGCCAGAAGCTGGTGCCCATTCAGGAGATGACGGACGTGCTCAAGGTGCTGGCCAGGGAGACCCCCAGCCTGCAGCCCAAGAGCTGGGTGCGTTTCAGGGCGGGCCTCTACAAGGATGACGTCGCTCAGGTGGCTTCCACAAAGCCCGACCAAACAACGGTCTTCCTCAGGATGATTCCTCGCATCGACTACAGCCTCCTCACAGACCCCCGCGACCAGAACGACAGGGTCGCCAAGAGGAAGAGGTTCAGCAGACCCCCACAGAAACTCTTTGATGCTGAGAAGATTCGATCCCTGGGAGGAAAGGTTGGCATAGATGGAGACTTTCTCGTCTTCAAGGGGAACCGATACAGCCACCAAGGCTTCCTCTTCAAGAACTTCGCCCTCTCGGCCCTCATCAGAGAGGGGGTGAAGCCCACGCTCTCCGAGCTGCAGAAGTTTGAGGAGTCGTCCGACGCCCTGCAGGACCTCCGGGTTCTGGTGGAGGACAGCTGGGACGCCGACCATAGCTTCAAGCCAGGAGACAAAGTGCAAGTGACGGACGGTGAGCTCATCAACCTTCGGGGCCAGGTGGTCAGCGTGCACGGCCCCACGGTCACCCTGCTGCCCAAGCACGAGCAGCTCACCCACCCGCTGGAGCTGTCCGCCCGGGAGCTGCAGAAAGCCTTTGACGCGGGAGACCACGTCAGAGTGATCTGGGGCCGCTTCCTCGGCACCACGGGCTTCGTGCTGAGAGTGGAGGACAACTTTGTGCTCCTCCTCTCCGACCTCACCAGGGAAGAGCTCAAGGTACTTCCCAGACACCTGCAGCTCTGCCAGGACACGTCACCCCCTGTGGACGTTTGGGGCCAGCACCACTGGGCCCAGCTGGTGCAGCTGCAGCCCGGCGTGGTGGGCCTCATCGTCGGCCTAGACACAGACACCTTGCAGGTGCTGACCATGCACGAACAGGTGGTCACGGTGCGCCGCCAAGCAGTCACCGCCAGGAAGTCCAACCACCTGGCTGTGGCCCTGGACGGCCAACAGAACAGCATTCGCGTCAGGGACTCGGTCAGGGTGGTTGACGGCCCGCGCTCTGGCCTCGAGGCCAAGATCCTCCACCTCTTCAGGGGAATTGCTTTTCTCCACTCCAAGAAGCTCACGGACAATGGGGGCCTATTCGTCTGCAAGTCCCGCCACCTCCTGCTCTTTGGGGCTTCCCAGTCTACCTGGGGCAACGACCACTTGGTAAAGGACCCTGGCCTCAGTGGGGGCCTCTCCAGTCCTAGGCACCCTGGCTCCGGAGGGCAAAGGCAGCGCGTATCAGAGAATGCAGATGGTGGGAGACTGAGTCGGGGCCAGGGCCAGGGCCAGGGCCAGGGCTCCAACAGGGGACTCAGCTACGGCCACCAAGACAAGGGCCTCATCAGACAGTCTGTGCGCATCTCCCAGGGGCCCTACAAGGGCTACATTGGGATCGTGAAGGACGTGAAGGACCAAGTTGCCCACGTGGAACTACACTCCACCTGCCAGACAATTTCTGTGCATGCTCAGAGACTCGTCCCCCTTGGCACCAGACGCCCTGGACTCCTGACTTCTACTCCCGCCTCTACCCCCAGCTGTGGCTCCCAGACGCCCACATATAGCTCAGGCTCCTTTCCCTCCCTGTTCGGCTCCCAGACCCCCATGTACCAGGGCAGTTATACTCCAGGCCACTCCGGTGCTTGGGACCCCAGCCAACACAACACACCCTCCTGGTCATAGCTGAGCAGGAAGACGCCTGGCACTAAGTCCATCTGACACGCGCGCCCCCCGGTCCCCGCCTCCCATTCCCTCCTCTCCCCCCCTCCCCCCATGTCCGCGTATAACTTGCTTGTTGACTTTTGGCGGTTCATTTTCTCTGGCTTTAGTCTAACCTTGAACACCAAATCCTTGGGGTGTTTCCTTATGTGCGTCCAATTGTACACAAAACGGAATCTCCTGATTCAATCGAATTTGCTTTTCTTTTTAAGTACATGTAATAAACGCAACATAAAATTTTCAGACTGCCCTCCTTGTCGGTGATTTCCTTTTGGTCTTTTCCTCCATACTCTTGAGAAGGACTGGTACCTTTCAGGGAGAAACCCTACTCTGACACTAGAGACCTTCCTCGTCTCTCCTCCGATTGGAAGAGGACTAAGGACTCCTTCCCAGTCCAGAATTACCCCATCCGGTCTTTCCCCACCCAGCCCCGCCCAGTCGCTCCTCATGAAGGTGTGAATTCTGTGGATTCAAAGTTGACCCAAAAGAGTATTTAAGGCAGGGGACTGAAGGAGCTAGGTACCGTAGGTCATTTTTTTTAATTGATGAGAACATGGATTTCCTGATTACACCATTTAAAACATTTTTATTGATATCGTTTGTTGTTACTTTAACTAATTTCTTCTAGCATCCCTTTCATTTCACAGGGCTCACTACATATAACAAAGACTATTTTTTTAAAGGAAAAAAAAAACTTAAGAGGGGGAAAAAGGCTCTTAACAAAACTGATAAGAAATAGATTTTCGGCTAGTTTTCTCATTCAATTTGAACTTTTGTTTTATTGAATTATTTAATCCATTCTTCTGTAAAGTTATGAGTTAGGTTTCTATTTTTATCTTTGTCTCTAACATGGCTTTCTTTTTCCTATTGTGGATTAAAAAAACGAATCCTCTTTAAAAATACTGTTTCCTAAGTTATTTTGAGAAAATAACTATTCCTGTAAGTTCTCTTCTCTTCATCCTTAAATTCCTCCCTCCATTCCCAATTGATAAATGGTCAAAGGATATAAATAGATAATTGTTATGGGAATGGGGATCTGAAGATCTTCCCTGCCCCTGAGCCCTTTGATAGGCTTAAGTGACTCTGAGAAGCTCCCCAGATTTGAAAATATGCTCTGCCTCCTAATAGGCTGAATGTGGAGTCTGTGGAGGGAGGCTCATTTTTCAGGAATGCCCACACCTTATTACTTTGTGATTGGGCAGTGGGTCAAGAGGATTGTGAAATTCTCTGAGCCAGGAGATGTATATATCTATATCTATATTTTTTTATAGTTTAGTTTTTATTTCATAATCATAAAATTAACTCTGTTGTCTAGCCAGACTTGCAGAAGGAAAAAAAGAAGTGAAATCCAAAGAGAATTGCAGCAAGTGAGAGTACAAGTATTACAGGGCATAAGAGCAGATGGGATTTGGGGGTGCTCTCTCCAGCTACAGAAGAATGGTTTGATGGTTAAGACAAAAACCAAAACAAAACAAAAACTTATGAGAGCTGTCCACAGTCAGCGATAGTGATCTTCTTGCTGGTCTTGCCATCCCGAGAACCAAAACACTCCATGGCTTTCACAATGTTCGTGCCTTCTTTCACTTGGCCAAAGACAACATGCTTGCATCCAACCAATCAGTCTTAGCAGTACAGATGAACAACTGGGAGCCATTTGTGTTGGGTCCAGCATTTGCCATGGACAAGATGCCAGGACAAGTATGCTTCACGATGAAGTTCTCATCAGCAAATTTCTTCCCATAGGTAGACTTGCCACCAGTGCCATTATGGCTTGTGAAGTCACCACCCTGGAACATGAACCCAGGAATGACTCTGTGGAAGCAGGATCCCTTGTAACCAAATCCCTTCTCCAGTGCTCAGAGTACAGAAGTTTTCTGCTGTCTTTGGAACCTTGTCCTCAAAGAGCTCGAAAGTAATCCAGCCCAGGGGCTCGTTATCGATGGCAATGTACACGTTAGGATTGGCCATGGCCACAGATGCCGGGGCTGGGTGAGACGGCAGAGGAAGAGGCGGCAGGGATCGGCATCCCGTGGATGGAACCAAGACGAGGACTCCGGGTGGCGGCGTCTACAAAGCCTCTATGTCTATATCTTGATATCTGTATGTACACACACACACACACACACACACACACACACGATGGTGTGAGATTTTGCTTTGGGGCTTATTTTGAGAAGAGTTGTGTGATTTGGCCAGATGAGACTCTGGGCTATGTTGAGCAACCCCCCCCCCCCCTTTGAAAACCCAGATGTTGGTGTTTCCCTCTCTGGTAAATGACTAGGTATGGATGTAATGGTCAGACAGCTGGAAGCCTGTCTGCTGATCTGTTTGCTTGTAACTTCTGCATGTGACTTGTGTGTTTTTTGTGAAGTTCAGGGTGCTGAGTTTTCCCCCTGAACTAGGTAAATGATATATGTTTGATTGATTAAAGTAAGATTGTTAACCCATTTTGATTTACTTTCCTTTAGAAAAGCAGATCTAAGAACCTGTGTTGACAGTCACCCTAGGTATGCTAGGGTGCTTGCTGCTACAACAATTTTCAGAAGAAATCAAAGCTCTCAATAATAAGATGAAAACATGCTCTAAATCATTACTGAGTAGAGAAATGCAAATCAAGACAAGTCTGAAGTACACCTCATACTTACCAGATTGGCCAACCTGACAGAAAAGCAATATGACAGATGCTGGAGAGGGTGCAAAAACACAGGGGCACTAATGCATTGCTGGGGAAGTTCAGAATTGGTCCAGTCGCTCTAGAGAACAATTTAGAACCATGCCCAAAGGGCATGGTCTTTCTCCCAGCAATACCACCCACTAGGCCTGTATCCCAAAGAGATCAAAGGAAAAGGACCCATATGTACAAAAATTTCCACAGCTTCTCCTTTTGTGGTGGCAAAGAACCTGAAATTCAGGGGATGCCCATCAATGGGGGAATGGATGAACAAGCTGTGGCACATGACTGCGATGGAATACTACCATGCCATAAAAAATGAGGAGCAGGACGGTTTCAGAAAAACCTGGGAAGAAATAAGCAAACTGTTAAAAAGTGAAATGAGCAGAACCAGCAGAAATAGCAATAGTGTAGTGCTGGTTAACTATGAAAGACTAATTAGAAAGACAACTACTCTGATCAATACGATGATCCAGGTGAATTTCAAAGGACTCATGAAGAAAAATGATATTTGACTCCAGAGACAGAACTGATGAACTGAGTGCAGATGGAAGAATAGGGTTTTTCCTAGCTGGTACACAAAACTGAACTGATTTCAATAAAACTTGCTTTTCTTTTTAATTATGTACAATAAATTCAACATAAAATGTTCAAACTGTCCTGCTTGTTGGCGTTTCTTTTTGGCCTTTTCCTTGGTTCTCTTTTGAGAAGGGTTGGTACCTTTCGGGGGGAAACCCTACCCCTGACATGAGGCTTTCCTGGTCCTCTTCCCTTGTCTATATACACCATGACCTGGAGCCTCACCATTTCCCCCCTCCCACCATGGACAGTAGGGAATCACATGGGTTCTGTCTCCCCAATGTTCCCTTCCCCAAGGTTCCAAGCAGAGCAGCTGGTGGAAAATGAAGAGAGAACAGGGAATTAGAGCCTTCCAAAAATGGAAGCTGTTGGATCAGTTTTTTGCTCTTCCAATCAGAAGGGGAGAAAGACCTAAGGGTGCTAATAGGGCTTAAGATAAAATAGGTCATTTTTAGTTACATGAATTGAAGTGGAGAACTGAATTGAAAATGTACTAGCATAAGAAGGGATATAGCTGAATGAGAAAAAGTTTTTCAATCAAATTTCTCTGATAAGGGCTTGGTATCCATGATATAACCCATATGTTCATACATCATATATTTGTGTGTGTGTATATATACACACATATATGCACATATACACACATATATGTATATATATACATATATATATATATGCTATTTCCCAATAGATAAGTGTTTGAAGATCAGCAGACAGGCTTCCAGCTATCTGACCATTACATCCATACCTAATCATAAATCACCTGTCTAACATCTTACCTTTTGTGACCCCATTTGGTGTTTTCTTGGCAAAGATACTAGAGTAGTTTGTCATTTCCTTCTCCAGCTCATGTGACAGATGAGGAAACTGAGACAAACAGGGTGAAGTGACTTACCCAGGGTCACGCAGCTAATAAGTGTCTGAGACTGGATTTGAACTCAAGTCTTCCTGACTCCATGCTGGGAGATCTATCCTTGAGCCACTCAGCTGCCCTACAGTAGGTACTTAATAAATGTTTGTTGACTGACTGACAATTAGAAAACTATAAATTAAAATCTAGATCAGTATTTCTTGATGTAACAGAAAGGAGGCCCTTATAATTAGAATCTAAAATATGTGTGTAATCCATAATAAATATGTTGAATTTTGTTAACATCTTAAAAATGCAAACGTGTCTTTTTGGTTCCTTTTTGTGATTGACCTCCAGCTGATGGCTGCCCACTGTGACACACAATGTAGTAGCATTTCATACATGGTGTCACAGGAAGAGCCACTATTCTTCCCTTTCAGAAACCAGTAGTGTTTGTCTACTCCAGAAAAAGCTACTTATCTTTCATTAAACTGACTGACAAGGAATTTTACAAGTGACCTTGGGGAGAGAGGAGAGGTTATCCCAAATGAACTGCCAGCAGCTTTATGCTAAGGTTGCCTCAGGGAAACAAAGGGACCCCGCAGAATAACCTGGCTAGGCAGCATTCATCAGCTCAGGGATATCATGCCCAGTCATCTAGAGAGCAGACTGCAAAACTGGAGAACAGACCTGTGCGTGTGGTCTGGAATATTAACAGTGGCTTTTAATTGGAAGGCTTTTCTGCCTGTGGGCCTTTGGGCACTAGGGCAGACAGAAACCAAAGACAAGAGATCAAATGGAATTGTGTGTTTACCTCAGTCTCTGCTGACCATGTACCTGGATCCCTGTCCTGCCTCCCAGGAATGTTCCAGAGAATGAAGGCTCAAAGCCCCAAAAAGCAAAATGAAAATGGAAACCAAGAAATACTGGGGCTGAAAGCTGACCCTCAGTGATGCTGAGCTGCAGGGAGAGAGATTAGGCCTGAATTTAGGGAGATTATGGAATCAGAAACTCTCAGCTGAGAGTAGCCAGCCAATACTCTAGGAGAAAAAGAAGTTCTTCACTGACATGCCCAACATACGGTCCTCTAGTCCTTGTTTAAAGACCTCCAGAAAGGGGAACATTGTCACCCATGGAGACTGCCAATATTCCATATTCAGGTGGCTTATGTGGAAACATTTCCATTCACCAAGCTTAAATTTGTATTTTTTGAAATTTCCGAACTCTTATTTCTGCTGTTTGGAGCATGCAGAACATGTGTAATTCCTTTCAACATGAGATTCCTTCAAAGGCTTGGAGACAGCTATCATGGCCCAAGTCTCTCTCTGTCTCTGTCTCTCCCCACTATCACTGTATATTGAGTCCTCTATATTTGTTATTTATATGCATTAATCAGAGTTTTAAAATCTCTCAAAGTTAGTTTTCTTTCAAATGTTGTTGAACAGATTGTTTTTCTGGTCCTACTCATTCCACTCCACTTACTTAGTTAATAAAGGTCTTCCTGGTTTTCTCTGAAACAGTTTCTTTCATCATGTTCCACAGCACAAAAGAATCCTTATCCTGGTGCATTCATAGACAGGTGTTTAAGGGGTAGCTAGGTGCCACAGTGGATAGATTGCTGGGCCTGGAGTCATGAAGATTCATTTTCCTAAGTTCAACTCTGGCCTCAGACACTTACTAGTTGTGTGACCCTGGGCAAGTCAGCTAACCCTGTTTGCCTCAGTTTCCTCATCTGTAAAATGGCCTGGAGAATGAAAGGACAAACCACTCCAGTATCTTTGCCAAGAAAATCCCACATGGGATCACAAAAGGTTGGACAACTGAAAAAATGACCAAACAACAACAACCAGTGCTTAGCACAGTGCTCGACAAATAGTAGATGTTTAATCATTAATTGAAGTACCATAATGATTTTTTAAATTTTTTTGGTCTTTATTAAATTGTTTACCTTTAGTTTACAAGATTCAGTTCCCCAGTTCTTTAAGTTTCAAATTTTCTCTCCCTCTCCTTCACCCCCATGGTGGCATGCAATCAAGTATAGGATCTGCAAATACTTTTACATTAGACATTAGTCAGGTTATAAAGACTGATTGTATCAGATGGAATGAAGAATGGGAAAGAGGAAACAAAACCAAACAAGAAAAAGGAAAAGAGCGGGTAGTTTGCTTCAATCTGGGTTCAAACTCAGTTCTTTCTCTGATCTCTCTCCATCATAAGTCTTTTGGAGTTGACTTATAATACTGCATTGCTGAGAAGAGTCCAGTCTATCAAAGTTGGTCATCACACATATGTTGTGTCTGTAATTGTGTACAAATTTCTCCTGGCTCTACTCTTCTTACTCAGCATCACTTCGTATAAGCCTCTCTAGGTAAATATGAAGTCTATCTGCTCCTCGTTTCTTATAGCACAATAGTATGCCATTACATGCATATACCACAACTTGTTCAGCTATTCCCCTATTGATGGGCACCCCCTTAATTTCCAGTTCTTTGCCACCACAAAAAGAGCTGCTATAAACATTTTTGTACAAATGGGTCTTCCTCCTATTTGCATGATCTCTTTGGGATACAACCCTAGAAGGGATATTGCTAGGTCAAAGGGTATGCACTTATTTATAGCTCTTTGAGCATAATTTCAGATTGTTCTCCAGAATGGTTGGATCAGTTCACAACTCCACCAGCAATGCATTAGTGTTCCAATTTGTCGACATCCTCTCCAACATTTGTCATTTTCCCGTTTTATCATCTTAGCCAATCTGACTGGTGAGATGTGGTACCTCAGAGTTGTTTTGATTTGCGTTTCCCTAATCAATAGTGATTTAGAGCATTTTTTCATATGCTTATAGATATCTTTAATTTCTTCCTCTGAAAACTGCCTGATCAAATCCTTTGACCATTTATCAATTGGGGAATGACTTGTATTCTTATACATTTGACTCAGTTCTCTGTATATTTTAGAAATGAGGCCTTTATCAGAGACCCTGGGTGTAAAAATTCTTTCCCAATTTTCCACCTCCTTCCTAATACTGGTTGCATTGGCTTTGTATGTACAGAACTTTTTCAATTTAATATAACCAAAATTATCCATATTACATTTTATAATGCCCTCTAATACTTGTTTGGTCAAAAAATCTTCCCCTCTCCACAAATCTGACAGATTCCGTGCTTTCCCAGATTGCTTACAGTATCAGCCTTTATACCTAGATCATACACCCATTTAGACTTGATTTTGGCATATGGTGTTAGATAATGGTCTATGCCCAGTTTCTGCCATACTATATTCCAGTTTTCCCAGCAGTTTTTGTCAAATAGTGAATTCTTATCCAAAACCTGGGGTCTTTGGGTTTATCAAACAGTAGATTACTATAGTCATTGACTGCTGAGTCTCCTGTACCCAGTCTATTCCATTGAATACTACTACTCTATTCTTCAGCCAGTACCAAGTAGTTTTGAGGACTGCTGCTTTATAATACAGATTGAAATCTGGTATAACTAGGCCCCCTTCCCTAGCATTTCTTTTCATTAATTCCCTTGATATTCTGGACCTTTTGTTCTTCCAAATGAATTTTGTTACTATTTTTTCTAGCTCTATAAAGTAGTTTTTTTTGGTAAATTAATTGGTATGGCACTAAGTGTGTAATTTAATTTAGGTAAAATTGTCATTTTTATTATATTAGCTCAACCCAGGCACAAGCAATTGATGTTTTTCCAATTCGTTAGATTTGACTTTATTTGTGTGAAAAATGTTTTGTAGTCGTGTTCATATAAGTCCTGGGTTTGTTTTGACAGGTAGATCCCCAAATATTTTATAATGTCTACAGTAACTTTAAATGGGATTTCTCTTTCTATCTCTTGCTATTGAATTTTATTAGAAATATATAGGAATGCCAAGGATTTATGTGGGTTTATTTCATATCCTGCAACTTTGCCAAATTTATTTATTGTATCAAGTAATTTTTTACTTGATTCCCTAGGATTCTTTATGTATATCATCATATCATTTGCAAAGAGTGTTAGCTTGGTCTCTTCTTTGCCTA
The DNA here is from genome assembly GCF_028583685.1 of Petaurus breviceps papuanus. Taxonomy (NCBI): domain Eukaryota; kingdom Metazoa; phylum Chordata; class Mammalia; order Diprotodontia; family Petauridae; genus Petaurus; species Petaurus breviceps. Next base: position 11,305,875 of record NW_027185850.1, read on the forward strand.
ATTTCATTCCTTTGATTTCTTTTTCTTTTCTAATTGCTACTGTTAACATTTCTAGTACAAGATTGAATAAGGGGTGATAATGGACATCCTTTTTTCACCCCTGATCTTATTGGAAATGCTTCTAGCTTCTCCCCATTACATATAATACTTGTGGATGTCTTTTAATAGATCATACCTATTATTTTAAGGAAGGCTCCATTTATTCCTATACTTTCTAGTGTTTTTAATAGGAATGGATTTTGCATTTTGTCAAAAGCCTTTTCTGCATCTATTGAGATAATCATGTGTTTTTTGCTAGCTTTATTGTTGATATGATCAATTATACTAATGGTTTTCCTAATATTAAACCATCCTTGCATTCCTGGAATAAATCTTACCTGATGAAAGTATATTATTCTTGTGATAAATTGATGTAGTCTTTTTGCTAATATTTTATTTAAAATTTTTGCATCTATATTCATAAGGGAAATAGGTCTATAATTTTCTTTCTCTGTTTTATCTCTTTCTGACTTAGGTCAAATACCTAATCAATACCATATTTATGTCATAAAAAGAATTTGGTAGGACTCCTTCTTCACTAATTTCCCCAAATAATTTGTAGTGCATTGGAATCAATTGTTCTTTAAATGTTTGATAGAATTCACTAGTAAATCCATCTGGCTCTGGAGATTATTTCCTAGGGAGTTCACTGATGACTTGTTCGATTTCTTTTTCTGAGGTGGGGTTATTTAAGTAATTTATTTCCTCTTCAGTTAATCTGGGTAACTTATATTTTTGTATATATTCATCTATTTCACTAAGATTGTTAAATTTATGTGCACACAATTGGGCAAAATAATTCCTAATTATTGTTTTTTTAATTAATTTGTTTGTTTACTTTTAGTTTACATGATTCAATTCCACAATTCCTTGAGTTTCACATTTTGTCCTCCTCCTTCCCCTTGGCGGCATATAGTCAAGTATAGGATCTGTAAATATTTTCACATTATACATTAGTCAGGTTATAAAGATGGATTGTATCAGATGAAATGAAAAATGGTAAAGAGGACATAAAACCAAACAAGAAAAGGAAAAAGATCAGGTATTTTGCTTCCATCTGGATATAGACTCAGTTCTTTCTAGTTCTTTCTCTGGATGCACACATTTCTCTCCATCATGAGTCTTTTGGGATTGACTTATTTCACAGCATTGCTGAGAAGAGTCCAGTCTATCTAAGTTGATCATCACACATACGTTGTGTCTGTAATTGTGTACAAATTCCTCCAGGCTCTACTCTTCTCACTCAGCATCAGTTAGAATAAAAGTCCATCTGCTCCTCATTTCTTATTGCACAATAGTATTCCATAACATACATATACCACAACTTGTTCAGCCATTCCCCAATTGATGGGCACTCCTTTAATTTCCAATTCTTTGCTACCACAAAAAGAGCTATAAATATTTTTGTACATGGGGAGCCTCCTCCCACTTTTCTGATCTCTTTGGGATATAACCGTAGAAGTGGTATTGCTGGGTCAAAGGGTATGAAATTATTTATAGCCCTTTGGGCATAATTCCAATTTGCTCTCCAGAAAGGCTGGATCAGTTCACAACTCCACCAGCAATGCACCTAATTATTGTTTTAATTTCTTCTTCATTGGAGGTAGATTCACCCTTTTCATTTTTGATTCTCATAATTTGGTTTTCTTCTTTCTTTTTTTTTATCATATTGACTAAGGGTCTGTCAATTTTATTGTTTGTTTTTTTTTTCATAAAACCAGTTCTTAGTTTTATTTATTAATTCAATAGTTTTCTTAGTTTCAGTTTTATTAATCTCTCCTTTGGTTTTCATTATTTCTAATTTAATATTTAATAGCATATTTTCAATTTGTTCTTTCTCTAGCTTTTTTAATTGCATGCCCAATTCATTGACCTCCCTTTTCTCTAATTTATTCATGTATGAACTCAGGGATATAAAACTTCCCCTAAGAACTGCCTTTGCTGCATTTCACAAATTTTGGTATGTTGTCTCATTATTATCATTCTCTTGAATGAAGTTAGTGATTGTTTCTGTGATTTCTTGTTTGACCCATTCATTCTTTAGGATTAAATTGTTTAGTTTCCAATTAGTTTTTAGTCTGTCTTTCCATGGCCCTTTATTGCATATGATTTTTATTGCATCATGATCTGAGAATGATGCATTTAATATTTCTGTCTTTTTGCACTGAATTGTGAGGTTTTTATGTCCTAATATATTGTTGATTTTTGTGTATGTGCCATGTACCGCTGAGTAGAAGGTATATTCCTTTTTATCTCCATTCTGTTTTCTCCAGAGATCTATCATACCTACCCTCTCTAAAATTCTATTCACTTCATTAACTTCTTTCTTGTTTATTTGAGGTTGGATTTATCAAGTTCAGAGAGGGGGAGATTAAAGTGCCCCACTAGCATAGTTTTGCTATCCATTTCTTCCTCTAATTCCCTTACCTTCTCCTCTAGGAATTTGGATGCTATATCACTTGGTGCATATATGCTTAGTAATGATATTGTTTCTTTCTCAATGGTGCCTTTTAGGAGGATATAGTTTCCTGCCTTATTTCTTTAAATTAGATCAGTTTTTGCTTTTGCTTTATCTGAGATAAGGATTGCTACCCCTGCATTTTTACTTTAGCTGAGGCATGATGTATTTTACTCCAGCCCTTTACCTTTACCCTGTGTGTATCCCTCTGGTTCAGATGTGTTTCTTTTAAAGAGCATGTTGTAGGATTATATTTTTTAATCCATTCTGCTATCCACCTCCAGTTTATTGGAGAGTTCATTCCATTCACATTCACAGTTATGATTACTATCTGTTTCTTTCCCTCCATCCTATTCCCTCCTCTATTTATGCTTATATTTTTCTCCCCTTCTCCCTGCCCTTAAGAGTTTTCCTTTTGACTACAGCCTCCCTCTGTATTCCCTTCTTATCAACTCCCCTCCCTTTTTCTCCCCTCCCCCCTTACTTCTTGCCTCCCTTCTAACCACCCCCCTCCTTTCATAGCCCTTCCCCCCTCCTACTGTCTGTAGGATATTTTTATACTCAATGAAGTATGTTATTTCTTCTTCTAACCAAGAGTGACAAGAACAAATCTCATGTGAAGCTCCTCTACCTACCCTCTTTCCCTCTATTATGATAGGTTTTGTGTCCTTTCTCCATAGAGTCCTATGGTTAATTGGTTGTGTTATTCCCTCCTTGCACCAGAACCAATGAAGGAAAAGCTCATAAAATACTCATCTCCCTCCCTTCTTTTCCTCTGCTGCATTGTTTTTAGGCCTCTTTGTGTGGCATAATTTACCATTTTCCACTTCATTCTTTCCTCTTCTTCCATTTCAGTCCCTTTGTAGCCTTAAATAATGTTTTTTTAATCGTCACTTCGTGTAATTTATACTCATACCCTCTACTTGTCTGTCAACAGTTTGCTCTTATTAAATAACAGGAAGTGTGTGTGTTTTCCTTATTTACATTTCTATGTCTCTCTTGGGTCTTGTAATTGGAAGGTGAATTTTCCATTGAGCTCTGGCTTTTTCATCAGGAAGGTCTGGAAATCTGTTATATCATTGAATGACCATCTCCTTGCCTGGAAGAATATGTTCAGTTTTGCTGGGTAGGTGATCCTTGGTTGTAACCCGAACTCTTTTGCCTTAGGAAAAGTTGTATTCTACTGCCTCTGATCTTTCAGTGTAGAGGCTGCCAGATCCTGTGTGATCTTCACTGTGGTTCCTTGATATTTGAATTGTTTCTTTCTGACCGCTTGTAGTATTTTCTCCTTTACCTGGCAGTTTTGGAGTTTGGCCACAACATTTTAAGAACTTTTCAATTTGGGATCTCTTTCACAGGAGGTTTCTTGTGGATTCTCTCAATTTCTATTTTACCCTCTGGTTCTAGTATCTCAGGGCAGTTTTCCTTCATGAGCTCTTGGAGAATGTTGTCTAGACTCATTTTTTTTATCATGGTTTTCTAGTAGGCCTATGATTCTCAGATTATCTCTCCTGGATCTGTTTTCCAGGTCAGTTATTTTTCCATTGAGATATTTTACCTCTTTTTCTAATTTTTCATTCTTGATGGTTTTTTTTTTTTTTTACTAATTCTTGGTTCCTCAGAGAGTAATTTGCTTCAATTTGGTTGATTCTAGTTTTTAGAGAATTATTTTCCTTGCTTAGTTTTTGGAGCTCCTTTTCCATATCACACATTTTTCTTTTTAAGGAACTGTTTTCTTCATTGTAATGTTTTTCCAATTTTGCAATTTTGATTCTAAAAGGATTATTCATTTTATCTTCTATCTGTCTCATTTGGTTTTCAAAGTTCCTTTTGAGCTCATCTAGGAATGCTTTCTGTGATTGAGACCAGTTCCCTGTTGAGGCTTCATCTGTGGGTGTGGAGTCAACACTATCTTCCTCTGAATTTGTTTCCTCCCTCTCACAATAATAGGACTCGGAAGTCTTTTTCTTTGCAGTCTGCTTTTTATCCATTTTGAGGCAGGGTCCCAGCCATACCCTTCCTCTAGGTTTCCCAAACCTGTACTCTTTAAGCTTTTGCCCTGGGGCAATAATTACTATGTTTTCAGGGTCAGAGGGGGGGGATTGGAGCATCCGGGGTTCACTCTGCCTTCCTGGTCCCTGGAGGTCCAAATAGGGGCTTTTTAAATTTCTGGGCTGTGGACTGGCAGTCCCAGGAGTAGTTGCTGCCTCTGTCAGGGGCCCTGTTTTTTATTCTTACCCTACTCTGCCCAGTCCCAGCCCTACGTTGATAGGCCTGGAAATGGCCCTTGTGATTGGTGGGATGACTTGCTGCTACATTGATCAGGCCTTGGCCCTGATCTCTCTCTGTGCTCTGAGGCATCCCAATGTATCATAATTATTTAACTGTTCCCTACTTCATAGGTACTCTCTTAATTTCCTGTTTTTTTGAAAGTATGAAAAATATTTCTCCAAATATTCTTCCATAGAGGGGCCCTTTCTTTGATTTCTCTGGGATATAGACTAACAGGGGTATCACTGGGTCAAAGAGTATGCCCAGTTTAATAACCTTTGGGAATAGTTCCAAATTTCTTTGCTGAGTAGTTGGACCAGTTTACAGGTCCATCAACAGTGTGCCTTTTTCCTGTAGTCATTCCAATTTTTGTCAATCTGATAAGTATAAGGTAGAAACTCAGAGTAACATTTCTCTAATCATTAGAGATTTGAGGCATTTTTTTCATACACTTGTCAACTGATTACTTCCTTTAGAAACTTTTTTCCTGTGCTTATCTATTTGATTTTTATTATAATTTGAATTAGTTTATTATATACCTTGAATACAAGGCCTTTATCAGAAGTACTTGCTCAAAATGTTTTCCCCAGATAACTGCTTCATTTTTAATTTTAATTACATTGGTTTTGTTTGCTCATAAATGTTCTCATGGGATGATCAAAATTGTCCATTTTATTTTTGTGATCCTCTCCATGACTTATTTGCTTATGAATTCTTCCTCTAGCCATAGATCTGAAAGACAATTCCTTCCTTGCTCCTTTAATGTGTTTGTGATATCATCTTTTATGTCTAAGTCACATATAAATTGAAGTTTGTCTTGGTATATGGGGGGACCCGGCTCTTCACCTAGGTCAGACTGCATTCCAATTTTACCATGATTGTTGGATTGGATGATTGTATGGGCTTTGACATTCCCTCCAAGAGTGAAATGCCCTTCTCCTCACAAGCTTTATCCTTTCCTGACATCAGTTGTTGGCTAGGAAGGTTATGATCACTGACTGGGTATTCAGTGAAGGTGGCATTCCAAACCTCCTGGGAATAGAACAGGCCATTCGTCCCCAAGGTATTATACTTTATTTCCCTAGAGTTTTCTATTCAGCATCTGTGTGTTTCTAAAAATCCTTCACTCAAGTTCTCCTCTTATAATTCACCATGGTGTGGGGGAGGGATCCTTGGTTCTCAAAGGCTTTGCTGAAGGGGCACAATACATGGCAGGTTCGGTTGAAGAAGACACAATAGATGAACCACATGCTGTCTGTTCTGAGGACTAGCAAGATACAGAAAGTCTCAGCCCCAGGTAGATTTCCAATGGGGTGATGAAGGTTTTAGCCATAGCAACTCATTGAGACTTGGAGAAATGGCCATCTTCTACTATAGAAGCAAGACCAATATCCATGACATTAGTGAATACCATTACCTAGGACTTCAAGGCTTGTTGAATGTTTTACCGACATTATCCCATTTGATCCTTATAATTCCGATATGTGGTAGGGTCTATCATCACCACTTGACAGGGAGGAAACTGAAAGGGTAGATGGACAGAGATGAAGTGATAGCTAGTGAATGTCTGAAATGAGATTTGAACGGAGGTCATTCTGACTCCAAGTCCAGCACTGGTTCCCATGAGAGAGCCTGGGGAGGGGTTTTGTGGGGACATAAGCGGCCGGCACTCAAGGACTTTGAATCCTTTTAGCCTTTTGCATCACTGAGATCACATGATTTTGTTGTTGTACTTTAGGCAGAAAACCAACAAACAGCTAGTGAGCAGCAGGATGAAGAGCACTGTATCAGACCCCAGCCCTGTCTGGGCTGCACACACTAGGTGGTTTCTCACCTTGCCAAGGAAAAACCCACTTGTCTTGAATATTGGTGCCTCTCCTCTTTGTCTATTCCCCTGTCTGACTAAGGGGGTACAGGGATTGAGAATATGAGAAGAAGATCAGGTAGGAAGAATTCAACACCTTCCAAAATCAAAGTTCCCCTAAAAATGTGATATCCGTGCCCCAAAGAATGTGATCATTCCTGAATCAAGCAGTTTACTATCGTAGGCTAAACCTCAAGCTCCCTTAAACCCAGTTAACTATTAGTTTAATTAAATTGGCTCTCACTCCCCTCTTCCACAAAGTGAAGGCATTGCATTACTCCAAGGTCATTCATTATCTAGTCTAAAAATTCTAAGATCATTTGTGCTGATGAAGAGATAGAATTCAGAGGAGAGAGTCTTGGACTCAGAGTCAGTCATTCAGTCAATAAATGTTCATTAAACACCTACTATGTTCCAGGCATTGTGCTCAGTGATACAAAGAAAGGCAAAAACATGGTCCCAGAAAACAATCAAATAAACCAGAAAGCAAATGGCATCCCCAAAATGCCTACTGAGGCGAGGCCCCCTCTGATTCCAGACTTGAGCATTTTCCAGCTATGGCAGCAGGTGCGAATTCACTTAACTTTTCTGAACCTCAGTTTCCTCATCTGCGAACTGGAGACAATGATACCTGGAATACCTACCACTTGGAGTTGTGCACCCCCAAGAATAAAATGGATGCAAAATACTGTTAGCCTGGAAGCATCACATCAATAACAGATAGTATTAATGAAGAGGAGGAGAATTCACCAAATGGTTTTTAAGTGCCAATTAGACGCAGGGCAGTGGGCCACAAAGACAAAAATGAAATGATCTCAGGCTTGCAGAAGCATTCTGCTAGCATACAGGGTTAAACTCAGACTTTGACTGGACAGAGATGAAGAAGTAGGTATGGATGGGTTTAGGATATAAGTGGTGTAGCCATCCCAGCTCACTAGGCTATCTCTGTCATAAGCATGCCTGGGCCACAGGAGCCCAGGTGCACGTGACCACGTCCCTATTCCATGGAATTCAAAAAGACCTTTTGTTAAGTGGAAAGCATGCATAATAGTGAGCTATCTATTCATCAAGTCGCTCATTTCAGCACCTAGCCAGGACAGAAGTCCTGTGCTAGGTTCCTGTGATGGTGATACACAGATCAATCAACCAGGAAACATTTATTAAGCACCTTCTTTGTATCAGGCACTGTGTTAATATTCTGGCAACATTGAAAGAGGCCAAAGAGAATCCCTCCTGTCAAGGAGGTTACAATTTTATGAGGGGAACAATAGGCAAATAAATATGTACAACATAAGCTATATACAGGATAAACAGAAAATAACTAACAGAAGAAAAGCATTGGAATTAAGAGGGGATAGGGAAGGCCTCCTGTAGGGAGTGGGATTTGGGTTGGGATTTAAATGAAGCCAGGTAAGGCAGTAGGTAGAGATAAGGAGGGAGAGAATTACCGACAGTCAGAGAAAATGCCCAGAGCTAAGAACTGGAGGGTCTTGTCTGTGGAAAAGCCAGGAGGAGAGTGTCACTGGATCAGAGAGAACAAGTTGGGGAGTAAGATGTAAGAATACTGAAAAGGTAGGAGAAGGTTAGATAATGAAGGGCTTTGCATGCTGAAATCAATAGGGAGCCACTGGAGTTTATTGAGTGGGGGTGGGGAGTGTGACATGATTGACCTGTACATTAGGCAAATAAAAAGGACGCATAGATCATGCTCTCTAGGAGCTTATAAACCTCTGATATAAAGCAGGAAGGGACCTCAGAGGCCATTTAGTTCAACTCCCTTATTTTTTTTTATTACTCTATTTTTAGCATTCATTTTAAAAAAAATTGAGTTCAAATTTCCTCCCTCCTCTCCTTCACCCGTTGAGAAGGCAAGCAATATGGTATCAATTATATATGTGAACTCATGCAAGATATATTTCCATATTAGTCATATTGCAAAAAAAAATCACAGAAAGAATAAGAAAAATAAAGTTTAAAAACCTCCAACATGCTTCAATCTTCACTCACAGTTCATCAGTTCTCTCTCTGGAGATAGATAGTATTCTTCATCATGGGTTGTTTGGAATCATCTTGGATCATTTTTTTTTATCAGAGTCGCTAAGTCTTTCAAAATTGATCATCATTAAATTATTGCTATCACTCTGTATAAGATTCTCCTGGTTCTGCTCATTTCACTTTGCATTAGGTTTTTTTTTTTTTGAAATGATTCACCTCATCATTTCTTATAACACATTAGTATTCCAACAGAATCATATACAACAACTTATTTAGCCATTCATTTCTCATTGATGGGCATTCCCTCAATTCCTAATTCTTCAAAACACAAAAAGAGCTGCTATAAATATATCTGTATATATAGAAATCTTTTTCCTTTTTCTTTGATCTCTTTGTGATATAGACTTAGTAGTAGTATTTCTGGGTCAAATGGTAAGCAAGGTTTTATAGCCCTTTGGGCATAGTTCCAAATTGTTCTGCAGAATGTTTGGACCAGTTTACAACTCCACCAGCAGTGTATTAGCCTTTCTATCTTCTCATATCCTATACAGAATTTATCATTTTCCTTTTATGTTCTGTTAGTTAATCTGACAGGTGTGAGGTAGGTCTGCAGAGTTATTTTAATTTGCATTTCTCTAATCAATAGTAATTAAGAGCATTTTCCCATGTGACTATTGATAGCTTTAATTTCTTATTCAAATCCTTTGACCATTTATCAATTGCAGAATAGCTCTTATTTTTACAAATTTAACTCAGTTCCCTATATATTTGAGCAATGAGGCCTTTATCAAAGAAACTTGTGAATAATTTCCCCCAGTTTTCTGCTTTCCTTCTAATTTTCCCTGCATTGATTTTATTTCTGAAAGCCCTTTTTAATATCATATAATCAAAATTATCCTTTTTACTTCCTATTATCCTCTCTATCTTTTATTTGGTCAAAAATCCTTCCCTTATCCATAGATCTGACAAGTGCATTTTTCCATGTTGCCTTAATTTTGTTGTGACATAGCCCTTTATATCTAAAATATTTACCCATTTTGATCTTATTTTGGCATATAGTATGAGATGTTAGTCTATCCCTAGTTTCAGCAATTCTAGTCAAATGATGAGTTCTCATGCCTAACACTTTGATATGGGGGTTTATCAAATACTAGATGATTATGATCATTTACTATTGTGTATTGTGTACCTAATCTATTCCACTGATTCACCACCACTCTATTTCTCAGCCAGCACCAGGCTTTTCATTATTTTCATGATTACCACTTTGCAATATAATTTGAAATCTGGTGCTGTATAGAGGTTAATTGTTCTTTAAGTGTTTGGTAGAATTCACTTGTAAATCCACCTTATGTTGGGGATTTTTTATTAGGGAGTTTATTGACGACTTGTTCAATTTCTTTTTCTAAGATAGGGTTATTTAAGTATTCTACCTCCCCTTCTGTTATTATGGAACATTTATATTTTTGTAAATACTTATCCATTTTACTTAGATTGTCAGTTTTACTGGCATATAATTGGGTAAGATAACTCCTAACAATTCCTTTCATTTTATCTTCATTGGTGGTATCAGCACCATTTAAATTTTTGATACTGGTAATTTAGTTTTCTTCTTTAAAAAAAATCATATTAGCCAGTGGTTTATCTATTTTATTGTTTTTCCCCATAAAAAGTAGCTCCTAGTTTTATTCTAACTCCTTTGTTTTTGAGATGAGATATGGAAGCCTAGGGAATTACTTGCCCAAGGTCATACAGGTGTTGTGTCAGAAGTGGGATTTGATCCTAGGCTTACAAGATTTTTTTTTCTTTTTTTGGAGGGGGGAGGGCAGGGCAGTTGGGGTTAAGTGACTTGCCCAAGGTCACATGGCTAGTAAGTGTTAAGTGTCTGAGGCTGGATTTGAACTCAGGTCCTCCTGACTCCAGGGAGTATGCTCTGTTTACTGTGCCACCTAACCGCTCCAAGGCCTTCTGAGTTTTGAGCCAGAGTTCATTCTCTGTATCCCTATTATCTCTCCTGTATTTGTTTTGCCTGCAGTACTCAGATGAAAGAATCTCGGGTACAAAAGCACCTCTTTGTTCTCTGCAGTCACTGTGAAGTTCAGTTTCTAGACCCACAAGATGGTGAATTTTCAGTGTGGTGAAGCCCTTGGCCTAGGAGTCAGCTCGAGTCCTAATGTCTGTTCTTCCTCTGTCTGGTTGTGTGATGTTCAGTAAATCATTTCGCTTCCGTTGGCCTTTGTTTTTACCCTCAGGTGTAGGGCCGATCTCTACAAGGCTGGTCATCACTGATATTCTCTGGCTGTGATTCCAGGGGCAGGAGGTCCCTGTCATACAGATGTTCCCAAGGCCACAATGGGTTGGGCTGATAAGCTGTCTTCAACAGAGGATGCACCCCAAGGGGGCGGCCACACCTGGGTGCTTCTCCTGCTTTTCCCTGCCACTACAAATGACTTGCGTACTTTGGCTCATCAATGAGGAAAAGCCTGGGAGGGGAGGCGGTGGCACAAAGTGGAACTTGGCTTCTGTCCAAGACCCAGAATGGCAGGCTCCGGTATCAGTGATCTCCTCTGTCCCTGCAGGCTGAATTCCTTTCCTTCTACTCTGTGCTGAGAGTGTGGGTGGAAGAATGCTCTCTCTTTAATAAATATGGCAGGCTGTCTGCTGAGATGGATGGATTACACCAGCACCAGAATGGTGTGTGCTGAAAACAATACTCTTTCAACTTATTCCCCACGATCAATTTAAACATGAACAAAGTTTGACTAATGAGATGAAATAATAATATTATAGTCACTTAACTAAAAGACCATAGATTTGGAGCTAGGATTGAATGGGAACTTCCTTGGGGTATACACCATTGGTGAATGGCTCTCAGTCTTATATGTGTGTTAATTCCCTGCAAATCGTGGACATGGGATTGTTTTCACTGCTCACTCTTCTGGACCAGATGACCTGAATTCATCAAGGTCAGGCAGGTGCTTTCTTACTATGTCTTGAGTACCACCTCCCTGTTCATAATTTTCCTCTACAGTTTCCAATGTATAAAGACCAACGTGTCCATATTCCCCTTCATGTCATGAATCCCAACCAAAGGGGGCAAGGAATCAGAGGCCCAGATCGAGCTTGAACCAGGCACCCCTATAAGACCAAATCTCAGCATGGGACTTAGGGTCTGACTCAGCTCAACCTAATTGACACTGTCTTGCTGGGAAAGCTCCTGACACTTTGACACTGCCAGGGAGTGACAGGTAATATTACATTTGGCATTAACATTTTTCTGTCATTATATTAACGATTTTCTGTCAGGAGTCTCACTCTGGCTCTCCCATAGGTCAGCTGTATGACTCTATGAATGGTTATTTAACCCTCTGAACCTTTGTGAAATAAGGAATTTGGATTAGATAATTTCTAAGACACACCATTCATGTCTAAAGTTCCTTGTCTCTGAATGGGTTAGAAGTAGAAGAAATTTTGAAAATAATTGTGGCTAAATGTCATCTATTCACACTCACTTCCCTTCTCAAAACCTAGGAAGCAGGGAGTAAGTTAACCCTTTTAAAAGTTAGAGTCTCAGGTAGAAATTTATCCTGAGGTGAGCAAGTGATTTTCATAGCACCCTCTTCTACCTGGGGCCATGAAATGGCCAGGAGTCTTCAGCCCTAACTGAGGTCTTACAGGATGACAACACTTGTACAGTGCCTTAGTACCACACACACACACACACACACACACACACACACACAATCTTATCTCATTTGACAGCAACATAGGGGATCTGGGAATAGCTAACCTGCAGTAGGTAAAGGGCAGGGCACTTGCCATGGCTGGTGGGTAGTGAGGCAGCTGTAGGATCAGAGACTCATGGACAGACGGCTGGAAGGGCTTCAAGATCCTCTAATCCACTCTTTTCATTTTAGAGAAGAGAAACAACAGCCTAAAGAAGTCAGGGTAACTTGTCCAAAGTCATCAAGCAAGGAGACAGCCAGCTCAGATCAGCCTTGGGGAAGCCGCTCTCAGGTCTGGATGTCTGATGTGGAGGCTGCACAGGGCCAGGAGCAAAGCAGGTGGTGTGGGGTGTTGTGTGTGTGTGTGGGGGGGGTGGTGGTGTGGGGGGTGTGTGTGTGTGTGTGTGTGAT